>NC_089514.1:51144768-51769768 GCF_036850995.1 Saccopteryx leptura | reverse complement strand
TAGTGGAACAAGTTATAAAGTCTGTGGATTTTTCTTGATTTTGAGAGGTTAACTTCTTCCTTTCTCTTTCCTCTCCCTCTTCCTGGTCAGTGACTCTGTACCCCAGACTCTGCCCCTGTGGCATGCTTAGGTAGAGATTTGCAGTTGATGAGACTCTATGGTGATGTCATATATTAGGCTTCAGTCTCGTTGGTAGTCAGAGCTTGTTAGCGTTTGCATGCTCCGACAATGAGAGAGTCCGTTTTCACTGAGCCTCTCTCCTAGTCTCTCCTTCCTGAATTAGCAGCCTAATGATCCAGCTATGAGGCTGCCGCTGCCTCTGCCTGAAGAGTAAGAGGCTCAAAGAGCTGGCAAATCCCCACTCTATCCCTACTCAATGCAGTGCTCTGGGTAAGGCTCTGTCAGTCAGAGCCGCCACCATAATCAGGTGGGACTGGGAGCCAATTGCTCTCAAGGTGACTTTCTGTGAGCCTCCAGGCATGTCCAGTATGCCTCAGCACTCTGTGGGACCACTCTCCCCAGGCTTTTTGCACTTTGTAACCTGTTTTGGCTGGGAAGAAGATGCCCTAGTCACTGCCTGCAGTACAGGAGATCTTAAGAGCTGCCAAGTCCCTCTTTTTAGCTTATATCCTGAAAAGCTCTGCCAATCAGAAGTTGCCCCCACCCCTTTAGCAAGAGGCACTAAAAATATCATGCCTCTTTTCTTAGATCACTGAATTGAGAGAGATCTTATCAATTAGAGCTGCGTAGGTCAGTTGGGAGGTGAGCAGACTGTGGGTTAAGCTAATTTCAGCAATTGGATCCACGGATCTGCTCCAGAAAGGACTGCAAGAAGCTGCCCGTGCGCCCCTCCCCCGACGCTTGATTGTTAACTTGAATGGCTGGGTGAGGTGCCCCGCCCACCCAGAGAAGCTTTGGTGTAGGGAAGTTCGCTTTGGCACACTCCCCGCCCTCTGCTGGCAGCTGCTGCTTGCCAGTCTTTGCCCAGGACCCGTGCGGGCGTTAGCTCACGTGGGCTGAATCGCCGCAGGCACACTCCTTCCTCAACTTGAACGTCTATGCCGCAGCCTAGCTTCCTCCACACCCTTAGCCCCCCTCCCCCCCCCGACTCTATCTCAGTTCCAAGGGAAAGCAGCCTTTGCTCAGGTTAGTGTGGAAGGCCGAGTGTTCCTTTCTCCGTCTTATTTCCTTCAGGGTTGATTATATATTTAGTCAATTTTTCACTCTATCATACCTTCGTTTTCAGTGTGTGGAACTCCCAGATGCTCCAAGGATAGATTTTTCTGTCTCTGGTTGATGAATTTGTTGAAATTTTGGGGAGATTTGTCAGTCGCGCTCCTCATGGCACCATTTCTCTGACCCAGAAAACTCTGGGTATAAAGATACCAAGCTATTTGAGCTTCTGAATGCATTTTGCTCAATTATATGAGAAGTTTGAAATTATTAAGAATTAAATTTTATTTTAATCTTAAAGCAGATGGAGAATTATACATAAGTGATTTCTTTAAAACTCTCATGTAAAGTCCATGTAAAGTGGTACCATGTAAAGTCCTACTGTGGTATACAGAGCTACATTTGAGCCATGTCAGGAGGTAGGCAATTATAGGCTAAATCCTTTAAAAAAAACCTTTTGATTCATTGGTGATTAAGTTAAAATTACTATAAAATTAATAGTTTTTGAATAAATGTATGATGGAAATACTAATTTGGAAGGCCCCAGTCTTAAAAACAGTCTTATTTGGAATATATCCAGACTTTAAACCTGGAGTCGGGAACCTATTGCTCGCAAGCCAGATGTGGCTCTTTTGATGACTGCATCTAGCTCGCAGACAAATCTTTAATTTAAAAAATGTTAAAAATATAAAACATTCTCCTGTATTACAATCCATTCATTTCCTATTGTTCATGTTCATGGTTGCGGGTGGCTGGAGCCAATCACAGCTGTCTTCCAGGACAACACCAAATTTTTATTGGATAATGCTTAACGTACACAGGTCGTTGTACGGCCCTCACAGAATTACATTTTAAAATATATGGCATTCATGGCTCTCTAAGCCAAAAAAGTTCCTGACCCCTGCTTTAAACCAAAAACAAAAAAAGAAAAAAGAGGGAGTATTTTCCTGGGTTCATTTTTCACGGTACATTTTTTTTTTTTTCTTAAGTTAGAAGTAGGGAGGCAGAGTGACAGATTCCCGCATGAGCCCTGACTGGGATCCACCTGGCAAGCCCCCTACCAGGTGATACTCTGTCCATCTTGGGCTGTTGCTCGGCAACCAAGCTATTTTATCACCTGAGACAAGGCCATGGAGCCATCCTCAGCACCTGGTGCAACTTGCTCCAACCAAGCCATGACTGCAGGAAGGGAAGAGAGAGCTAGAGAGAAAAGGGAGAAGGGGAGATATGGAGAAGAAGATGGGTACTTCTTCTGTGTGCCCTGACCGGGAATCAAATCCAGAATGTCCATATGCTGTGCTGGGCCAACACTCGACCACTGAGCCAACCAGCCAGGGCCCATCTTTCATGTTGAAGATTTGTTTTCTTTTGCTTTTTTGTGGTGAGGAGAATGAATTATTCATCTTTAAGGATTCCCTACTATTTTTTTTCAAAGTCTTTTTACAATTGTCTTTTAAAAATCACTGTTTCATTGATTTAGAAAATGCTGATCCACCTTCTCCATATAGAAAAACACACTAGAAATTGCCAAATTTTAACCTTAGGAAGTGCACCTAAACAAAGACATTATAATATATTTAATCTGTTCAACACTTTTATTTGCAGATTCAAGAATGGCTTTGCTTAAACTGCCAGACCCAGAGAGCAATGTCTGGACAGCTGGGAGGCGTGGGCAGAACGCTTCCTCCGCCGGCAGGGCCGCAAGCCTCTCCTCTGCCTGTTCCCCTAGAACAGCAACCTCAGAAAGCGGCAATGCCAGGTCACGTCAGCGTCAAAAAGGAGCAAGACGCCAAAACAGAAGGTGAAAAAGTAAAAGAAACACCCTCAATTGAAGAAATGCCCCCCAGTGTAATCACAGGTCAAAAACAAGAGACAAAACAAGAAAAAGACAAAGCTTCAGCCACTCAAGAAAAAAAGGCAATCCCGGAAGATAAAAAGCCCCTTCCAAAAGGAAAAAAGGCAACCATTGATGAAAAAAAGCCACTTCCAGAAGAAATAGAGCCGCCTCCTGAAGAAAAAAAATCACCTACTGAAGAAGAAAAAACATCTCCTGAAATAAAAAAGCCAACTCCTAAAGACAAAAAGCCAACCCCTGAAGACAAAAAGTTTCCCCCCGGAGCAAAAACATCAGCTCTGGAGGAGGAACAGAAACAGGACTTACTTAAAACTCAAGTACAGATTGCTGAAGAAACACCTGCAGGCAGAGCGGCTCCACCGGCAGTGCCAGGAGAGACACTGGCACAGGCAAAGATGGAGGATTTTCCAGCTGGGGTGCTTCCGAGTTTGCCCGCCGACGATGGTGCGTCACCTCAGAATATAGAAGATCAGCCCGAGGCAGCTCGCGCAGGGAAGCCTGGTCAGGTGGAAGCTGGGAAAGAAAAAGCAGTAAGTTATGTTTTCCTAACTTCACTATCTTACGTGTATAATTTACTAACTTTTACCTAAGTACATATACGTAGTGTTTAATAGCAATTATGTAAGTAAAGTCCTTCAATTAGTGTTGTTTTCAGAAAAGTGTAACAGTTGTTTGCTAAAATGAAGAACTTTGTGTTTTTGACAACTTTTTTTTTTTTTGTATTTTTCTGAAGCTGGAAACGGGGAGAGGCAGTCAGACAGACTCCCGCATGCGCCCGACCGGGATCCACCCGGCACGCACACCAGGGGCGATGCTCTGCCCATCAGGGGGCAATGCTCTGCCCCTCCGGGGCGTCGCTCTGTTGCGACCAGAGCCACTCTAGCGCCTGGGGCAGAGGCCAAGGAGCCATCCCCAGCGCCCAGGCCATCTTTGCTCCAATGGAGCCTCGGCTGCAGGAGGGGAAGAGAGAGACAGAGAGGAAGGAGAGGGAGAGAGGTGGAGAAGCAGATGGGCGCTTCTCCTGTGTGCTCTGGCCGGGAATCGAACCCGGAACTCTGATTTTTTAGATTACTTCTGCATGCCAGGCCGACGCTCTACCACTGAGCCAACCGGCCAGGGCCTTGATAGCTTAATTTAATAAAAACATAGATATAGAATTTATTTTTCTAGGTTTTGTGTCTATCACATAATTTATGTGAACCCTATAGAGTTATAAAGGAGAGTTTCTTACTATTTTAAGTTCTTCCTTTTTGCTCTGCACTATGAATATAAAATCAGTATCTTCCTTAATACTAAATAATGTGTTTTTAAGTTTTCATTTAATTATCTACTTGGGGAAATAAGAGTCAATACTATTTTTTTCTCATTGAAAAGCTTTTTAATTTGTGTTCAGCCATAAAATTACATAATTGTGATGGCAAAAATAAAATGTGGAAACATTTAACACATAAGCAATTTTTTTAAAAGTTCATTTTAGTATTTAGTATGATTTTAATTAGTTTATTCTGTTTGGAGTTATGTTCAATGTGTTTAATATTGAAGGGTTATTTATAATCCAAACATAATCTGAAATATGTATTTCTTACTTTTTCTTTAGTAGAAGCTTTTTTTTTGTGACAGAGACAGAGAAAGGCAGAGGGACAGATAGGGACAGACAGGAAGGGAGAGAGACAAGAAGCATCAATTCTTTGTTGCGGCACCTTAGTTGTTCATTGATTGTCTTCTCATATGTGCCTTGATGGGGGAGAGGGAGGCTACAGCAGACCGAGTGACCCCTTGCTCAAGCCGGCGACCTTGGGTTTTTGAACCTGGGTCCTCTGCCTCCCAGTCCAACGCTCTATTCACTGCACCACTGCCTGGTCAGGCTTTAGTAGAAACTTATAAGAGTGCCCCTTCTTAACCAATATTTATACAAGCAATGATACCATTCTTATTAGAGGAACTCTGATTTTTTAGATTACAAAAGAGCTTATAATATATCTGGTTGAATAATTTAAATTCACAGATAATAGCAGTGACTTGCCGGAAAATGAAATGATTTACTAGTATTAGAAGTTAATATTAGAACTGTAATTGGAACCTGTAGTGCATCCAGACTCTGGTTCAGTTGTTTTGTTTATTTGTTGTTATTTATATTTTTAAACACATGGTTAGTAACCTACCTCTGATATAAGATGCATGCCTCATTAAATAGATTTTGATCTTCCTTTGTTATATCAACGAGTTTATCAGAATCAGAAAAAGCCCCTTAAGGGTATTCTCTCCTCTAATGGCTGGATCTAGTCACCACCACACTACCCCCATACCTTCTCCTAGCAAACCACTTTACAGAACTTGATGCTTTTTACTATTTCTCCCTTTATGAAACTATCTTTAGCTTTCATGACCCTTCCCTTATTGTTTTGTCTTTCTGATCGTTCCTTATGAGTTCTTAGATTATGATTATTGCTTTCTCTTTTCCAGTCTCCATACGATCAAGTTTTTCTTTGAGTTCTGTTTTATTTCCTCATAATGGAGTCACATGAACAATTCCTAAATCCACTACTGTAGTTTTTCCCCTTTCAATTGCATTTTCAAATACTCAATATATCATCCTACTTCAAAGCCTCATTGTAAGCTGGATCCCAGTATGTTAGAGTCTTATACTTCTAACCTTTCTATGTCTGACAATGTTACCATCATTCACCCTCTCTCCATCTCCCAGTCTTAGTAATTGGAGGTTTCTTATACACGTTACTCTCTACATCCAGTTTGTCACATTCCTGTTCATTAGCTCCTGTTTCTAAGGACACTGTCCTACTTGTGGCCTTCATGAACTTTCACCAATGATTTGAATAATCCTATTACTGGTCACTATGCCTTCTGTTTCTCCCTTCTCTAGTATATAGTTGTTAGATAGTTATTTTCCAGGTTTTAGACAATTTAACTCTATCCCTCAAATACTTCTAATGATTCTCTATTGCTTGTTAAATATAATCTAAATAGTGTGTCCTAGTATTTTGTGAATGCACTACTTTTTAAATTATTTTGTGGCCCTGGCCGGTTGGCTCAGTGGTAGAGCGTTGGCCTGGCGTGCAGAAGTCCCGGGTTCGATTCCTGGCCAGGGCACACAGGAGAAGCGCCTATCTGCTTCTCTGCCCCTCCCCCTCTCCTTCCTCTCTGTCTCTCTCTTCCCCTCCCACAGCCAAAGCTCCATTGGAGCAAAGATGGCCCGGGTGCTGGGGATGGCTCCTTAACCTCTGCCCCAGGCGCTAGAGTGGCTCTGGTCGCAACAGAGCGACGCCCTGGAGGGGCAGAGCATCGCCCCCTGGTGGGCAGAGCGTCGCCCTCTGGTGGGCGTGCCGGGTGGATCCTGGTCGGGCGCATGCAGGAGTCTGTCTGACTATCTCCCCGTTTCCAGCTTCAGAAAAATACAAAAAAAAAAAATAATAATAAATAAATTATTTTGTATTTTTATCACTTTCTATCATTTCCTTTTACCACTTTTTCTTTTATAACCTCAATATGTATATACTTATTTTATTTCTAAGAATATGTACTAAGTAACTAATATATTATTTACAATATAAACTATTAACAAAAATAAAATCAGTGAAATAAACAAGTTATTTTATTATATTTAAATGTAGGTACATTTGACCACATTAAAATATGATTAATTATGTTTTATAGATAGTATTGACTGACTTTTAATATTTTAGAAAATCTGGGTCTAAAATTTTTTGATAGAGTTACTTGTATTGAACTTCTAAGTTAAGCTTATTTTTAGATTTGACATTTAATTTTATTGACTGTCATAACAAAAAAGATAACCCACATTGGAAGAAGTGGGTCAGAGATTGCACTTGCCAAATCTTGTTATCTGCTTTCTAAGTTTGAAATTGAAAACAAAATTGTTTCTTAATTGTGGAAATTCTACAATGAGAAGATGTTCATCATCCCTGATACCAATAGTCAGAAAACAAGGTCTTCTTCCAGAGTTCTTTATCTGGAAGATTTACAAACAGAATAAAATACCCTCTTTAAAATTTGTTAAATGAGCAGATATGACAATTTTTAAAAGTGGCATGTCATTTTTATAGCGTAATCACTCCCATAATTTCCAAATATATGTCTCCAAAGGAGTGTTTTCACATCATAATTTTTTGAAGAGACAACTAATGTTTATTCCTTAATATTTAAAAGGTAGCATATTGTTGACAACCAAGGTTTACTTTCTTCCTAAATATCTAATAAATAGTGTATTACTGATAACCCTCATCATCACCAGAAAGTAATTTGGGGGTTCTTCTGTTTTTGTTAAAAAAATAAGTAGATTTTCACATTTATAACTCTTAAAATTAATTTCCTGTCAGATAATTAGTAAGCCTCTGTTTAAAATAAGTTCATAGATATTCTCTTAGTACAAAATATTAAAGATATTCATCTAAATATAAAGGTCTCATTCATATATGTGTACTATATCTGTAAAATCTTGAGGCACTCTACATAGTTCTGTCCTACTTGGAACAAACAAGTAAGTGAATTTCATATGTACTGTTATGTCTATAATCTTACCCTTTAAAAAAAATAATTCCAATTAGAAAAGCCACTCCTCAGTATTTAATATATAGGTTCCATTTAAAAATATGTGCCTTTATTAAAATTTTCTCAGTATTGAGGCTATCTTTATTGGTACATTATTTCTTAGTATCTCACAATAGTAGTTGTTTAAGGATTTTCTTATTGAAACAGAATTATTGAAAATTATTAACTGAGCATGTTAGAAATCTCTACACTTTGTTTCCATTATTATCTAACCTTCTGTTACTTGTTCTAATAATTTCCCCTAAACCTGCCACAGTTATTTTTTTTCTTCTAGTACCCCCTGCTAAAAAAGATATGCAATTTAATTTGTCACCATATTGTTTGCTACATATTACTTTAGCCATTTTTCCATGGCAGAAAAAAACAACTTTCCCCAAATGACATGTGACTTTTATTAAATAAGAAAACTCAAATGAAGATTATGTCTTTATTATTCAACTTACTGAACCTTTATAAAATACTGGAATATTTACTTTCTGAAAATAACATAAGTTTGTGATGGTGTCGAATATCATTTGCTATAATACAAGATCACATTATGTGTTAAGGCAATTTGTTATTAGCAATAATAGGTATAAATACAGATATTAAATAGATTTCTTGGTAATGTCAAACACTTTTGGCCAACTTGTGTCATATCTGATTTAACGTGATCATCATTGCTTTTACCTGGTAAAGTTACTGATGGAGAGCTTATAACAACACGGAGTATTTGTATGTTTCTTGCATTATTACTATTATTTTTAACACATTATTTTTTGTGAAAATCTTTTTTTTCCCTTTAACTGAGAGGAAAGGAGATAGAGGGGCAGATTCCCACATGTGCCCCAACCGGGATCCAACCAGCAACCCCTGTCTAGGGCTTATGCTCAAATATACTGAGCTGTCTTCAGTGCCTGGGCCGACACTTGAACCAATTGAGCCACTGGCTGTGAGAGGGGACGAGGGGGGAAGAGAAGCAGGTAGTTGCCTCTCCTGTGTGTTCTGATTAGGGATTGAACCCAGGATGTCTGCATGCCTGGCCGATGCTCTATCTACTGAGCCAATGGGCCAGGACCATGAAAATGTTCTTAAACAATATTTTATCTACCTCTTACCTATTATAGGAAAGTTGGTTTAATTGAAACTGGGTAATATGAGCCACAAGTCTCCTAACTAAACAATAAGCTTCAATAGAAGTGAGCAAATGAAATGACCGCCTCACTAGATCTTTTCCTTACAGTGTAACTTCCAGTCTTCTCCCAGGATTCTCAAAAACCATGCGACCAACTGATAAAGAGAAATAAACAAATAGTGGTGTCAATCTTTTTATTAAATATTAGTAAAATATAATTTTAGATTGAAAATAGAATAAAAACCTTGCCTGAGGCCCTGGCCGGTTGGCTCAGCGGTAAAGCATCAGCCTGGCGTGCGGGGGACCCGGGTTCGATTCCCAGCCAGGGCACATAGGAGAAGTGCCCATTTGCTTCTCCACCCCCCCCCTTCCTCTCTGTCTCTCTCTTCCCCTCCCGCAGCCAAGGCTCCATTGGAGCAAAGATGGCCTGGGCGCTGGGGATGGCTCCTTGGCCTCTGCCCCAGGCGCTAGAGTGGCTCTGGTTGCGGCAGAGCAACGCCCCAGAGGGGCAGAGCATCGCCCCCTGGTGGGCAGAGCGTCGCCCCCTGGTGGGCATGCCGGGTGGATCCCGGTCGGGCACATGCGGGAGTCTGTCTGACTGTCTCTCCCGGTTTCCAGCTTCAGAAAAATACAAAAACAAACAAACAAACAAAAAAAAACCTTGCCTGACCAGTGTTGGTGCAGTGGATAAAGCATTGCCCTGGAATGATGAGGTCCCCAGTTGAAAACCCTGGGCTTGCCCAGTCAAAGCACATATGAGAAGAACTACTACAGGTTGATGCTTCCTGTTCGTCCCTACCTTCTGTCTCTCTATCCTCTCGCAAGCCTGACCAGGCATTGGCACAGTGTATAGAGTATTGGCCTGGGACAAAGAAGACCCAAGATTGAAACCTAGAGGTCACCAGCTTGAGTGGAGGGTTCATCTTGCTTGAGCGTGGGCTCACTGGCTTGAGCATGGGGTCGCTGGCTTGAGTGTAGGATCATAGTCATGTCCCCATAGTTGAATGCTTGAGCCCAAAGGTTGCTGGCTTGAGCAAGGTGTCACTGGCTCAGCTGGAGACCCCGGTCAAGGCACGTAGGATAAGCAATCAATAAACAACTAAGGTGCCACAATGAAGAACTGATGCTTTTCATCTCTCTCTACCTGCTAGTCTGTTCCTGTCTGTCTGTCTCTAGCTCTGTCTGGCTAAAAACAAAACAATAACAATCAGAACGTTTACTTCTTACAGTCCATTGACAACTTGGTGTAATTGCCAGGTGTCTGCCTGCCACTGTCAAGACCTCCTGACTTACCAGTTTAGCGTGGTTTTCTTAGCCCTCTGAAGTATGACTTCAGTATAAGTTTCAGGCAGCCTAATATTCCCCACAAATGAGAAATAGAAAACCAGCCAAAGAGGCCTTTGTGTAATTCCTGAGTATAGCTTGTGCTCTCTCCCTTCTGAACCTGTCCTCAGTTCTCTGTGCACTGATGCTGCACCCTTGTATCAGCCCAATCAGAACAGTCCCACCTGCATCTCTGGGCCACTCTTCTCCCCAATGGCAGTCACTGAGGAGTGATCAGTTTTAACTTAGCTTTTTTTGAAAATTAAAATAATAGTCTTTGTGTGTGTGTGTTTGTGTGTATGTGTGTGTGTGTGTGTGTGTGTGTGAGAGAGAGAGAGAGAGATAGAGAGAGAGAGAGAGAGACAGGAAGGGAGGGAGATGAGAAGCATCAATTCTTTGTTGCAGTTCCTTAGTTGTTCACTGATTGCTTTCTCATATGTGCTTTGACTGGGAGGGGCTCCAGCAGAGCAAGTGAACCCTTGCTCAAGTCAATGACCTGGGTGGGGCTCAAGCCTACAATACCACGCACAAGCCAGTGACACCACGCTCAAGCTGGTGAGTCCACACTCAAGCTGGTGAGCCCACACTCAAGCCGTATGAGCCCGCACTCAAGCCGTATGAGCCCGCACTCAAGCTGGTGACCTCAGGGTTTTGAACCTGGGTCCTCCCATTCTGACGCTCTATCCACTGTGCCACCACCTGGTCAGGCAATTTACCTTTTACTATATTCTGGACACTATGTTAAGTCATTTCTCTATCAGTTAACCCACATAACTAATGATAAATTAAATGTTCTATCTGTCTTAGAAAAGGGAAACTTGCGCTGGCACGATGGCTCAGTTGGTTAGAGCATCATCCTGAAGCACGGAGATTGCTGCTTGTCCCAGTTAGGGACACTTCCAAAGGGAAACTTGCGCTGGCACGATGGCCCAGTTGGTTAGAGCATCATCCTGAAGCACGGAGATTGCTGCTTCTGTCCCAGTTAGGGACACTTCCAAAGGGAAACTTGCGCTGGCACGATGGCCCAGTTGGTTAGAGCATCGTCCTGAAGCACGGAGATTGCTGCTTGTCCCAGTTAGGAACACTTCCAAGAGCAGATCAACTTTCCTGTCTCTCCCTCCCTCTCTCTCTTCTTCTCTCACAAAAATTAATAAATAAACATTAAAAATAAAAGGAGGAGAGAAACTCAGTTTCGGTGCCTAGGCTCACATAGCTGGGAAAGAGCAAAGCTAAGATTATCTAGTACAGTTCTGTTTGTAAAGGCTAAGCTTCTTGAACACCCCACGTTTCTTTCCTATGATACTTTCAACATACTGCCTTTGCACTAGTATAATTATTTATATCTTGGCAGCTCTCACTGTAATCTCAAGTACTTTGTGTAATTTGTTACTTTATTTATATATTTGTTACTTTATTTATTCATTTATTTTTTGTGTGTGTCATTCATATTATTATAGTATATCATTTGTATTTCTTTGTTGCCAGATCATTTTCTTTCTTTTTGTTCCTATTTCTTTCCTGTCTTTAAAAATGTATTTGACAAATGGAATTAAATTTTATTCTGGAATATAATTAATAATTTGAAAGGTATATTCTTATTTTTTATCTTAATATTTTAAAATTACATGTGACCAGAGAATTCTCTCTTTTTACTTATATAATTAAACAGAATACTATTTGTTTACATTTAATACATGACACACTATGGCTTTCCTTATAAAAATAAAAATTTGAACATCCTTTAGAATAACTTTTATTTCTGGATAAAATTATCTATCAGGTAGCGTGCAAGTTATATATAGCCATTGTATATAATGGCAGCATGATCAGATAGGATTAAAAATGATGAGTAGTGAAAAGGATTATCATGTAGGTCGGACTACCTGATTTTTCTCTCCAGGCTCAGTGAATTTTATGAACTTAACCTTGTTTAGAGTGTTTGGAACACTCAAACTAGCAATTCATTTTGACCCAAACATTCTATAAGTGATTCAAGATCCTTCGTTTGTTGTTTTACTTTGGCCCATTACAGTAAATGAGTTGGGGGAAATTAACCAAAAACTTAATATTGCATCTTTTCTTTGTACATTACATTTAACCAGGAATTCAGTTCTTCACCCCAATAATATTCAAATAAGGCCCGCTTACCTTCAACATGGAAGGCTAAAAGTTTCACTTGAGGAAAGGGCAGAGCTAAGCTTGGCAGTGCCACTGTGTCTCGGTGTACCCTTCACTACCAGAGATGTCTCAAGACCTGACACCATGGGAAGTGGTAGAATATTGGGAGGAAAAGGAATTCTCTACTCTTAGTCTTTGGAAATTTTAAGTTATTGTTTCATATACACTGACTAGAAAGGCTCAAGTAGCCATAATTCTATACATGGTGAAACTACAATACATAATAAAAAATTGAAGTCTAATAGAGTTTAATGGAAATGTACTTAGAAAAATACAGGGAAAATGTGTTCCTCAGGGGAGCTGAAAAATACCATTGCTATTTTTTTTAAGATATGCCTAAATGATTGCTGTTCCCACTCACTGCCTTTATCTAAAATGACAAACAAAATTCTCATGCAAAGGGTAAATGTCTGGAATTTTATTCCTATGTAATAATTACAAAAGTCATTCTCAATATATTTTTTAAAATGAAATAGATAATTGATTTTAATATCAGATTATGTATTCTAATGAAGAAAATAATACAAAATAAGAAAATTCAGTGACATACAAATATGTGTATGTGTTATATGTGTATATAACTTAGAAAGAACCATTTATTTACTTCATTAAATCTTAATAGGTTATTAAATGGCTTAATATTTTTGTCAAAAAATAAGTATACAGCCATGCATTTTGAAGCAACTGAGAGAAAACTTTCAATCTTTTAATTCTAGAAACACTTGAGAGAAAATAAGCCCAATTATTCTTTCCTCACACAAATTCTTGATCCTATTTTTCTAGTTATACTACTTCAGACATCATTTGAAGTTTGAATAATTAGAAAAAATCAGACCCAACTTACATGCTGTGTTTTACATTTTTCTCAGTTCCATCTACTCTTTAATATTTGATAAGTTACTTCCTCATTAAGAAATGTTATTTATAAAGCAAGGGTTTGTGATGTTAAATCTGTATAGACCAGTTAACCTATATGGGTACAAATAGTGCCAGTACTCACAGAGGTATTTCACAAAAGACACTGGGTAACCACAGGAAGGATAAATAGATGAACAGAGAGTACTTCAGTGTGTTCATCTCTGTCCATGAGGAGAAACTTTTTTGTTTAAATTTCAGCAGGTGAAAAGATGAATATGTAGGTGTCTTAAATCAAAGAGGAAAAGGGCCTGGTTGGTGCATATCTGATGATTAACAGGCTAACAATATAATGAAGAAGCAGGTCATTCATTTATGTCAGGGGGCTTTATACTATGCCACTTAGTATGATAAAAATTTACATTATGAATTTTTTTTAAATATATTATGATACAATTAGTACATGACCAAATAAATATTCCTTCTGGACAGTTCAACCAAATGTCCTTTGGTCACTTAACTCCATTTCCTTATTAACCATTGCAGACATTTTATCTTTGTCACCTTATATATGAAAAATAGGAGTCCTTGGTGGGCAGAAATCCTCAAAGCATTATCATAGGTAAATTATGATTGAATCCTGTAAGGGATGTGTAGGAAAGAGACCAAGAAGACAGAGGCAGAGGGAAAAGGGGGTAGAACATATAACTGAAGAAAGAAGGAAAGCATGAACACAGGTGAAAGGGGGTCTTAGGGGAGATATTTTGCTATTTATGTGTTAAGTCTTCTGTCTAATGCATCTTAATTTTCTTTGTCACATTATATATATCTGGCCCTAATCTCATTTTTTATAAAATATCATTAGAACCTTCAGAATCTATTGTGTAAAATTATAATTCATCTTTTGTATTACTCAATGAATCATTATATATAACAATAGTAACATATCTTCTATATATTAATAGTTTGTTACATTGTTGTTTTATAATATGTTCAGACACAAAATAAGAAAACAAATGACACCATCAAACTTTGATTATGAACGATCATTTTCTTGCCCTTTTATGCACAAGGAGCTTATATATTGCACCCTGTGCTTACAGTGTTCACTGTGATTTAGGGAAACTTGGAGGGAGGAAGACAACAAAAGACTAAGAAAGCATATTGGACTCAGAAACTGCTCTGGCATTTTATGGGCTGTGAGCAGATATAAATATCCCTCTACTGTGAGCATCCAGAAAGACTTTACTAGAAGACTGCTTTGCCTGTGCTGATGTCTTAGATGTGTAGGTCTTAAGAAAACAAAACCAAAGGTAATTAGGTGCTCATTAGCCCTGCTTTTATAGTCTTATAACTGCAGATAAGTAACCCTTTCCTGCAAAGACATCTGAAATGGTCCAAAGAAATTAATTCTTGGTAAACCAAAGAATAAGCATTGCTTTCTGGATTAATTGTGAAAAAGTATATCAGATTGTCTTTTTTTTAATTGAGTCATGTGTACATTCAGCAAAAGCATTATACTCTATGATGTGCTCAAAATACTTCTCTAACCATACATAATAAAGACAGGTATTGAGATGAAATTACATGTAAAATTAATATCAAGACAACAACAACTTTTATGTTTGAGAACTTTATAGGTAAAAGAAGAAGAGAAGGAGTCAGAAACAGAAAAGGAAGGAAGGGAGAAAAATAAAACCAGAGGGAAGGAAGGCAGCAAAGAAGATAGATGTTTTTGCATGTTTGCTGTTTGTTATCCAACCTGACATCTGTTCATTTCGCTATAGATAGGTAAGAGGAGCCCATGCCTACACACTCACTGGAAATATTGAGATGGTTAGTTCAAAATACAGACTTTAGTCGAATTGAGGTGACCTCATAGACCAGTGCCAAATAGAGCATGGTTTTATGCAGCTTTTTGTCTGACCTCTTCCTTTCATAGGGTGTGGGGTTTTGTGACGTTCTCCTTTAATCATTGAAACTAGATCAACTGGGTTTCATTTTGCTCTCATAGGTTTTTAAAATTTAGACTAATGAAAAATAGTCTCTCTATATAACAGTTTTATTTAAGGCCTCTCTGATTCTTGAATCAAATTGTCATCATGGCCTTATCACAGAAAAGAAGCATTTCAAGTCTGTGTGATGTCTACTCTGTGTCCCAACCCCCTGAAAAGTCCATATTTCCATTGACAAAGTTAGGTATTGGTCTGGTTGAAGGGAGCTGACTTTGAAATACTGTAAAGGTAAAAATCCAAGTATTTTTAAAGTTAGAAAACATTTATAAATGATATTTATTGACCATCTTAAATGTACTTTACAACTCTATAAAAACAATAGCTTTCTTTTACTGAAGTCATGAGTCAGACAAATCATTGTTACTTTTTCAAAGTTTACGATTTCTAAACATTCCTTTCAAGTGATATAACATTACAGTATGAACTGCAATACCAAGTAAGTGTAGTGCTTTATGTTATTCAAAATGTCTTTTAAAAGCAGTGCCTTGTTTGATTCTCTCTCAGAAAAAAATTCTTTGTGGTCGATGGGGCAGATATCATCATAGCCCCATAATGATATATGTTAACTTCTGTTGCTTTTCCAACAGCCCATAAGACTCATAGCCAGGTAAAAGCCTATCCTCATAGTCTTTCTTTCTTTGCCTCTTCTCATAATAAAAAAATATTAATTATGTCAGTGGAAACTTATCATTAAATTTTTTCTTTGATAATTTGAATTTTATCCCAGAATAAATATGAGAAGGAAAATCATGTTTTTGAAGGAAAACGGTATTGAATTGTACAAGGTAGAGTATTAATCAACTAAATATATCATTGTGAATTAACATTTAAACTCAGATTAAATGAAGGCTAACCTTAATCAATATGTATTAACTATTTTCATTTTTTTTGTCTGTTCAAAGATTTATTTAAAACAATATTGACATATGGCTGAAAAAATTTTGTGTGGTTTTTTTCTGTTCATAATAGTTAGCTGGGAGTAATGGGAAGGCCATTTTATTATTTAATCATGTTAAGTTTTCCTGTATCTTTTCCTCCCTGCCAGGAAAAGGAAGATGACAAATCGGACACCTCAAGTTCTCAACAGCCAAAAAGCCCACAAGGCCTCAGTGACACAGGGTATTCTTCCGATGGCATATCAGGTTCACTTGGCGAAATTCCAAGTCTTATAACAAGTGATGAAAAGGATTTGCTCAAGGGGCTCAAAAAGGACTCTTTTTCACAAGAAAGCAGCCCTTCTAGCCCCTCAGATTTGGCAAAGTTAGAAAGTACAGTCCTGTCCATTTTGGAAGCCCAGGCAAGTACGTTTGTCGAAGAAAAGTCAGAGAAGAAAACACAGCCTCCTGAGGTTTCTCCTGAGCAGCCTCGGGATGAGCAGAAAACTCAGAGTTTAGCAGCAGCCCCGGAAACTGTGATTTCAGAACAGAAGCTCAAACAGACTGAAGAAGAAAAGGATACTTTTCCAAGAGATGGCCGAGAAGACACTCCTTCCAGGAAGGACCACAAAGGAAAGGCGGAGTTTGCTGAGGACGTCAGAAGACAGCTTTATGACTCGGTGGAAGACAGCAGCGAGAGTGAAACCTCACCTGTTCCACAAAGGAAACGGAGAACTAGCATCGGGTCATCAAGCAGCGATGACTACAAACAGGAGGACAGTCAGGGATCAGGGGAAGAGGAGGACTTTATTCGGAAACAGATCATAGAAATGAGTGCCGATGAAGATGCTTCCGGTTCCGAAGATGAGGAGTTCATTAGGAGTCAGCTCAAAGAGATTAGTAGTAATATTGAGAGCCAGAAGAAGGAAGAAACAAAAGGGAAAGGGAAAGTAACAGCGGGAAAACACAAGCGACTGACTCGAAAAAGTAGCACCAGCTTTGACGATGATGCAGGGAGACGCCACTCATGGCATGATGAAGACGACGAGACATTTGACGAAAGTCCTGAAATTAAATACCGAGAAACTAAAAGTCAGGAGAGTGAAGAACTTGTAGTGGCTGGAGGGGGTGGGCTACGTCGGTTTAAAACGATTGAACTCAACAGCACAACAGCAGATAAATATTCTGCCGAGTCTACACAGAAAAAATCAGCCTTGTATTTTGATGAAGAGCCAGAATTAGAAATGGAAAGCCTGACAGACTCCCCGGAAGATAGATCGAGGGGCGAAGGATCTTCTAGTCTTCATGCTTCCAGCTTTACCCCTGGCACATCCCCTACGTCAGTGTCATCACTTGATGAAGACAGTGACAGTAGCCCGAGTCACAAAAAAGGAGAGAGCAAACAGCAGCGCAAAGCTCGGCACAGATCACATGGTCCTCTCTTACCTACAATTGAAGATTCTTCAGAGGAGGAAGAATTGAGAGAGGAGGAAGAGTTATTAAAGGAGCAAGAAAAGCAGCGGGAATTAGAACAGCAACAAAGAAAGAGTTCGAGTAAAAAATCAAAGAAAGACAAAGATGAACTTCGAGCTCAGAGAAGGAGGGAAAGACCAAAGACGCCACCCAGTAATCTCTCTCCCATTGAAGACGCCTCCCCAACAGAAGAGTTACGCCAGGCTGCAGAAATGGAGGAGCTCCATCGGTCTTCCTGTTCTGAATATTCACCTAGCATAGAGTCAGATCCAGAGGGCTTTGAAATAAGCCCAGAAAAAATAATAGAAGTGCAGAAAGTTTATAAATTGCCCACAGCTGTGTCTTTGTACTCACCGACAGATGAGCATTCTATCATGCAGAAAGAAGGTGGCCAAAAGGCATTGAAAAGTGCTGAGGAGATGTATGAAGAAATGATGCATAAAACCCACAAATATAAAGCTTTTTCAGCTGCAAATGAACGTGATGAAATGTTTGAAAAGGAGCCTCTGTATGGTGGGATGTTGATAGAGGATTACATTTATGAATCTTTAGTAGAGGACACATACAATGGTTCAGTTGATGTCAGTCTGCTAACAAGGCCAGAAGATGAAAATGGATTTATGCAGCAGAGAGGGAGAGAGCAGAAAATAAGACTTCCAGAACAGATTTATGATGATCCTATGCAGAAAATTACAGACCTTCAGAAAGAGTTTTATGAGTTAGAAAGCTTACATGCAGTTGTGCCTCAAGAAGATATTGTTTCAAGTTCTTACATCATCCCAGAAAGTCACGAGATAGTGGATCTGGGTAGTATGGTAACTTTTACCAGTGAAGAAAAAAAATTACTAGATGCTGATGCTGCCTATGAAGAATTCATGAAGAGGCAACAGATGCAGTTAACACCTGAATCAAGTCCAACCCAGCCCCCCATCAGGGATGACTTGACAGAATCCAGTATGGACTTTGATAGGTTGCCTGATGCATCTCTGACATCAAGTATTCTTTCAGGAGCATCTCTTACAGATTCAACCAGCAGTACAACACTGTCCATTCCAGATGTTAAAATAACCCAACATTTTTCAATAGAGGAAATTGAAGATGAGTATGTAACTGATTATGCAAGAGAAATTCAAGAGATAATTGCCCATGAATCAATGATTTTGACCTATTCTGAGCCTTCAGAAAGTGCTCCATCTGTCCCACCCTCTGATACACCTTCTCTCACATCATCTGTTTCTTCAGTTTGTACCACAGATAGCTCCTCACCCATTACTACCCTCGACAGTATAACCACAGTTTATACAGAGCCTGTAGACATAGTAACTAAATTTGAAGATTCTAAGGATATTTCTTCATCAACTTATTTTCCAGGCAGCATTATAGACTATCCAGAAGACATAAGTATGCCTTTAGATCAGACTACCATCCCAGAAGGTAGAGCCGGTGCTGATCGTGTTGCAGTTTCCTTATCTGACACTGCACCTGCTCTCTTAGAATCTGAAGACATGAAACCCAAAGTGCCAATTGCTGACACCATCCCCACTGACTTACCGATATCTGAAAAGGGCCCCGTGAAGGAAGCCAAGGAGACTGGGAATGGAATTATTCTGGAAGTTTTGGAAGCTTACAGAGATAAAAGGAAGGAGTCTGAGGCTGAATTAACAAAAATTAGCTTAACTAAAACTGTGTTTGATCAACCACCTTCTGGAATAGTCCATCCAATGAAAGAGCAAGTTTCAGCTGCATGCTTTCTGTCTGGAGAGCTCTTTGGTCAAGAAAAACCTGCATCGCAGTTACCATCTGGAAGCCCTTCTGTTTTCTTGCTTCCAACTAAAACACGTCCATTCTTACGAACTTCTTCCTTGGACACGTCAGCTCAACCTCCCGTACCACCCCCTCCCCCGCCTCCCCCTCCTCCCCCTCCCCCTCCTCCTCCTCCCCCACCACCACTTCCTCCGCCAACCTCACCTAAACCCACTACTCATCTGAAAAAAAAGTTAACAGCTCCAGCTCCTGTGACTCTAGCTATGACACCTGTATCTCTAGGTGACACTGCTACTACTACAGAGACCGCAGCTGGTCCAAGGAGTAATGGGACACCTGTAACAAAAACATGTACCCCTGTGCCTCCTCCTGTTCCTCCTAAGCCGTCTTCAATTCCCTCGGGACTTGTGTTCACACACAGACCTGAGCCAAGCAAACCCCCCATTGCCCCGAAGCCCCCAGTCCCTCAGCTTCCAGTAACTACACAGAAACCGACAGATACATACTCCAAACTAGCAGGTCTGTCTTCAACTTCACATATGACATTAAATTTAGTCACTACAGCAGATTATAAATTGCCTTCTCCTACCTCCCCACTGTCCCCTCATTCTAACAAGTCCTCACCAAGATTTTCCAAATCTCTCATGGAAACATACGTGGTTATCACGTTGCCATCTGAACCTGGGACTCCAACAGATTCTTCAACTAGTCAAGCAATTACTAGCTGGCCCCTGGGATCACCCGCCAGAGATCTGATCTCTATTGAACCAGTATTTTCTGTAGTTCCTTCTATATCAGCTGCAGAAATCTCACATTCATCAGAACAGAGCCTGTACATCTCAAGAACTTTGGAGACATTTTCTGCTATCCCTGTCACAATACCATCTTCATGTCAGGCCCCAAGTTCAGTTACGCAGTTTCTCACAACTGAAATTCCTAAGTCTGAGGTTTCAGTAGCCAGAAGTACAGTCCCTAGTGTTGGTCTTGGCAGTGTCTCCATAACAGTTCCTCCAGAGCCTCTTACTTTAGATAACCTACATTTAGAGAAGCATCAGCATAAAGGAAATGGAACGTTACCACTTATTGGCGATGCCATTGATCTGCGTACAGTTCCAAAAGTGGAAGTTAAAGTAACTGACAGATGTATGGATCTTTCTGCTTCTACAATGGATGTGAAAAGGCAGACCACATCAAAGGAAGCTTATGGGAGACAAATCAGTGCTGTCCAACCCTCTATTATTAATCTCAGTGCAACTCCATCAGTAGTGGCCCCAACACCCCTGGTCACCGAGACAGTGACTGCTGTCACGTGCACAGATAGTACAGGTTACACTGTGGGCACAGAAAGCCTAATGGGTATAGAACATGCAACAACAACACCACTTAAGCTTACTACATCAAAGCATCCTGAACCCCTGTACAAGATACAAAGTGGCCAGTCTCTTCCTACAGTTAGGCAGGAAGCACCCATGAACTTATCTTTAGGTACTTCAGCACATGCAATGGCACTGGCTACTACAAAGCCTGTTACTGTGCCTCCTGTTGGTGTCACAAATGGGTGGACTGATAGCACAACATCCCAGGGGACCGCTGAGGGAGAGGTAGTGGATCTCAGCACAACAAAGTCTCACAGAACTGTTGCGACAATGGATGAGTCAGCTTCAAGTGTGGTGACCAGAATAATAGAAGATGATGAAAAACCCGTTGATCTGACAGCAGGGAGAAGAGCGGTGTGCTGTGACGTGGTGTATAAGTTGCCTTTTGGGAGGAGCTGCACAGCCCAGCAGCCTGCAGCTCCTCTTCCTGAGGATCGTTTCGGTTATAGGGACGACCACTACCAGTATGATCGGTCAGGCCCCTACGGTTACCGAGGGGTGGGGGGAATGAAGCCTTCCATGTCTGATACTAATTTAGCAGAAGCTGGCCATTTTTTCTATAAAAGTAAGAATGCTTTTGCTTATTCAGGAGAAACTGATGCAGCAGTAGATCTAACTTCAGGGAGAAGTTCTACAGGTCAGTATGATGCGGCAACAGACCTTTCTTTGAAATGTCATTATGGTGTTCCTCATCTCATTTCAGGATGAAAATGTCCCTGTTTTCCATTTTGTTACTTTTTCTTTTTCTTTGGATATTTTGACAACATATTTTGGAATACATGTGCGCTTTTATATCTTCATTTTTTTAAATTTGTTCTGCCCAAAGTCACCTGCATGTGCCTGCATGTTCAACGTTGCTTTTATTCGGCATCTAATTAGGTTAACCAGTGAATTTGCATGCAGCCCCATTCATTATGTTCGTCGAGATTCAGAGCTCTTTCAAACCCAAAAAGCATCATTCGTTCTGGGAACTGGACTATAACTCTACCCTGTATTTCAGGTGAGGTAATGGATTATTCAAGCAAGACTGCAGGTCCATATCCAGAAACACGACAAGTCATTTCAGGAGCTGGGATTAGTACCCCGCAGTATTCCACAGCAAGAATGACTCCACCTCCGGGACCCCAGTATGGTGTGGGGAGTGCCTTGAGGTCAACTAATGGTGTTGTCTACTCTTCAGTGGCAACTCCTATTCCCTCCACATTTGCTATCACCACACAGCCTGGCTCCATTTTCAGCACCACTGTGAGGGATCTGTCTGGTGTGCACACAACTGACACAGCGACTTCGTTGTCTGCCCTGCACCAGAGTCAGCCGATGCCTAGATCATATTTCCTAACAACGAGTGCATCTGAAACAGACATTGTAGTAACTGGTATTGATATCAGTGCCAGTCTGCAAACCATTACTATGGAAACTCTTACTGCTGAGACAATAGACACAGTCCCCACTTTAACCACAGCATCTGAAGTGTTTTCTGAAGTGGTGGGAGATGAAAGTGCTATTTTAATCGTCCCTGAAGAAGATAAACAACAGCAGCAGCTAGACTTGGAGCGTGAGCTCTTAGAACTGGAGAAAATTAAGCAACAGCGTTTTGCTGAGGAACTGGAGTGGGAACGTCAGGAAATTCAGAGGTTCCGAGAGCAAGAAAAGTTCATGGTTCAAAAAAAGCTGGAGGAACTGCAGTCGATGAAGCAGCACCTTCTCTATCAGCAAGAAGAAGAGCGTCAAGCCCAGTTCATGATGAGGCAGGAGACATTAGCTCAGCAGCAGTTACAGCTGGAGCAGATCCAACAGCTGCAACAGCAGCTTCACCAGCAGCTTGAGGAGCAAAAGATCCGCCAGATCTACCAGTATAACTACGATCCTTCTGGGACTGCCTCTCCTCAAACCACTACAGAGCAGGCAGTGTTGGAAGGTCAGTATGCTGCCCCAGAAGGCAGTCAGTTTTGGGCAGCCGAAGATGCCACCACCACAGCCTCAGCCGTGGTGGCGATTGAAATACCACAAAGCCAAGGATGGTACACAGTCCAGTCTGATGGCGTCACTCAGTACATTGCCCCACCTGGCATCCTGAGTACAGTTTCAGAAATACCTTTAACAGACGTGGTGGTGAAAGATGAAAAACAACCCAAAAAGAGAAGCTCTGGAGCTAAAGTCCGGGGTCCGTATGATGAGATCGGGGACAATATGGCAGATGACCCCCGCTGTTTTAAAAAGATAGTAGACAGTGGGGTACAAACTGATGATGAGGACGCGGCAGATCGGAGTTATGTGAGCAGGAGAAGGAAAACGAAAAAGAGTGTTGACACGAGTGTCCAAACTGATGATGAAGATCAGGATGAGTGGGATATGCCTACTAGATCAAGGAGGAAAGCTCGTGGAGCCAAATATGGTGACAGCACCGCAGAGGCTGAGAAGACCAAACTGCTTTCCAAAGTCTCCAGTATAGCAGTTCAAACAGTGGCAGAGATATCTGTGCAAACCGAACCAGTCGGAACCATACGAACGCCTTCGATACGGGCACGCGTGGATGCCAAGGTAGAAATAATTAAACACATTTCAGCACCTGAAAAGACTTACAAAGGGGGCAGTTTAGGATGTCAAACAGAAGCAGATTCAGACACACAAAGTCCTCAGTATCTGAGTGCCACATCTCCACCCAAAGACAAGAAACGCCCAACACCTTTAGAGATCGGTTACTCATCTCACCTTCGGGCAGATTCCACACTACAGCTGGCTCCTTCCCCACTCAAATCTCCAAAAGTCCTTTATTCACCCATCTCACCACTTTCACCAGGCAAAGCCTTAGAATCAGCCTTTGTACCTTATGAAAAACCCCTCCCTGATGATATAAGTCCACAGAAAGTACTGCACCCAGATATGGCTAAAGTTCCCCCAGCGAGTCCTAAGACAGCCAAGATGATGCAGCGGTCCATGTCTGACCCCAAGCCTCTGAGTCCAACAGCAGACGAAAGTTCCAGGGCTTCTTTTCAGTATACCGAGGGCTATACGGTAAGAGTGCCTCTTTTCAGTTAGAAGACAATGGATGAGATGATGTTAACCATGCGTGTGTAGACTTTAGGAAGCAGTCAAGTTTCTGGTACTTATGAACTTGATACCAAGTTTCAGTGAGTATTATTTCATTAATAATTTGGGGAAGAAATGCAAATGTATACATTCCCACAAAAAGAGAACATATTATTTTGTGAGGCTAGATATAAAAGAAGTTTATTATTTTATGACTTCATGAGGTTGAAAGCTTTGTTCTAATCTTGCAATCTACCAAATGTTTATTATACTTGATTTCAGTGAATATAATTATTACTCATTCTATGAGGTCATAAACATTGGATAGAAACTGATGATGGCCATGAATTTAGACCCATGGATACTGGAATTTTTAGTGAAAAGGTCTTTGGAGATGATCTAATAAGTCTCTTTTTCCTCCACCATAATTTTTTTTTTCCACCACAATATTTTCATAAAAGGGCTTAGGGCATTTATTACTCAAAAGGGAACATTTCTAGGTCATGCAGATTTAAGTGTAATATAGTCTCCAAAATTCATTCACGCTTATTTTGTTTCTGCAACTATCATAATCTAACCTCAGGTATGCCTTTGTCCTGGTACTTATAAAAGAAAACTAGAATTTGTATATTTCTTTGAATAATAGAGATTAATTAATAACTATTCATTATTTTGAAATATATAACTGTGCTTCAAAGGAAAAAGAACATATATAGATATGTGGGACACATTTGTGAAGATCTCTATAGCTGAAAAAAAGAAATAATCAACTATAAAAGCAGATATATCCTACTTAAAATCTAATATATAATTCTTTAGAAGGTTATTGATAAATACGATAGTTCAATTTAAAAGTTTCCCTTAATAGACTGGTATCTGAACTCTAGGTTTTTAAACCCTGAAGCTTCTAAATAGGTTTTTCTGAGATGGTGATATTATTTCCACTTACTCATATGCAAGGTAGAGCAAAAACAGGTTTACAGTTGTGAGTACATGGAACAGTTTATTCTTGTATTATTATTTATTGGCTTATTTGCCATATGAACAACTGTAAATTTACTTTTTCCCCACCCTGTATGGTAAACATTGCCTGTCAGCTGAATATACCGTTTTATATGACTGTAAGTCTATTAATAGGCTTATAGACATATCAATAGCCATGTTAGTAAATTACAAATTTATATTTAAGTTTCCTAGTGACATTTTGTTATTGTATACTTCCTCAGAGTATATATTAAATGTAAAACTTTTCCTGTGGGGGATAGAGGTCATCACTGTTAAGTCAGAGAACCACTGGTACATGAAGATTTCATTCAGTTTACAGAGAATTATTCATGTGTAGCTTTGTGAGAAGTGATTATAACTCAATTATAATATGTACGTATTTATTTTTACAGCTGTGGACTGTAAATTCATCTAAAGAATTACTTGGAAAACTTTAAAAATGTATTTTTTAATAGTATTTGAAAGTAATGTTCAAGGCCTCTGTCATTAGAGAGAAATTCAGTTAATGTCGTGATCATTTACTTCATATAGGGCCCTGTATTCTTTTTTTTTTTTTTAAGTGAGAGAAGGGGAGATAGAGAGACAGAATCCTGCATATGCCTCAACTAAGATCCACCCGGCAACTCCTATGTGGAGCTGATGCTTAAATCAACTGAGCTGTTTTTAGCTCCTGAGGTTGAAGTACTAGAACCAACTGAGCTACCCTGAGCTCCTGGGGCCAGTGCTTGAACCAATTAAACCATGAGCCACTGGCTGCGAGAGGGGAAGAGAGAGAGAAAGAGGAGAGGGGGGAAGAGAAGCAGATGGTCGCTTCTCCTGTGTGCCTTAACTGGGAATCAAACCTGGGATGTCCGCACACTGGGCCAATGCTTTATCCACTGAGCCAACTGGCCAGAACTAATGTATTCTTAATTCAAATGAATTCAGTTAAAGAAGAGACATGAGTTGTCAATATTATTTTCTGATAGTATTCACTTTGAACTTGGAAATAAGAAATGAAAGATACAATGGGTTGTATTATTTATTCTACCAATAATATTGATTAATTATAAAAGAAGTTGACTAGAATTACTAAATAATACCCTGGACTTGAAAAATCCTAGATGTATTTAGCCTTAGAATACAACTCAATAACGCATTTTTCTAATTGTTCAAACCTAGTGCATGCTTTAATATATAATAATTGTGTACAAATTCAAAGATGTTGTTTTACTACACACACACAAGGTAGACCATTTTATATACAGGCAACATTTTTATAACTTTAGATACTTTAATTCTCAAATGTGAATTTTACAATTTGTTTTTTGTTTTTTTTTTTCATTTCTAGTCATGCTTTGAGTCTGTTTTAAACTAAACTAAGTTCTTAATTATAAGCCTGGAGTACCAAGTTTTAATTATGCTGAAAATTATAATCTTCTAAGTGATATTCACAGTTATATGACTTTATTTGAAGAAGTCTAGCTCAGTAGTTTACATATTGTTAGTTTTCTGAAACCAATAACTGAAAAAAAATTACACCATTCAGTTAGAATTGAGACAACATCGTAACATTTATAATAAAGCATGAAAGCTGAGTTTTATACTATATGAGATTCTGTGGTATGATCTCCTCTTCCTGGAAGTATCCGGAAATGTTTCAAAGACGAGTTCTGAAGCATGAAGGTGAGGTGTCTGTTGTACCATGAAGAGAGAAGTAATGGTCATTCTAAAAAGAAGGAACAGAATGTGTGAATGTTCAGATTGGTGAGCAAATTTAAAGCAAAGAGAAGGAGAAAAAAGTTTACTGTAAATTAAACTGGAAGTTTAGAAAGGAATAGGTCACAAGGGATCTAATTTGCAGACTTAAGAGTTCAGATTTTGCCTGACCTGTGGTGGCACAGTGGATCAAGTGTCGACCTGGGAACACTGAGGTCTCCGGTTCAGAGCCCTGCACTTGTCTGGTCAAGGCACATATGGGAGTTGATGCTTCCTGCTCCCCCTCCCTCCCTCCCTCCCTCCTCTCTAAAATGAATAAAAAAAACCAAACAAAACAAAATCAGTTGAAAAAAAAAGTTCAGATTTTACTTCCCTTGGTTATAGGGAGCCTAGATCAAAGCCACCATTATTTTTTAATTTACAGTAAGCACCAGCCCTTGGACTCTCCACTCTTGTCTTCCTTACAGAAAGTTCTTTCCACTACATCGAGGGTGATTTTCTAAAATGTCTATCATGCATCCCACAGCTTAAACTCTCCAAAGGATTTTCATTAAATTCAGAATACATTTCAGTTTTCTTAGCAAGGACTCATATGTCCTGGTCTCTGCCTGTCTTACAACCTTATTGGTCACTCACCAGAGTAACTGCCCCCCTCTGCCACCTTCTCTCTGCCCCAACCACTGAACTTGCCTTTCTTTCCTTCTCTGGATGTGCCAACCTCCTTTTCTCCCAGGCCGCATGTCTGGGTCTCTCTCCCCAGATCTTTGCCTGGCCAATTCCTTGTGCAGTTTTTGCTTAATTTTCACTTCCACAGAGAGGCCCTCCTTACCTTATGCTTTAAATAAATCAGCCTATAACCACAAATCCTCGTATTTGTAACCTCTATGTCCATATATATTACTTATTAACTATCACCTTTCTTCTTCCTTAGAACATCACTTCTACAGCAGCAGGAATTTTGCTTTGTTTGCTGCTAAAGTTAAAACAGGGGCCGGGAACCTTTTTCGCTGAGAGCCGTGAACGCCACATATTTTAAAATGTAATTTGTGAGAGCCATACAACAACCTGTGTACGTTATGCATTATCCAATACAAATTTGGTGTTGTCCGGAGGACAGCTGTGATTGGCTCCAGCCACCCACAACCATGAACATGAACAGTAGGAAATGAATGGATTGTAATTCATGAGAATGTTTTATATATTTTTTTTGTTTTGTTTTGTTTTTTTGTTTTTTTTGTTTTTTTGTTTTTGTTTTTGTTTTTATAATAAATTTTTATTAATGGTAATGGGATGACATTAATAAATCAGGGTACATATATTCAAAGAAAACATGTCTAGGTTATTTTGTCATTGAATTATGTTGCAAACCCCTCGCCCAAAGTCAGACTGTCCTCCGCCACCCTCTATCTAGTTCTCTGTGCCCCTCCCCCTCCCCCTATCTCTCTCCCTCCCTCCCTCCCATGTCCTCCCTCCCCCCACCCTTGGTAACCACCACACTCTTGTCCATGTCTCTTAGTCTCATTTTTATGTTCCACCAATGTATGGAACCATGTAGTTCTTGTTTTTTTCTGATTTACTTATTTCACTCCTTATAATGTTATCAAGATCCGACCATTTTGCTGTAAATGATCTGATGTCATCATTTCTTATGGCTGAGTAGTATTCCATAGTGTATATGTGCCACATCTTCTTTATCCAGTCTTCTATTGAAGGGCTTTTTGGTTGTTTCCATGTCTTGGCCACTGTGAACAGTGCTGCAATGAACATGGGGCTACATGTGTCTTCACGTATCAATGTTTCTGAGGTTTTGGGGTATATACCCAGTAGAGGGATTGCTGGGTCATAAGGTAGTTCTATTTGCAGTTTTTTGAGCAACCACCATACTTTCCTCCATAATGGTTGTACTACTTTACAGTCCCACCAACAGTGAATGAGGGTTCCTTTTTCTCCACAGCCTCTCCAACATTTGCTATTACCCGTCTTGTTGATCATAGCTAATCTAACAGGGGTGAGGTGGTATCTCATTGTAGTTTTGATTTGCATTTCCCTAATAACTAATGAAGCTGAGCATTTTTTCATATATCTGTTGGCCATTTGTATCTCTTCCTGGGAGAAGTGTCTATTCATGTCCTCTTCCCATTTTTTTATTGGATTGTTTGTTTGTTTGTTGTTGAGTTTTATGAGTTCTTTGTAAATTTTGGATATTAGGCCCTTATCTGAGCTGTTGTTTGAAAATATCATTTCCCATTTAGTTGGCTGTCTGTTTATTTTGATATCAGTTTCTCTTGCTGAGCAGAAACTTTTTATTCTGATGTAGTCCCATTCATTTATCTTTGCCTTCACTTCTCTTGCCATTGGAGTCAAGTTCATAAAATGTTCTTTAAAACCCAGGTCCATGATTTTAGTACCTATGTCTTCTTCTATGTACTTTATAGTTTCAGGTCTTATATTTAGGTCTTTGATCCATTTTGAATTAATTTTAGTACACGGGGACAGGCTGTAGTCGAGTTTCATTCTTTTGCATGTGGCTTTCCAGTTTTCCCAACACCATTTGTTGAAGAGGCTTTCTTTTCTCCATTGTGTGTTGTTGGCCTCTTTATCAAAGATTATTTGACCATATATATGTGGTTTTATTTCTGGGCTTTCTATTCTGTTCCATTGGTCTGAGTGTCTATTTTTCTGCCAATACCATGCTGTTTTGATTATCGTGGCCCTATAATATAGTTTAAAGTCAGGTATTGTAATGCCCCCAGCTTCAGAATGTTTTATATTTTTAACATTATTATTTTTATTATTAAAGATTTGTCTGCAAGCCAGATGCAGCCATCAAAAGAGCCACATCTGGCTTGCGAGCCATAGGTTCCCAACCCCTGAGTTAAAAGTACCTACAACAAAGTAGGCCCTCAATGATTATTGAATAAATGTATTAAAGGAACCAATATAGGCATAGAAGCAATGGTATAAAATAATGCATTAAAAGACTCTCGCTGCTTACCTTTTAATTACCACAATCTAGACCCATCCTAGCCAGTCTTGTTGATAATCTAAACTTATATCTACTTTCCTTAAAGTGTCAATTCCACTTTATTTTTATGTATGCATCTGAAATAGTGAATGAAATTTGGAGTACATTTAGCTATTAAACATTTCAGCCACTTTACTAATGAGGAACACAGCTAGGTTATTGACTCTATCATGGTTTCTTAATATAAACCAAAAACTTGGCTGAATTAGAATATTAGACTTTGTACTTCACAGTTCTCCTTTGTGTCTTCTGACACATACTAAACTATTTAAATGTTTTTCTTACTAATTCAATACCATGCTTGGTTTCTGTCATTTCATCTTATAATTTCCTCTGCTCTTTCTAAAATTACAGCTTAAATCTCTCTTAATTAGGTTTATTCATTTTTCAATCAATTCTTGTTTGCATTCACTCATTACTGCATTCTTTCCTCGCTTCTTTCCCGACACGCTGGTAAGCTCTAAACAGATGGGATAACCAAAGGAGCAGCAGTCATGTCTAATCTCCTACCACTGGGATCATTTTCTTCTTCTTGCCCACGTATTGTATTAGTTTGTTAAGGCTCTCATAACAAAGTGCCACAGGCCTGGTGACTTAAACAGAAGTTTGTTGTCACAGTTCTAGAGACTAGATGTTTAAAATCAAGATGTCGCCGGGTTGATGCATTCTGAAGGCTGTTCCAGGGTTCTCCCTTTAGCTTCTGCCAGCCTCGAGCTCCCCTTGTCTTCTAGGTCACGGCTCCCTGTGTCTGTCCTCACTGTCTCCGCTTTCTGTGTATCTGTCTCTGTGTCTCTGTTAAATTTCCCCTCCTTATGTGGACAACAGTCCTATTGATTAGGTCCCACATTAATGACCTTGATCTACCTTGATTATCTCTGTAAATACCCTGGGCCTGAATAGTTTTCCATTCTAAGGTACTAGGGATTAGCACTACACACATCTTTATTGTGGGGGGGCAGGGGTGGAGGCACAGTTCAGTCATAACACATATAAAAGCACTATATTGCATTTTTTGTTTATTCACAAGCAAATGTTAACTTTTTAAGTGCGTTTTTGGTCCTCTTTCCCTACACATTTTTATTTTTCTTAATAACTACCTCACAAGCTCTTTTAGAGATCTTTAATTATAATTTTTTAAATTTTTTTTATTTTTAATATTATATTTTGACATTTTATAGAAATTCTTTTATTTATTTTTTGACATTTTACAGAAATTCTTTTATTTTTTTGACATTTTACAGAAATTATTTATTTATTTATTTATTTTTAATTATTATTTTTTATGGGCAAAAATCTCCCTTCCTGGCATTTCAAAGTATTTGTCTTAATTTTGCAGTTTTAAACATCAGAGATTTAAATTGTGTTCCATTCCCATTCTGTAAGAATTCATTTGTGGCATAAGATCCTGTAATATGGTTTTATCATCATACCCTTTATTCTTATCTTTGACTTAGAAATTCTAAGGCAGGAGCATGTATTGCCTAGTTAGCGTTTTGCTGGCATTTGAGTCTATGCTACCCCTAAGATATCGTATACATTCAATTGATTAAAATTAGCACTAATTACATAAAATTATGAAATAATCGTTAAGTGGGCATCACTGGAGCAGGAAATGAGCCGTGATAATTTTACTAGTTGTGTAATATTCCTCAATGTCTGTGAAAGGTGAACTCTCTCTCTTTTCCAGACCCTTCACTGTGGTATCGGAGCTACAGCGCCAAAGCTAAATTCTCATTTTAAAAAATTTTATTGATTGATTGATTGATTTTAGAGAGAGAAGAAGGAAGAGAGAAAGACAGAGAAAAACAATTATTTGTGTTTCACTCACTCATACATTCACTAGTTGATTCTTATTTGTGCCCTGACTGGAGATTGAACCCATGACCTTTGTGTTTCTGGACAATTCTCTAACCAACTGAACTGTCAAGCTAGGGCCAAATTCCATTTTTATGACATTTTGTGTAACCAAACAGGTTTCTTTAGAAGTTGTATGAGTTTATTTGAGCCAAACTGACAATTATTGCCAAGAAACAAAACCTAAGGGATTGAGAAAGTGCCCCAGAAAATGGCAGTTTTACCACTTATTTTATACATCAGCATCAAAGGGGAAGATGTTAGGGGTTACATAAAATACATCGGTGTTAGATTAGAGAGGCAGGAAAGAGCAAAGCAAGAAAAAGCTGGAATTGGATAAAAAGTAAAAGAAATAGACACATACTTCTTTTACACAGGCAGGTATAGGATAATTAACAGTTGCAATTAACATGATAATAACAAAGAGGATGTGGTGGTTGTCCTGTGAGGGCTGGCAAAGAGGCATGTTACTCTTATATTTTAAAGATCTGTTGTCAGGTATGTTATTGTAGATGCAAAAGGACAGTAGACTGGCTCAATTAAGGTACCATGTTTCCCTGAAAATAAGACAGTGTCTTATATTAATTTTTGCTCCTAAAGACGCACTAGGTCTTATTTTCAGGGAATGTCTTATTTTTCCATGAACAAGAATTCACATTTATTGTTGAACAAAAAATCAACATTTATTAATATACTCTAGTCACATCATCACAAACATCAGCATAACCAGCGTAACCAGCCAAACTCTGAATTCCATCAAGAATTTCTGTGACTCTATTTCCATGTGCAACAATCTGCCTGTTTTCCCTGAAAATAAGACAGTATCTTATATTAATTTTTGCTCCTAAAGATGCGCTAGATCTTATTTTCAGGGAAGGCCTTATATTTCTAGGCTTGAAAAAAATTGCACTAGGTCTTATTTTCGGTGGGTGTCTTCTTTTTTGGGGAAACAAGGTAAGCATTGACCTTTATTAGGGAAAAATGTCACCTTTGGACATGACTACCTGCCACGAGCTGCTTTTAGTTAGAAAGGTTTAATTTCAGACCATCCTATGTGGTTACTTCAGGTCTCTGAGTTTAAGGGCGCCATGTATTCCCCCCCGAGCATGTCAGGTTTAGTATGTGGCCTCTTTTTCATCCACACTTCCCCCTTTTGGTTATTGATCAATCCAAAAGATACGTTGGTGACCAACCTTTTGGTTGGCTAGTGTGGTCCTACTCTGCTATGAAGGCTCATTCCTAGGAAGTCTTAGGTTCAGTGTTTGTCATACTGCCCAGTGGACCATTGAGGTTGGGCCAAGACCATAACCTTGGATGGGATTTAAGTCAAGGCTGAATTTTTCTCAAAAGGGAAAGGCAGGAGGCAGGCAAGTCCCATGGGCCTTCATTAAGAAAAGCACTCTGAATTATTTCTAATCTGTAAACTATTATGATCCAAGTTTTGCTGTCTTACTTCTCTGTGTTTTGCATCTAGTATTGAAATTGGAAATATTATCATTTGTGCTACTTGTCACCAATCAGCCAAATAAGTAGAGACAGGGGTTGAATCTTTATGAGTGCTTTATGTGGATGGCCTGCAATCTGAGGAGACGAGAGTTATGTACCCTAAAAAGCCATCTGTATCCTATCCAAGCCAACCTTTTTATAGGGGGAAGAAAAAAGGTACGTAAGGGCTTTGAAAAATCAAGGGCAAGTTAATTAGATCAAGTTCAAAGGTAATTGGATCATAGTCAGGAGGTGTTCTGTCCTTGGAGCACGAAGGCTTTGCTTGCAGTCCCCTGGGGCACAAAGGTGGATTGCTTGCAGATCTCAAGTTATGTAGGCCCATGCAGGTGTCCCAGGTCCTGAAACAAATCTTTTACTTGCATTAACCATCAAGTCTATTGATTATAACTAAAGCCACTATTACTCAAGCTAAAATTTTAATTCTTGATTTCTCTCTGTCAGTATGATATTTACTTATAGTTTGAGGGCACACTATGTACTGGTTTAGTGTTAATCATGACCATGAGATGAATTCCTGTTTACTGAGGCCCACCTCCTTTCTATAGGAAGCACTCAAGTGCTGTTATATATTAATCCAATTCTCACTTATTGTGCAACTGGAAGTGGTAACTTTAAGTTTTAACTGGGACCAAAGCTGTAAGTTGTAATTGTCTAGAAATTCCAGAGGCCCAGAGGGCAGTAAGATTTTCATAGGTAGGTTTCTTGCGCTACAGCAGTAGTTAGAGAGGGCCATGTTTTTACAGCCGCTTCAGCTTCCACCTGAATTAATGTAGTTAGTGCTCCTGTTGGGTTCTGAGTGAACACATTCCCATAATTGGGCTCTAGTATTTATATATAAAAACTTCTGTCTCAGTATTCCTTTTTTACTAACTTTCTACAACTTGCCTTGTTCTTCTTAATTCATCTCCTTTTAATCATACAGACATAATCAACCTATTAGGACAAATACCTTCCTTTAACTTCTCTTAAAACACACACATCCCTTTCTTTCCTTTTGCAATAGCATGTCTTCTAAACTTCAAAAGAGAAACCATAAAAAGAATATTATTGGTAATACAAAAGTTATCTTATACAACTTTACCAAACAGTTTGTCTTATAGCCAGCTTTCTTTTAGAAATACAAATTTTTAACTTTGAGTAAAGATGGAAAAAATGACCACCATTAAAAAAAATCCTTTGGTTTGCTCCCCAGGAAAATTAGTAAGTTAGACATCTAAAACAAAGTCAGAATTTATTGCTTCCCATGGAATTAAGCTTGCTACTTAGATATGACTTGATAAAAATGTGTTTTCATCATGGTTTAGCAAAGGCACTGGAAGAAGTATGGTTTCAAATGAAAGGTAGTGTGTAAATAGTGATTTTCTGAATTTTGTCACTGGAACTTTTTTGTGTGTGTGACAGACAGAGAGAGGGACAGATCGGAACAGACAGGAAAGCAGAGAAATGAGAAACATCAGTTCTTCATTGTGACACCTTAGTTGTTCATTGATTGCTTTCTCATATGTGCCTTGACTAGAGGGCTACAGCAGAGCGAGAGACCCCTTGCTCAAGCCAGCGATCTTGGGCTCAAGCCAGCGACTATGAGGCCATGTCTATCTATGAGCCCGTACTAAAGCTGGAGACCTTGGAGTTTTGAACCTGCATCCTCTGCATCCCAGTCCAATGCTCTCTCCACTGTGCCTCTGCCTGGTCAGGCTGGAACTCTTTCTTAATTGAAATGTTTTATGGAAGCCAAAGAGATAAAAATGGATGGAAACTGGTGTAGAGTGATCAATACTGTAATCACTGACTGGAGGGACAGGTATAACCTTCCATCACAAAGTCTGGCAGGTGTATCCAGTGTGGTTCATTCGCTTTCCTCAGTTTGGCATTGGGCAATATTTGTATTTCCTCTACAGAAATTTGCTGACTACCATTAAAGAGCTTGGCATAAATAATTCACAAATCTAGTGAATGCTATTTCTCTAAAAAGTTCAGATTCCTATTCTCTATAACCATTTTTAATTTACTTTTTGGGGTCATAAAGCCTTCCTTAACTGACAAGTAAAAGAATCACCCACCTTTTTAACACTCTGTCCGTAGGCTCTTTTTGATTTATCTCTGTATTATATATCAGCATTAAAAAGATAATATTTGTTCCTTTACAATTTTATTTATTGTCTTTTATCCCCTACCAGAATTTATGGGTGAGGATTTTATTATGTTCTCTGCTTTATACCCAGTGCCTAGAAAGATGCCTGATTTATAGTAGGTTCTCTATAACAATAAGTTAATTTGACAAATTAATGAGTAAATGGGCCTCATTATCCATCAAACTGCTCTCATTTTGGGGAAAGTCACTCCCACCTAAAACAAAAAATAAAAACAAAGCAAACAAAATCTTATTCATTCTTGCGTTGCCCTTTTGGTAGAGTTCTGTGTTACAGTTTTTCCTTCTTTGTCTCCTCTGTTTTTCTTCCATTTCCTGAATAAATGACTCCACACTTTCTCAAATTTATTTCAGTTCAATATTTTTGTGTGTATCTGTGGATTATCTTTAATCATATCTACAAAACTTTCATAAACCAGACTCCAAATGTGTTCCTTATGCCCCTTTTCTTTCTTCTTCACAGTGAGACTGATGAGACTGACTGCATCATTAACCTCAGTTGATCAATGGCTTCAGGGAGGAAGGTTAATGACATAACATGTTCTTAAAAAAAATAATCTGGCATGTTTTTTACAAAATCTGGAGAAAATGATGTTAGCCATTGGTAGAAATAGCAGTATGAATTCAAAGAATTTGTTTGGAGTTGGAAAGGATCTAATGTATTCCAAGATTTCTCTATCTTCCCCTCACCCCCCAGTTGAGAAGAGGGGAGATAGAGAGATAGATTCCCACATGTACCCAACCAGGATCTACCTGGCAACACCGTCTAAGGCCAATACTATGCCCATTGGGGGCCATGCTCACAAGAGAGCTATTTTTAATGCCTGAGGTGGAGGCCCCATGGAGCCATCCTCAGTGACCAGGGCTGATGTGCTTGAACCAGTCAAGCCATGGCTGTAGGATGAGAAAGAGATGGGGAGTGATGGAAGAGCAGATGTTTTCTTTTCCTGTGTGTCCAGACTGGGAATCAAACCTGACACATCCACGAGCTGGCTGACACTCCACCACTGAGTCCTCCGGCCAGGGCCCAAGGTTTCTCTATCTTAAAAAAATGTATTTTAAAATTATTTCTCTATCAAAAAAGGCATGCATTTCATAAATAGCACATATTTTGTCAATGATGGTACCACTTTTTGTACCAAAATACATTTAAAATGTTATCATCTGTATAAGGTCTTAAAAATAAATAGGCTATTCTGTGCTAAAGCTGATTTGTCCTACCCCTAGACTTATTTTGCAAGTAAAGCTTTTTTAGTAATAGGCAAACTCCTTATTAAAATTATTTTATTCTAGAATTTTAGCTAGGATCTTATTGCTAAGCAGATGGTATTCATGAGGTGATTTGTACAAAAATATGTATTGCTTCACTGATTGCTGTTTTGATAGCTATTTTTAAATTTTTGGAACCATTTAGTGTCTATTAGATTAATTTTCATAACCTAAATTGAGATATTATATTTCTGTTAATTTTATTTCTGTCAGAAATAGTGACTATGATGGCCAAGTGTAATTTGAAGAATAAAACTTACTTGGTGTTTTTCATTACTCTCCATGAAAAGTAACATAAGAAATCATCAGTCTATTAAAACTGACTTTGATGAAAACACCTGTTTTTATAATTGTGGTATTTATGTATATTAGAAAGACTTTTCATATAATAAATATTTGCTTTGTAAAGCCTCTTTCTTTCTATAGCTCTTACCTTCTTCACTATTAATACAGTTTTCTCATGATATATTTTCTTTATGATTAAAACCTTGCATTTTAAAATTAAACTTTTTTGTTTTTCTTGTATTTTTTTAATCAAATTTATTGGGGTAGCATTAGCTGTTTTAAACTTAAAATAGGAAATACTATTTTAAAGTGATTTTCAAAATAGAAGGCAGTCAAATAATTTATTGTAGTTAATAGGTTATGATAAAATCAAAACAAATGTATATATATTATATATAAATGTCAGTGAATGAAAACTAGAAAATTTTGAAGTTGATTTTAGAAATTTAATGTTCAGAAGTTAGCATTGCTATTTCATCATAATTAATATCTAAGGATTTATTTTAAAATACAGCTTCTAAGACTGAAGGGGGAAATCAGGTTATTTGTGTTATCTTTTCCTGAGGACATTACATATCAAAATATTTAAATGAGCATAATTACAAGAAACAGATTTATGTTTCTAATGTTTAGTGAAAACCTAATGTGAAAATATAATACTAAGTATTTTAGTATGCCAGTTTCACTAACACAGGGGAGTTCTAACTAAAGCATTAATTATCACTGGCACAGTTAAAAATATACACCATTATTTAACATTAATTAGCTTCTTAAGTATTTTATTATGGTATTAGTTTCTTAACAATTCACTATACTTCCTAATTTGAACAGTTGTACAGTTTGTAACTGACTCTACAATAAAGCTTCATACATAGTCTCCCAAATATATCCCCTCCCAACATACATACATGTACTTTTGCATACTTGTTTATACCTCTAAAAATTTCTAATTATTTAGGATTCTCTAACTTGCTGCTTTAGCTTTTCCTGAAAAATTTTACAATCAAATAAGTGATTATGAAATAAAAATTTATGCAAGTTCAAAGTCTATTTTGAAGCGACATTGCAGTGTATACCTATAGTAGCATAACATTTTCCTATTATCCTATTGAACATCAAAATATACATTTATAATAGGCATATATGTGTATATATAATTAATATGTATACATAATGTACTTAATGCTTTTATAGCCTTGTATAATTAATAAAATATTTTTGCATGCAGCTGCTTGGTTGAATTCCAAACCACTTTTTTTTAGGCTTTATGTTTATTTTATTGCTTATTTTAAAGATAAGGAATCTAAAGTCTAGACAGTGTTCTTTTCACCCCCATACCCAAGTAACATTATGATCCAATGAGGCCCCACAATTTAACTGGTTTCTTTTTAGTACTGTTCTATGTCTTGAATTATGTGCAGAGTTTGAATTAGTAGAGCAACAGAACAGATGCGGTGATTTAAACGGAGTCTTAAATGGCTAAATAAACTAAGGTAGTGTTGCCTAGAGCTATAAACAAAGGGAATTTTTATCTAATTTATTTTAACCTCAAGAACGACTTAAAACAGTTGAAAAACTTAATGGTTAAAACAACATAAGAAGTCATTAAACTAAATTATAGAACTGCTCAGTATTTTATGGTTGAAAAAATTATACGAGATGGTAAATAGGAACATAGTTTTGTGAAGAACAATATTTAACCTCCTGAAGGAAAACAATTTCAGTAAAAGTAGATGAGTCGAAACTAAAGTGGTTATACTCGTCACTCCCGCTGCTGTTTCTCCCTCCTCAAGTGAATGATTAAATGAAATGTATGAAAAAAATGTCTCTACAACAGTTGTTTGGGCTTTATGATAAACTATTTTATTTACATGAATAAGTTATTCTTATTAGAGTGGACCAAATTTTAATGTCTTATTTATTAGATACTATTTTTTAGCCTGATAGGGACAAGACGAGTCCTCGTTTTGTTTTGTTTTCCTGATAAAATGTAGCCCTAAATACAGATCTCATCTCCAGGCATAGAGGCTACGTGCATAGCATAATAATTTACTAATGTGAGCCTCTAGATGAAATCACTGCTGAAAGTACTAATTAATGCTAAATGTTTGATAGTTTTATAATACTTCATAAAAGACTTGACATCACATCAATTTTCCTTTCGACATGAATAAATTTCATGTGCATGAATATTAAAATGTATTCATGATATATTTGTCATGGATATTAAAATAGTAGGATAATAAATAATAGAAAGTTTCTAACAACAGTTATGTTATCATATTATTAAAAAATCTTTTTGATGGTGTTTCAACCAGTTCTTCTCTTTATGGCAGGAGCTGATGCCTATATTCACTCAAATGCACAAGTCATTAAGTTCAGGTTTCATTAATTATCCAGTAGGAAAATCCTCTTCACTCATCCAAATATGCCTCTATTCTCATTTAATTGAATGTGTATAATTGAAAGTTGAAAAAATGTTAGCTTCTTTAATAACATTTAGTACAATTATTGTCATATTTACAGTAAACCACGAACTTTATCTTTCCTGCCACTTAGTTTAATTGTCATTTTTTATTCATTGTTAATGGTACTGTCTTCTAAAGAACAAAATGGTTTGGTAGTTTACATGAACTAAGGGCATGGTCAAATACTTGACAAGAAAATTTAATTTGGGGGGATCTGTTTTTCATGATTTGGATTTATGAAAAAGAAATATTACATTTACTTCAAACATATATGCTAAAAGCAACTCTAAACTATTTTAATGACATGCTCCAAGTCTGTCTTCTATTCCAGAGGATAATCAATGAGAATCAGAAAACAATAGATTCCTGCAACTTTTGTGGTTAGGCATTTCAAAAGTCTGAATTTAAAATACCTTTATTATCTCAAGATAATTTAGTACAGACATTGTGCCACTAGTGAAATGGTCATTATATTTCCCACGGCTTTTGATAGGTAGTTATTAAATCATTCCTCAAATTGCTAATGACTGATGCTTTAGAAAACATACCACATAGTAATCGATCACAATTCTAAAACTACATGTATAGAATTAGAGATTTATAATTTACAGCATTTAAAATGAAATTTAATTTGTTCTGATTAGAAATTGCCAATGTGAAAACATTGTATGGAAGCCTTGGAGTCACTGTAGTTTCTCTTATGGATCAATAATTTGTTCTCAAAATGGAATAAGTAACAAGCAGCATGCCGGAGTAGAAGAAATGACTGCTGAAAAGGGAAAGCGGAAGATGCGTTATACTTTTGATTTACATTTATGTTTTAATGTCAGTTTTGATGTTCATTCTTGGAAATTTTTATTACCTTAATAATTCTACTTCAGAATCCCTGCATGAATCATTTAGCACAGGGGTAGTTAACCTTTTTATACCTATAGCCCACTTTTGTATCTCTGTTAGTAGTAACATTTTCTAACCGTCCACTGGTTCCACAGTAAAGGTGATTTATAAAGTAGGGAAGTAACTTTACTTTATAAACTTTATAAAGCAGAGTTACAGCAAGTTAAAGCATATAATAATTACTTAACAAGTACTTTATGTCAGATTTTCGCTAAGTTTGGCAGAATAAATCCTTATAAAACAACTTACTATAGTTAAATCTATCTTTTTAAATTTTACTTTGGTTGCTCCGCTACCACCCACCATGAAAGCTGGAACGCCCACTCGTGGGTGGTAGGGACCAGGTTGACTGCCACTGGTCTAGTATCCAGAATATATAAAGAACTCTCAACAATTCAACAACAAAAAGACAAACAGCATAATTGAAAACTGGGCAAAGACTTCAATAGTAATTTTTCCCAATGAGAAATGTAAATGGTCTAAAAGCACATAAAAAAGATTCTCAATATCATTAGTCATTAGCAAAATGCAAATTCAAATCACAATGAGATACCAATTCATGCCCACTAAGATGGAAATAACAATAATAAATGGAAAACAATAAGTACATGGAAGAATATGGATAAATTGGAACCCTTGCATATTGCTGGTAAGAATGTAAAATGGTTCACCTGCTGTGGAAAGTTTTGACAGTTCCTTAAGAAGCTAATTAGAAAATTACCAAAGACCCAGCCATTTTATTTGTAGTTATAAACCCAAAAGAGCTGAAAACAGGTGCTCAAACAAACACGTGTGCATTAATGATCTTTGTGAAACTATTTTCAATAGCCTATTTTGCTTTAAAGTATTAAAGAAATAGGACATTTCCATACTTCAGTGTTGTAAAGTAAGGCATTTACTAATAACAAGGCTATAAAAATTAAAGTGAGGGTAATGATAATAGTCTCAGAAGAGATGTACGTTTCCAAATACATTTTCATTCGAAAGATACATTGCTATGTAAGAATAGAAATGTATTTTTTAACTAGTTTGTTTTTTCATTCAACATTACGTGTCTTTGATTATTTTTCTAGGAGTAAAGAAAATGTTTAAAGGTACTAATTATCTCCTTTTTTCTTCCTTTTAATCACCCTTTTTCTATCTTCAAAAATTTACTGGGGTAGCAAAATATATTTTTTCTATCTACTCCTAGCTAGGCAGAAAGAAGGCTTGATGACCCATAAACTTAAAGAGAAATAAAGAAGTTATAATAAAAGCACTGACAACCAAAAAACTATGAACACATAATAGTATAAGAATTAAAATATCATTTAGCTTGCTAGAAAATGAACACAGACACTGCCTATTTTCTCAATTAACTTTTACCTGATTCTACTGGACTAGAATACTGAATGCTAGAACTATCAAATGCTGGTTCCTTCTTCAAGGTCAGTAAATCATTTACAGTTCTAATATCCTACCATGAGATAATGACTACATTCCTTTATCAGAAAATATGCTAAATCAGTGGTAGTAACCTAGTCCCTATGGCCCACGAGTGGGCGTTCCAGCTTTCTTGGTGGGCGGTAGTGGAGCAACCAAAGTATAAATAAAAAGATAGATTTAACTATAGTAAGTTGTTTTATAAAGATTTATTCTGACAAACTTAACGAAAATCTGACATAAAGTACTTGATAAGTAATTATTATTATATGCTTTAACTTGCTGTAACTCTGCTTTATAAATTTTATAAAGTAAAGTTACTTCCCTACTTTATAAATGACCATTACTGTGGAACTGGTGGGCGGTTAGAAAATGTTACTACTAACAGAGATACAAAAGTGGGCTGTAGGTATAAAAAGGTTGACTACCCCTGTACTAGACCATTATCAGATATATGATTTGCAAATATTTCTCCCCTTTCTATAGATTGTCTTTTCACCTGCCATGCAATGGTCTTTGATGTACAAACTTGTAAAGTTTTTATGGTTTATTTTTTCTCATTACTCATGCTTTTGTTTTCATATCTTTTGCCAAATCCAAAGTCACAAAATTTATTCCTGTGTTTTCTTTTGAGAATTTTATGGCTGTAGCTCTTTTATTTAGGTAACTGATCTATTTTGAGTTCATATTTGTCTAGGAGTGATGTAGGTGTCCAACTTCATTCCTCTGCATCTAGATATACAGCATTATTTGTGGAAAAGACTATTTTTTTTCTATTAAATGGTTTTGATCCTTGATTAAAACTTATTAACCATAAATATAAGGGTTTATTGCTGCACTCTCAAGTTTATTCTGTTGACCTATAAATGTCCTTATGCCGTTATCAGACTGTTTTGATTATTATACCCTGAAGTTCAGAAATAAGGAAGTATGGGTCTTCAGACTTTGATTTTTTCCCCAATATTGTTTTGGCTATTTGGGGCTCTGAAACTACATATGAATTTAATGATCAGCTTTTCTATTTTTGCGAAAGAAGATCATTGAAATGTTTATAGGAACTGCATTGAATGTGTAGGTAACTCTGTGTGATATTGCCATCTTAACCTTATATTAAGTCTTCCAGTTCATGAACACTGGATATATTTTCATTTATTTACTCTTTTTTTGGTTATTTTTATTTTCTTTTTAAGAAAAGTTTTATAGTAGTCAGTATTAAATTCTTTCACCTCCTTGGTGAAATTATTCCTCAGTATTTTACTTTTTGAACACTGATATAAATGAAAATGTTTTTTCTTGATTTTCTTTTCAGATTGGCCATTATGGGTATATGGAAATAAAACAGACAACTTTTTGTGTTAATCTTGGACCCTGCAACTTTACTGAATTTGTTTATTAGCTTTGTACATTCATAGTATTTTCTATATGTAGGATCATGTCATTTGTGAATGGATTGTTTTATTTCTTCCTTTCCAATTTGGATGTCTTTTATTTATTTTCTTGCCTAGCTTCTCTGACTAGAATTTTAAATACAGTGCAAAATAGCAGTGGTAAGCATAGACTTCCTATCAAAATTAACTGAGTGACATTGATCAAAAAGAGTACATAGGTTTCAGGTAAACATTTCTATAGCATTTGAACTGTTGATTATGTTGTGTAATTTGACTCAAGTCAAATCATTTTCTGTCACGTTATATTTGTCCCTCCTTGCACCCTTCCCCCCATGCCCTCCCAACCCCGTTCCCCTCTCCTACACACCCCTCCCCGGGTAACCACTTCACTTTATTCTATGTCCATGAGTCTCAGTTTTATATCCCTCCTATGTGTGAAATCATATAGTTCTGAGCTTTATCTGATTTACTTATTTCATTCAGTATAATGTTTTCTTTTTTCTTTTTCTTTTTTTTTAATATTCTACTTTTATTTTACTGAAGTTAGAAGCAGGAGGGGGTCAGACAGACTCCTGCATGTGCCCAACCGGGATCCACCCGGAATGCCCAGCAGGGGCGATGTTCTGCCCATCTGGGACATTGCTCTGTTGTGGCCACAGCCATTCTAGCACCTGTGGTGGCTGCTATGGTCCATCCTCAGCATCTGGGCCAACTTTGCTCCAGTGGAGCCTTGAGTGCGGGAAGAGAAGAGAGAGATAGAGAGAAAGGAGAGGGGGCAGGGTGGAGAAGCTGATAGGCACTTCTCCTATGTGCCCTGACTGGGAATCAAACTGGGGACTTCCACACGCCGGTTCAACGCTCTATTGCTGAGCCAACTGGCCAGGGCAGTATAATGTTTTCAAGATCCATCCATGTTGCCATAGATGTCGTATGTCATCATTTCTTATGGCTGAGTAGTATTCCATTGTATATATGTACCACATCTTCTTTATCCAATCCTCTATCAAGGGGGTACAAGTTTCATTCTTTTGCATGTGGTTTTCAATTTTCCCAGCACCATTTATTGAAGAATTTTTCTTTTCTCCATTGTGTGTTTTTGGCTCCTTTGTTGAAGATTATTTGTCCATATATACGTGGTTTTAATACTGGGCTCTCGATTCTGTTCCATTGATCTGTATGTCTGTTTTTCTCCGAATAATATGCTATTTTGATTGTTGTAGCTTTTTAGTATAATTTGAAGACAGATCCATGCCATTGCAAAAGATAAGATGTCCTTCTTTTTCACGGCCGCATAGTATTCCATTGTGTATATGTACCACAACTTTTTAATCCACTTGTCCACTGACGGACACTCAGGCTGTTTCCAGATCTTGGCTATTGTAAACAATGCTGCAGTAAACTTGGGGGTGCATTTCTTCTTTAGAATCAGTGATGTGATGTTCTTGGGATATATTCCTAAATGTGGGATAGCTGGGTCAAAAGGCAGTTCCATATTTAATTTTTTGAGGAATCACGATACTATTTTCCATAGTGGCTGCACAAGTCTGCATTTCCACCAGCAGTGCAGGAGGGTTCCCTTTTATCCACACCCTCACCAGTACTTATTGTGTGTTGATTTGTTCACGAGTGCTATTCTAACAGTTGTGAAGTGGTATCTCATTGTGTTTTTAATTTGCATTTCACTGATGATTATTGACGTTGAATATTTTTTATATGCCTGTTGCCCATCTGTATGTCCTCTCTGGAGAAATATCTCTACAGTTTCTTTGCCCATTTTTTAATTGGATTGTTTACCTTCTCGGTGTTGAGTTTTAGAAGTTCTTTATAAATTTTGGTTAATAACCTCTTATCAGACGTATTGGTGAATATGTTCTCCCATTGTGTGGGTTGTCTCTTTATTTTGTTAATGGTGTCTTTTGCTGTTCAAAAACTTCTTATTTTGGTATAGTCCCCCTCCCTCTTTTTTTGTTTTTTATTTCACTTGCTGGTGGAGATAAATTGGCAAAAATACTGCTATGAGAGATATCCAAGGGTTTACTGCCTATATTTTCTTCTAAGATTTTTATGGTTTTGTGAGTTATATTTAAGTCTTTTATCCATTTTGAGTTTATTTTTGTGAATGGTGTAAGTTAGTGGTCTAGTTTCATTTCTTCTTCTTTTTTGCATGTAGCTATCCAATTTTCCCACCACCATTTATTAAAGAGACTGTCTTTACTCCATTGTATGTTCTTAACTCCTTTGTCAAATATCAATTGACCATAAAGGCATGGGTTTATTTGTAGATTCTCTGTCTGTTTCATTGATCTGTATGTTTGTTCTAGTGTCAGTACCAAGCTGGTTTGATTACAGTGACCTTGTGTATAACAATATCAGGAAGCATGATTCCTCCACTTTATTCTTTACTTTCAAGATTGCTGAGGCAAGTCACGTTCTTTTTTGGTTCCATATAAATTTTTAGAATATTTGTTCTTTATCTTTGAAGTATGCCATCGGTATTTTAATAGGAATTGCACTGAATTTTTAGATTACTTTGAGTAGTATAGACATTTTAATGATGTTTATTCTTCCTATTAATGAATAAGGTATATGCTTTTACTTTTTTTATATCTTCCTAGATTTATTTTTTCAATATCTTATAATTTTTCAAGTACAAGTCTTTTAACTCCTTGGTTAAATTACTCCTAGGTACTTTATTTTTTTTGTTGTTGTTGCAAGAGTGAAGGGGATTGTTTTCTTAATATCACTTTCTGATAGTTTATTATTGTTATATAAAAATGCCACTGATTTCTGAATATCTGTTTCATATCCTGCCACCTTGCCAAATTCATTTATCAGGCAGATCTAGCAGTTTTTTGACTGAGACTTTAGGGTTTTCTATGTACAGTATCATGTCATCAACAAATACTGATAGTTTTACTTCTTTTCCAATTTGGATGCGTTTTATTTCTTCTTCTTGTCTAATTGCTGTGGCTACGACTTCCAGAACTATGTTGAATAAGAGTGGGGAAAGGGAGCACCCCTGCCTTTTTCCTGATTTTAAGGGGATTGTTTTTACATTTTTGCCCATTGAGTATGCTGTTGGCTGTGGGATTGTCATAGATGGCCTTTATTATGTTGACGTATGTTCCCTGTATTCGCACTTTGCTGAAAGTTTTTTTGATCATAAATGGGTGCTGGATTTTATCAAACGCTTTTTCTTCATCTATTAATATAATCATGTGATTTTTATTTTTTCCTTTTATTTATGTTATGAATCACATTTATTGATTTGCATATATTGTACCATCCTTGCCGAAATAAGTCCCACTGTACCGGAATAAGTCCCACTTGATCATGATGTATGATCATTTTGATGTATTGCTGGATCCAGTTTGCTGATATTTTATTGATGATAGTTGTTTCTATTTCTTCCCTGCTTATAGGTCTCTTTAGGTTTCCACTTCTTTGTGACTCAGCCTAGGAAGATTGTATAGTTCTAGAAATTTATCCATTTCCGCTAGGTTGTTGAATTTGGTGGCATACAATCTTTCATAATGTTCTACTATGATCCTTTGTATATCCATGATGTCTGTGGTAATTTCTCTTCTTTCATGTTAGGTTTTGTTTATATGAGTCCTTTCTCTTTTCTCCTTAGTGAGTCTAGCCAATGATTTGTCGATTTTATTGATTTTTTCGAAGAACCTGCTATTTGTTGTATTAATTTTTTCTTTAGTTTTTGTTGTTGTTGTTCTTTATTTCATTTAGTTCTGCTCTAATTTTTACTATTTCCTTTTTCCGCTGACTTTGGGTTTCTTTTTTCTTCTTTTTCTAGTTTTCCCTAAGAAATGATGTTAGGTTGTTTACCTGGGATCTCTCTTGTTTCTTGATATAAGCCTGTAATGATATAAACTTCCCTCTTATTACTGCTTTCAGTGCATCCCAGAAATTTTGATATGTCGTGTTGTCATTTTCATTTGTCTGTATATATCTTTTGGCCTCTGCTTTTATTTGTTCTTTGACTCAGTCAGTTTTTAGAATTATTGATATGTTGTTTAATATCCACATTTTTTTGTGGGTTTCTTTACTTCCATTTTATAGTTGAATTCTAATTTCAAAGCCTTATGGTCACAAAATATGCTTGGTATAATTTCAATCTTCCTAAATTTGTTGATGTTAGTTTTGTGGCATAACATATGGTCTATCCTTGAGAATGTTCCATGCATACTAGAGAAGAATATAAAATCTGATGTTTGGGGAAGAAATATCCTGTAAATGTCTATTATATCCATTTGGTCCAGTGTGTCGTTAAGGTCGATACTTTTTTTAATTAATTTTCTGTTTGGATCTATCTATAGTTGTCAATGGTATGTTGAAATCTTAAAGTATGATTATGTTTTTGTCTGCTTTGATTTTTATATTAGTTAGTAGATGTCTTATATATTTTGGTACTCTCTAATTTGGTGCATATGTATTAAAAAGGGCTATGTCTTCTTAATACAGTGTCCCCTTTATCATTATGAAATGTTCATCTTTGTCTCTGGTTATCTTTGTTATCGTAAAGTCAGCATTGTCAGGTATGAGTATGGCTACCTTTGCTTTCCTTTGGATATTATTAGTTTGGAGAATCATTTTTTTCTAGCCTTTCACTCTGAGTCTACTTTTGTCCTTGCAGCTTAGATATGTCTCTTGAAGGAAGCATATGGTTGGGTTTTGCTTTTTGATCCAATCTGCTACTTTGTGAGTCTTTATTGGTGAGTTCAATCCATTTACATTTAGGATAATTATTGACATTTCAGGATTTCCATTTTATGTTTTGTTTTCTGGTAGCTCTGTGTTTTTGGTTCTTCTGTCTTTTTTTTCTGTCATTTTTGTTTGGTGGTATTCCATACTTCTTTCCCTTGTTTCTTCTTTTTTAAACTGTGTGTTTCAGTAATAGCTTTTTTGTGGGTGGTTACCATTAGGTTATTTAGAGGAAAATGTACATATGTATAAGAGTCCTTTGTTTTAAGAGTGCTCCTGCTCTCCATCCTCCTTTGCTACTGTAAATCTTTATCCTCTTCCCTTTTAAGTTATTGTTGTCACAGATTATCCTTGTTTTTATTTTGACCCTGTTGGAGCTATACCTTGTAGTTTTGATTAGTTTGGTTCTTTGTGTCTGGTCAAATAATCCCCTTGAGTATTTCCTGCACTGGGACTTTTCTGGTGATAAACTCCCTCACTTCTATATGTTTGTAAAAGTTTTTATTTCTCCTTCATATTGAAGGATAACTTTGATGGATATAGTATTCTTGACTGGTAATTCCTCTCTTTTAATACTTTGAATGTTTGTGTCCACTCTCTTCTGGCCTTACAGAGTTTTTGCTGAGAAGTCTGATGATAACCTAATGGGCTTTTCTTTATATGTTATGTTCTTCTTTTTACTAGCTGCCTTGAGTGTTCTTTCTTTGTCATAGATTTTTGACAATTTTATTACGATGTGCCTTGGAGTATGTCTGTTTGGTTGAGGTAATTTAACATTCTGTTTGCTTCTTGGATTCAAGGCTCTATCTCTTTCCATAGGCTTAGGAATTGCTCATCAATTAATTGTTTGAATGGGCTCTCCATTCCCTTTTTCTCTTCTTCTGATATACCCATTATTCTTATATTGATATTTCTGATGGAGTCAGACAATTCTTTTAGAGTTCTCTGTATTTTTAATTCATTAGTCTGTCTCCTCTTCTCTCTGTAGCTTCTCTAGTTGCCTGTCTTCGAGGTCACTAATTCTTTCCTCTATCTGGCTTGTTCTATTAGTCAAACTTACCATCTCATTTTTTAAATTATGTATTGAGTTCTTCATCTCAGTTTTTAAAGTTTCAGTTTCCTTGGTGAGGTATTTGTTTTGTTCATTAATTATTTTTCTGAGCTCATTAGGTTGTCTATTGGTGTCTTCTCATATCTTGTTGAGTATATTTAGAACTTCAATTTTGAATTTCTATCATTTAACTCTAAGGTTTTCATATGATTGACAATTTTTTCTGGTGATTTTCATTTTCTTTCTGAACTACTTCTCTATTCTGTGTAGCCATGGTATTTGACTTCTTCTTCCTTGATGGCATTTGAGAGTGGTGTTGTTAAGAACCCTAACAAGAAAACAACTAAAAAGTGAAAAATTTAAAAATGCAATAAAAATATAACAATTTAAAAAATTATTTCAAGTAAATTAGAAAAACCACAGAATAAAAGTTCAAAATCCCCCCAAAATAAAAAATAAAACACCCAGAAAAAATAATAAAGTATTTAAAAATTAAAGAAAATTAAATTTAAAAGAAAGAGAAGGGAAGAATAAGATGGTAAAAAAGGAAAAAGTGAAAGAAAAAAATAAATTTCCGTTTTGTGAGTTTTTTCCCAGTAAGTGTCGCTGTATTACAAATTCTAACTCTATGTGAGATCATGTTGTGAGGGCTTTATGACTTCAGCATTATGGCTTCATCTTTTGGGCTTTATGGCTTTAGGAATGATGAGCTCAGGATTCTGGACACTCCTCCCATGTCTCCACAGACCTAGGGACCAGATGTGGAGTACCTCTATTCTTGAGGGGAAAGAATGGCTCTGGAGACCTAGCCCTAGGGATTGTTTCTGCTGCTCTTCATACTGTGAGGTGAGGGTGGTGGGATCTGGGCAGCTGGGGACCACAATTTAGCTTTCTCTGTCTCTGCTGAGTGTGGGCTGCAGCAGACCATGGGAACACTGGCTATGACCCTGCTCTCTGGCCATTTTGGTTTATTTCCCCCATTGCCCTTCTGTATCACCGCTTTTCCTGGAAGAAAGAGACCCAGTCACTTCGAGTTTCCCTCTCTGTACCTCTCAGACAAAATCCAAACAGCCTGAGCTTCCCTCCTCCCCATAGTCCAGCAGAGGAAAAAAACTCCAGGTTTGTCTCCTCCCCAGAGCCCACTTGCAAATGGCGTTTTATCTTCTGCCCCTCTTTTCCCCTGTCCCACCTTTAGTGCATTTGGTGTGTGGATCTTTTAGGCATGCCCATGATTATAGTTGTTCAATTAGTTGAAATTTTAATAGGAGAGACCAGGTGTATCTCTCATGCTGCCACTATTCTGAAATCATCTCCTACACTTCCATTTCTTATTCCGCTTTTTAGTTTTCACCATGAAGTCTTTCACTGTTAAATATGATGTTAGCTAGGGTTTTTGATAAATGTCCTGTATCATGTTGATGAAGTTTTCTTCTGGTTTTTATTCTTTTAGTGTTATTACCATGAAAGGGTGTTGGCTTTCTCAACATCACTTGAGGTGCTTGTAATAGTTTTTTTTTTTTTTCATGATATTGTAATTCTGTATTTCATTGATGAAGTTTAGTATTTAATTTGTTAAATCACATTGCATTTCTGGGGTAAATTTTACTAATTTATACTTTTTATTAATTTTAATGGGTGACATTGATAAATCAGGGTACATATGTTCAGAGAAAACATCTCCAGATTATTTTGACATTTGATTATGTTGCATACCCCTCACCCAAAGTCAAATTGTCTTCTGTCACCTTCTATCTGATTTTCTTTGTGCCCCTCCCCTCCCCCTACCCCCTCCCTCTCCTTCCTCCCCCTCCACTACCCCCCCATACCATCACATTCTTGTCCATGTCTCTGAGTCTCGTGTTTATGTTCCATCTATGCATGGAATCATATAATTCTTAGTTTTTTTCTGATTTACTTATTTCACTCCATATAATGTTATCAAGGTCCATCCATGTTATTGTAAATGATCCAATGTCATCATTTCTTATGGCTGAGTAGTATTCCATAGTATATATGTACCAAAGCTTTTTAATCCACTCGTCCACTGACGGACACTTGGGCTGTTTCCAGATCTTCACTATTGTGAACAATGCTGCCATAAACATGGGGGTGCATTTCTCCTTTTGGAACAGTTCTATGGTGTTCTTAGGGTATATTCCTAAAAGTAGGATAGCTGGGTCAAAAGGCAGTTCAATTTTTAATATTTTGAGGAATCTCTATACTGTTTTCACAGTGGCGGCACCAGTATGCATTCCCACCAGCAGTGCAGAAGGGTTCCCTTTTCTCCATATCCTCGCCAGCACTTATTCTGTGTTGTTTTGTTAATAGCGCCATTCTGACTGGTGTTAAGTGATAACTCATTGTGGTTTTAATTTGCATTTCTCTAATGGTTGGTGATGTTGAGCATTTTTTCATATGCCTTTGGCCATCTGTATGTCCTCTCTGGAGAAGTGTCTATTCATTTCTTTTGCCCATTTTTTTGATTGGAATGTTTGTCTACCTGGTATTGAGTTTTATAAGTTCTTTATAAATTTTGGTTATTAACCCCTTATCAGACGTATTGTCAAATATGTTCTCCCATTGTGTAGTTTGTCTTTTTATTCTGTTCCTTTTGTTTTTAGCTGTGCATAAGCTTCTTATTTTGATATAGTCCCATTTGTTTATCTGTCTTTTATTTCACTTGCCCGTGGAGATTAATCAGCAAATCTATTGCTGCGAGAGATGTCGAAGAGCTTACTGTCTATGTTTTCTTCTAAGATGCTTATGGTTTACAGCTTACATTTAAGTCTTTTATCCATTTTGAGTTTATTTTTGTGAATGGTGTAAGTTGGTGGTCTAGTTTCATTTTTTTGCAGGTAGATGTCCAATTTTCCCAACACCATTTATTAAAGAGGCTGTCTTTACTCCATTGTATGCCCTTACCTCCTTTTTCAAATATCAGTTGTCCATAAAGCTGTGTGTTTATTTCTGAGTTCTCTGTTCTTTTCCATTGATCTATATACCTGTTCTTATGCCAGTACCAGGCTATTTTGAGTATAATGGCCTTGTAGTATAACTTGATATCAGGAAGTGTGATACCTCCCTCTTTATTCTTCTTTTTTATGATTGCTGAGGCTATTCGTGTTCTCTTTTGGTTCCATATAAATTTTTGGAATATGTGTTCTATATCTTTGAATTATGTCATTGGTATTTTAATTGGTATTGCATTGAACTTATAAATTGCTTGGGATAATATAGACATTTTAACGATGTTTATTCCTCCTAACTATGAGCTGTTGAATTTGGTTTACTAGTATTTTTTTGAGGAATTTTATATCTTCATAAGTGATATTTGCCTATAGTTTATTTTTCATTGTATATTTGTCTCACTTTGATATCAAGTTAATATTCTCCTAATAAAATAAATAAGGAAGTATACACTCCCATTTTTAAAAATATTTCATGAATACTGGTGCTCATTCTTCTTCAAGTGTTTGGCAGAATTCACCAGGAAAGCAATTTGATCCTAAACTTTTTTTGGTTATTGATGGGATTTTCTTTGCTTAATAATTCAATTTCTTTTCTTTTTATAAATATCTTCAAAGTTTTTAAATTTCATTAGTGATTTGCTATTTCTAGGAATTTGTCCATTTCAATTTTATCTAGGTTATTTAGTTTGTTGGCATGAAATTGTTTGTAGAAATCTCTTATGATCCTTTTTGCTTACGTAAGCTTGCTATTAAATCCCTACTCTCATTAATAATTTTATTTATTTGTATTGTCTTATTTTTTTCTCAGCCTAACTAAAATTTTATCAGTTGTCTTGATCTTTATAAATAACCACCTTTTGATATTATTGATTCTATTTTATTTTTTTGGATTCTCTATTTTATTTTTTTTTATTGTTTTGTTCTGTTACTTTGCTCCTTTTTTTTTAATTCCATGTATGTCAAGTTAGGATATTGAATTGAGAACTTTCTTCTTTTTATTGTGTGCATTATAGCTCTAAACTTCCTTCTGAGAACTGCTATCACTGCATGCCATGTTTTGGATCTTAGTTTTTTATTTTCATTCATTCTAAAGTTGTTTCTTTATATTTCTCTAGTGATTTCTTTTCTGATCCATTGGTTTTTCAAAAGTGTATTGTTTGATTTTCACGTACTTGGGAATTTTTTAGTTTTCCTTTATTTATTGATTTCTAGTTTCATTTCACTGTGATAAGAAAATATACTTTATATGATTTCAATCTTTTTAAACATGTTGATATTTGTATTGTAGCCCAACATAAGAGTCTATCTAGGAAATATTCCAAGTGTACTTGAGAAAAATGTGTATTTTTCATTGTTGGGGAGAGTGTTCTATATACGTTTATTGATTCTAATAGGTTTATGATTTTTAAGTCCTCTGATTTTTAGTTTATCTGTCTAGATGTTGTATCTGAGCTAAACTGTGGGGATTGTAAAACTGTAAGCAAAAACACCACAGTGCTTCCTACTGAATTAGAGTAGTCTCTTTCTTCATTAAATCTTCCCCTGTTTGCTCAAAGCTTTTTTATTAGATTCTAGAAATACAGAAAGGTTGATTCTATCTGTTTTTGCTAGTCCAATGGTTAATTTAATAGAAGGACTGATTCTTAGAATTTCCCACTTTACGTTTTCCATGATTTCACTCCAATCATGACATCAAATTTTAATTTATAATATGTTCTTTTTCACTTTTGGCATATGAGTAACAAAAATAATTGATAGCTTACCCATTTCATTTTTAGCTTTACATGAAGTAGTTAACTGTATTAAGCTTATCTTTTTATAGATGGATCATTCTTTACCATTAAGAAAAGTATAGATTCTAGGTTGTAGAGCTTTTTCCTGTTTTCTCTTTTGCGGGAGGCAAACATGTGTTTATATAATCCCATTTGATCTTTATAGTAACAATAGTTATAATATACTAGCCATCATTTATTGAATGCTTTGTATCCAAGCAATCTATTAAGTACTTAGAACAACTAAGCTAATTTTATCTTATATTAAACCACTGAAGTAAAGGGATTTACTGAGTCCAAATCCTATATTCTTTTTTTTTTTTTTTTCTGTATTTTTTCTGAAGCCGGAAACGGGGAGAGACAGTCAGACAGACTCCCGCATGCACCCGACCGGGATCCACCCGGCACGCCCACCAGGGGGCGACGCTCTGCCCACCAGGGGGCGATGCTCTGCCCCTCTGGGGCGTCACTCTGTTGCGACCAGAGCCACTCTAGCGCCTGGGGCAGAGGCCAAGGAGCCATCCCCAGCGCCCGGGCCATCTTTGCTCCAATGGAACCTTGGCTGCGGGAGGGGAAGACAGAGACAGAGAGGAAGGAGAGGGGGAGGGATGGAGAAGCAGATGGGCGCTTCTCCTATGTGCCCTGGCCGGGAATCAAACCCGGGACTTCTGCACGCCAGGCCGACGCTCTACCACTGAGCCAACCGGCCAGGGCCCAAATCCTATATTCTTTTCAGTATATTCAGCCTCAGTCAGGCTGAATATTTTATATCATGGCCTTATCTATTTTTCTCCAGTGAATCATTATTAGATCAGGTGGTGAAGTTCAAAAATTTTTATGATTTTAGGGAAAGCTTTTAGTTTATAAATTTTTGAATTTCTAATAACAAGAAATCATAATATCCATTGAATTTTCATAGGCATACTAAATAATATCATGTGTGTTACATGCCATGTATTGGTCCTGACCCCTGATGACCCAATAAATGGGTGATGTCTATAATATCCTATACTTAGCAGCCTTGCTCAGCTTCTTAGACTGATACCTATGACTTCTTTTATGGAGTCAAGTCATCTCATATGTGATCTTCCTCTATTCCTGCTGCTTTGTTTTTCTCAGCACTATTGTCTTTTCAAAAAACCCTTCTTTCTCAGGATGTGCCCAAAATAGGACAGTTTCAATTTTGTTATTTTTCCTCCAGCAATGTTCTGGGCCTAATTTTCTCTAGGACCTGTTTGTCTTTCTGGTGGTCCAGATTATCCAAAGAGCTGTCCTCCAACTCCATATTTCAGAATGAATTACTTTATTTCTTTATAAGCCTCTTCACTGTCCAACTTTTGTTTTTTCATAGTAATGAAGAATGTTGGAGTGATGATGTCCTTAGCCTTGGTCTCTAATGACACATCCTTGCTCTTAGTGATCTTTCCTAATTCTTCTTTTCTGTTCTTCCCAGTCAGCCTTGTCTTGATTTCATGGCTGCAGTCTCCTTTTGAATTAATGAGTGTAAACAAAATTTTTGACAATTTCAATGTTCTCATTGTCTATGATAAAGTTATATATTTCTTCTGGAGGCAGTATATTCATCTTCATGATATTCAAAGGCAGTCCTGTTTTGGCACTATTTTCTTTCACTTTCATCAGCAGTAATTTCAAATCATTGCTGCTTTCCACCATGGTATCATCTGCCTGATCAGGCGGTGGCGCAGTGGATAGAGCGTCGGACTGGGATGCAGAAGGACCCAGGTTTGAGACCCCGAGGTCGCCAGCTTGAGCGCGGGCTCATCTGGCTGGAGCAAAAAGCTCACCAGCTTGGACCCAAAGTCGCTGGCTCGAGCAAAGGGTTACCTGGTCTGCTGAAGGCCTGCGGTCAAGGCACGTATGAGAAAGCAATCAATGAACAGCTAAGGTGTTGCATTGAAAAACTGATGATTGATGCTTCTCATCTATCTCTGTTCCTGTCTGTCTGTTCCTATCTATCCCTCTCTCTGACTCTCTCCCAGTTCTTGTAAAAAAAAAAAAAAAAAAAAAAAAAAAGATGGTATCTGCATATCTCCAATATGAAGATATTTCTTTTTATTTCTTCTTCCTCTGAGTCTATGCAGTTTCTTGTGTGACAAGTTCTGCATACAGATTAAACAAATAGTGAGATACAAATGTATCCTTGCTGACACGATTGCCTATAGGAAATCATTCTGTCTTGCTGCATATTCTGCTTTTATTGTGGCTTCCTGTCCACATACAGGTTGCTCCTCAAGATAATCGAGCACTGAGGCACACCTATCTCTTTCAGAGCAACCCAGAGCTTCTGATGATCCACACAGTGAAAGGCTTTCCTGTAGTCTATAAAACATAGGCCAACCTTCTTAATTTCTCTGCCACAATCCAGTACCAATGTTCTCAATTATGTCTCAAGTGCCTCTTCTTTTTTCTAACTCCAGCTTGAGCATCCAGCATTTCTTGCTCCATTTACGGTAGAAACCATTTTGAATCACCTTGAGCATCACTTTACTTGCATGGCAAATTAAAGCAGTGGTCCTATAGTTCCTGCACTTCTTTGATGTTTCTTTTTTTGAAAATTGTTATGTCAATTGACTGGTTCCAGTCTGTAGGTCGCTGCTTCGTTTTTCATATTTTTGACACATTCTTGTTAGGATTTTGACAGATTCAGTGTCTGCAGTTCGAAATAATTCTACTGGTATCCCAACTACACTGGTCATTTATTTCCTCTCAGTGCTTTCACGGCAGCTTTCACTTTGCTTTCTAGACTTACAGGTTCTTTCTTCTTCCTCAGGATCTTCTTCTGCATAGATTTTGAATGTACTCGTTCCACATTTCCTTTATTTTATCCTAGTCAGATAATGTGCTTCCTTCTGGGCATTGAGCATTCCAAGTTTAGATTTGAATTTTCTTTTTATTTCTTAAATCTCATGGTAGAGATCTCTTAATTTTTATTATAGTTTTTCTTTTATATTTTTTTACATTGACTATTGTAATAGTTCTCTTTTTTTTCTACATGATAGTAATTGAAGAACTGTGTGTTCAAGATACTAACCCTGCTTTTGTCATCTTTTATTTCTTTTCTATCATGTGACTTTAACAATTTTAGTGTGTATTTTGTCATCCCTCTCAATTTTTATTTTATTTTTATTTTTTAATTTTTATATAAATAAATTTTTATTAATGTTAATGGGTGACATCAATAAATCAGGGTACATATATTCAAAGAAAACATGTCCAGGTTATCTTGTCATTTAGTTATGTTGCATACCCATCACCCAAAGTCAGATTGTCCTCTGTCAGCCTCTATCTAATTTTCTTTGTGCCCCTATCCCTCCCCTCCCCCTCCCCTTCCCCTCTCCCTCCTTCCCTCCCGCGCTCCCCCCCCCCACCCCCGGTAACCACTACACTCTTGTCCATGTCTATTAGTTTCGTTTTTATGTCAAACCAATATATGGAATCATGTAGTTCTTGTTTTTTTCTGATTTACTTATTTCATTCCATATAATGTTATCAAGATCCCACCATTTTGTTGTAAATGATCCAATGTCATCATTTCTTATGGCTGAGTAGATTCCATAGTGTATATGTGCCACATCTTCTTTATCCAGTCTTCTATTGAAGGGCTTTTTGGTTGTTTCCATGTCTTGGCCACTGTGAACAGTGCTGCAGTGAACATGGGGCTGCATGTGTCTTTACATATCAATGTTTCTGAGTTTTTGAGGTATATACCCAGTAGAGGGATTGCTGGGTCATAAGGTAGTTCTATTTTCAGTTTTTTGAGGAACCACCATACTTTCTTCCATAATGGTTGTACTACTTTACATTCCCACCAATAGTGAATGAGGGTTCCTTTTTCTCCACAGCCTCTCCAGCATTTGCTATTACCTGTCTTGTTGATAATAGCTAATCTAACAGGTGTGAGGTGGTATTTCATTGTAGTTTTCATTTGCATTTCTCTAATAACTAATGAAGATGAGCATCTATTCATATATCTGTTGGCCATTGTATTTCTTCCTGGGAGAAGTGTCTGTTCATGTCCTCTTTCCATTTTTTTATTGAATTGTTTGTTTGTTGTTTTATGAGTTCTTTGTATCTTTTGGATATTAGGCCCTTATCTGAGCTGTTGTTTGAAAATATCATTTCCCATTTACTTGGCTGTCTGTTTATTTTGTTGTCAGTTTCTCTTGCTGAGAAAAAACTTTTTAGTCTGATGTAGTCCCATTCATTTATCAGTTTTTATTTTCTTATTACTTCAGGCATTGTCTTTCACACTCTTCCCTAATAATAGTTATAGTTTCAGTCCACAGTTCTTCTGGTTCTTGGTCAACTGAGTATAACAGTGTGAATCTCTTTTTTATATGGACTTTAAATCCATCGGGAATGTTATTTACATTATATTTTGACACTACAATTCTCTTAATGCTCTAATGCAGGGGTCGGGAACCTATGGCTCACGAGCCAGATGTGACTCTTTTGATGGCTGCATCTGGCTCACAGATAAATCTTTAATAAAAAATATAATAACGTTAAAAATATAAAACATTCTCATGTATTATAATCCATTCATTTCCTACCGCTTATGTTCACGGTTGTGGGTGGCTGGAGCCAATCACAGCTGTCCTCCGAGACAACACCAAATTTTTATTGGATAATGCATACGTACGTACACGGGTCGTTGTATGGCTCTCATGGAATTACATTTTAAAATATGTGGCGTTCATGGCTCTCTCAGCCAAAAAGGTTCCCGACCCCTGCTCTAATGTTTAGTAGTAATAGTTCGCAGTCAGTACCACAATCTGCTCCTGGTCTTGTTTTGGCAGAGAGAACACAGCTTTGCCATCTCCTGCTTCTAATTTCTTAATCTATTTAATTTTTGTATTGGCCATCTGGTGAAGTTCATGTATATAGTCATCTGCTCAGTTATTTGAAGCATCTGTTAGTGATGGACAAGTCTGGATTCACAGAAATCCATAGTCTGATCTCCTGTTTCATTTCTGACCCCTTGTCCAAATTTTCCAATAACATTTGATTCTACTTCATGTTCTAATTTTATTTTTCATTTATCTATAATTATTAGCAAGTCTGGTTTTGGTGTGTCATCAATTTCTTCTTTAATACTTATATAAAAGTTTTTAGTTTCATCTTCAGCCTTTGTAGTTGGAGCAGTGACTGGAATGACAGAACAATAGGTTTTTCTAGAAGTCTGATTGATATTATTTAGTTAGACCTTACATTGTAGCCCCTAACTGCCTGTGCTACATCTTGCCTAAGTCATGAAACCACTCCATTTCTGTTAAAGAATTGTTGCTGTTGTTTTCAAGAAGTACATATTATAAACAATCAGTTAACCATTTATAATAATATCTACCATTTATTGTGTTCTTGCCATATGTGTGTGATAATCTAATACCTAGTTCTCTATTTCCTTAACTTCCTAAATTTAATCTCTAGTGATCATTACTTTTGAACACTTCAGAGATTTGTGATGAAATATGGATATTCCTTGTGAACTCTAGATCTGTGTCTGATCATTGAATAAAGCAGTTGACAGTCTGAAAACCAAAGTCACACATACTATGACCATTATATAAGCTATATCAAAGGACTAGCATATTCTTTGTTCCAAACACTGGAATATAGCCATCTGATTTAACGTTAGGAAAGAATGGGACGGAAAAGACAAGGTTAGGGACGGAGGAAGGAGAAATCCATATGGTATACACACATATACACACATACAAAAATGCTCATCTTTAAAAAAATTTGTAAGAGGAATTTGTAAAATTCTTTAGGCAAATTTTAAGAAAGCAAATAAATTAATCTCTGAAACATTCCAGAAAATATAAAGCAATAAGTGTTGCACAGACTGACATCTCAGATGCTTCTATCTCTTGAGGTAGAAACTAGTTTTCTGCTTGGCTGCTTAGCCCAAAAGCAATGACTTTTAGCAAGAAAACAAAACAAACTGGGACACCAGGTGCATTAAGGAAAAGCTTAAAGATGTCTAATGAAACATTGAGTAGTACCATGTTCACAATATTGTTTGGAGAACATTTTTGTCTGTATTACTAGACTTAGGGAAATACATTGTGTGTGACTCTTAAATACCTTTTGTTACTTTGTTTCTTTCTATTAATAGGGTCCTATAATAGTGTTGCTCACTTTTTCCTTTTTACTAGAATAGTATAACTATGAGAGAAAAACTATTTTTTAAAAACTATTTCAGTTACATTCACAAATGGTAAGTTCTCTCCCATGGCAATAGCGAGTCAACACTGTTTGTTGGTTAAAGTGTCTACGATTTTTAAATAATTCAGTGATAATCTCATAGCAATGATGATACTGCTCAGTTGCTGCTTGGATTCACAGAAGCAGTTATTACACTCTTCCGCAGCACTCTAGTTGAAGAGTTTGGAGGACTTTATTGTGTATATGCCAGGCAGTGTGTCTCTTGTAATTCCTAATGGATTTTAAATGCTTTATCGGTTTTTAAAGTATTTTTCCATGAGTGATATTATTTAGAATTTTACTTTTTACAGGCCACTTTTATGTTTTCTTTTATCTTTCTTGTATCTTTTAAAGCAGTAGAAATCATGGAGCCCTTAAACTAAACACTTTGTGTGTTTTAGCTCTGTGTGGGGGTGAGGGTGGGATGGTGTTAAATAATAGGTCTGTTTTAGGAACATGCTATTAATGATATAGTTCATAGGACAGAATGCTATTTTTCCATTCAGCTGCTATGTTGTCTTAAAATTGGCAAATGTTGATATTGGGGTGGGGGTAGACCCATTGAAGGTGAACTAATTTCATTGTAAAACTCTGCTTCCAGTCAAATTACAGGAAAGACATGTGAAGGCATATTTTCTGATTTGCAGCCTCATGTTTTCCTTATATCTTTATCATCATCCTTCAGCCTAACTTCCCAAAGTTAAACAAATATGGTAACCTATTTTCATATATTTTAAAGAACTATCTTGGTTGAAGAAAAAAATCCTTGACATTTACCTACCTTTCTAATGCTTCAAAGACATAAGTCTGTAGATATTTACACCCTAAGAAGGAATGGCCAGGTACACAACAGAGCAAGTGAAGTCAGAGAGCAGGATACTATGTATGAGTACATGATCTTCTTATCAAGACAAACACCTACTGTCACCTGCAAAGTAAATGAAGGCTCTGGATGGAAGTTCAAATCAGGTGGAACAAACACTAAGAGCAATTTCTATTCAACTTAAAAATTTTTTTCTCACTATCAGATAAATGTTTTTTTTCTTGTTATTGTTCTAATTCTTTTTTCTTAAATTAGTTTTGAGGTGGCAAGAACTTCTTGATTTTAAAATTTAGCTTAATTATCAAACTAATCTCCCTTAGTGATTCTGGTGTTTATTTCTCAATCTATATAATTGTCCTGTTCTCTTAAGGTTGTATTTTTTTTTTTTTTTTTTTTTTTTTTTTATTTTTCCGAAGCTGGAAACGGGGAGAGACAGTTAGACTCCCGCATGCACCCGACCGGGATCCACCCGGCACGCCCACCAGGGGCGATGATCTGCCCCCCAGGGGGCGATGATCTGCCCCTCCCGGGCGTCACCCTGCCGCGACCAGAGCCACTCTAGCGCCTGGGGCAGAGGCCAAGGAGCCATCCCCAGCGCCCGGGCCATCCTTGCTCCAATAGAGCCTTGGCTGTGGGAGGGGAAGAGAGAGACAGAGAGGAAGGAGGGGGAGGTGGAGAAGCAAATGGGTGCCTCTCCTATGTGCCCTGGCCGGGAATCGAACCCGGGTCCCCCGCACGCCAGGCCAACGCTCTACCGCTGAGCCAACCGGCCAGGGCCAGGTTGTAATTTTTTTATTATTTACATAATTTTTCAATCAGACTGGCAATTACTTACCTTCTAGTTTTTCCTTAGTTACTGCAGTGGTAGAAATTTTCCTAAGATTTTTATGAGATTAGACTAGAAAGATTAATTTTCTATACCAAATGGACTAATTCTCATTGTTATAGGTATCTGGTTTTTTTCTCCTTGTTCTCTAATAAAACTATATTTTAAAAAACCTGGTTGAACATCTTTTGAATATTAGGTCATGTTAATCCAGTAGGAAAGAATTTTCCTATATAATACAGGGGTTAACTTTAGGATTATAAACCAAATTTATAACAAGGCAAAAAATCTTAATACATTTCTATTTTTATTAATTTGCTCAGATTATTGCCACAATCTGGAACATCTCTTTTGCTTTCACCATTTATCCCAAGAGTTTACTATTTCAAGTCACCATTCAAGTCCCAGTTCCTCTAAGAAGCCTATGTTTTCCATTCAGACTAAGACACTCTGATATGCAAATACTAGCATTCTCTTCATCTGTTGATATACTTTAATAGCAATAAATCAATTATCTCTTCCTGAGAACTTCATCTTGTATATACTCCTATCTCAGTGGTTCTCAACAGCTGACTATTTTTTCTCATCTCTCCTAGAAATTTTTGACAGTGCTTAGATGAATGGCATTTGATTTACATGAGTGGGAGAGGATGTGCTTATGACATCTAGTTGGTAGAGGCCAGAGTTAGCACAAAACATCCCACAATGCACAGAGCAGTCGCCACCACCCCGAAGATAAAATTATATGGACAAAACTGTCATTATTGCCAAGATGAAGAAACATTAATTGACTAATTACGTTGATGCGGACCATGAAAGGCTGTGGTGCACATGTGGATCCTGACAAAGTGCATGACGGCCTTTCCCTCTTAGGCCACAGTTATGGTGGAGACTCCATCGTGGGGCAATGTGAGGCTATACTGCAGCCCTGCAGCTTGTATCTGCTGTTTCTGTGTTCTCTCCATTACCGTGGAAGGAACTTAAATGGGGCTGTCAAAATTTTCTCTTTGAAAAAAGCTACACTGCCTGGTTTGCCCTGGTATTTCACAAAATATCGGAGTTTGTTTGACCAGTATGTAATAACCAGTGTTGCCTTCTCCATCTATAAAGAAAGAAAATATGTGAATGAAGCTTTTAAAATGGATACAGCTTTCAAGTTGTTTTTCTTTTTCTGTATAATTTATTTTCTCTTTGTATTTGCATTAAATACCCTCTGAATATGTTTCCATGACCCAGGTATTAATGCAGCACTAAGATGAAATTAAACCAGATAATCATTGATGTCTCTATGAAAAATTACATTTTTTATTTTTCCCTCCACATAGAAAATATTCTCCTGTTTTAAGGCCCATTCATTCCTCACAAACCAGGCTTTCTGTTATGTTTTACCTTAATCCATCTTTCCTTTCTTAGAATAAAAGTAAGCCCTACTAATTCTGGTTCCCAATATACTCTCTTTATAGAATGCTCACAAAAATTAAGGGATATTTCAAAATGAATATGAAGCGATAAAAAAAGAAGCATTTGATTTTTGTTTTTATTAAACAAGAACATCAGAAAAGCAAATGACAAGTCAAAGAAAGTTCAATTATGTAAATGAGATGCAAAACCGACTTTTATTTCATTGGTGAAAATGCACTGTACAAAAGGCTGAAAGTACTGGAGTATCTGCACGTTTCCTGATCCCTTAATTTTTGTGAGCAGGAGAACATTCCAATTTCACTTTCTGTCTTGTTATATAGATGATCTTTAACAAGTTACATGATGTTTATTTCCATCAAAGTATCTTATTTATTAATAAATCAGTATGGAAATGTACTGTTTGGAAGTGAACCCACATCTTTATTATCTAAATGTAAAAGACCTTTATAATCCTACTTAACTGAAAGAACAAGCTGAAAAATCCCAAGATATTATCATAGTGAACATTGATTTCCAACAAGAGGTATAGCTTTCCATATTTATAAAATAAAAAATACATTACTAAGTCTTTAAATCTCTGATATTAATAACAAGAGCTATTTAGTAAAAAGTGAAGTAGCTTCTTTATATCACATTCTAAAAAATATTCTGATTTATGACTCCTTTTTTTTTTTTTTTTTTTTTTTTTTACAGAGACAGAGAGAGAGTCAGAGAGAGGGATAGATAGGGACAGACAGACAGGAACGGAGAGAAATGAGAAGCATCAATTATCAGTTTTTCGTTGCGACACCTTAGTTGTTCATTGATTGTTTTCTCATATGTGCCTTGACCGCGGGCCTTCAGCAGACCGATTAGCCCCTTGCTTGAGCCAGTGACCTTGGGTCCAAGGTGGTGAGTTTTTTGCTCCAGCCAGATGAGCCCTCGCTCAAGCTGGCAACCTTGTGGTCTCAAACCTGGGTCCTCCACATTCCAGTCTAACGCTCTATCCACTGCACCACTGCCTGGTCAGGCTGATTTGTGACTTCTTAAGAACAGGGTTTAAATTAATTTAATTGCATGCTTTTTAACTCTATGTCACTAGTACCTCTAAAAGTGCATTTTAGAACCATTCTTAGCAAATGCAGAATAAATTAGTACATTGAATTTTTTCCATATTTATTACATATAAGCAATTGATAAATAATTTTGGTCTAGCATCCATTTTTAGCTTCTTCAACTTTTTGGTAAAAAATAGGCACCTTTTAATATTCCTTAGATTGAGTTTAGATTATTTTGAAAATGCGATAATGCATATACGTGTATTTAAAGTCCTTAGGATAGTGTGTCCATATACCTTAGCAACTTTTTCAATGAATAGCCCTGACAACTCAGAGCAAAGAAAATTTGCTTTCTTTTGCATATAAGATGCATTGTATAAATTAGTTCCCATGAGAAGAATATTATTTAAAATAACTGAACAGCAAAACTTATCTTTGGAGTGTGTTTGTTTACTTGTTATCATAATTACCTCTTAAATAGTATTTTTTTATGGTTTTGTTTTGCTTTGTTTTTTTTTGTTTTTGTTTTTTTAATAATTTTATTTTTTTAATGGGGTGACATCAATAAATCAGGATACATATATTCAAAGATAACATGTCCAGGTTATCTTGTCATTCAATTATGTTGCATATACATCACCCAAAGTCAGATTGTCCTCTGTCACCTTCTATCTAGTTTTCTTTGTGCCCCTCCCCCTCCCCCTTTCCCTCTCCCTCTCCCCCATCCCCCCATAACCACCACACTCTTATCAATGTCTCTTAGTCTCACTTTTATGTCCCACCTACGTATGGAATAATGCAGTTCCTGGGTTTTTCTGATTTACTTATTTCACTTCGTATAATGTTATCAAGATCCCACCATTTTGCTGTAAATGATCTGATGTCATCATTTCTTATGGCTGAGTAGTATTCCATAGTGTATATGTGCCACATCTTCTTTATCCAGTCTTCTATTGAAGGGCATTTTGGTTGTTTCCATGTCCTGGCCACTGTGAACAATGCTGCAATGAACATGGGGCTGCATGTGTCTTTACGTATCAATGTTTCTGAGTTTTTGAGGTATATACCCAGTAGAGGGATTGCTGGGTCATAAGGTAGTTCTATTTTTAGTTTTTTGAGGAACCACCATACTTTCTTCCATAATGGTTGTGCTACTTTACATTCCCACCAACAGTGTATGAGGGTTCCTTTTTCTCCACAGCCTCTCCAACATTTGCTATTACCTGTCTTGTTAATAATGGCTAATCTAACAGGTGTGAGGTGGTATCTCATTGCAGTTTTGATTTGCATTTCTCTAATAACTAAAGAAGATGAGCATCTATTCATATATCTGTTGGCCATTTGTATTTCTTCCTGGGAGAAGTGTCTGTTCATGTCCTCTTCCCATTTTTTATTGGATTGTTTGTTTGTTTGTTGTTGAGTTTTATGATTCTTTGTATATTTTGGATATTAGGCCCTTATCTGAGCTGTTGTTTGAAAATATCATTTCCCATTTAGTTGGCTGTCTGTTTATTTTGTTATCAGTTTCTCTTGCTGAGCAAAAACTTCTTAGTCTGATGTAGTCCCATTCATTAATTTTTGCCTTCACTTCTCTTGCCTTTGGAGTCAAATTCATAAAATGCTCTTTAAAACCCAGGTCCATGAGTTTAGTACCTATGTCTTCTTTTATGTACTTAATTGTTTCAGGTCTTATGTTTAGATCTTTGATCCATTTTGAGTTAATTTTAGTACAGGGGGACAAACTATAGTCCAGTTTCATTCTTTTGCATGTGGCTTTCCAGTTTTCCCAGCACCATTTATTGAAGAGGCTTTCTTTTCTCCATTGTGTGTTGTTGGCCCCTTTATCAATAAATAGTATTTTTAAATAAACTACCCTTCTAGGCTTTTTTTTTTAACTTCCATCTATTCTATTCTTCAGTCTTTTCTTTGGTCTGCTATTTGCACAGTTATATAGTGCTCCCAAAAATTAGGGGATATTTCAAAATGAATATGAAGTGATAAAAAAAGCATTTGATTTTTTTATTAAACATCAGAAAAGCAAATGACAGGTCAAAGAAAGTTGTTCAATTATGCAAATGAGATGCAAAACCAACTTTTATTTCATTGGTGATGATGCACTGTACAAAAGGCTGAAAGTACTGGAGTATCTGTATGTTCCCTGATCCCCTAATTTTTGTGAGCAGTGTATAAAATATGATAAGTTGTTGTGGTTTTTTTGCTTAAAGCACCAGATCTATCTAAAAACAACTTTTATTAAGCTATTCATCAAGAAAAATCTTATTTAAACACTAAGATTTTTCTAGATTGTTGTTGTCATCTCTAATCATGGCATCCAAATATATAGTATCTTTAATCATGGTAAACTTTCTTTTATGCTTATTTTCAAAGCAATTATATAGTTTTGTTTTGATTCTCTGTTTTGGGCTGCTTCTATGCTCATATTTTACATTATATTGATTGAGTTAGAATTAAATATTTAATTTAGAAGTTATTTATGGTTTTAAAATCATTGTTATGATTTTAAAATTATAAATTGCCAGACATCACTTTAAATTTTCTATTTATTTCCTTTTTTTCTTTTTTCTTTTAATTCTGTTAGAGGAGGGAAGGCAGAGACAGACTCCCACATGCATCCTTACTGGGATCCACCCAGCAAGCCTACTAAGTGGCGATGCTCTGTCTTTCTGTGAGCATTGCTTTGTTGCTCAGCAACCAAGCCCTTTTTAGTGCCTGAGGCAGAGGCCATGGAGCCATTTTCAGCACCTGGGGCCAACTCGCTCCAATGGAGCCATGGCTGCAGGAGTGGAAGAGAGAGAGAGAGAGAGAAGCGAGAGGGGGTGAGGGGGAGAGGGGGAGAAGCAGATGGGCGCTTTTCCTCTGTGCTCTGATGGGGAAGTGAACCTGATTCATCCACACACCTGGCTGACACTCTACCACTGAGCCAACCAGCCAGGGCCAATTTTCTATTAAATTTCTATCTGTCATCTGGGACAATAAGTAATTTAGACTCTCTTTTTGTTGTTGTTAACTCATTTGCTTCTTAAACCAATAATAAGGAAAAATGTTCATCTTCTTTTACATATAAGAAAACTGAGGCCCAGGGAGTTTAAGTAATTTGCTAAAGGTTTCATAGTTTGAAAGGCAGAGCCTGGATTAGAACTCTGTAGAGACTAAGACAGACCAAGCTTTCAACCACTGTGTTACACTTCCTCTCATTTGAAAGAAATACAGTGGAGGCCATGAGACACCTCCCACTTTTTAACTGTTTGTATAGTCAGAGTAAAAGCTATTATGTTGCCAAGTAGGAACAGCAAAGCTAGTTCAATTTGAGGAGACTGAGAGGTCAGCTAAGCTAATTTACCAAGTATGTAACTTCTACCAACCAGTTTTGTCTCTTGCTTCTAAGACTCACATGGAACACAAACTATTAATTAACACAAGTCATGGATGATTAAATATTGGAAACTCTGGAGGAGAATTAGAAATTCCCAGTACTCGGAATGCTTATTTTACCTAGGATTATATTAATTAAAAAAATGAGTTTGACTAAGCCTACTGTTTCAAGTGAAACTATAAACTGTTAGTCATGAAGTTAAATTAGAAACTAATTTATACATGTATAAGTAATAAGAGCTAATATCAATTTCTAGTCATTTTAGTAACCATTACTCTTTGTGTGTGACAGAGACAGACAGAGATAGAGAGAGGGACAGATAGGGACAGAGAGGAAGGGGGAGATGAGAAGCATCAGTTTTGTTGCAGCACCTTAGTTGTTCACTGATTGCTTTCTCATATGTGCCTTGACCGGGGGGCTACAGCAGACCGAGTGACCCCTTGCTCAAGCTAGTGACCTTGGGCTCAAACTGATGAGCCTGCGTTTAAGCCAACCTCGGGGTTTCAAGCTGGGTCCTCTGCATCACAGTCCGATGCTCTATCCACTGTGCCACCACCTCGTCAGGCAACCATTACTCTTAATGCAATAGTCTGTTTTCGTGGATCCTCACACTTTTACTTTTTCCTGTGATTTTGTATATACTCTCATTTTACTTAGTGAATTCTGAGAAACAGACTCCTTGATTCAGAACCTTTAAAATTAATCACAGCAAGCTTTTATTTTACCCTTTTATTTTTTCATTCTTTCATTTAACAATATATTCGCCAATTTAATGGATGCCTTCAATATTTTTAAAATTTAATTTTTAAAATGTATGTGTCTCCCTAGAGTTTTTTTCATTCTCTTTATTTGCTCCGTTCTGTAGTTGCCGTCTCTATTTTGTATGCTTTTTCTTCTGTCAGGATCAGCATTTAGAGTTGTATTAATTGGTGAGTGTTTTTAATCCTCCATTGGTGGGAAGAAAACTACTTACTTTGAAATTGTCTGCATTTTATGCAATGTCAAAATAGTTTCAAAGTAACATAATTAAACACCGTTTTATTAAACCATTTCACAACCACTCTAATGTATTATAAATGACCATTTTATATTTTAAAATTCTCATGCATATACTAAATATACCAAAAGCAATTTGAGAAAAAGAAACAATAATTTCAGCCTTCATTGAATACCATTGTATTTAGAGAACTGAAAATATTATTATGGGATAAATTTTCAAAAATACTATATTTATATTAGTATTTTAAAAATAATTAAGAAAATGATTATTAGATCTCAATTTTAATTTTTTTGCAAATAAATTTTTTTCAAAAATATGTTAAAACATGAATTTATCAAAATCTATGGGTTTTCAGCGGTAGAGCATCGGCCTAGCATGCGGAGGACCCGGGTTCGATTCCCGGCCAGGGCACATAGGAGAAGCGCCCATTTGCTTCTCCACCCCTCCACCGCGCCTTCCTCTCTGTCTCTCTCTTCCCCTCCCGCAGCCAAGGCTCCATTGGAGCAAAGATGGCTCGGGCGCTGGGGATGGCTCTGTGGCCTCTGCCCCAGGCGCTAGAGTGGTTCTGGTCGCAACATGGCGACGCCCAGGATGGGCAGAGCATCGCCCCCTGGTGGACAGAGCATCGCCCCTGGTGGGCGTGCGGGGTGGATCCCGGTCGGGCGCATGCGGGAGTCTGTCTGACTGTCTCTCCCTGTTTCCAGCTTCAGAAAAATGCAAAAAAAAAAAAAAAAATCTATGGTTTTTTTTGTAGAAAATAGGGGATTTTATAAGGAAATAATATTAATGGATGTCTGTCATATGTACCAAAGATTTTACATAGGTCTCATTTGATCTTTATAATATCCCTGCGATCTTATTGTGAGTATTAAGGAAAATGAAAATATTTGAAGGGGAGAGAAAATAAGTAACATATTTGGATAACTTGCTGCTTTTAAGATTCCAATTTCCGATATTCCTTGAGATTTCTCTGTGAGGAGGTAGAGTATACAATTTCAAAATCACTACCTTATTTCAAACTCACACTATTTATTTTACTCATTGTGAATTAACATGCAGGTATTTTAAAAGTCAGTAATACATAAACCTCAATTGATCTTAGGCTATGGTTCTGAATATGATTTCTTTTAAAAAAAAAAAGCAATTGATAACAATAGATAAAGAGAGCAGAAAAATTATAACATAAAGCAGATTTAAAAAAAACAACAAGGAAATGAATTTTGAAATAGTAAGACATTGAAGGTGCAGGGTCTTGGATAAATATAATCTAACTTTTTATATATAATTCTTACATACTTTCTATTGTGTTTCTTCCCTCAATATTTGGTGATTAGGAAAAAGGAGAGAATGAAAGTCTTTATAATATTAGTAAGAAAAAGAAAAAGAATGATAAAGAATCTCCACCTAGCCTGACCTGTGGTGGTGCAGGGGATAAAGTGTCTGTCAGCCTAGACGCTGAGGTCACCTGTTCAAAACCTGGGGCTTACCTGGTCAAGGCACATCTGGGAGTTGATGCTTCCTGTTCCTCCCCCTTCTCTCTCTCTCTCTCTCTCTTTCTCTGTCTTCTCTTTCTAAAAACGGAATAAGTAAAATTTTTTTTAAAAAGTAAAATAAAAAAAAAAAGAATCTACACCCAGAAGGCAGCAGACCTAGGATCCAGTTGTGAATATGCAACTAAAAGCTTGGATAACTTTGCTTACCTCAGTCTGTTTTAACTATAAATAGTCAATATGTTCTCTCAGGTCTTTTGAGATTGTAAAATTGTATGATTTTAAAAACCAGTGATTACTAGAATGCAAGTTTGTGACAACCACATGAAATTGAAATTATCTGCCAACTCACAAGATATACTTTCATTGAAAAAAGGTTTCAGTGGGCTTTTATTGCAGTCAGGGTTTTTTTTTCTTTTTATAAGTTACTAAAGCATCAAAAAAAATCTAAAATTACTAAAGAATAATAAAGTTAAAGGAAAATAAAAAAGCCCAATAGTCACAAAAATATTGATAGATTAAATGGGATATTAGTTCAGATTACTCTTTTTTAGGAAAAATAAGATGAAGATCTTGAGAGTTTTATTCAAAACATTTTATTATTGGAATGGCAATGACAGCCACAGTGGGGGTGAATATAGGAGTAGAAAGGTCAAAGCAAACAATTGAACTTAACAGTGGTAAATAAGCATTATCTTTAACAAACATAATAAGTTAAATTTTAGAGTTAATTTAAATATTTTAGGAATACATTCAATAAATAATCTTAAATAGGATGGAAAATCAGCTTTTAGAGGTCTCCTAAGAATCTAACTGAAATATATATAAGCCTGCCTAGAAATGGGTTCTGTGCTTAATTTCAAAGCCCACATCCAATGTTACAGAAGTTAAAACAATAAAGAACCAAGTTACCAAGAAAGAAAAAATAATTATTCAGTTAATTTCATTTGTGACTAATCCTTAAAATCATATGTAAAATTTTTTACTTTATTATACAGTCATACCCAAAACATATGAAATCATATTTATTTAAAAGTAAATTGTGAATTTTTTTTATATCTTTAGTTTTTTTCTTGACATTAAAGTACTATATTTTATTTCATTATAGACAAAAAGTTCTCAAACCATAACACCATCTGGTACCCAGAAAAAAGTTAAGAGAACTCTGCCAAACCCACCTCCTGAGGAGACCTCAACAGGAACTCAGTCGACTTACAGCACAATGGGCACAATTTCCAGGAGAAGGATCTGCAGAACCAACACAATGGCACGAGCCAAGATTCTCCAGGACATAGACAGAGAACTTGATCTTGTAGAGAGGGAGTCTGCCAAGCTTAGAAAGAAACAAGCAGAGCTTGATGAGGAAGAAAAGGAGATTGATGCCAAGTTGCGGTACCTGGAAATGGGAATTAACAGAAGGAAAGAGGCGTTGTTAAAGGAGAGAGAAAAGAGAGAGCGAGCCTACCTCCAGGGAGTAGCTGAGGATCGGGATTACATGTCTGACAGTGAGGTGAGCAGCACCAGACCAACCCGAATAGAAAGCCAGCATGGCATAGAGCGACCAAGAACTGCTCCCCAAACTGAATTCAGCCAGTTTATACCCCCACAAACCCAAACAGAATCTCAACTAGTGCCTCCTACGAGTCCTTATACACAATACCAGTACTCTTCCCCTGCTCTTCCTACCCAAGCACCTACCCCATTCACCCAACAATCCCATTTTCAGCAACAAACTCTGTACCATCAGCAAGTTTCACCTTATCAGACTCAGCCAACTTTCCAAGCTGTGGCAACAATGTCCTTCACACCTCAAGCTCAGCCTACACCAACCCCACAACCTTCTTACCAGTTACCATCTCAGATGATGGTGATACAGCAGAAGCCACGACAAACCACATTGTATTTGGAGCCCAAGATAACTTCAAGCTATGAGGTGATTCGCAACCAACCCTTGATGATAGCACCCGTTTCTACTGATAATACATATGCTGTTTCCCATCTTGGTAGTAAGTACAATAGCTTAGACTTGAGAATAGGATTGGAAGAGAGAAGTAGCATGGCAAGCAGTCCAATATCAAGCATATCTGCAGATTCTTTTTATACAGATATGGACCATCATACTCCACGAAATTTTGTCCTAATTGATGACATTGGAGAAATTACCAAAGGAACAGCAGCATTGACCACTGCATTTAGTCTTCATGAAAAGGATCTGTCAAAACCAGACCGTCTCCTTAGAACCACTGAAACACGGAGGTCTCAAGAAGTGACAGATTTCCTGGCACCTTTACAGACTTCGTCCAGATTGCATAGTTATGTGAAAGCCGAGGAGGATCCGATGGAGGATCCTTATGAGTTAAAGCTTCTGAAACATCAGATTAAACAAGAATTCCGTAGAGGGGCAGAGAGCTTAGATCACCTTGCAGGTCTTTCCCATTATTACCATGCTGATACTAGCTACAGACATTTTCCAAAATCTGAAAAGTACAGTATTAGTAGACTCACACTTGAAAAACAAGCAGCAAAACAACTACCAGCAGCCATACTTTATCAAAAGCAGTCAAAACATAAGAAATCACTAATTGACCCTAAAATGTCCAAATTTTCACCTATTCAAGAAAGTAGAGACCTTGAACCTGATTATTCAAGCTATATGACTTCTAGCACTTCATCGATTGGTGGAATTTCTTCCAGAGCAAGGCTTCTTCAAGATGATATCACTTTTGGCCTCAGAAAAAATATTACAGACCAACAAAAATTTATGGGATCATCTCTTGGCACAGGACTGGGCACATTAGGAAGTACCTTACGGTCAGCTCTGCAGGACGAAGCGGATAAGCCATACAGTAGTGGCAGCAGGTCCAGACCCTCTTCCAGGCCTTCTTCTGTCTATGGGCTTGATTTATCAATCAAAAGAGATTCTTCCAGTTCCTCTCTAAGACTGAAAGCTCAAGAGGCTGAAGCTCTAGATGTTTCCTTTGGTCATGCATCACCCTCTGGTAGAACTAAGCCTACCAGTTTGCCAATTAGCCAAAGTAGAGGAAGAATACCAATTGTGGCCCAGAATTCTGAAGAAGAAAGTCCACTCAGTCCTGTTGGCCAACCAATGGGAATGGCTAGGGCTGCAGCTGGACCCCTGCCACCAATATCTGCAGACACCAGAGATCAGTTTGGATCAAGTCACTCGTTGCCTGAAGTTCAGCAACACATGAGAGAAGAATCACGGACTCGAGGCTATGACCGTGACATTGCATTCATCATGGATGACTTCCAACATGCCATGTCAGACAGTGAAGGTAAATTGGGCCTCAGACTTCCTTGTTACTCTCAAAACTCAAACTCTTACTTATCTGCATGTTTAATTTTCCTTCTCTAAAGATGTATTCTACTTTTCTTGGTTTGTCTTTTGCATGTTTACTTCAATTTGATTTCTTGTATATGGAAATTTTTTTTGTGTGTGTAGATTTCACAACATGCTTCTCTTTCTTTTTAGTTAATTATTTAATTGTTGTTTCCTAATTGCTTGATTTGTTTTGTGTCCACTTTTTCAAAACCATTATCAAAAATTTTGTCAATAAAATGTGGTCATTCTTTAAATCCATAATTGGAAAGTTTTTCATTGTATGTTTCTTTTATTTTTAAGTGCATTTGTGATATTATTGGTCAGTTTCTTTCAGTTTGCAAACTTACTAAGATTTAGAGCCATTAAGTACTATTCTGCTATACTTTCTAATTTTTGTAAGACTAGTTATTTATCAGTTCATAGAAAGTTTTTTTACATAATTTTTGATAAGTTTCTGATTAGTATAATATAGAATTTTAAAGTTCTCCTTAAATAAAAGTTTTCTCTTATTATGAAACCATAACTGACAAGTTTGTAATATTACATTATATACTAGGAGCTTAACAGCAAATATGAGATTGACAATAAATAATCTTTTCAGTGTGTATAAAGTATTTTTTAGATTTAAAATTCTAATTTTGTACAATGCTCTTATGAGTTTAGCTATGTGGAGTGGAAGCCCTCAAGGTGTACCTGTTTAGCCTTTTCCTTGACTTTGCTTTTTTGTGTCATCCCTTTTTGTTCTTAAACTGTTTTGCTAGTTTTTCATAGACAGTAAGTGATTTAGGGCAAGCACATACTTATCTAAAGACCAGCTTATGGTATTTTTGTTGTTGTTGTTCAATCATTTAGAACCATAAATGTTTTACAAAATTGACTAGTCCAAGTCTACTTTTGAAGACAAAGGAGGAAGAGGTACAGAAATGTGAAGAATCTTGCTCATGCCAAGAGGACTTATGGCTCTGGGTCTTTTTTCTGTTTATCTCCTCAATGACTTACTTCAATAGAAGTGTTGTTTGAGTGCTGGAAATAAAATATTTCTGATCAGATAAAAGCGTATTACTTAATGCCTTTGGAAACTACAAAGTACTAAGCTAACATGGGTACTTCCCTTTTAAATCTTACATTTTCCTTGAGGACTTACAGGAAAATATGTTTTCATATAAAGGATTTTCTTTCTACTTTTCTTTTTTCAAGGACAGAGAGAGAGGGATAGATAGGGACAGACAGACGGGAACGGAGAGAGATGAGAAGTATCAATTATTAGTTTTTCATTGCGACACCTTAGTTGTTCATTGATTGCTTTCTTTCTCATATGTGCCTTGACCGTGGGGCTACAACAGACCGAGTAACCCTTTGCTCAAGCCAGCGACCTTGGGTCAAAGCTGATGAGCTTTCCTCAAACCAGATGAGCCCACGCTCAAACTGGTTACCTTGGGGTCTCGAACCTGGGTCCTCTGCATCTCAGTCCAACGCTCTATCCACTGCGCACCACCTGGTCAGGCATTTCTACTTCCTTATCTAGGCACCAGTTTGATTGTAGAAGTTCAAATTTAGATTTGAAAAGGATGCACTGGATCTGGAGTGCAAACTGCTTTTCCTAGTGAGACTCCGACAACCAATCACTTTTTGATTTGCTTTCTTCTCTACTGCCAATTGGAATGACCATTTTTATTGACAATTAGTCAAATTAAAAAAAAACATTATTATGTAGTCAGTTGTCTGAATGAATCTACATAGTTCATGTGGAAAGTGTTTTTTTCTTTAGTTTTTCACAACCCACATTTTACACACATTTTATACACATACAATGACTGCTACAGAATAATAAGATGGCTCTTCAGTAATCACAATCATAAAATAACAAAGTAAAACAAAAACTCTATTAGGTCTGTGACATAACTGAACACCTAAAGGCTATGTGTGCATGTTGAAAACATATTTGGGGAGAATTTGACAATTTCAGTTTTTCATCCTTGTTTTATCAACATGGCATCAGACATACACAAAGATATGTTCATATCAATATATTCCAAAATGTGACATTCATTTACATAGAACCATATAAAAATAATTGAATGTTTAATTTCATATTTATATGTTTGGAGGATATATACTCATAATCAACAAGAACTATGAAAAAATTGATTTAATAAAGTAGATGATGAGACATCATGCAGCATACAAAATTATGAAGTATTTAAAGATATTAAAGATATAAAAGGAAATTAAAAGATTAAACTAAAATATTTTTAAGCAGACAAAAAATTTAGTCATAAAGATTGTGATGATACAAAATTAGGTCAAGGACAACTGTAACATTGATTTACATATGTAATATGTGTTTGAATTGTAGTGATTATCTTTAACAGTTGTATATTTTAAAATCTTATATATTGTCTTTGCTTTTATATCACATAACCATTACTTTCCTACTGGTGAGCAATGGCCTACTTTTTTTTTTGAGATCCTGGATTCCTTGAGTAATTAAAGGAAAAGTTAGAAAATATTTTTCCAAATATATAACTCATTTATGAACTTGTAAAATATTAACGATTTTTAAATAATTTTTACCAGGAATGCTATATCTGTATTTAAATGATTCTAGATAATTTTGAAAAGTATAAGATTTCTATTTATTATGTAGACAAAGCAAATTTAACTAACTTCAAATTGCTTGTGCTCTTTCTTGGAATACAATCTTCTCTAGCTTGTAGACCATTAGATGGTTTTCAGATGTGTCCTATGTAACTCTAGTTAATTTTGAAATAGCTCACTTGAGGTACAGTCTGTATGTATAACTTACATTGCTTGATATTTATAGCCATCATGTTGAAGTCCACAACTTGATGTACATGTTGGTTGAGTAATTTCAAAGCAGGAAGGCTTTCCTTTGGAGCAGGTTGGAGAAAAGCCAAACTTGAAACAGTCAAGTAATATTTATTTCTACAACCACAAATATTTTGTTGAAAGCATTATTTCAAAGTATACTCTATGCAAGAATATAGCATTCATATATAGCCTTTTAAAAGATATAGATACATACATATATATACACACACATATATATACATGCATATATACATATATATATATATATTTGACCAGTGTTTTATACTGAACAGAATTAAACTCTTCTTGTAAATATTGGCTATGAATAATGTATTTTATATGTAAGAATTCAAGGAAATGTCAGTCTAGAAATGGGGGAGATATTGATCTCTAGCAAATTCTTTAAATAAATTTGGAAAATGTTAATATTATAAAATTGAAATTTTACAATGTTGGTCACCATGGCATATAAGAAGGTTGTAGTTGTAAACAATTAGCATTTATATCTAACTTTGTATAAATGATGAAGACAGATTTTAATGTAAAAGCAGATTTATTCAATCTGCTTTTTTTAAGTTGGTCTCTAAATTCCTATGAAAAGTATGGTAGATATTCTAACTTAGTTACATGTAGAAGTATAAGAAATATCAGACAAAGTATATTATTAGAATTGGAAATAAATTGAAAAAATTTTGATCAGATTGTGATTCTGCCTTATCTGTATAAACACAGCCAAGGAGACATGTTTAAAGGATTATATTTCAAATGCAGTAGCAGAATTGCATATGTAAGTTAGATCATGTACTACATTATCCAAGATCTTCAGTTATTAAAATCAGTATAGATTATTTTTTCTTTTCATAAAAATATATAATAAATATATGTAAGTAGTAAGATAAAATAGTGTTAGTGTTAATTGGAATAGTCTAATACAATTTTAAACTGGTGATTAAATAGATTTGTTTTGTATTATAATGTTTTATTAAACTAAACATTTTCCCATAAATTTAGTCAATTCATATCTAATTAAAACTATGAAAGCCTAGCCAAGCAGTGGCACAGTGAATAGAGCATCAGCCTGGGATGTAAAAGACCCAGGTTCAAAACTCCGAGGTCACCAGCTTGAGTGCAGGGTTGCTGGGATCATTGACATGACCCCATGGTTGCTATCTTGAAGCCCAGGGTTGCTGGCTTGAGAGCAAGGTCACTGGCTTGAGCAAGTGGTCGCTGCTTGGCTGGAACCCCCAGTCAAGGCACATATGAGAAAGCAATCAATAAACAACTAAGGTGTCACAATGAAGAATTAATGCTTCTCATCTCTCTCCCTTTCTTGTCTGTCTGTCCCTATATATCCCTCTCTCTGTCTCTCTCTGTCTCTGCCTCTCTTGCTGAAAAAAAAATAACAACTATGAAAAACCATAATAAATATCCAGTAGATTATGGGAAATCAATATCCAGTTGATTGTGTAACTATTAATGAGGTTAAAGGGACAAATTAATATTTATTTTAAAATATGAATATTATAACTAGGGTATATATCTTTCTCTAGTTGATGACTAATTTTTCTGTTTTATTTACTTCTAAATATTTATTGAATCTTAAGGCACTTGGCATTGTTTTTAGTGTTGAGAGAGAGAAAATATGAAGATATGAGCATTGTTATCAAGCAGCTTAGAATTTAATAAGGGAGATCGGCCAAGCACATATACAATCACAAATGAGGCAAATACAATTGTATTTTCTCAAATTTAAGAATGAGGAAAGAAATGTTGTGGTTAATCACTACCATTTACCAAGATCATAGGAGGTAGAGGTAAGTAGTGGTGTATGTACTGTGGGTTTACCAGCCCTGCTAGCAAAGAAATAATGAACATTGCTTTAAAAATCCTTGGGAGAAAGTTTTGAAAGAAAAGATAGTTGGGGATGTAAAAATAAAAAGAAAGCTATAATGTGATAGAATTCAATAGTGTGGGATTGTAGAACCTACAATTTCCAGAAAGCATAGATTGATATCATCATCAACCAATCTTTGAGGATGAGCAATTAAAAAAGCTGCTCATAAAAAATAAAAAGAAAGAAAGAAAAAGCTGCTGCATCTGCCATTTAGGAAGCAACAATGTATTTCCAGAGACTATTAATTATGGGTGCTTTTACCAAGAGTAAAACTTTATATGTACAAAGTAAAATTTTATAAGGTAGGTAAAATACAATTTTAGTCACTAAGTAATAGCTTTAAAAAACTTTAGAAGTGCTAAGAAATGAAGTAATAATTATGTACTTAAACATGGTTGAATTCTCAAAAAAGTATTTTAGATATCAAGTTTTGTCACATTATATATAGAAAAGAATGTCAATCAAGTCTTACCTAATTCCTAAATCTTAAAAAATAATTTTAATTTTTAATTAAAATTCTAAGGAACATATTTTTTAGTATTAGGCTACAAAATAATTATGGCACACATGTTCCTAACAATAATACCTGGAATCCTCTTAGAAATAAATGTTTGCATTTATTTCTGAATGTCATAAAAATATACTATTTTCAAAAAATGCACACTTGATATTCAAAGACAGCAGCCACATCTATATTGGTACTGGCTCGATGTGATAGTGGGAAAGTGACAGAATTTTTTTCGTTCTTTCTTTTTTTTTTCTATTTTTTGTTTTTTTGTTTATTCATTTTAGAGAGGAGAGGGAGAGACAGAGAGAGAGAGGAGAGACAGAGAGAGAGAAGGGGGGAGGAGCTGGAAGCATCAACTCTCATATGTGCCTTGACCAGGCAAGCCCAGGGTTTCGAACCAACGACCTCAGAATTTCCAGGTCGACGCTTTATCTACTGCACCACCACAGGTCAGGCGAAAGTGACAGAATTTTCTGTATTCAAGGAATGCATTTCCCTTTGGCTAGTACTGGGTGATGAGGAGAGGTGAGAAGGCGGGAACTAATGGACTGAGATTGATAGAATGATTTATGAGGCTATTCATGAATTAACTTACTTATTTCTATCACTACCTAAATTTCTTTTCTCTCCTGATTTAAAATTTAATTTTGTTTATTTTGCTTTCAGAGGTTGAATAGGTGTGTACATGATTTTTTTCCTAGGTTATCCCATGGTACAAGTATATTTAACATCATATTGGAAATGATTTATCTCACCCCATTGGGTGTTGTGTTTGAAATGCAAGAATGGTTAACAAGGCTGGAGCATGTTGGTACGTTAGGACATCTGCTGCCCTCTGTCACTTGTATTAATTGAGGTTGCAATGTTTGATATTTCCTTGGTCTCCAAAGCCTATCACCTGCGTCGTGAAGAAACAGATTGGTTTGACAAACCCAGGGAGTCTCGTTTGGAAAATGGACATGGTCTGGATCGAAAACTGCCAGAAAGATTGGTCCACTCTAGACCACTCAGTCAACATCAAGAGCAAGTAAGTGCTGTATTGAACAATCTCTTTTATATTTATACCACCCCTTCAAAAAAAATTTTACCCTAGAATGATCTCAGTTATCATAATATTCATGAAACTTTTGTCAGTCAAGTTCACAAATTTAAAGTAGTAAATACCTTACTTTATCAGCCACCACTGACTTTATAGCATAGCTGTGATGTTTCTGCTGGATAATTTAAGAGATTTGCTCCTCCAATGGATATTGTTTGTATATCACACCCAACACTGCTGTGCAAGGAAAATACAACAGACTATTGGGTGAAATAGATTTGGATATGTTCAATGCTTTCCAATAACAGTGTATTCAGGTGTATGGGTAGCAAATAAGAGAATGGCCAAACTAAGTCAGCCGGGAACAGGAAAAACTTCACTTAGCAGAAGAAGGAAACATATTGTGGAGTCTATTAGATAGAAGTGTTTTCTATTCATTTTTGAATTTTAGCATTAGAACTCACATATAGTAGGTATTATTAATTAATATCCATTTATAGATGAGAAAGTGAAACTTAGAGATAAATGTTTTACATTTTCCTAACATGCAAACATAAAACTATCTATGTAGTTGCCAAATCTGAAAATATGTAAAATTATGAATTAGTTATCAACTGAACATTCATAACCACCATACAAACCAAGAAAGGGAACGTTGCCGCCCCCAGAAATTCCCATGTACCCCTTATGGGTGGTAATACTCAACCTTCCTTCCCAAGAAACTCAAATATGGTGACTTGTATAATAATAATTCTTGTTTTTCTTTACAGTTGTTTTTAAATGAAGCTACATAGAAGACAACATATGCTTAATGACATTTATAAAAAGTTCAGAATTCATGCCTTTTTGCATTAGTATTTATTTTCTAATACCCTTTACTAGTCAACTCATCATAGCTATATCTTGGTCTAGAGAAAAGAGGATTAATTGAACAGATTACCAGATTTTTTTTTAAATTTTTCTCAGTCACTTCATCTGTAGGTAGGACTAAAACCCTTCACAAGGTGACTATAAAAGTCAATACTGCTTTTTTGTTTGCTTGCTTGTTTTTTAAGGGAAATGGTCCAACACTTCTTGATTAGCGCACACTGCCTCCACACCACACTAATGCCCATAGCGTCTGCAATTCTCATTGAACCGCTATATTGACATACAATAAGTTCCTTTGAAGGAGCCATTCTTTCTCTTTATTTTGGCTTTTTGACTGTTTTGTTTTCTGTATGTGAATGCTCATTCTCCTCTCTTCTCTTGACTAACTCTGCACATCTATTAGGTCCCCATGCACATGCCCATCTTACAAGAAGCCTTCCCTGACACGAACCACCACATCCCCACAGATCTGGGGCAAGTGTTCTTCCTTTGCTCTCCTGTGGTACTGGATGCATTGTATCACTGCTGTGAGCTGCTGGACAGCAGGGCTCTACCCACCATGGTGTATATCCCTTTGAGTAGTGAGTTCTTTTTATGCTTGCTGACCCCGAGGAGTGTGTTTTTATTTTCCAAAAAATAATATTCCAATTCCAGTTTTATTAACTTAAAATCATGTTTGATAACCAGTTTATAGAAAGAGAAAGAACATACATTTGCCTTTTTTTAATATTGCCTTACACATTTAAAAAAAAAATTTGGACGATCGTACTCTGGATGGTCACGAGGCACAAGGACATTCCTGAACATTCGTACTACTCAAAGAGATACAGAAGGCCCAGTGCTGCTTGGAATGCCAGAAGAGCACCTCTATTCTGTATCAAATACGCATGGTTTTTAAGTGAAGGGGAGTATGAATATCTGTGTTAACAAGAGATATGTTGGAGCTCCAGTGGCGCAATCGGTTAGCGCGCGGTACTTATACAACAAGAGATATGTTAACACAAGTATTATTATTTCATAAGTATGAAGGCTCAATGAAAATAATTATTTTTGAAATATTTCTAGGTGGAAAAGAGGAATAATCCTTTTTCTGGGAGACATATAGGTTATAGTTCTTTCAATGCAGAATCCCCAAAAGACAAGGGTATCAGAGACCAGCCTCTTTGGGACACCCAGGTGCCACGACTTGACATCAGTCCTACCCTCTGGTCTTGCTCCTGTTCTTTTTTATATGGCAGAAGCAAGACCTACCCTGAAACCCATCTACTGGAGAACACTCTCAACATTCACATATAATAGGAAGAAGCCAAGATCCAACTGGTTCATGCATGGGAAACAGATACCTCTTCTTTCTGCAGATGTTTAGTCAGAGTGATCATATTTATGGCAGGTCAATGTTTCTGATCTACCACATGAATTCATAAAGCTGGTTGTAGGCAGTCTCTGAAATTACAGAAGATTCTAGGGGGTGCTCAGAAAGCAACATTAATGATAATGAAAATATTTAACAACGCTTCTACCAACATAGAAATTAAAAGACCATTCTGGCTAGCAGGCAAAACCCTGATGAAAAATTTAGGAAACCTTACTATTTTTCTAGACTGGGCTATGAGATTATATTCCTAGTCTGGAGAATGCAAAGAAGAACAAAGGCAAAATTGTGTCATCTTAGTTCATTTTGGCCAAATCGGAAAAATGACTTTTTAAAATCACTTCATAAAATTCTAAGATATTTGAAATGAAGTAATTACTACCAATTTTAATGAATTATCTGTAGTACTAAGACAGTTCAGTTATATTTATTAGCTATAGAATTTCAATGCACATGGTTTAGTAAAAAATAAAAAATTTAAATGCAGATTAGGCGAGTTAGGAGAGGAATAAAGGAAGACAGAAAACAGAAGAAAGAAAAGATGACATGATAGAAAGTAAATAGGACAGAGAAGAGAAAAGAAGAGAAAGAGAAGGAGAGGGGTAGAGAGACAGAAAAGAAAATGAGAGAAAGAGGGAAAATAGACATTCTTAATTGTTATGAATATTAATGAAGTATTCAGTGGCTTAAAAAGTAGTATTTGTATGAATTATCTAGATTGATGGATTGCACTGACTATATTTTTATAATTTCACAAAATATGTTTTACTCTGCAGGATTCATATAGTATTCCTGCACTTAACAGGACTCTGCTGTTGTTTGGGAAGTATTTAACATTCATCAGAGATTTGATTAGGCTTATTCTTTCTTGAAAAAAATAAAAACTAAAGGTTTTTGTTGAAGCTTGTATTTTTATAATATATATTTTATTTTTAATATCTAGACTTCTAACAGTTTTGTAGCCGCACTGACACATTAAAACCACACAAATATTCCCAAGAATCTTTCTACAACAAATATACATCTCTTTTTTTCCAAATTCTATTTAATACTTTTGTTTAGTATTCCCACACACTTCTTAAGCATATTCTGAAATGGCTAATATGATCGTCTCTTTGCTAAACTTTATTTTATTTTTAATTTTAGTTAAAATTTTCCTAAGGTGAAAATACCAGATACCATCCTAATAAAATCCTCTTAATATAGTCCACTCTTTCTATGTCTGTTTTTTTTTTTTTTTTTTTTTTTGCATTTTTCTGAAGTTGGAAATGGTGAGGCAGTCAGACAAACTCCCGCAAACGCCCAACTGGGATCCACCTGGCATGCCCACCAGGGTGCGATGCTCCACCTGTCTGGGGTGTTGCTCTGTTGCAACCAGAGCCATTCTAGTGCCTGAGGCAGAGGCCATAGAGCCATCCTCAGCGCCCGGGCCAACTTTGCTCCAATGAAGCCTTGGCTGCGGGAGGGGAAGAGAGAGACAGAGAAGAAGGAGAGGGGGAGGGGTGGAGAAGCAGATGGGTGATTCTCCTGTGTGCCCTGGCCGGGAATCAAACCCCGGACTCCCGCACGCCAGGCTGACGCTCTACCACTGAGCCAACCAGCCAGGGTCTCTTTCTATGTCTTTTACTGTTTCACAAGCCTCCTTTAAAAGCAAAGTTCCATAAACTCTAAAGCACAGTTTGCATTCACTAATTTACTATTGCTTCAAACTCTCCCTTTGCCAAGTGGAAACAGAGATAATGCAGTTTATGATATTCTCATCTTCAAATTGCAGTAATGAAAATTGAAATCACAGTTTTGTAACAATAGCTTTAAATGTTGCTTCTTCTTCCCAAGGAACATTAGTAGTAAATGAGGAATAATGCCATCAATAACTCAACCTTTAAATACAAAAAAAGGGAGGCTCAGAATGTATTAGAATGAACAAAGACTATGTTTACACAAAATTAGTCTCAGCATCAGTGTACTTCGAAACTTTCAGTAGATGTTCTCAGTGAAAGCAATTTCTCAATAAAATCAAAGCAGCAGAAATATGAAGCAATCCCACTATAGTGATAGAGATGTGGAGTGTGGGGATATTCTCTGGCTTCTTTCACCAAATACCATTTAGTAACTGAAAATGAGAAGTTACATTGTATATATTTCTTGGCTGTCCAGAGCAAAGTGGGAAGCTGTCAGTATTTCATGTGCTGCTCTAGACACTGTCATCACTACTGACTATTTACTACTGTATTAACAGACATCTTTCAGAACATGTGCATGTGCTTATTAATTTCTGAGCCACAACAATTCAATTTGAAAGAGAAATTGGTTGTGCAAAGACCATAATGAACTCAGAAACCAGTAATATTTTATAGTGGAAGGTACTTCAATGGTGATCATTCCAAAACTTTTATTATATTTTTATTCATTGACTCAATGTGCATTTCAAAAAAGTCTAATTCTGCATATTGCAGTTCAAGTGTCTTAACATTTATTTTTCACCTTCTCACGTGTATGTCTCAGATTATACAGATGAATGGGAAGACTGTGCACTACATCTTTCCTCATGCAAGGATAAAAATAACAAGAGACTCTAAGGATCACACAGTTTCAGGTAAAGAAAACCAACTTATCTAGTTCCTCTACTGTTAAGTTCAGATTGAGATGTGCATTTGGATTTCAGTTTAGATGACTGATTAAATTTTAGAAAACACCATTTTTTTTGGAAAAAAAGTGTTTTGGAATTCAAAAAATAAGCAAACATAAAAGACAATCATTGCACGGTCGTCATTATGACAGATTATTAAGTGGTACATATTTAGATTTAGATCATTCTTTCATTAACTGCAGTTTTAAAAATGTACATGGCATTATATTGCTCCTTAATTGTTGCTGTATTGAGCTACATGTTCACTGGTTTGGGGACTGCAACACATTCTTACACAGGAAATAAAAAGCTATCTTGGATTCGTCTAAGGAATAAATTCCACTATACCTTCTCAATCTGAACATCGTCAATAATGCTGAGATTTTGTTTGTATAATTGTGTCCTTTGTAAACCAAAGCTTATGATGTAATTTTTAAAATACTTTATTTTGAAATAATTTTGGACTTCCAAGAAAATTTAGAACTCCCAGAAAATAAGACTTAGTTTTTTTGTCTACTCTTTACCCAGTTTTCCTAAGTTTTACATCTGTCTAACCAAAATAAGATGATCAAAACCAGAAGTTAACATTGATATGCAATTAAAACATATATGGACCTTATCTAAATTTTTAGTTTCTCCACTCACCCACTAATTTTTTTCCTTTTTTTCTGGTCCTGGATTTTATCCAGATTTCACATGCATTTATTTGGTTGTCACATTTTGTCTCCTCCAATTTAATAGTTTCTCAGTCTTCCTTTGTCTCTTATTACTTTGATGCTATTGAAAGATAATAGAATGTTTACATTACAAATAAAAAATTCTGTTAATTAAATCTGAGATGATATAATTTTTGTCAAAATTAATGATTTTTAAAATAATAAATCACTGACTGTATTCTCATTCAAATATAGTCTTTCTGTTTCTTTGACAATGTACATCTAGGAAAAATATTTGTAAATATATAAGGTCATATATATGTATGTGAGTGCGTATATACTCACATACAGATGATATATCAACATAGTTTATGCGCTTGACAGTATTGCTTCTGTGGGACTGAGATAACTAAGAACAAAAAGAGGTATTTTTTTTCCAGTGAGCTTGCTATTGTTCCTTGTAGATTTTAGACCAAGGGGCATGTGGATATGGAACAGGTTTTGCTTTGAGCAATTTTCATCTCTTTATTTTGATAAAGAATGAATCTATTAGGAGTCTAATGTTCTTTCCCTTTTAAGATGAGGTCATTTGTCTTCTTCCACAGACAGATAATTCAATCTCTTTTAGTTCTATTGTGTGCAGACTGTATTTTAACTACGCATGAAAATTCCAGGGGTGAATCTTAAACTGTTTTTTTTTTTTTAGAAATAATTACTTGCTACAAACTACTTCAGTTCCCGCTGGCTCATTAGGGAAAACAAAATAATATTTTATAGCAATACCAAAAATTATTTACATCAGAAATCATCCAACTATTTTTACTAAGTCATCCAAACTCTATTACAATGTACTTATTTTTCTAGCATTATTATTTTTATACTACATTAATAATTTCCTCAACCTTATTATACTTTGTCACTCATTTTAATTTACTTTCTTTTACTACAATTAGGAACAAAGTTTTAAAATATAAAAATAAAAGGAATAAGAGTATTGATTTCTAGTAACAACTGTAGCCAGAAAACTAAATTCAGACTTTTCAGTATGTAGATTATGTAGAATGAGAAATGAAGATTTTTTTGAACAATAAATTTACTAATAGTGCATTATATCATCTCTCTAAATGCCCCTTTTTTCTTTTGATAGTTGCCTAAAATAATAATACAAATATTTTCCATTATATTTACCCTGCATTGATTTCTACAGGGTAAATATATTTTTCATGTGTCTTTAGGTCACATGACTTCAGTGTAAAAAAATTGTATTATTTTCAAATAAGGCTTCCGTACTTTAAGGGATTTAAATACATGCATACACAAAGCAAGAGCCTAAAGTGACTATCTTTGACAGTTTCTAGAAGCTGTAAGCTAGTGAGAGGGAAACAGTGGCACAGAGCATTTATGCTCCTGGCGAATTGGTGTCGTTTGTTGCTCAACCAAAAGCCGAGACTGAATGACTAAATATTTGATGATATTAAGAACTTAATGTTACCTTTTGCTGTAGTTAAGATTTTATTTAATGTGCATTTTTATGTCTTTAATATGCATCTAGATATGCATATTAAAATATTTACAGATGAAACATTACCTTGTTTTGCTTCAGAATTAGCTATGTGAAAGATGATAGAAAAATAGATAAAACAAAATTGATCATTATTTGATAACTGTTGGAGCTAGGAGATAAACCACACTTGGTTTTATTATTGTCTTGTTACTACTTTTTTATATGTATAAAATTTTCCATAATAAATTTAATTTCTGTTTGTTTTCACATTTTTAGAGACAAAGAACAGTGTCCAGTAGCTTTTTCAATAGTGAAAAGCTATCTAAGTTAATAATTTAACTGCTATTGTAAAACAAGATTTATCTGGGTGATCACAGAAGAAGTTATATACTGTTCAATCACTGGGTTATACATCTGAACCTAATGCAATATTGTATGTCAACTGTAATTGATATGTAAAAAAATATTTAAAATTAAAATAAAGTAAAATGCAGTATAATTGTTCTCCCAAGCAGAGAGGGAAATGGTCATTAGTGAATTTTAATATATAATTTTATATAACTAATTTATATAAATTTATCTTTATCTATGTCTATATCTATATATATATATATGTTATAAAGTACTGCACCCCAGATTCTGAAAGGCACTGTACCTCATTTCATCGAGTTCATGTAGAGACACCCAGTCCAGATAAGTTTTGGAGAGTTTTATAAAGGAGGAAATTTATTAAATATGCCAGCTGCATATAGCTACACAGGGCATCAGTCCCAAGTCATGTGCATCTATAATAGTGTAGGGGCTGGTTATATACCCTTAATTATACATGGGCAGAGAAAAAGCCTGACATCACGGCATAAGCTTATAACCTTTGTTTTCTCCTATACAGGTTTGGGGAAAGGATGAAGGGGGAGGGGGATGGGACACAATTCATTAGCAAGTTTATAACATTTGTCTATAGGATTCATAAAAAGATGCTTCTACACATTAAAACTTACAAGGTAACAACACAATGGTAAAAATGTCACTTTACATATTAAAAGACATTCCTATATTTTCTAGTGTTCATTTGCTATTTCTTTGTCCATAGATACATATATTAACTACATGCTTTCAGGAGGGGAGAGGTAGTTTCCATGGGGACAAGTGCCTATAAATGGCCCATTAATATAAGAAAAGGTTTAGTTGAATCTTTCCCTTTTTGCACCTGGCTAGCTATTCACCCATTTTCCCACAGGTGTGGGGGGGAGGTCAGAGAATCTCCTTCCCCTTTGCATTTAAAACACAATGCAATTGGCCATCTTGGTTTTATGCTAATCACACAAGTACAAAGAACATGTACAAAATCTTTCTGTATGCCTAGCCCAAATTAATAAAATGTTCTTCAAGCTTCCTAAAATATTAATATTAATTTTGTAGCTTTTGGTCCCTTACAACATATATATAAATCCATTGAAAGTAGAAATACTGTATATCTTTTACAATATTTTTATAAACCATTTGTTGGTCAAATAAGTTTGAAAATTGATATATATGTTTGCTCACTTATAGTTTGCATTGGGTGTGGAGGAAAGGCTGTAAGCAGGCTGGGTCATTATAGCCTAAGGCTTAGTTTTGAGACTAAGCCTTTCCCCACACTGTTGACTGTTGCATGATGTGGGTGGTGCACTCTTATGAGGAATCCCATTATGCCTCAGATAAGTGACTTTGTATCAGAGATTTCCTTGTTTGTATATTGGATTAGAAGGCTTTGATTTCTATACTATAAAGTGGGGCAGACTGGGAGCTTGCTCTCTCTCTGTTCCTGAGATTAGCATTAGAGAGGAGAGCAGAGAAAAGCCACATGGGAGAGGTGAAGCAGCCAAGATGGTGGAGTGCTGAAGAAGAAACCTGTTTGTGCAGAGTTTGTGCAGGGAGGAGATGGGGAACAGAGGTGAATAAAGCTGGTGAGGTTAGAAACCTTTGATTCTAGGAAACTCAGATAATTTAGTGGCTTTGGGAGCCCTGAATGGAAAGGAAAGTGTTTTCCCACTGTGTGTATTTCTTGCCCGCCGGGTGCAAGCTAGGGTTAAAGCTAATGGCCCACCAGTTCTTGGCTCCATTGTTTCATTACCATCTGTTCAAATCTAAGGCGAACCTGCATGGGCCAGGCGGCTGTGATGGTGGCCGTGGATACTGGCTTTACACCATTCTAACTGGATAAAGCATTTAAAAATTTTATAAGAATTATATAAAACTAGCATACCTCATAAAAGAGCATATTTTATTTATAATAAGCAAAAATAATTTCAAAATACAGGAATAGAAAATGTTTTTATTGTTTCTCCTCTGTGGTTTTCAAGTATGAACAAGGAACCCTCATGATTCTCAAGATTCTCTCAGGTGAAAACAATTTCAATTGTAATGCTTGGACAGCATTTGCCTTTTGCATCCTCATTTTCTTATGATTATAGAGTGGAAAGTTTTCCAAAGGTTACGTGATATGTGACAAGTCAACACATTTCAGCTTTCTTTTATTTAACTCAAGATTAAGTAGATTTGCCATAATGTAAATCAATGCAACCTTTCTTACAAATGTTTATTTTTAAAATGCAGTCATTTTTATTTAAAACATGATTTCTTTTAACAAGGAATGAGTTACTCTGTTTTAAAATTCATTATTAATTAAATATTTTAAATTTTTTGTTTTAATTTATTCAGCATATATATAGCTTGTTGTAAAGTAACCATACTCCAGATGCTGAAAAGTACCATAACTCACTTCTGTGGGTTTATGTAGAGAAACCAAGTCCAGATGAATTTTTAAGGGTTTTATTAAAGGAGGAGATTTATTAAATATGCCAGCAGCATATGGCTGACATGGGGCAGTTGCAGACTCAAATCATGTGTGCCAAATACATCTCAGGGGCTGGTTATATACCCTTGATCACACATGCTTGAGAGCATGACATTATGGCACAAGCTTACAGCATTTGTTTAGGGGATATACAAAAACATTAAGACTTTCAAGGCAACACAATCAAAGACATTTACAATCTTTCAGGGTTCATCTTCCCTCCTTTGCCTATGTTACTTTCAGGATTCCAGGAAGGGGGAGGAACTACAATCAATGTAAGGTGGTGTGTAAATTCTGTCTCCCATTGAAAGAGAAGAAGTTTCTCAGTTAACCTTTATTTTAGTTTTGAAACTATATGACCCACTGTCCTTGCAAGCCAGAAACTTCTACATTCTTCTCCCACCCCTCCCCAAAGGAAGGACAGGACAAGAAAGCCTGACCTTTCCTCCTAGAATATCAATATTAATTTTTCAGCTTTTTGGTACCTTACTACAAGCTGTAAATCACATAAACAAAAGCTCTTTGAGGTCCTCTCAGTACTATTAAAGAGTATAAAATGGCCCCTAGAAACCAAAACGTTTAAGAACCACTGCTCTAAGGATATTTATAGAGAAGGTTAAAAAATTATAAGTAAGCTCTTTTCCTTCCTATAAAAAATGTGTACAACCCTTGATCAGCCTGGCATGTGGCTGTCCTGGGTTCGATTCCTTGTCACGTCACACAGGAGGAGCAACCATCTACTTCACCATTCTCCCTCCTTCTCTCTCTCTCTCTCTCTCTCTCTCTCTCTCTCTCTTCCCCCTCCTTCGCCTCCCATAGCCATGACTCAGCAGGTTCCAACAAATTGGCCTCGGGCTCTGACGATTGCTCCATGGCCTCAACCTCAGGCCTAAAAAAATCACTTGGTTTCTGAGCAATGGAACAACACCCCAGATGGACATAGCATTGATCCCTAATGGGCTTGCCTGGTGGATTTCAGTCGGGGCACATGTGGCAGTCTGTCTGTCTGTGGCCTCTCCTCTCACTAAAAAAAAAAAAAAAAAATATATATATATATATATATATATATATATATATATATATATACACATACACACACAATATAAAATTGTAACTTTTTTGTAACTCAGATGCATTTTAAATATTTATTCATTGATATTCATTAAACACCCATGGTGTGATTTAAATTGTGTTGATTGTTGGATTAATATAATGAATATAGCAAATACCCTGTTGTGAAACTTACTCATAATTTAGTAGAAGAACCTGAAATGTAAGTAAATAATTTTTTTAATTTAATTTAATTTTTTTTATTTTTTTAAATTTATTGATTGTATTAACATGGTTTTAAGTGTCCCACTCAATATAGCTCCCTCAACCTCCCACATCTTACCCCAGGTAGAAATGTAAGTAAGTATTAAAATAAAATGTTAGGGAAAACTGAGAGAAGCAGAAGAATTTATAAAACTTTGTTTTTCATACCCATGTATATGTATGTATAAGAGTGTACCCCGTATATATATGCATGTTTACATATATCTTTGTGATGCACACAGAAACAAATACATGCATACAGTTTTCTATTAAATAGTCCACAATTTTTAGAAAATATATCCTTCAAGTTTTATCTACAGTATAAACTTCAAAGATATAGTTGTAAGTGCTGATCAACAATTGTACAATGGTTTTAAAAGTCTTTATTCAACCAAGCACAAGGCCGCAAAATGGAGAGAATAGGTAATGAGGTTTAGAATCAGAAAGACCTGACCCTGGCCGGTTGGCTCAGTGTTAGATCGTTGGCCCGGCGTGTAAAAGTCCTGGGTTCAATTCCCGGCCAGGGCACACAGGAGAAGTGCCCATCTGCTTCTCCACTCTCCCCTCTCCTTTCTCTCTGTCTCTCTCTTCCCTTTTTGCAGCCAAGACTCCATTGGAGCAAAGTTGGCCCAGGCACTGAGGACCTCCGCCTCAGGAGCTAGAATGGCTCCAGTTGCAATGGAGCAGTGCCCCAGATGGGCAGAGCATTGCCCCCTGGTGGGCTTGCCGGGTGGATCCCGGTTGGGCACATGCAGGAGTCTGTCTCTCTGCCTCCCTGATTTTCACTTCAGAAAAATTAAAAAAAAAAAAAAAGGATCAGAAAGACCTGAGTTGGAGTTCATTCAGTTCTATCCCATATTTAAGTTTTGCATAAGTCTGCTTCTTAACTGCAGAAAGACCAGCAATATGTATCTCACATAATTTGGGCAAATCTAGCAAAAAAAATCTTTTACTTCCTATATACCCAACAAAAGTTATTTCCCCTTCTCTTAGAAATTATCAGGGAAAAAGAATAAAGGGGAATGCTTAAGAAATGAGTCTCTTTTACTTAGAATTCCATTTAATGGCCCTAGAAACACAGCTGTTTGAAACAAGCCAAAAAAATTCTGGTTTTAAAAAGATATTGCTTATGTATAGTTTCATAATGGACTGGCCACATCTGTCAGGCAAGAAAGACTAATTAACAAGTGTAATATTGAATAACATTAAAAATATTTAGCTTCCAAAGATAGCACTGTCTTCTATAGAAATAGTGACTTATTTTCTATTTCTTTTAGGAACAGGAGACAAGTAGCACAGATCTCACTGTATCTGAATCAATAGTGATACCAAATATTGGTAGCTCTTTTTATTATTATTTTAACATCTTAAATAAGCTATAAAGCAGTGGTTCTCAACTTTTCTGATGCCGTGACCCCGCAATACAGGTCCTCAAGTTTCGGTGACCCCAAACCAAAAAATAATTTTGGTGGCTACTTTATAACTGTAATATATGCATTATGTATTTTCCGATGGCTTTAGGCGACCCCTGTGTTTTGGTCGTTCGACCCCCGCTGGGGTCGTGACCCACAGGTTGAGAACCGCTGCTATAAAGGATACCTCATAAATATACACATTGTAAGTGTACAAATCAATTACTTTTAATAAATTTATGAAGTTGTGCTACCATCACCCCAATCTAAAAAATGCTGTTTTACATAGAACATTTTAATCATTTCAAAGTTTCTTTGATCCTGCTACCAATATCAACTTCCAATACCCCTATCCCAGCCACAGGTGAAATTTACTTCCTGTCTCTGTAAGTTTGCTTTTTCTGTGCAGTTCATATAAATCAAATCATGCAGTATACAGTTTTGATATCTGGCTTCCTTCACTTACCAACATTTTTGAGGTTGATTAATTTTGTAGCATATACCAGTAGTTTATTCTTTTTGTTGTTAAATAGTAGTCCATTGTTTGGATAGTCTACATTTGTTTATTGGATTGTTCTGTTTTTAATATTTGCATTAATGTTTTAGTTTGGACATGATATTTTTGCATGCTTTTCTAGAAGTGGAATTGTATGAGAAGTTTTTTTTTTATCAAACCGTCAAATAGCAATATCTAAGGGGTCCACTTTCTTTATATCACTGTTAACACTTGGTAATGTTTGTCTTTTGGAGTGGGTGTGGCTATATCTATCTCATTGTTTCAACTTGCTTTTCCTAGTAACTTATAAAGAGCAAATTTTCAGTGGTTTTAAGCAATGTGTATCTTCTTTAGTGAAATGTCTATTCAGATATTTTGCCAATGTTTATTCAGTTTATTTGTCTTCTTACTGAGTTGGAACACTTCATTTTATGTTTTGGATAGAAGTCCTTTATAAGGTAGATGACATATATTTACTTCAAGTCTGTCTTATCTTTTTATTTTCTTAAAGGTATATTTTAAAGAAAAAGTTTTACATTGTAATGGAATCCATTTAATCAATCATTTTTATAGACCATGTCACTCTTAATAGCATATAAAGAACTATCCCAAGATCACAAGGATTTTTTATGTTTTATACTAGAAGTTTTATACATTTAGATCTATGACCTCTGTTCTATTGGTTATTGTATATGGTATAAGGCAAGGTCCAAGTTCATATCCACAAATGGATATCCAATTGTATAAACCTTTTGTTTAAAATGTCCCCCACTGAATTGTCTTTGCATCTTTGTCACACTAAATCTACCATTAATACCAGAATTTTAAAAGTAAACCTCCCATCTGACTGTCAGCTGCCAGAAGCTAAATGCACATATCATTCTCAACTTCTTTGTATGTATACATAAAATAAGTGTATTTTTGTATGTAGATGGATGGATGGATGAATAGAAGGTAGATGTTCTGTAAAATACAGTAGTGATGAGAAGTATAAAAATGAAAAAAAAATCCATCACAATTTTACAATTTATACCTTCCCTTTTTTTCCTGTTTTCTTTATACCTGTGTACACAAACATTAAAATTTAAGAGTATTGTAATATAATTAACATATATATTTTAAATATGTATAAATTGCCTGGTAAAGTCATTTTCCTGTTTCATGAAAAATTCTTTACAAATATGTGTTTAATGACTAGTTTTTCTTACACCGCATAGAGGTTAGACTTCAACCATTCCTTAATTGTTGGACATTATTCTGTCTTCTCCTTTTGACTAGTATAAACAATGCCATAATTAAATAATACAGCCACAATGTTTAATATGCCCTAAAATATAATCCCAAAAGTAAAATTACTGAGTAAAAATGAAGATTCCTTCATTTTTAATATTTACTATACATCTTATCAGATTTCTTACCAGATGAGTTCTACCAATTTGCATTCCTAATCTAAGAATGTAGTTTTTTATTTGTTTTCATTGTAGGAATTTTAAATGATACAAATTTAAGACAAAAATACTTTTAACATCAAAAGCCAAATTTAAAAACAACAGTTTCTCCTTCAATCAAAAGCCACATTTTAATAACATTTAATATCAGGTTGATATTTTATCCTATATTTAATAGCTTAATTGCCTCCTATTCACTTTGACATTGAGGAAGAGATTTTTATCCAACATGGTGATGGCTAAACACAACACTTGGCACGAAACAGATGAGCTGGCAAGCAGTCTGTTAGTCATCGGTTCTCAGCACAGCGGGGAGGGAGCGGGACACATCAGCTCCTGTGAGGGCTGCACTCTGGAATAACCTCAACAGCCAGCAATATGAGAGGCAGTCCTGGTAATGGAAAGGTTGAATGCCCCCCTACTTTCTCAGGGAAGAGATTATTGACTTTGTTGAATTATTCTGTTGACTGGAAGGAAACTAAAACCGCTACTCAGGGATAAACCGGAACCATACCTGAGCCCCTTGATAAGGAGCGTGTTCAGCTAGGGAACCTGCCTTGTTCAGTTAGGGGACCTGCCTTGTTCAGCTAGGGGACCTGCCTTGTTCAGCTAGGGGACCTGCCTTGTTCAGCTGGCGGACCTGCCTTGTTCAGCTAGGGGACCTGCCTTGTTCAGCTGGCAGACCTGCCTTGTTCAGCTAGGGGACCTGCCTTGTTCAGCTAGGGGACCTGCCTTGTTCAGCTAGAGGACCTGCCTTGTTCAGCTAGGGGACCTGCCTTGTTCAGCTAGAGGACCTGCCTTGTTCAGCTAGGGGACCTGCCTTGTTCAGCTAGGGGACCTGCCTTGTTCAGCTAGAGGACCTGCCTTGTTCAGCTAGGGGACCTGCCTTGTTCAGCTAGGGGACCTGCCTTGTTCAGCTAGGGGACCTGCCTTGTTCAGCTGGCGGACCTGCCTTGTTCAGCTAGGGGACCTGCCTTGTTCAGCTAGGGGACCTGCCTTGTTCAGCTAGGGGACCTGCCTTGTTCAGCTAGAGGACCTGCCTTGTTCAGCTAGGGGACCTGCCTTGTTCAGCTGGCGGACCTGCCTTGTTCAGCTAGGGGACCTGCCTTGTTCAGCTAGAGGACCTGCCTTGTTCAGCTGGCGGACCTGCCTTGTTCAGCTAGGGGACCTGCCTTGTTCAGCTGGCGGACCTGCCTTGTTCAGCTAGGGGACCTGCCTTGTTCAGCTGGCGGACCTGCCTTGTTCAGCTAGAGGACCTGCCTTGTTCAGCTGGCGGACCTGCCTTGTTCAGCTAGAGGACCTGCCTTGTTCAGCTGGCGGACCTGCCTTGTTCAGCTAGAGGACCTGCCTTGTTCAGCTGGCGGACCTGCCTTGTTCAGCTAGGGGACCTGCCTTGTTCAGCTAGGGGACCTGCCTTGTTCAGCTGGCGGACCTGCCTTGTTCAGCTAGGGGACCTGCCTTGTTCAGCTAGGGGACCTTATTCACCAGTGTGAGGAGATCTTATGGAGAGGCCGTTCGAGGCCCTACTGATTCCACCAGTTAATGAGGTAGCACATAACATTTAGTCTTTTATTTTATTTTATTTATTTATTTATTTATTTAGCAAGAGAGAGACTGACAGGCAGACAGGGACAGACAGGTAGGAAGGGACAGAGATGAGAAGCATCAATTCTTCATTGTAGCACTTTAGTTGTTCATTGATTGCTTTCTCATATGTGCCTTGACTGGGGGGCTAGAGCCAAGCCAGTGACCCCTTGCTTATTATGCCAGCAACCATGGGTCATGTCTATGATCCCACGCTTAAGCCAGCAACCGCGCGCTCAAGCTGGTGAGCCCACACTCAAGCCAGATGAACCTTCACTCAAGCTGGCAACCTCAGGGTTTTGAACCTGGGTCCTCTGTATCCCAGAAGGCACTCTATCCACTGTGCCAACACCTGATCATGCACATTTAGTCTTAATTTCAGGTTTTAGACCAGAATTGGCATAGTAACTTTATTTCAATGTTTTTTCCATTTAATACACAGGAGCATAGGGTATTGTTACTTACACGGGATATTTTATTTGGTTTGCTATATCACAGAGTTTGTGAAAGAGACCAAGGTTAGAACCAGATCATGGTGGAATAGATAGATAAAGATCTGAACTTGAGTCAATTGGTGGGAAGGGCTGAAATCATGGAAAGTATAGTTTTCTTTGTGAGTGTTATTTTGTTTGCTTCAAAGTTGAATTTCTCCTTCGTATTTGAAGGATAGCTTTGATGGGTACAGTATCCTTGGCTGGAAGTTCCTCTCTTTCAGGAATTTAAATATTGGGGTCCACTCTCTTCTAGCCTGTAGAGTTTCTGTTAAGAATCCAATGATAATCTAATGGGCCTTCCTTTATATATGTTGTATTCTTCTTTTCCCTGGCTGCCTTCAGAATATTTTTGGCATTGGTTTGTGCCAATTTTATTATGATGTGCCTTGGAGTAGGTTTGTTGGGGTTAAGAAAACTTGGTGTTCTGTTTGCTTCTTGAATTGAGGCTTTAGTTCTTTCCACAGGCTTGGGAAGTTTTCATCTATTATTTGTTTGAATATGTTCTCCATTCCATTTTCTCTCTCTTCTCCCTCTAATAAACCTATTATTCTTATGTTATTCTTTTTGATGGAGTAAGACAATTCCTGTTCTCATTTTTTTTTAATTTTTGAGTCTTTTTTCTTCTCTCTGTTGTGCCTCAAGTTGCTTGTCTTCTAGTTCACTAATCCTACCTTCTATCTGGCCTGTTCAATTAACTAAGCTTGTTACCTCATTTTTCAGCTTGTGAGTTAAGTTTTTATCTCTGTTTGATTTGTTTTTATAGTTTCAATTTTCTTGGTAATATATTCTTTGTGTTCATTGAGTTGTTTTCTGAGCTTTCTAAATTGCCTTTCTGTGTTTTCTTGTATATCTCTGAGTATTTTTAGGATTTCTCTTTTAAATTCTCAGTCATTTAGCTTCAAGGTTTCCAATAAATTAAATATTTTCTCCATAGATTTTTCCTCATCTATCTGTGGTACCTCTCTGTCTTTTGTATCCATGATATTCGATTTCCTTTTCCTTAATGGCATCTGAGGGTGGTTTTTTGATAGTAGTAATGAGAATTAATAAAGAATAAAAAGTAAAAAAATTTAAAAAATTATTTCCCTTTTTTTTTTTACTCCTCTCCCCTCCTTCTTGAGAAAATCTTGTGGTGAACTGTGAGTTATATTGTGGTAAACAGAACAAAAACTACCTATAATGGAGGGCCTGAGTTGGGGAGAAGTGATAAAGGGGCAAAAAAAAAGGGGATATGAACCCACAAAATGCAAAAAAGGAAAACATTTGGGTCAAGAATAAAATGATTTGCTTTTAGGTGATGGTTAACTAAGAGATATAATGAGAGGAATAAGAGGGAAACAGGAAAAAAATGGAAAAAATTTAAAAAATTACTATTGTATTTAGTGAAGCAAAAACTAGATAAAATGGAGAGCCAGGGTTGGGAGCTCTGCTAATGAGTTAAAAAAGCAAAGTAAAAAACCCTCAAAGTGCCACAAAGAAAAATTTGATTCCTAAATAAAATAATTTGTTCATGATTGAGGATTGAATGAGCGAAAAATAAAGGAGAAAAGAAGAAACTAATATAGAGGGAGAAAAAAAAAGAGGAAAACCCAAAAAGAAGAAAAAAGAACAAAAGGACAGAGAGAGAGAGAGAGTTAAGGGTTTTGGAATGCAACCCTCATAGAGAGAAAGGAAGAGGAAAGGAACGATAATGAGAGATGTAACACTTATGGATAGTGTAGTTCAAGGAGAGGAGAGAGTAAGACCGGCAGAGATTTAAACGACCAAATTGGAAAACGAAGAAAATAATCAAGACAAGAAGATAAAAGAAACAAATGAACAAATATAATAAAATGGGATAGGTTATAAAGTCTGTGGATTATTCTTGATTTTGAGAGGTTATCTTCTTACTCTTTCTTTTGTCTCCCTCTTCCTGGTCGGTGACTCTGTACCCCGGGTTCTGCCCCCTGTGGCACGTTTAGGTAGAGGTTTGCAGTTGATAAGTCTCTATGGCGATGTCATGTATTGTGCTTCAGTCTCATTGGCAGTCAAGGCTCATTAGCATTTGCAGGCTCCGACAATGAGAGAGTCTGTTTCCTGGAGCCTCTCTGCTCTCTGCTAGTCTTTCCTTCCTGAATTAGCAGCCTGATGATCCAGCTATGGGGTTGCTGCTGCCTCTGCCTGGAGAGTAAGAGGCTCAAAGAGCTGGCAAATCCCCACTCTATTCCCACTCAGCGCAGGGTTCTCTGGGTAAGGCTCAATCAGTCAGAGCTGCTAACATAATCAGGCGGGGCTGGGAGCCAATTGTTTTCGAGGTGCCTTTCTATGCGCCTCTAGGTGTGTCCCAAATGCCTCAGCACTCTGTGGGACCCCTTTCCCCAGGCTTTTGGCACTTTGTAACCTCTTTTGGCTGGGTAGAAGATGCCCTAGTCACTGTTTGCAAAGCAGGAGGACTTACAAGGTGCCAAATCCCTCTTTTTAACATATAGCCCTGAGTATGCAAGCTCTGCCAATCAGAGGTTGCCCCCACCCCTATGTGCATAGCATAACAAGAGGTACTAAAAAATATCTCCCCTCTTGTAATAGATCACTGACCTGAGAGAGATCTTGTCAGTTAGGTTTGCATAGGTCAGTTGGGAGGTGAGCAGACTGTGGGTTAAGCTAATCCTTCATGGGTCTGTTAGCTTCTATGGCTGCGTGAGGCACCCCACCCACCTGGAGAAGTTCAAGTGTCAGGAATCTCGCTTTCGCGCGCTGCTCTTCAGGGCGCAGGGGCGACCCCAAGACTCTGATTTGGCCCACACAAACGCCTCTGACTCTGCCCCTCTGTACGGTAACACAGGTGCCCACTCCCGGGGGAATCTCTCTCCCACTCTCCGTGCTCGCTGACCAGGATATCGGGCCGGCTGCCTCTCGCCCTGGATGATGCACCCTGGCCACCCGGAGAAGTTCCACCATTGGGAATTCCGCTCTTGCTCACTCTCCACACGCTGCTTTTCAGGGCGCGGGGGCGACCCTGAGACTCCGGTTTTGGCCCACACAAAGGCCTCTGACTCTGCCCCTCTGTTCGGTAACACGGGCACCCACTGCCGGCACTCTAGGAGAAATTTCTCGCACACTATCTGTGTGCGCCGACCAGGAGATCAGGGCGGATGGCTGCCCCACTTGCTTTTCTTTGTCTGGATTTGGCGCGAGCATTAGCTTGTGTTGACTGGGTTGCCACAAGCACAATTTTTCCTCAGCTTGGATGTCCGTGCCACAGCCTGGTTCTGATGTTTGTGCCACAGCCTGGTACTATTCACACTCTATGCCCGCCTCAGTTCCTATACTCTCAGTTCCTAGTGAAAGCAGCCCTTATTTAGGTTAGTGAGGAAGGCAGAGTGTTTTTTCCTCCATCTTATTTCCTTCGGGGTTGATTATATATTTAGTCAATTTTTCGCTCGATCATACCTTTGTGTTTAGTGTGGAACTGATGGAGGCTCCAAGGATAGATTTTTCTGTCTCTGGTTGAAGACCTTGTTGAATTTTTGGGGAGATTTATAGGTATTACTCCTTACAGCGCCATTTCTTTGACATCACTCCCAAAGTTGAATTCTTAATGAAGCTTAAACATAATGAAAAAAAGTGCACCGGTTTTTTTTTAAATAACTTAAATTTTCTTTGTTTGCGGTAGCACTACTGTCCTTAAGTGCAGTACTTCAAATAAAGAGGAACCAAGTCAAAAATGTGGTGAGCCACTCCATACAGTTTAGTTAAAGACCTATTCAATATTCCTCCAACATCATTTTTATGAACATTTTATGAGAAAACTTTTTTTCCCATATCAAGCCAAGTCTTAAAATAGAAAGGTAATACAATTATGTCATCTCTTCTGCTTCTCATAGAAGACCAGAGGGAAGTGTGAGTGTCACCTTGAGAACGCGTGTGTCCCATTCCTACACTGGACACCTGGGGAGTGGGACTGACCCTTCAAACTGGGTCCTGAAACCAAAATCACTCCCTTCCCCTTCAGGATGGCTTTTTCTCTTTTATTTTTATTTTAACAGTGTAATTATATATGATACAATTTTCATTACAAACCTCTCAAATTAGCTTTATAAATAAAATAAGTATAAAACTCTAGAATTATGATAAGATTCAGAGTTGAATCTCTTTTCAAATCACAATTTCTTCCTGGTAAATTTTAATGCAGTTATTTCTTTAGTTACAGAGAAAGTGTTTATTGTCAGGGCTAGTTGCACGTTACCATCGTAACTTCGGTGGACATCTGTCAGGATCAATCTTGCTCACACAATTGTATTCCTTCTAAGAATGTGACATTTTAGGCTTTGCTTCTGACTGAATAGGTTAGCACATTTTTCTAGGGGTTCTTAATAAAATTAAACACATTTTTTGATTCTGAAAGAAAAAAATATGAAGGCATTAAAGATGTTTAACTTATAAGAGAGGAAGATAAGAGCTATAAGGGTAAAATATATATGAATTGGCTATGGGAAAATGGGCAATAAGAAAGGAGATTCAATTAAAGAGTAAGGATTTATATTGATTTTCTAGAATATTTGCTTGACAATTAGAATGCTGAGCTAATATATATAGAAAGAACAAGGATGTAGGAGTCAAGAGCATAAAATAGACTCTGTTATTTTTCCATGGTGGACAACCTAGGCAAGTTTCTAGCCTTCCTAAGTCTGAGCTTTTTTGCCCCAAAATGGTATGGATAGAACCTAACATAAAAAATTGTAGAGAAAATTTTTTTAAAATTATGATGTATGGAAGAATCTATAGAAATGTTACTTTTTTTTTCCCTTGAAGATGGCATCAAAGAGATTGAAAAATATATAATAATATCAGCATAAGGTACAGAAACCAAATAGAATTTATCAACTCAAAGTCATGTTTTGTGACATTTGACAATTAAAAGTTCAGTGAATCTAATATGATAGAAAATTAGGTGAAAATAAATAAAAGCAGCTTTTTGTTTAAAGCATAATTTTAGTGGACTGTTCTAATATTCTTAGCATGATCACCTAACAACATGTAACATTTCTTGTTTATTCCAGAAGGTAGTAACAACTTTTCTAATAGAGTAATGAAAATAACCAAGATAATTTTATTAATAACTCTTTAATTAAAAATATCTCCTGATTTATATACTAGAAGGTAGGTAGAAGCAGTTTCGCTATGTTGAATAGCCCTTTTACTAATAGCAAATTGTTTTTGATGAAAACAATTTCAGTCTGTAGTAAAAAACTAATCCAGACAACTGGATTTAATTTATAGCCCTAAAATGACTCAGCAAATTCAGAATTTTTTTCTTTAAATCAGCCCCTTAATTTCTCTAAAAAATAGTGGTAATAATAATTATTGTTATGTTACCAGGCCTTATTCAGTCCATTCTTTATATTAAAAATCTAATTACTTATTTATTTAACATATCTATATGCAATTCATACTTGTAAAACAAATACTAAAATACAAAAATAATAATAAGTATAAAACTAAAAATGTAACAATTTCATCTTTGTAGTGTTTGCTAAAGATATAAACAAGGCATAAACATTTCTCAATAGAAAAATAGAAATTATATTGACAAAACAAGCATAATCTTTTCCAACTAATTAGTGTCAGCTATAGATTAAGCTATACTGTACGATTTGTGGGCTGCCTAAACCAGAAATGTTTTTTTTCCTCGGTCTTGCATGAGAAAGATATCTCCCAACATTTTTAATATCTTAGTAGTTTCTTCTTTTAATTGTTTAATTTCAATCTATCCCATCATTCTCCTCTTTCCAACTGAATGCATAAAGGAAGGGCTGGATGTGCAGCCCCCAAATCTGTCCCTTCTGATTCTCAACTAGGAACACTGCGCTCACCAGACAGGAGATGCACTGCTGAGTCACTCTTTTGCAGTGAGAGCATGGGCGCCACTCTTAAACTTTCCCATACTCTAGGTGTTGCCTTGAGTAATTAACCTCACAAAGCCTCATTTTTCTCATATATAAAATACAGGGTATTTTGTTTGTTCTTTTTTATTTTAAGATCTAGTGAGTTAGTATAGTTTTAAAGGCATTTTTTAAACCACACAATACAAATCTATTTTTAATGTCATTATCATTGATGTATTACCCCACTTGGGGAAAAACAGGCATCTCATTACTCATCTATTTATTCAATTATGTATTTGGTTTGCGTAGATGTCATACACTTGCTAGATGCATTGCACCAAAACTGTAGTATTGCAGAACTAATACACAAAGCTCTTCCTCTTGTTTATGATGACTATACATAAATATACATATATATATATAGAGAGAGAGAGAGAGAGAGAGAGCACAGAAAACTCAGAATGCAATTTTTATTTTTCTGTTTTCTTTTGATGTGTAACAAACTTAGTTGCTTAAAAAACTATATATTTAGAAACTCAAATTTTTCCTGAGTAAAGAACCCAGGCATGGATTCACTGGGTCCCTGGTCGGGCCCTGCCAGAGCTGCAGTCTGTGCTGGCGGAGCCGTGTGCTGTTCGGAGTTAGGGAACTTTCTTCAGGCTCACGTGGTTATTGGCAGAATTCAGTGGGACTGAATTCCTTGTTTTCTTGATGGCTCTCAATTTGTGACCAGTCTCAGCATCTACAGTTACCCTTCAGCTCCTTGCCATGTAGCCCTTTCTCAGACCCTCTGACACATTGCGGTTGACTTTTCAAGGCCAATAGAGAACCTCATTCTAGTCTGTAAGATGGATTCATATAATATAACTATGGTTGTGACTTTCACATCACCTCGTCAAACCGTACTGGTTAGAAACAAAACACAGGTTTTACCTGCACTCAAAGGAAAGATATTGCACAGGAAGTGACTTATTGGGAGTCACAGTAGTGTATGTCTGCCACAATCCCCTCTTAATGTTCAGAAGTACAAAAGGAACACTTAACTACTCAAATTTGAATTAGAATAGGATTTTTCTTACTACTTACCATTTATATAAGTAAAACTGACTTTTATTTTGGAAAGCACATTATAACTTTAGAATAATATAAGTTTATACTGTCTAACCTGAACCATGGTAGCACCGTGGATAAAGTCTTGACCTGGAACGCTGAGGACACTTGTTTGAATCCCGGGGCTTGCCCGGTCTAGGCACATTAGAGAAGCAACTACAAGTTGATGCTTCTTGCTCCTCCCCCTTTCTATCTCTCTCTACAAATCAATAAAATCTTTAAAAAATAGCCTGACCAGGTGGTGGTGCAGTGAATAGACCATCGGACTGCGAAACAGAGAACTCAGGTTTGAAACCCAAAGGTCACCGGCTTGAGTGCAGGCTTATCCGGTTTGAGCATGAGCTCACCAGCTTGAGTAAGGAGTTGCTGCCTTGAGTGTGGGATCATAGACATGACCCCAGGTCACTAGCTTGAGCCCAGAGATCACTGGCCTGACCAAGGGATCACTCGTTCTGCTGTAGTAGCCCCGGGGTCAAGGCACATAGGAGAAAGGAATCAGTGAACAACTAAGGTGCTGCAACGAAAAATTGATGCTTGTCATATTTCTCCCTTCCTGTCTTTCCCCTTTTGTTCCTCTCTCTGTCTATCACACACACACACAAAATAGTAATGATCTTTAAAAATAAATAAATAAATAAATAAATAAATCTATCTAATTTCCAGTGACATTATAGGGTTACATATGTGTCTCCTCCAACTCAACAATTTCCTTTAATATTCATGATAAATGATACCATGTCCAGTCCTGGCATGTCATTAATGAGACCAGTACTTAAACGAGTCACTATTATGGCTATATCTATAAACTGATCCTATTTTCTAATTTTATAACATCTGCTTTATATCAAAGAATCATTTCATTTTGGAACCAAAGTATGGCTAAATGGAACATTTATTTTTTTATTTAGGTATAATTAACAGATAACACTACTTTCAAGTATAGTGTAATGATTCGGTTTTTGTACATATTGGGAAATGATCACCACAATGAGTCTAATTAATATCCATCACCATGCACAATTATAAAATATTTTTGTGATGAAAATTTTAATATCTATACTTTTTTTTTTTGGTATTTTTCTGAAGTTAGAAACGGGGAGGCAGTCAGACAGACTCCCACATGCGCCCAACCGGGATCAACCCAGCATGCCCACCAGGGGGCGATGCTCTGCCCATCTGGGGCATTACTCTGTTGCAACCAGGGCCATTCTAGTGCCTGAGGCAGAGGCCATGGAGCCATCCTCAGCACCCGGCCCAACTTTGCTCCAATGGAGTCTTGGCTGTGGGAGGGGAAGAGAGAGACAGAGAGGAAAGAGAGGGGGAGAGGTGGAGAAGCAGATGAGCGCCTCTCCTGTGTGCCCTAGCCAGAGTCAAACCCGGGACTCCTGCATGCCAGGCCAATGCTCTACCACTGAGCCAACTGACAAGGGCCTAATATCTATACTCTTAACTTTTAAATATACAACATAGTATTATTAATCTAGGCACTGTGCTATAAATTAAATCATCATGATTTATTACTTTTGTAGAAGTTTGTACTTTTTAACTCCCTTCACCTATTTCTCACAATCCCCTTTCCTATCATTCTGTCTCTGGCCATCACAATTCTGTCTTCTGTATCTATGAGCGAAGGTTTTTATGTTATTCTGTTTGTTTTTCTGGGGTTTTTATTAGAATACTCATGTAGTGAGGACAGATAGTATTTGTCTTTCTCTAACTTTTTTCACTTACCAAAATGCCCTCAAAGTTTGTTCATGTTATCACAAATGGCAAAATTATTCTCATTTTATGGTAGAATAATATTCCATTGGATATAGAGACCACATTTTTTCCTCCATTTCTCTCTCAGTAGATACTTAGGTTGCTTCCATATCTTAACTGTTGTAAATAATGCTATAATGAATATAAGGGTGAATATATCTTTTTGAATTAACATTTTTTTGTGTGTTTTTTTTTTTTTTTTAGCAAAAGAGACAGAAAAAGGTACAGATAGGGACAGCCAGACAGGAAGGGAGAGAGATGAGTAGCATCAGTTCTTCATTACGGCACCTTAGTTGTTCATTGATTGCTATCTTATATGTGCCTTGACCAGGAGGCTACAGCTGAGCAAGTGACTCCTTGCTCAAGCCAGCAACCTTGGGCTTCAAGCCAGCGACCTTTGGGCTCAAGCCAGTGACCATGAGGTCATGTCTATGATCCCATGCTCAAGCCAGTGACCCCACACTCAGGTTGGTGAGCCCATACTCAAGCTGGATGAGCCCATGCTCAAGCTGCGACTTTTGGGTTTCGAACCTGGGTCTTCTGCATCCCAGGTTGATGTTTTCTCCACTGCGACACCACCTGTTCAGGCTTGATTTAGCATTTTTATTTTCTTCAGACAAATACCCAGCAGTGGGATTGCTGGGTCAGGTGATAATTCTATTATCAATTTTTTGAGAAAATTCCATACTGTTTTCTATACTGGCTGCACCATTTAATTCCAACAGTACACAAGGGTTTCCTTTTTTCCTCATTCTCACCAACACTTATTTATTGTCTTTTCAATAATAGCCATTCTATGAAATGGCATCTGAAACTTTGTGTTTCTCTGATGATTAATAATGTTGAATAACTTTTCATGTACCTAATGCCCTTCCATATGTCTTCTTCGAAAATGGTCTATCCCAATTCTCTACCCATTTTTAATGGGTTTGTTTGGTATTTTTTGCTACTTTATTGTATGAGGGTTTTGTAAATATATATATATATATATATATATATATATATATATATATATACACACATTTATATATTTTTGTAAATATATATAAATATATACATTTTAGATAGTAACCCCTTATATTTTATTTGCAAATATTTTATCCCATTCAGTCAGTTGTCTTTTCATTTTGTGCATGGTTTCCTTGCTGTACAGAAGATTTTTATTTTGATGTAGCCCCATTTGTTTATTTTTGCTTTTGTTGCCTTTACTGTGAAATTCAAATTATCATTTTTGAGACTGAAGGCAAGGAGCTTATCATTTCTGTTTTCTCCTTAAAGTTTTATGGGTTTAGGACTTATATTCAAATTTTTTATCCATTCTGAGTTAGTTTTTATGTGTGTTGTAAGGTAAAGTTACAGTTTTTTTTTCTTTTGCATGTATCTTTCCAGTTTTCCTAACACCATTTTTTGAAGAAACTGTCACTTCCCATTGAATATTCTCAGATTCTTTGTTGTAAATTAATTGACCATATATGCATAGTTTATTCCTTGGCCCCCTATTCTGTTCCATTGATCTGTGTGTTTGTTTTTATGCCAGCACCATACATTCTTTTAATCGTTTATTAATTTATTTTAAAATTTTTATTGAATTTATTGGGGTGACATTGTTAATAAAATCATACGGGTTTCAGTGGTACAAGTCCATAACACATCATGTGCATCTGTACACATGTGCTCCCAGCCAGGTTAAGTCCTCCTCCAACACGGCCTCCCCCCTCTCCCCTGCCTCATACCTCAACCCCGTTTCTGTCTTGCAGTCCCCACACTATTGTCTGTGTCTGTATGTTTTTGTAATATTGCTTGAAATTAGGAAGCATAATGCCACCAGGGAATACATTTATTTTTAATTGCCTTTTATAGAAATATCATGCAAAACCCTCGAATTTGGTTTTTATTTTCATAATTTTGCAATTGCCTTATATAAGCTAAAATACAGAAAAAATCTGTATGTTATTGCATGAGTGTAATGTGCATTTATGTGGGTGGCAATCCAGTGAGGATTATTAGCGAAGTATTTTAGGAAGAAGTGTTATGTACTTTTGGTATTTTTTTTTTTACCAGTACATGCATTAACTGTCATTTGAAAGATGTTGAACACAGCCAGAGTACTAGTGTCTTTTGATATATCTTTTGACTTGTCTCCATTACCCATACCAGTGACCACTTCAGCCTTATAGCAGGCCAACTTGGACCCATCTCGTCCAGTATGGTGTGAGTCTAAATAGTCTTTTTTATATGGTTTAGACACTATGAAACATGGTTTAAATACATTACATTAGAAAAGATAAGCATGAACTTCCAATCATGGAAATGAGATAAAATGTTCTCTTTGAATCTTTCATGTATATAAAGGATACATATTTAAAACTAGAGATACAAAAACTAGAGAAAGGATACTACTCAGCAATTGGATGAATTAGAAAAAGCTCATAGGAAATGCTGAGTTTATCATTTGAGTGCTCAGGTTTAGAGTCGGATTAGATTTGGCATGAAACTGGTATTGTCATTTTTGACATTTCTGGAAGCAGTTAGTATGTATTGTTGCTAAGGCCACTGATATACTTAGTCGTGTCTGTAGGAATGTTTTCTTTACAATGAGCAAATATGAGTAAATGTAAAGGACAAATAGTGAAATATTCTTTAGGTCTGAATGTTTAAGTATTAATGAATTCAAGTAGCATTTGACAAGCTACAAAGGGGATGTTACTATGATTTTTAATATATTTGGTTTATTTCCTTAAACATTTACATGAGTTATTTATAACATAAATATTAGTAAGTGAAAAAGTATAAAAATAAACTTTCAGAGCCTTACTCAGGAGTATAATTAACATGTAAACTATAAAAATAGATTTAATTAAACTGTCTTTCAGGGACTTTAGCATTAGCCTTAGTACTTCATTAGTATTAATATTTATAATGCTAATCTTTTCTAATGATAATCTTTCTTCTTCTCTAGGTCAACTAAGGACATTTCTAAACTATACAATATATATTCACTTTTTGATAACTTTTCTATGAATAATCAACTATTGATTTAAAAACTACTGTTTGTAATATAGTATGTTCACTGATACAAATTTTGCTCTCCTTGATGCTGGAATATGATAGTACTGAAATGAAATATTTTAATTTTGTTCAAACTAATGCTCTAATTATAACATCATAATTTTTCATATGTTATTTTAATGATGAAAATAAACAACCTTATAATATTTTAAAATATTAGAGCTTTTAATGTAACATGTTTATAAATACATGAAATACAGAAGATATAAACTGTAATTTAAATATAAATGTAAAGATTTTTTGTATGCTCATATTATTTTATGCACAGTTTATTTTGCTTTATTTTTTTATTTCAGCTCTATTGAGGTGTAACAGTTATAATAAAGTCAGATATTTAAAATGTACATCATGGTTTTTTGATTTATGTATACATTGTGAAAGGGTTCCCTCCATCTAATTAATTAACATATTCATTACCTCATATATTTTATCTTTGTGTGTGAGAATATTTGTTTCATTTTCTTAGCAAATTTCAAGTATACAATACAGTGTTAGCAACTATACTCACCATGTTTTACATTAGATCCTCAAACTTTTTCTATTGTATACCTAAAAGTTTGTACCCTTTTACCAACCTTAATTTCCCAACCTACAGATCCTGGCAACCATGTTTCTACTCTCTCTTTCTGTGACTTTGACTTGTTTTCTACATATAACTCATACCTTGCAGTGTTTGTCTTTTTCCCTCTGGCTTATTTCACTAAATATAATGTCCTCAAGTTTCATCCAGTTTGTCCCACATGCAGGATTTTCTTCTTTCTCATGGCTGAATAACATCCCATTGTCTGGTTATAGATATATGACATATCTTCTTTGTTCATTCATCTATCCAAGGGCATGTAGATTGTTTCTATTACTTGACTATTGTGAATAATGTTCCAATAAATATAAGAGTGTGTATATCTTTTAAAATTAGTGATTTCATATTCTTTTGATAAATACCTAAAGGAGGAATTGCTGAATCATATGGTGGTTCTAATTTTCTTTTTTTTGGCGGAACTTCCATAATGTTTTCCCTAGCAGCTTTACCAATTTACATTCTTACCGACAATACAAAAGCTTCCCTTTTCTCTACATCCCTGCCAACACTTGTTACCTCTTGTTTTTTAGATTATAGCCATTCTAATAGATTTATGGTGATATCCCACAGTGGTTTGACTGCAGACCCCTGATGACTAGAAATGTGGAGCATATTTTCATGCCAGTAATTTGTATATCTTCTTTGGGAAAATACTTGTTCAGTTCCTCTGCCCATTTTGTAATCAGATTGATTTTTGCATATTGAGTGTGTATGTGTGTGTGTGTGTGTGTGTGTATGCTTTGATATTAACCTGTATCAGAAATATAACTTACAAATATTTTCTTGCATTCTATAGGTTGCCTTTTCATTTTGATAATATTTAATAAATCCCTTAATGTACCTTTACTCTTTTTTTATTCTTTTTACTTTTTTAATATTTTTGTTGTTTTCAATTACAGTTGACATACAATATTATATTAGTTTCAGGTGTACAACAAGTGATTAGACATCTCTATAACTTACAAAGTGTTTGCCATGGTAAGCCCAGTACCCGTCTGACAGCAGCATGGTGACTGCAACACTATTGACTAGACTATATTTTACACCTCTTGGCATCTTTTATAACTGGCAGTTTGCACATCTTAATCCCTTCCCCTGATTTACTCATCCCTCATCCCCTCTATCTGGCAACCATCTAGATGTTCTCTGTGTCGATGCATTTCTTTCTGTCTGTTCTTTCTATTTTGTTTTTCAGATCCCATATATAAATGAAATCATATGTTATTTGCCTTTTTCTCACTGGCTTATTTCACTTACCCTCTAGGTCCATCCATGTTGTTGCAAATGGCAAGATTTCACTCTTGATGACTGAGTATATTCCATTGCATACATGTGTCGCCTCTTTATCCTTTCTGCTACACATGGACACTTTTGTTGCTTCAGTAGCTTGCCTATTGTAAATAATGCTGCAATGAACATAAAGATTTATATATCTTTTTTAATTAGTTTTTGGTTTTTTTTGGATAGATACCCAAAAGTAAAAGTGATGGTCCTTCCTTGTCTCTTGTTACAGTCTTTGTTTTAAAGTCTATTTTGTCTGATACAAGTATTGCTATCCCAGCTTTTTTTATTTACATTTACATGAAATCTTTTTTCACTCTTTTATTATCAGTTTGTCTATGTCTTTTGATCTGACTGAGTCTCTTATAGGAAGCATAAAGCATATGTAGAAGTTTTGCTTCCTTATCCATTCTGCCACACTATGTATTTTGGAGCATTTAATCCATTTACATTTTAAGTGATTACTGACAATTGGGCACCTGAAATGTGTATAAATATGTTAACCAGTGTCATCTCAATAAATTCAATTAAGTGAAAAAAATTAGATCTTTATCTTTTCTTCCTCCTCCTCTTCTCTTTCTTCTTATTCTTGTTTTTCTTCTTCTCTTTCTCCTTCTCTGTCTTCTTCTTTCCCTTTAACATTTCTTATAATACTGATTTGGTGGTATAAACTCTTTTAGCTTTTTTTGTCTGGGAAGCTCTTTATCTGTCCTTCAATTCTAAACAATAGCCTTACTGGGTAGAGTAACCTTGGTTGTATTTCCTTGCTTTTCATTACTTTGAACATTTCTTGCCAGTCCCTTCTGGCCAGCAAACTTTCTGTTGAGAAATCAGCTGACAGTCTTTTGAGAGCTCCCCTGTAAGTAAATAACTGCTTTTAAGATTCTGTCTTTCATACAAATGATCAAGAGATATAGGAAAAGATGCTCAATTTCACTATTAGGAAAATACAAATGAAAACTACAATGAGATACCACCTCACACCTGTTAGAATGGCAGTTATCAGCAAGACAATAACAAGTGTTGGAGATGTTGTGGATAAAAAAGAACCCTCATTCACTGCCGATGGGAATGTAATCTGCTACAGTCACTATTCATGACAGTGTGGAGGCTCCTCAAAAAATTAATAGTAGAGTTACCATATGTCCCAACCTCCCTTATACTGGTTATCTACCCCAAAATATTTATTTGCAGAGATATGTGCAGCTAAATGTTCACTGCTGCATTATAAATGATGGCCAAGACATGGAACTACTGAAGTGTCATTGGATAAAGTGTGATAGGTTAAAGAAGATGTAGTACATATATACAATGAACTACTACTTAGCCATAAGGAAAGATGAAATACTGCCATTTGTGATGACGTAGCTGGTTCTTGAGAATATTGTGCTAAGCCAAATAAGTCAGAAAGAAAAAGTCAAGAACCATAGGCTTTCACTCATATGTTGGATATAAAACTTAAAGCAACAAATTAACAAACAAAATCTCAGACAGATAACAGTATGGTGGTTACCAGAAGAAATGGGATGTGTTGCAGTAAAGGGTTAAGGGGTCCAATATATGGTGACAGAAGAAGATTTAACTTTGTGTGGTAGGCATACAATGCTATATACAGATGATATATTATTGAATTGTACACTTGAAACAATTTTATTAAGCAATGTCACTCTAATAAATTTAATTTAATAAAGATTCTTTGTCTAAACTTTTGCATTTTAATTATGACATGTGTTCATGTGGGCCTTTTTGGGTTCATGTTTATTTACTTCTTCATATTAGGGAAGTTTTAGTCATTATTTCTTTAAATAGGTTTTCAATCTTCTTGCTGTCTTTTTTCTCCTTCTGGTACTCTTATGGTGCCATTTTGTTACACTTGATATTGTCACAAAAGTCTTTTAAACTATCTTCATTATTAAATATATTTTCTTTTTGCGGTTCTGATTGGTGTTTTCTACATTTTCTTCCAAATCACATGTTTTATCTTCTGCTTCATCTAATTTAATATTGATTATCTCTAATGTATTACTCATTTAACTTGTATGCTTGATTTCTGACTGGTTCTTTTTTATGCTTTCTAACTTCATTTTTATGTTTTATAACTCTTTGTTACACTTTTTACTGAATTCTTCTACCCTTTTTTTAAGTTCATTGAGCATCCTTGTAACTAGAGATTTGAACTCTGGTAGATTCCAGGTCTTCATTCATTTAGTTGTTTTTCTAACATGTTGTTCTTTCCTTTCATTTAAGACAAGTTTCTTTGTCTCCGCCTTTTGGCTGATTCTTTGTGTTAGTTAGTTTCTGTGTATTGGGTAGAACTGCTATGTCTCCCAGTCTTGGTAGCGTGGCCTCATATAGTAGGTTTCTGTGGAGCACAGAGATGCAATCTCCTTGGTCCCTTTTGTGCATTGTGTGTGCCCTCCTGTTGTAGGTCAGCCTTTATTGGTGTTGGTACATCAGGAAGAAAGACTGACCCTTAGGCTAACTGGTTGTAAGGAATGGCTCTGACCACAATGATGGAGTTGTTGTATGGGGGGGGGGGAGAATCCCACAGGGCAGGATTCTCTTTACCAGAGCTCTGATGCCTGCTGAGTCCACCTTTTGGGTATTCTTTTGAATGACTGGCGATGCTCTGGTGTTGTCCGAAGCTGGTCATCAGGTGTGTTGGTTCTGGAACCTCTTGAGAGAGGCTCTGGTGCAGACCAAGGTTACACACTGTCTGTGCCCAGCTGGGGACCACCTGGAATGAGCTGCAAAGTGATCTGCAGATGGTTTCCATTTGTGCTGGGCTTAGAGGCATCTGGGAGAACCTAAGCTGCAAACCATGGTCTCTGCTACGAGTGGAGGGAGTAATGCCACTTAGGAAGAGGTATAGGGCATGCAGCAGCCAGTTCCTGCTGGTTTGGGTTTGTGAACCTTTGAGAAATATTAGGAAAGTCTGGAACATTAGCTAAAACAGGCTGTTTGTATGGCAAAGCCAGTGGAAGTGGTTAGGGATGGCCCACAAGTTGGATGAGGGGGTTGGTTTCAGGGAATCACTATGGTATGGTGAATAGTCAATGGAGTCTTAGACTTGGAGCTGGACTGCTCCTATAGGCTAGGGCAGGGGATGGCTCAACAAAGGAACAATGATATTTGCCAGCACTTCTGTCTTGGAGAAAGCTGCCCTCCCAATCCTCTTCCTGAAGCCAGACAATTCAGTCATCTTTAGGATAACTCTGGATTTTGCAAGCTGCTGCCACAGCACTAGAGTTCAAAGCAAGTGAGTCCATCAGTGAATATATCCATGTGGGAGTTCTTTAGCAGGACTACCTGGGACTCCATCAGCGCTCTGTCTCACTGAGCCATAATACTTGCTTGTTTTCACAACAAAAGTTATGGGTACTTCTCTTGCCTTCCTGGAACTCTGGGCTGTGAGCCTCGTGTGGGGCTAGTACCCCTCACCCCTCAGAGGGAATCTCCATAGTCAAGATATCTCTCCGAGTTCTTAATGTCCACATATGAGTGTGGGGCCTGTTTATTTCACATCTTTGGCCCTCATACTAGTCTCATTGTAGCTTCCTCTGTATATCCATAGTTATAGGACTTCTGTTCAGGTGGTTCTCAGTGAGAGTTGTTCAGTAGTTTAGTTGTAATTCTGATGTGGTTGTGGGAGAAGTTGATCATAGCATTTACGTTATGCATTTTTTTCTTTTGCTCCTCTGCTTGGATAAATTCTACTGTCTGGTATTCAAATTCTCTGATCCTTTCTTCCATTTCTCTGGTCTTTGTTGAACCCATCTATGAATTTTGCAGTTCAGTTAAATTCCTTATCTCTATGATTTATATTTGGTACTTTCTTATATTTTCTTTTCTTTTCTTTTTTTTTTTTTTTGAAACTTTCACTTTGTTTATCTGTTGATCTCCTAACCCTGGTAAGTATCTTTATGACCATTATTTTGAGCATCTTGTCAGGAAAAAAATCTTTTCTCAATTTCATTAAAGTGTGTTTTTGGAGTTTTAGCTTGTTCTTTAGCTGAGAATATATTCCTTTGTTACTGAATTTTCCTTTCCTCTCTCTATTTATTTCTGCACATTAGATAAAACAGCCACCTCTCCCAGTCTTGGAAGAATAATTTTATGTAGGACATGAGAATTAGTATTAAGCCTAACCTGAGCTCTTGGTTATCTCTCAAATCTTTGTGATTGCCCAAGCTGCCTTATTTGTACTTAATGGCTCCTAGTACTTGATGGTGTGCCAAGACCTGTTTGGATGTGGATATTTTCTCATTCATCTGATGTGTAGGAGTCATTCACCTAGTTTCTGGGTTTCTTCCAGAGGGTCTTGCTCCAACTTAACTGTAGATTCAGAGGGTCCATGGAAACAAGGTGAGTTCAGGACCTCCTGTTTGGCCATCTTGGACCAGAACTTTAAAACTAACAACATAATAGTGTATGTATCACATAATAATAGTACATAAAACCTTGAAAATACCAACACATTTAAATTTTATTCCTATATTTATTAATGTAATATTTTTTCTTGATGATTTTGCAACTTTTATTATTGAACTTTTTTTTTTATAAATATTCCCTATATACTATAAAAGCTTCTGAAATTTAGATTTCCCTGTAACACTTTCTTAACCACATCTATGCCATTGCTCTCTATAGAAACTATTGGTCTCTCTACTCTGACATACTGTGAACTCAAGAGCAAGACCAGTTCATTTTTTTTAAAAGTGAGAGGAGGGGAGATAGAGAGAGACACTCTCACATGAACCCTGACTGGAATTCACTGGAAACCCCCATCTGGGGCTGATGCATGAATCAATGAGCTATCCTCAGAGCCCAGGACTGACACTCCAACAACCCAATGCTTGGACCAACCAAGCTATCCTCATTACCTGGGATGATGCTTGAACTAATCAAGCCACTGGCTGTGAGAAGAGAAGAGAGAGAGAAGGGGGAGGGAAAGAGAAGCAGATGTTCGCTTCTTATGTGTGCCCTAACCTTATCTAACCAGGGACTTCCACACACTGGGCCAATGCTCTATCCACTGAGCCAACTGGGCAGGGCCAAGACCAGTTCATTTTTATGGTATCTAACTGAGGAAGCATTTTAGCAAATATTCTAGATAGAATAGAATCAGAGAGGCAAAAGTAGTTTATGTTGATCAAAACGTGTCAAAATTTGAAAAATAATAATATAAACATGACTTGCCAAGTACGATTTGGATCTAAGCATTTCTGTTAAAAATTAATATTGCTTCTTGAGTTTATTAAATCTTTTATTGGAGTTCTGCCTTTTGGATTTGACCTGGAGTGTTTTATTTTTATAAAAGCATTTGTGTTTATCTTCTCTGTATTTAATACATGAAATATCAAGGTATAGCTGTTGAAATATTATTAAATTAAAACATCTATATATAAATTTTTAGAAATTATAAGACATAAATTTTTATTCATGACATCCGAATTAGGATAAAAACAACCACTGTTAAATAAACAAAAAATGTTATCCTTTTTAGGTCTTTTTATTTTTACTATACTATTCTTTTCCAAAGTTTTAATATTTACATGCTACTTTACTGTTTATATGAAAAACAATAGTAGTAACCACAGCAACATCAACAAGACTAATAGTCATTTCTGAAATTTTACTCTGTGCCTGAAGTAGTTTATATATACATAAAATCTTACTTCTCATAGTATTGTCATGACAATATATTACTCCCATTTTACCAAAGATACTGAGGCTTATAAAGTGTATTTAGAATTTATTTTGAGTACTTGAATTGAAGTAAAGCTGTATTTTATAAAATTTAATAACTATTGTGTTGTACTACTTATGAAGATATAGTTTCCTATCACTTACCCTTTTCTGTAGGGTTTTAGAATGTGCTCTTCACTAAAAATCAAATGGCACTAAAGACTCAGCAAAGATATTGTCATCTACAGAGTGAAATTATAACCAAAATTTTAAAAATAGTCACTTATCCTAATTGATTTTGAAATTCTATGACTACCTTTTTAGCTATACATTTATAGGTTGTGACAATGCTATTAGAAGATTCTGTGCATAAGGCTGTACCATATAATATATAATGCTGAAATTATTTATCATGGGCTACATTTATATCCTAATTGTTGAGCTTAAAAATATAGTAATTAAGACCAATTTTCTAAGCATTCTACTATAGCCTATTCTACTTGTCTCTGTTACACTCTAGCATAAATTATGACAAATTTTAGGATAAGGCATGGTCTTAAACATATCCGTTTACACTAAGAAAATATCATGAATCATCATTTAGAATCTCAGACTGACCATGTCTTAACATTGATCTGAACATATTGACCACATTAGAAATTCACTATCTTTCTGGGGTTTTTTAAGATCTTATTTATTCATTATAGAGAGGGGAGAGAGAGAGAGAAGAGGGGAGGAGCAGGAAGCATCAACTCCCATATGTGCCTTAACCAGGCAAGCCCAGGGTTTTGAACCGGCAACCTCAGTGTTTCCAGGTTGACACTTTATCCACTGTGTCACCACAAGTCAGGGCCCTCACCACTGATTTTTTTTTAATTAATTTTTCTAGGGTGACATCAATAAATCAGGGTACATAGGTTCAAAGAAAACATGTCCAGATTATCTTGTCATTCCATTATGTTGCATACCCATCACCCAAAGTCAGATTGTCCTATGTCACCTTCTATATAGTTTTCTTCGTGCCCCTCTCTCTCCCCCTTCCCCTCTCCCTCTTTCCCTCCCATCCCCCCTCCCCCCACCTCCGGTAACCACCACACTCTTATCAATGTCTTTTAATCTCGTTTTTATGTCCCACCTATGTATGGAATAATGCAGTTCTTGGTTCTTCTGATTTACTTATTTCACTTAGGATAATGTTATCAAGATCCCACCATTTTGTTGTAAATGATCCAATGTCATAATTTCTTATGGCTGAGTAGTATTCCATAGTGCATATGTGCCACACCTTCTTTATCCAGTCTTCTATTGAAGGGCTTTTTGGTTGTTTCCATGTCTTGGCCACTGTGAACAATGCTGCAATGAACATGGGGCTGCATGTGTCTTTACGTATCAATGTTTTTGAATTTTGGGGGTATATACCCAGTAGAGGGATTGCTGGGTCATAAGGTAGTTCTATTTTCAGTTTTTTGAGGAACCACCATAATTTCTTCCATAATGGTAGTACTACTTTACATTCCCAACAACAGTGAATGAGGGTTCCTTTTTCTCCACAGCCTCTCCAACATTTGCTATTACCTGTCTTGTTAATAATAGCTAATCTAACAGGTGTGAGGTGGTATCACATTGCAGTTTTGATTTGCATTTTTCTAATAACTAATGAAGATGAACATCTTTTCATATATCTGTTGGCCATTTGTATTTCTTCCTGAGAGAAGTGTCTGTTCATGTTCTCTTTCCATTTTTTTATTGGATTGTTTGTTTGTTTGTTGTTGAGTTTTATGAGTTCTTTGTAAATTTTGGATATTAGGCCCTTATCTGAGCTGTTGTTTGAAAATATCATTTCCCATTTAGTTGGCTGTCTGTTTATTTTGTTGTCAGTTTCTCTTGCTGAGTAAAAACTTCTTAGTCTGATGTAGTCCCATTCATTTATTTTTGCTTCACTTCCCTTGCCTTTGGGGTCAAATCTATAAAATGCTCTTTAAAACCCAGGTCCATGAGTTTAGTACCTATGTCTTCTTCTATGTACTTTATTGTTTCAGGTCTTATATTTAGGTCTTTGATCCATTTTGAATTAATTTTAGTACAAGGGGACAAACTGTAGTCAAGTTTCATTCTTTTGCATGTGGCTTTCCAGTTTTCCCAGCACCATTTATTGAAGAGGCTTTCTTTTCTCCATTGTGTGTTGTTGGCCCCTTTATCAAAAATTATTTGACCATATATATGTGGTTTTATTTCTGAACTTTTGATTCTGTTTCATTGGTCTGAGTGTCTATTTTTCTGCCAATACCATGCTGTTTTGATTGTCATGGCTCTATAATATAGTCTGAAGTCAGGTATTGTAATGCCCCCAGCTTCATTATTTTCTTTAGGATTGCTTTGGCTATTCGGGGTTTTTTATAGTTCCATATAAATCTGATGATTTTTTGTTCCATTCTTTTAAAAAATGTTATTGGAATTTTGATGGGAATTGCATTAAATTTGTATATTGCTTTGGGTAATATGGTCATCTTGATTATATTTATTCTTCCTATCCAAGAACAAGGAATATTCTTCCATCTCATTGTATCTTGTTCAATTTCCCTTAACAATGCTTTATAGTTTTCATTATATAAGTCCTTTACATTCTTTGTTATGTTTATTCCTAGGTATTTTATTTTTTTTGTTGCAATCATGAAGGGGATTATTTTTTTGAGTTCGTTCTCAAATGTTTCATTGTCGGTATATAGAAAGGCTATGGACTTTTGTATGTTAATTTTGTATTCTGCGACCTTACTGTATTGGCTTATTGTTTCTAGTAGGCTTTTTGTTTATTTTTTGGGGTTTTCAATGTATAGGATCATATCATCTGCAAAAAGTGATACCTTTACTTCTTTTTTTCTGATATGGATGCCTTTTATTTCTTTGTCTTGTCTGATTGCTCTGGCTAGAACCTCTAGCACCACATTAAATAAAAAATCTTTAACAAGTGATAAATTACAGCCTGTGAGTGACTCAGACATGAAAAGTAAAACCAAATCATTTTTTTTGTTTGTTTGTAATAAATTTATATTAATGTTAATGGGATGACATTAATAAATCAGGGTACATATATTCAAAGAAAACATGTCTAGGTTATCTTGTCATTAAATTATGTTGCATACCCCTCGCCCATAGTCAGATGGTCCTCCGTCACCCTCTATCTAGTTCTCTGTGCCCCTCCCCCTCCCCCTAACTCTCTCCCTCCCTCCCTCCTATGTCCTCCCTCCCCCCACCCCTGGTAACCACCACACTCTTGTCCATGTCTCTTAGTCTCGTTTTTGTGTTCCACCAATGTATGGAATCATGTAGTTCTTGTTTTTTTCTGATTTACTTATTTCACTCCGTATAATGTTATCAAGATCCCACCATTTTGCTGTAAATGATCTGATGTCATCATTTCTTATGGCTGAGTAGTATTCCATAGTGTATATGTGCCACATCTTCTTTATCCAGTCTTCTATTGAAGGGCTTTTTGGTTGTTTTCATGTCTTGGCCACTGTGAACAGTGCTGCAATGAACATGGGGCTACATGTGTCTTTACGTATCAATGTTTCTGAGGTTTGGGGGTATATACCCAGTAGAGGGATTGCTGGGTCATAAGGTAGTTCTATTTGCAGTTTTTTGAGGAACCACCATACTTTCCTCCATAATGGTTTTACAACTTTACAGTCCCACCAACAGTGGATGAGAGTTCCCTTTTCTCCGCAGCCTCTCCAACATTTGCTATTACCCGTCTTGTTGATAATAGCTAATCTAACAGGGGTGAGGTGGTATCTCATTGTAGTTTTCATTTGCATTTCTCTAATAACTAATGAAGATGAGCATCTTTTCATATATCTGTTGGCCATTTGTATTTCTTCCTGAGAGAAGTGTCTGTTCATGTCCTCTTCCCATTTTTTTATTGGATTGTTTGTTTGTTTGTTGTTGAGTTTTATGAGTTCTTTGTAAATTTTGGATATTAGGCCCTTATCTGAGCTGTTGTTTGAAAATATCATTTCCCATTTAGTTGGCTGTCTGTTTATTTTGATATCAGTTTCTCTTGCTGACCAAAAACTTTTTAGTCTGATGTAGTCCCATTCATTTATCTTTGCCTTCACTTCTCTTGCCAATGGAGTCAAGTTCATAAAATGTTCTTTAAAACCCAGGTCCATGAGTTTAGTACCTATGTCTTCTTCTATGTACTTTATTGTTTCAGATCTTATATTTAGGTCTTTGATCCATTTTGAATTAATTTTAGTACAAGGGGACAAACTGTAGTCGAGTTTCATTCTTTTGCATGTAGCTTTCTAGTTTTCCCAACACCATTTGTTGAAGAGGCTTTCTTTTCTCCATTGTGTGTTATTGGCCCCTTTGTCAAAGATTATTTGACCATATATATGTGGTTTTATTTCTGGGTTTTCTATTCTGTTCCATTGATCTGAGTGTCTATTTTTCTGCCAATACCATGCTGTTTTGATTATCGTGGCTCTATAATATAGTTTAAAGTCAGGTATTGTAATGCCCCCAGCTTCATTCTTTTTCCTTAGGATTGCTTTGGCTATTCGGGGTTTTTTATAGTTCCATATAAATCTGATGATTTTTTGTTCCATTTCTTTAAAAAATGTCATAGGAATTTTGATGGGAATTGCATTAAATTTATATATTGCTTTGGGTAATATGGCCATTTTAATTATATTTATTCTTCCTATCCAAGAACAAGGAATATTTTTCCATCTCATTGTGTCTTTTTCTATTTCTCTTAATAATGCCTTGTAGTTTTCGTTATATAGGTCCTTTACATTCTTTGTTATGTTTATTCCTAGATATTTTATTTTTTTTGTTGCAATCGTGAAGGGAATTATTTTTTTGAGTTCGTTTTCTAATATTTCATTGTTGGCATATAGAAAAGCTATGGACTTTTGTATGTTAATTTTGTATCCTGCGACCTTACTGTATTGGTTTATTGTTTCTAATAATCTTTTTGTGGAGTCCTTCAGGTTTTCGATGTATAGGATCATATCATCAGCAAAAAGTGATACCTTTACTTCTTCTTTTCCGATATGGATGCCTTTTATTTCTTTGTCTTGTCTGATTGCTCTGGCCAGAACTTCTAGCACCACGTTAAATAAGAGTGGAGAGAGTGGACAACCCTGTCTTGTTCCTGATTTAAGGTAGAAAGTCCTCAGTTTTATGCCATTTAATATGATGTTGGCTGATGGTTTATCATATATGGCCTTTATCATGTTGAGATATTTTCCTTCTATACCCATTTTGTTGAGAGTCTTAAACATAAAATTGTGTTGTATTTTATCGAATGCCTTTTCTGCGTCTATTGATAAGATCATGTGGTTTTTGTTTTTTGTTTTGTTGATATGGTGTATTACGTTAACCGTTTTACGTATGTTGAACCATCCTTGAGATTCTGGGATGAATCCCACTTGATCATGATGTATTATTTTTTTAATATGTTGTTGTATTCGGTTTGCCAGTATTTTGTTTAGTATTTTAGCATCTGTATTCATTAGAGATATTGGTCTGTAGTTTTCTTTCTTTGTGCCATCCTTGCCAGGTTTTGGTATGAGGGTTATGTTGGCCTCATAAAATGTGTTTGGAAGTATTGCTTCTTCTTCAATTTTTTGGAAGACTTTGTGTAGAATAGGAACCAAGTCTTCTTTGAATGTTTGATAGAATTCATTAGTATAACCGTCTGGGCCTGGACTTTTATTTTTGGGGAGGTTTTTAATAGTTTTTTTCTATTTCCTCCCTGCTGATTGGTCTGTTTAGGCTTTCTGCTTCTTCAAGACTCAGTCTAGGAAGGTTGTATTGTTCTAGGAATTTATCCATTTCTTCTAGATTGTTGTATTTGGTGGCATATAGTTTTTCATAGTATTCTACAATAATTCTTTGTATATCTATGATGTCTGTGGTGATCTCTCCTCTTTCATTTTGGATATTATTTATTTGTGTCCTGTGCCTTTTTTCCTTGGTGAGTCTTGCCAAGGGTTTGTCAATTTTGTTGATCTTTTCAAAGAACCAGCTCCTTGTTTTATTGATTTTTTCTGTAGTTTTTCTGTTCTCTATTTCATTTATTTCTGCTCTGATTTTTATTATCTCCTTTCTTCAGCTGGTTTTGGGCTGTCTTTGTTCTTCTTTTTCTAGTTCCTTTAGGTGTGAAGTTAAGTGGTTTACTTGGGCTCTCTCTTGTTTGTTCATATAGGCCTGAAGTGATATGAACTTTCCTCTTATTACTGCTTTTGCTGCATCCCAGAGATTCTGATATGTCGTATTTTCATTTTCATTTGTCTGTATATATCTTTTGATCTCTGCGCTTATTTCTTCTTTGACCCATTCATTTTTTAGAAGTATGTTGTTTAGTTTCCACATTTTTGTGGGTTTTTCCCCCTCTTTTTTGCAGTTGAATTCTAGTTTCAAGGCTTTATGATCAGAGAATATGCTTGGTACAATTTCAATTTTTCTAAATTTGCTAATATTGTCTTTGTGGCCCAACATATGGTCAATTCTTGAGAATGTTCCATATACACTAGTGAAAAATGTATACTCTGTCGCTTTTGGATGAAGTGTCCTATAGATGTCTATCATATCCAGATGTTCTGGTATTTCGTTTAAGGCCACTATATCTTTCTTGATTCTCTGTTTGGATGACCGATCTAGAGCCGTCAGCGGTGTATTGAGGTCTCCAAGTATGATTGTATTTTTGTTAGTTTTTGTTTTAAGGTCAATAAGTAGCTGTCTTATATATTTTGGTGCTCCTTGGTTTGGTGCATATATATTGAGGATTGTTATGTCTTCTTGATTCAACTTCCCCTTAATCATTATGAAATGACCATTTTTGTCTCTGAGTACTTTTGCTGTCTTGTAGTCAACATTATTAGATATGAGTATTGCTACACCTGCTTTTTTTTGGGTGTTGTTTGCTTGGAGTATTGTTTTCCAGCCTTTCACTTTGAATTTGTTTTTATCCTTGTTGCTTAGATGTGTTTCTTGTAGGCAGCATATAGTTGGATTTTCTTTTTTAATCCATTCTGCTACTCTGTGTCTTTTTATTGGTAAGTTTAATCCATTTACATTTAGTGTAATTATTGACACTTGTGGGTTCCCTATTGCCATTTTATAAATTGCTTTCTGTTAGTTTTGTATCTTGTTTGATTCTTCTCTTTTGTTTTTCTATCATTTCTTTTTGTTTGTTTGTATTCCATTCTTCTTTCCTCTGTTGCTACCTTTTTTAAGTCAAGTGTTTTTGTGGTGGTTTTTTCAAGGGTGGTTACCATTAAGTAATGAAAAGGGTACCTACCATATTCATTGTAGTACCCTATCTTATGACTATTTCTGAACTTCATCGTCCTTTGCTACTGTTAATCTCCATCCTCTCCCTCCTTTTTTTTTCTTTTGTTGTCACAGTTTAAGTTTGGTTTTATTGTGTTCTTGGTGGAGCTGTTACTTGTGGTTTTGTTTTCTTTTGTTCTTTGAATCTGGTTGGAAAACCCCCTTTAGTATTTCCTGGAGTGGAGGCTTTCTGCTGATAAATTTTCTCATCTTTTCTGTATTTGTGAATGTTTTTATATCTCCTTCGTACTTGAAGGATAGCTTTGATGGGTATAGTATTCTTGGCTGAAAGTTCCTCTCTTTCAGGGCTTTAAATATTGGGGTCCACTCTCTTCTAGCTTGTAGAGTTTCTGCTGAGGAATCTGATGATAATCTAATAGGCCTTCCTTTATATGTTGTACTCTTCTTTTCCCTGGCTGCCTTGAGAATTTTTTCTTTGTCATTGGTTTGTGTCATCTTCATTATGATGTGCCTTGGAGTGGGTTTGTTGGGGTTAAGAAAACTTGGTGTTCTGTTTGCTTCTTGAACTTGAGGCTTTAATTCTATCCACAGGCTTGGGAAGTTCTCGTCTATTATTTGTTTGAGTATATTCTCCATTCCATTTTCTTTCTCTTCTCCCTCTGATATACCTATTATTCTTATGTTATTCTTTCTGATGGAGTCAGACAATTCCTTTAGGGTCTTCTCGTTTTTTATTATTTTTGAGTCTCTTTCTTCTTCTCTCTGTTGTGCCTCAAGTTGCTTGTCTTCTATTTCACTAATCCTATCTTCTATCTGGGCTGTTCTGTTAGCTAAGCTTGTTACCTCGTTTTTCAGCTTGTGAATTGAGTTTTTCATTTCTGTTTGATTTGTTTTTATAGTTTCAATTTCCTTGGTAATATATTCTTTGTGTTCATTGAGTTGTTTTCTGATCTCCCTAAATTGCCTTTCTGTGTTTTCTTGTATATCTCTGAGTATTTTTAAGATTTCTATTTTAAATTCTCTGTCATTTAGCTCCAAGGCTTCCAATATGTTAAATCTTTTCTCCATAGATTTTTCCACATCTATCTGTGTTACCTCTCTATCTTTTGTATCCATAATATTCGATTTCCTCTTTCTTATTGGCATCTGAGGGTGGTCTTGTTGATAGCACTAATTAGAATTAATAAAGAGTAAAAAGTAAAAAAAAAAAAAAAAAAAGTAAAACACCCCACAAAAAAAACAGTAATAATTTATTATTTCCTCCTTTTTTTCTTTCTTCTCTTCCCCTCCTCTCCCCTCCTCAGGGAAATATCGTGATGACCTGTGAATTATATTATGCTAAATGGAACAAAAACTGCCTATAACGGAGGGCCTGATTTGGGGTGAAGAGTTCAAGGGGCAAAAAAAGGGAGTAGGGACCTACTAAATGCAAAAAAAAAAAAAAAAGGAGAAAATCTTAGACAAGCATAAGATGATTTGCTTGTAAGTGGTGGTCGACTAAGAGATATAATGAGAGGGATAAGAGGGAACCAGAAAAAAGGGGAAAAAAAGAATAATAAAGAAGGAAAAAAATAAAAATAAAAAGTAAAAATCTGTTGTAATAAGTGGAGTGAAGACTAAATACAATGGAGACCTTGGGTTGGGAGGAATGCTAGTGAGTTAAAAAGCAATGTAAAAAGTACCCAAAATGCCACAAAAATAAACAAACAAAAACAAAACAAAAACAAAAGCGAAAGAAAAAAAAAAAACAAAAAAAACTTGAGTCCCAAATTAAATAATTTGTTCGTGATTGAGGATTAAATGGGAGGAAAGAAGAAACGAATAGAAAGGAAAAAATAAGAAAAAGAGAAAAACAAAGGAAGAAAAAAAGGAAGAGAAAAAAACAAAATAAAGCAAAACAAAAAAAAAACAAAAGGGGAGAGAGTGAGAGTTAAGTGTTTTGGAGTGTAACCTTAAAGGGGAGTGAGGATGAAGAAAAGAAATGAAATGTAACACTCATGGGTAGTGTAGTTCAAGAAAAGGGAAGCATAAGATGGGCAGAGAATAAACAGACCGAGGTGGAGGAAATAGAAATATTAATAATAAAGGCAATAAGATAGAAGAAACAAACAACAACAATGAAAAATTAGTGGAACAAGTTATAAAGTCTGTGGATTTTTCTTGATTTTGAGAGGTTAACTTCTTCCTTTTTCTTTTTTCTCCCTCTTCCTGGTCGGTGACTCTGTACCCCAGGCTCTGTCTCTGTGTCACACTTAGGTAGGGATTTGCAGTTGATGGGATTCTATGGCAATGTCACATAATTGGCTTTAGTCTTGCTGGTAGTCAAGGCTTGTTGGCATTTGCAGGGTCCAACAATGAGAGAGTTTGCTTTCCTGGAGTCTCTCTCCTAGTCTCCCCTTCCTGAATTAGCAGCCTGGTGATCTAGCTATAAGGCTGCTACTGCTTCTGCCTGGGGAGTAAGAGGCTCAAAGAGCTAGGAAATCCCCACTCTATCCCCACTCAGCGCAAGGCTTTGGGAAAGGCTCTGGCAGTCAGAGCCTCCAGCGTAATCAGGCGGGGCTGGGAGTCAATTGTTGTCAAGGTGACTGTTCAGCGCCTAGCATTCAGTTGGACCACTCAACCCAGGCTTTCCACACTTTGTAGCCTGTTTTGGCTGGGAAGAAGAGGTACTAGTCGCTGCTTGAGACTATTGTATTATAGATCTTATTATCTGCCAAGTCCCTCTTGTTAGCGTTTATTCCTGAATATGGAGGCTCTGTCAATCAGAAGTTGCCCCCGCCCCTTTAGCGAGAGGCACTAAAAAATATCACGCCTCTTGTCTTGGATCGCTGAACTGAGAGAGATCTTATCAATTAGAGCCCCGTGGGTGCGCAGATTTCGTGGGTTAAGCTAATTTCAGTGATTGGATCCGCAGCTGTGCTCCAGAAAGTATTTCAGGCTGCCCGCGCCCCTCCCCCAACGCTTGATTGTTAGCTTGAATGGCTGGGTGAGATGCCCCGCCCACGCAGAGAATCTCCCAAATAGGAAGACAGCCCTGGCGCCTCTCCCGCTTGCCCCGCCGCTGACGGCTGGGGCGCACCAGGCGCGCGGGATAATGGGGCACCCTGGGTGTGCGGGCCAGTGGGGCGCTCTGGGCTTGTGGGACGCCCAGGGCACGTGCGCGAATGGGGTGCTCCGGGCACCGGTGGCTGGGGACTCTCACTCGCAGTGTGCGGGCCGCTGGGGAAGCTGGCGGTGCTCGCTCTGCGACCAGACCGTGGCACCGGGTGCACGCCGGCGGCTGCTCGCCGCTTCCGAGTGTGGGCTGACTCACCACAGGCGCACTCCCTCCGCGGCTTGAATGAACGTCCCTGCGGTAGTTAGCTTCCTCCACACCCTCGTCTCTCAGATTCAAGTGATAACAGTCCTTTTGCTTTCAGTTTGTGTGGAACTCCGGAATACTCCGAGGATAAATTTTTCTGTTTCTAGTTGATAAATTTGTTGAGATTTTGGGGAGATCTGTCGGACGCGCTGCTCACGGCGCCATTTCCGTGACGTCACTCCGTAAAACCAAATCTTTAATTAAGAATCTATTTTTTTGCCTGACCAGGCAGTGGCTGAGTGGATAGAGCATTTGACTGGGATTCAGAGGACCCAGGTTTGAGACCCCGAGGGCGCCAGCTTGAGCATGGGCTCATCTGGTTTGAGCAAAGCTCAACAGTTTGGACCCAAGGTCACTGGCTTGAGCAAAGGGTTACATGGTCTGCTGAATGCTCACGGTCAAAGCACATATGAGAAAGCAATCAATGAACAACTAAGGTGTCACAATGAAAAACTAATGACTGATCTCTCTCTGTCCCTATATATCCCTCTCTCTGACTCTCTCTCTGTCTCTGTAAAAAAAAAAAAAAAAAAAAAAAAAAAAAAAAAGAATCTATTTTTGTTTTACACAGATAAATTAGAATAACTGTTTAATTATGACCAGCTTTTTAAAATCCTCATTTTGTGATGTCCATAGTACACTAAAAAAAAAATCAAGTAAATTAATTGAATGAAAAGTGGCTAAAAACTTGTCTTCATCTACACTTTATCACATATATTTAATATGTTATAGTAGAATCAATCATGAAGAATTTTTAAAGGCTAATGTCTAAGAACTCAACTGTCTCTTCCCCAACTTAGTTGAGACTAAGTTTTATACTAGGTGATGTTCTATATTCATTCAGTTGTCATTAATTTGTATAATAAATCAATCTCTATTAAGAATAGTCACACTAGACCAAGAAACTTGGGACTGAAAAGCTCCCCAGTGGGGCCAGAGAGAGCTAGTATCTTATTTAACTCTGAGCCCTTGACAACAACAAAACACTTATAAGCATACAGCCAGTTGGTCTTTGTTTTTGTTTTAAGGTTAAATCTTCAGGACATTACCCAGTGAAAAATCAGAGAGAGGAGGTCAGGTATTAAGAAAGTAGAGGGAGAAAACAGGAGTGAAAATAATGGAGGAAGAAGGATAGAAGGAAGGGAAGAAGGCCAGAAAAGGAGCAAAGGAATTCATTTGGAAGTATCATGTCACCTGGAAATAAAAAACAGTTTTTACCAAATTATATCCCACTGGATAAATGACAGAAGGGTTTCATAAATCAGTTCCACTACTTGTTGGATGTTTGAACTGTGTTGATGCTGGCTACAAGGACTGTGTTTGAAGAGTAAAGTGGGAAGAGAACAGGATGTGAAGAGTTCTGGCTTTTAAAATTTGGAGGTTTTGAAAGAGTTGAAAATGTACTTTAATTACTGAATGGAATATATGTTAATATAAAGAAATAATTAGTTGTACCTTAAGTAAAAGACAAGAATTTAGCTTTCTTTCAGTATGTCATTTTAAATATTCCTTGACATTTATAGCAAATATATATCTGATGCTGTGTACACTTACTAACTTTTAGCTGATTTTTTTTTTAATTAAAATATCCAAAGACCATTTTTATCTCAGTTATATTTCTCATAGTAATCACTTTCCATCTTTTTTCATTTGGCTAATTACAGAAAAAAATCTGTTCTTTGGAGTAAGGAACAGTCTATTGAGTTGTTTATCAATCAAGAATAATTTTATTGTGCCTGGTAGTAAGTGCCATGTTAATTCACAAACAATTTTATCTAATGAGTAAAGGCTAAAAAGTGAATAATAATTCATATGTTATGATCATGTTTTCACTATCAGTCACAATCATTTGTACATTTAGATTATGTCTTCTTGTTTTATAATAACATTACTGTCTTTTTATAAGCAAAATGCTCCTCAATTTTATAAGCAAATTGTATTCTTTGAAGTTTCTTTTACTGGGAAAATATTTATACAAAGTTTTTAAAAAATATCTGATCAATATAGACAAAACTTTACTGAATATAGCTGAATTTAATAAGTATTTATTAATATCAGGTTAATCATTACAGGTCCTACCAAGAATTCAGAAAGTTCTGTTTCATAGAAACTGCCTTTGCATCAGAATAATGTCCTTCTGTTATTGTTGTTCTATTCCGATATATACATTCCAGTTGACTTCTGGACACCAATGCCCACTTTGTGTGTACCTTATGATTTGTGATAAGTATTGTTCCTTCTTAAAATATAGATAATATATATATTTTTTTACTTCTTCAATACAGGTAATGGATTAGGAATTAGGATTGTGGGTGGAAAAGAAATACCTGGACATAGTGGAGAAATTGGAGCCTATATTGCCAAGATCCTTCCTGGGGGAAGTGCAGAACAAACAGGGAGACTGATGGAAGGTAAGAATGATTTCAAATAAATGAAAATAAATGAATTCATATTAAATATATATTAATTTAATATGCAAATTTTCTCCTTTTTTTTACTGTCTATAAAAACCTTTTCTTATGGTTAATTGTGAAAATTTTGTATAGTAATATAAAAGAAGTTATGTCCACAACAATATTCACTTTATTTACAATTGCATTGTCCTTTTGGCAGTTGATTTACCATATTAACATTTTGTTTAAGAAACAATAATTAGTCAAGATTTTTTACTGATTGGGGCAATATTATAAATAAAACGTACTTTGGTTGTAGAGATTAATGTTTCATAATTCCAAGAAAATCAGCCATAAAAACATCAGATCATTCAGTACATGTTAAAGTCAAGTCAGCAAATTATGGATGACCAAAGGGCCAAATCAATCTGCTTCCTACTTCTGTAAACACTGCTTTATTGGAGCACAGCCAGGGTCATTAATTTACACATTATATATGGGTGTTTTTCCACTACAATAATAGAACTGTATTCACTACAGAGACGGCATGGTCTACAAAGCCTAAAACATATAGGTACCCTTTACAAAAAAACATTGTCAACTCCTATGCTATATACTGTCTACTTTAGATAACGTTCACTTTGTTGCATAATAAGCATTTTAAAATAATGAACTTTACAGATCTATCTAATGGCCCATAAATTTTATATTTGATCAGTTTCTTTCACTAAAATGTAGCAGCTTGATTCTCAATGTACATAATGATCATTTTCACTTGTGAATTAGTTGAAGCAGTCATTTGTATTCTCCAAACTGTAGCACAGATACAGTTTTCAAGTTTTCAGTGATATTGATAATGAACATTTTTATCATAAAGTAGCCTCAACCTATCTTTTTATTTTTACTCTAAATTAAATACTTATTTGAAAAGTGTGCTTTTTCTGTCATTTTGTAATCTAATAAAATGTTGCTTATTGCTACCTAACACTTTTAATTATGTTAAAATTAATCACTCTCATCGCTTAAATTAAATGTATTGGAATCCACTAGAAAAGTTTTTGGATAGTTTGATAGACTATTAGAATAAACACAAATGTGAGCAAATGTTATTCGTCAGAGTTCTGCGGAAACCAGCTTACACATCTTTTCCCTGCTTCACATTCAGTGTTGTCATGTTGCCAGCTTGAACTGGCCACAGTGAGAATATTTACAATGTGGAAATTGACAAATACTATAAATCAGGCCATTTTTGGTTGTTTATGTGTTTCTTGGTTTTCAGAATACCCAGTTTACCAGGGTATCTCAAAATATGTAATTAGAAGCATACTATGAAAAAATAATCTAATAGTACTTATAAAACAGAAAATGCTAGAAGTAGCTAGATAGCTAAATGAAGGACTAGACTGTATGAATCAAGATATAACAATTATAAGCAAATCACTGGGTCTGTCTGAATTGTCTGCGATTGTAATCCCTTCATTCCTCCAGCTACTCCTTTGGTGTTGCGTTTAGTTCAAACGTAGGCCTTGAGATCCATGTTTAAGGTTGGCAATGATAAGATTGTTCTCATATAGCACATTCCAGGAATAAATGAATATGCTAGTTTATTTTATGGTAAAATTTGCCGCAATGACTGTTCTGATATAATTTGACAAAGACACTTAAATGACTTAAATAATAAAATTTCCCACATTTCTTTGTATTTGCACCATGGAAATTGGCAAGTGCTAAAAATTGATATGATTTTAAAGACAATTTTAACAAAGCATGTTGTGATGAAGTAATGCTCTTTGCACTTGGTAGCTTATGTGGCTGTTTTAAAATTTGTAAATTTAAATTGAAATAGATATACAGTCGTCCCTTGCCATATTGTGGTTCACTTTTTGTGGTCTCACTGTATTGCAGATTTTTAAATTGTATATATCTAATTTTGTATCACAGATTCTTTGCTATATCGTGGGATTTTGTGGTATATAGGTATTTTTATATATTTATTTTTTGACTACTTTTGTGGTAAAATAAGCATATTCTAGCCTAAAAAATTGAAAACAGTATAAAAATATAAAACATATTGACTATTAAAATGAAATAAAGACTTAAAATATACATAAATAATAAAACAAATATAAGGTAACTACTTTGCAGATTTTCACCTATCGTGGGAGTTCTGGAACCCAACCCCCGCAATAGATGAGGGACCTCTGTAGTACAAATTTATTCAAGAAAGATAATTGAATCTCAGCTAAAACATTTGTGATTTTACAAATTCAAGGACTGCTACTGAAGTCTTAATGTTTTTGGAACTAGTAGTTTTGTAGTTCATTTAATTGTTTAAGTGGGAAATTATTCAAAACTATGTATATATGACTTAAGGTTTTATTCATTTTTATTTTATTAAGTGAAAGGTGGGGAGACAGAGACAGACTCCCACATGTGCCCCAACTGTGATCCACGTGACAAGCACCTACCAGGCAATGCTCTGCCCAGCTGGATCACTTCTCTGTTGCTCAGCAACTGAGCTTATTTTAGCACTTGAGGCCAAGGCCTTGGAGCTTTCTCAGTGCCCAGGGTCAACTTTGCTTGAATCATTTGAGCCATGGCTGCAGGAGGGGAGAGAGAAAAGGAGATAGAGAGGGGGGAGGGGGAAGAAGCAAATGGTCGCTTCTTTTGTGTGCCCTGACCAGGAATTGAACCTGGGGCTTCCACATGTTGGGTCAATGCTCTACCACTGATCTAACTGGCCAGGGCTAAAGTTTTTATTTTTAATAATACACTATTTATTATTTTCCCCTAAGCTTTGCCAAGGTTTAAGTCAGACATTTTTAGGAAAATAGGTTCTCTGATTAGTCCAATTCTTGCATAATTCACACCCAATGGTTTTTATTGGTAATTTCGAGTTTTGCTTTATTTATTCCTACAACATAGGTCTTAAATAAACCACTTGGTAGTATTTATATTAAGTTTGTGATATTATCTTGAATGTTAATATTTATATCTGATTTTGAAACATCAAATACTTTGAGGAGTAACTTCAACATGTGATATAAATCATTTACTTTCTCCCATCCACATATTCCTTGCTACCAGGCATGAATGAAGAAGGTTTATTATATTTATGTCCAGAGATGAACTGACTAGGCCATCATGCCAAATAACTATTCATAAGCACTTACTGTATTTACACCAACACATAAACTATTATGTGTATAGTTATATATAGTTTTATATATATATATAGCTTTTAATATATCATATATACTTTTTCTATAATTATGTGTTTCATTTATATATGATATCTTTAGAATCCTCCACCTCAACCTGTACTAGATTATCAAAAAATTTCAAAGTAATATATTGGTTGAGAGACAACTCTGATTTTTATGCCCAATGTAAGAAATTTTTAGAATAACACCAATTTTTGATCATTAGAGTGTTATTCTTCAATTTTTAAAATATTTTTCATGACTGTTGACATTTAAAAATATATATATTAAGGACAATAGAGATGGTTAATTTTCCACAGTATGAGGTTAATTCTTTTCCAAGGAAAAATGATTTATACAGTATATGAATAGACAGATAGGTGTGTTTGTGTTTATGTGATTTAATTTCTCCATCTATATAATGAGTTCCAGGTGGACATAGTGATTGATTGGATCTCTTCTAAGTATATCAATCTGCATTTACAAATATAAAAGTATATAGACTGAGACTTTGTGATTCAATAATATCTTTAAGCTGATTTAAAACATGATTTTTCCATTGGTTGACTATATGATGCATAGACTCTACTTTTTTCCCCCCCTCTAAACTATGAAGTGATTGTTCAGAAACAGTTATGATCTACTGTTTTTTCTAAGTCTGGTCATTTCTCATATAAATAGGCTTTACATACTCATGGTCTGACATGTTAACATTCCTGCAATACTCAACTGCATAGACTCTGACTGTGTTATTTTTTGAAGAGCAAAAGTATTTTCCAATTTCCTTTTTGTACTCTGGATTTAAAACATACTGACCAATCATGTAGGTTTTCTGATGTTCATAAGCGAAGTACTACTCTGAAAGTACTCACTTATGTAACTAACATTAACTGGATGAGAAAAAGATCCCAAGTATACTTTCTGAGTCACTGCTCTGGTTATTTTTGAAAGAATATTTTCTTCAACTACGTTTTGAAAAATCTCTCTGAACAAGGCTATCTATCTTGTTAAATAATCTAGGACAATTTAATGTGTCTGAAAACTGAGAATTAGCAATAATTTTAACTACACTCAAGAAATTAAGCTATACTCAATGAATTAGTTTTAAAATATTCCTGATGGCCCTGGCCGGTTGGCTCAGTGGTAGAGCGTCGGCCTGGCGTGCAGGAGTCCCGGGTTTGATTCCAGGCCAGGGCACACAGGAGAAGCACCTATCTACTTCTCCCACCTCCCCCTCTCCTTCCTCTCTGTCTCTCTCTTCCCCTCCCGCAGCCAAGGCTCCATTGGAGCAAAGTTTGCCTGGGCGCTGAGGATGGCTCTGTGGCCTCTGCCTCAGGTGCTAGAATGGTTCTGATTGCGGCAGAGCGATGCCCCAGATGGGCAGAGCATCACCCCCTGGTGGGCATGCCGGGTGGATCCTGGTCGGGCGCATGTGGGAGTCTGTCTGCCTCCTCGTTTCCAACTTAAGCAAAATACAAAAAATTTAAAATATATATATTAAAAATATATATATTCCTGATACTACTTTATATACCATCTCCTAAAATAAAATATGCAGTTACAGAGTGTTCCATTGATCAAAATTTCCTGAACCACTCTTTTAGTATTACCACAAGCTACAATGATTGTCTACAAGAACTCAGGCAGTGAGCTCCTTCAGGAATCCTAATCTTCCATTATCTTAAACTTTATATCCTAGGAACATCAGTAAGCAAAGAATGATCTTTTTCCTCCCTATTATTCTTCCTTTTAATGTGTAAGATCAGTCTTTGTTCTGTTGAGAAAATGAAGGCAAAACATCTGGAGAATTAAACTACAAACCTAATTAAGTTTCTAAAATGCCATGTCTTGATATTTACTTTAAGATTAAAATTTTAACAATTTTTCAACTAACAGTGTTAGGGTCATGAAATGTTCATCAGTATTGGTATTGGAATTTAAATTGGTATTTGATGTTTTCTCAATTGGGTCTTTGATTTTATTACTTCACTTTGAACTAATTTGACCATCTAAAAGTACACTCAAATATATGGATTTTGAATGTGTACTTACAGCTTACTATTTCCATTTAAAAATTTTTTTCCTTAGACAAGTGGATTATAAACCTTATTTGTATTATAGGATAATTTCAAGATAAAATTTAGAATACTCAATAGTTTAAATAATGGCTTCAAAAATTAGATGCTGCTTCTGTAATAAACTTACTTTTCTCTAGACTGTTTTACCTGATAAAACTCACTGAATATCATTATAATTTTAGATAGTTTTTAATTTATGACATGCTTTAAAAATTATACTTTCTTTAAAAACAACTCTTCATATATTCTTCTCAGATCAAAATTCCAACCATCTCCAAATTTGTGGAGTCCACAATACAATTCTCATTATCTTTTGACAAGCACAGACCTTATTCTTTATTTGAAAAAGACCAGTCAGTTCTTGGTGTTCTATACTATTGTTATGCACATATCTATTATATCCCTTAACGCGGAATTTTTTTTTCTGCGCAGTTCTAATAAGACAAGGTTTCAAGCAATATATTTACAAATGAGTGATAAATTCATTTTAGTTACAAAAAATAAGTGCTTATTAAGATGGCAGTCCTCATAGGGTTATGTAAACCAAATAAAATGATACATGTAGTCACATCTACTATTTGTAAAGAGCCATGGACACTTAAGATGGCATCCATACTTTGTAATATAACTTTTTATTTTTTTAAAAAAAGATGTACAAAATGGAAACTGTTCTGGACACAGATTCTTAAAATGTTGAGCTTAACTGCTTATAAATTTATATAAACTTACTCTAATCTTTTTGGAGGGGTGTTTTTTTTCTTTGAATTTAAATTTCTATCTCAGGAGTAGGGACAGAGAAATGGATAGTCACTGATAGAGAAAAACCCATCCAGTTGGAAAATTACATACTACTTTTCTGCGCAGTGCCAACGTGTCGGAAAGGGGTTTTTCTCTGGGCGTTCTCTAGCCCAGAACCACCCGTCATTGTGTTTGCTTGGTGGTTGAGAGAGAGAGTGATGGGCAAAAATCACAGAGTTTTAAATTAGAAATTAAAATCTTGATCTCAACTCAAAGTAACAAGTGACTGTGGAAGTGTTTGGTGCTTGATACATCTCTTTCTGGTTCATTTTTGCTTAAATGGTGTGTTTTTCTCCCAGTCTTATAAGTTTTTACTGAAACAACCCAGTGGTTATTTCTTCATTCCATGGTGACCAAGAGAGTCAGAGTTTGATGTTTACTAATTGATTAGAAGTGTATATGATTTTCCACTTTTATTGGACCTTGAGAATATTATGCTAAGTGAAATGTCAGCCAGGAAGAGCTAAGAACTAGATGATTTCACACGTATGTGGGATATAAAACTGAGACTCTGGGACAACAATGTGGTATTTACCAAAGGTAAGAGGGGAAGGATTGTAAAGGATAAAGGGGGCAAAACACATGGTGACAGAAGGTGATAGGACTTGGGTGGTGAGCACCCAATGAACATACAGACCATGTATAATAGAAATGTACACTTGAAACCTATAAATCCTATTAACCAGTGATACCCCAATAAAGTTAATCATAAATAAATAATTTGTTTAAAAAGTGGGTAAGATTTTTTTGGTTTGAGCCTCTTCCCCAATCTGAATTGTAAGATTCACAAAGCTCTTCCACAATTTTTATCTCCTGTTGATTGGGGTTCCCAGTTCAGCATCCCACATCTGTGTGCCTCCCCTGGTGGAAGTGGGCAGAGGGAGCTACTTTGCATTTATGGTTTGATGTGTTCAATTTACCATTTAGTCAGGTGCTGACCTGTAATTTTTACTACAAATGTTGAGTGTGCAAAAAAACTTGTAGAGAATAATGTGGCATACAGCCATTTACCCACCATACTATGTTCAGTCTTAACTTTTTGCTGTACTTGTTTCATTTTTTTTTTAATTTTACTAGTTTGAGAGAGAGAAACAGAGTGAGTGAGTGAGAGAGAGAGAGAGAGAGAGAGAGAATGAGCAACTCATTGTTCCACTTAGCTGTGTATTCACTGATTACTTCTCCTATGTGTCCTGACCAGGGTTTGAACCTACAACCTTAGCACACCAGGATGACACTTTATCCTCTGAGCAAACTGGTCAGGGCCTTGTTTCATATTTTTAGGAGAGCTAAGTCCCTATAAATCAATAAATGCCTCCTATAATCACCTCACTTCTCCCAAACCTCTCTTAATGCCTGAGGATAAACCACCAGACTTAAAGCTACTCTTTTACTTCCTTTTCTTTATAATTTTTGTGTGTATTCATAAACTACATAAGGATTGATTTTGTTTGTATATGAAATTTTATATGAATATCTTATTGCACATAGAGTTTTCAACTTTTTTAGTTATGTAAAGTTTATAAGATTTATTCAAGTGATATGTATAGCATTAGTTCATTTATTTTAACTAAGAATAGAAAGTGGTATGTTTCAACTACTGGTTAGTTAGGTTATATATAAGGGTTTTTTTCTATTTCAAACAATGCTATAATTAATTTTTGAAGTAGTCTTGTGTACATGTGCAAGAGTTTCTTCTATAGGTTAAATTTCTGAGTTATAATGACTATCATGTTGGACAATATAGAGGAAAATTGTGTGGTTTCAACAATAGTTGATTTTTCCAAATTACTCTCCATAGTGGTTTATTATTTATACATCATAGGTAGTAAATAAGTATTCTTGCTTTTTGAATATATTGTGCCATGGTATCCCATTGTTGTTTTCATTTACTTTCCCTTCAGTAAATTTGAGTATGATACTATTTTATTAATCTTGTTACTCCTTGGGTATTCTTACTTATGATGTGCTGGTTTTTTGCTTATTCTTTAATTGGAGTGTTTGTATATTTTTAAATGAATTTAGGAAATATTTATATACTGTGGGCATGTATTATGGACATAAATATTTTTTATTTTATTTTATTTTTTTATATGAGAAGAGGAGAAATAGAGAGACAAACTCCCACAAGGGCCCTACTGGGATCTACCGGGCAACCCCGTCTGAAGCCAATGCTCGAATCAGCCAAGCTATCTTCAGCACCTGAGGCTGACACTGAATTAGTAAAGGCACTAGCTGTAAGAGGGGAAGAGAGATAGAGAGAAGAGGGAGAGGGAGAGGGAAGGAGAAAGAAGCAGATGGTCACTTCTCATGTTAGCCTCACCAGGGATCAAACCTGGGATGCCCACATGCCAGGCTGGCACCCTATTCATGGAGCCAATGGCCCGGACCAAATATTTTTATATTGTGAACATAGGCTGTAAGTACCTTCTTCTAGTGTGTGGCTTGTATTTTTAGTTTCTGTATTTTTCACAGACATTGAAAGTTTACATAGTCAAACATCACTTTTTTCTATTAAGATTTATAAATATTCTATATTGTTTATGACATTTTCCTTGTCCTAAAGTATTTAAAATATTAATGAATTTTTTGTTCTAGTGTGCTGGCCTGTTTGTCTACCCCTATATCAATGCCACACTTTAAATAATATCTTTATATTAAGTTCTGACATATGATAGATATGTAGTACTTTAGCCCACTGGGAACTACCAGTGTCACGTGGAAAAAAACCTACTCAAGACACAAACTTATGTCAACAGGAAGAGGGGGAGGCCTGACAAGGGAGGCAAAGAAGACCTGAATTTCCTTCTCCCTTAGCTCTTATTATCAGAAGCAGAACAGAGGTAACAGGATTACAGGGGAGGGAGATTAGGTGATAAAGGGCAAGAATGATTAATGGACGTTTTGCTGACATGGAGAAAGGGCTAATTTGGTCAGTACATTCCTTTTCTTCTGCTAATTAACAAGCACAAAGGAAGGGGCAATTCAGCACCTCTAGGCTAATTTTCTAAAGCCTGTTCACATGCATTCCTTTGTGTCTGCACAATGGTCTCCCACTCACACTTTCTTGGTGTTTGCATCCAAGAGACATTCACTCAGGTCTTTTGTGGTAACTAAAGTTCCTCAGTCCAAGCATAGAGGGTTCAACGTTGGATGGGTGATTCCCTACATGATAGGAGGTGAATTTATCATAATACTTTTCTTGGAAATTTTCTTGAGACAGTTCTTAACCTTTGATATTGTATATCTAGAGTCGGAATGATGTTTTCAGGAAAATATCTGTTGAAGTTTGATGGTGATTATATTGAAAATAAAGGTTAATCTGAAGGAAACAATTTTCATAGTGAGGCACGTCTTTTTGAGTCCATACAGGATTCACAATGCTGGAATTTTATTCTACCTAAACTCTTAATCATTGTATTCTGAATCAATACAATAAAGTTAGAACATTAAAAAAAATGAACACATAGCATTTGTCAAATTTAATGATTTTCTATCATTGTATATCAACTTATAACAATATTATATCTAGAAAAGGCAGAGTAGAAAATATAAATAAAATAAATTTTTGTTTAGGTTATATAAAAAGCCAAATATAATCATTATGTACTTTTCATTGGCTGTAAGCTTTATTTAATCCATAGATTTCTTGAATTTATTCTCCAAATTATTTTTCTTGGTTTTGTGTATGATAACATCATAATTGTAAATGAAATACTGGCACCATACTTTTAAAATTCAAAAATTTTATAAAAAACAATAAATCCATAAGAACTAAATGTCTTTTACCAATGAACCAAAAACAAATAGTTGTTTATATTAATAAGTTGTCCAACTGGAGATAAATTTAATAAAATACTTTGAAGTAACTTTGTTTCTCTATTAGTAGTAGCAGCAGTAATAGTAGTAATTAAATCAAACTTGTTTGGAAAATATTTGAAAAGCTGTTTGGCACCAAGATAGAAATAGAGTGTTAGGATCTGAATGTAGCTTTAAGAACCTTCTTTGCCCTGGGCGGTTGGCTCAACAGTAGAGCATTGACCTGGCATGTGGAAATCCCAGTTTCAATTCCTGGTCAGGATACACAGGAGAAGTAACCATTTCCTTCTCTCCTCCTTTTGCGCTCTCTCTCTCTCTCCCCCTCCTGTGGCCATGGTTCAATTGGTTTGAGCGCATTGGCCCTGGGCACTGAGGATGGCTCTGTGTAACCTCCACCTCAGGTGCTAAAAATAGCTCAGTTGCACACATGGCCCCAGATGGGCAGAGCATCGCCCCCAGATATGGGTCGCTGGATGGTTCCCAGTCACATGGGAGTCTGTCTCTATATCTCCCCTACTCTAAAAAACAAAACAAAAACAAAACAACAACAAAAAAACCCAAAAAGCCTTCTTAATGAATTGGTAGGGACATAGAAGAGCAAAAAGTTAAAACCAGTGATATCCAGTGTTTGCTAGTGGATTCAGCCAGACCTATACAGAAAGTTAGATTCTCAGAGACCACTAGGCTTGTAAAAAAATTGGTTTATCTTTGTTTGCCCATATGCTGTTCTTTTTTTATTTTTATTTAGTTTATTTTTATTTTTTATTTTTTTGTATTTTTCTGAAGTTGGAAACGGGGAGACAGACAGACTCCCGCATGTGTCCAACTGGGATCCACCCGACATGCCCACCAGGGGGCGATGCTCCGCCCATCTGGAGCATTGCTCTGTTGCAACCAGGGCCATTCTAGCACCTGAGGCAGAGGTCATAGAGCCATCCTCAGCGCCCGGGCCAACTTTGCTCCAATGGAGCCTTGGCTGCAGGAGGGGAAGAGAGAGACAGAGAGGAAGGAGAGGGGGAGGGGTGGAAAATGAGATGGGCACTTCTCCTGTGTGCCCTGGCCGGAAATTGAACCCAGGACTCTTACACACCAGGCCAATGCTCTACCACTGAGCCAATCGGCCAGGGCCCATATGCTGTCCTGTGAGGAAATGTACCTGTGTCATAAATTCTAACTCATGGATATTTTAAAATTTGTTGTGTCAATGTAGGTGAAATTGGTCCATCTAGCCAGCTCTTGTTAAAGATGAACTTGACAGGGTTTATGGCAAGAAATCACAGGTGACTTTATGGTTGAGAATCAGTGCATTGGAGAGAAGGTGAGGTTAGCTGTTCTCAGAGTGGTGGTTTTGATGTTGCAGGTTGGCCTCTGCAGCCCCCTGTCATGAAGAAGTCTATGGTAGAAGAGCTAACCCTAGTAGTATTAGAAGACACACTCCTGTGTAGCTTAAGGGAGCATGTTGCTAGGCAAGGAAGTCTCTATTTCTGCTTATGCTTTTTTGGCATATGTTACAGATGTCATGGCAGTGCTCAAGGTTGGCGATCAAGAAACATGCCACCCAGATGAGTCAGCTTCCTTGTACTTGTTCCAGGGGCATAACCAGGTATGGATTGGTAATTAGCATGAGATTTCTCAAAATTCTCACAGCTGGTATGTTAGGTACACATGACACAAGATCATATTTTATATTGCTATGAAGATTTTCTAATAAATATTTAGGGAGCTATCTTCTGGGGAAAAAAATTCTAACATTTGGTACCTAGACTGGTAGGTTGTAGTATGTTATTTTTAGGATGCAGTGATCATGGTTAGCAGCTATGTTGCCAAGACAAAGAAAGTTGTTCCTCTTCTTTATTGATCTATTTTTAAATTTATCATAAAAAATTATGTTTGAGTTTCTGATAGGCACATCAAGAAAACTAAGTAATTGAACTGATTTACACATTCTTAGTATATATAATACTCTAAGCTTTAATTTGGTTGCTTTTATAAAATAAGGGTGATATACCTTGAATTATTATTGTCTGTTCAAGTGATACTGCTTCTGTATATTACTGGGTTTTGAAAATCAATAAGCCATAGAATTAGCTACATTTTGTATGTGTGTGAACTTGGAGTGGTTAATTTTGAGACAAGGATGCTGAATATTCTATTTAATATCCATATCAAATCTCTAGTTTCCAGTGATTTAGCATCTCTGATATATAGAGAAAATATTATTAGAGTCAGAAAAAATCAATAACAAATTTAAGTTCAGCTCTGGTACCTACTGTCTAGATAATTTGTTTAGCTTTTGGTATCAAGGTGTTCTCTTTGGAAAATTGAGATAATAATAGTCTTTGCATAATTGTTATCAGACTTAGGAATAATGTTTCAGAAATGTGTAGTATAGGCTATCATAGTGTTTCATGGAAATGTTGAAAAGACTGTGCTTACCTTCACTTTGGAGATATTTGATGTTATGAAGAGCATTTGCTGTGCTAAACTTGAATTCTTTGAATTCTGTTTCCCCCATATCTGTAATTGGTTGGATAACTGACCATGGTCATGTCTAAGCTCTGAACTACAGAGACATAGCTTATTCATAATGGAAAAAGTACCAAACACAGGATCAGAATAAATTAATGCCATTTTCATGTCTTTAAGCAAGTTTCTTATGTTCTTTGAGTCTCCTTTTATGTCATCTGTATAATTAAGAGATTTCCACTGGTCTCACCTCTCTCCCAGTGTTGACAGTGAATGTGAATGACGCTGGCATGTTTTGTGTGCTTTGCTAACTATACAGTGCTAGCATAGCTATAGAAGCTATTTTGAGAATAGATATTGTCATAGATGACTATTAATCTTATAAATTCAGGCTTTCTGTAAAAGAATCTTGAAATACTAGAGGTATTTACTAAATTGGTATATTATTTTAAATATCATACCTGAACAAATTAAAAATACATTAAAATGCCTGTAGCAATTAATCCATTTCTCATGTAACCATATCACCTCCTAACTGTAAGACCATAAGTTTGGCTACTCTTTCAAAAGGCTTCTAAATTTTTTTTTCTTATCAACAATATATGAATCAGTAAACCTCGTGCTTTGATTAAAATCTGTGAGCATGCATACAAATGAATATCTGTCTATGTAATTTTCACAGTCTATTAGTCACTGAAAATATTTCCTGTTATTGAGCAGAAGCACGGCGTAGGTGTCAGATGTCTGGCTCCCAGTGTCTGGACCAGTCTTTCTCATCAATACCTTCTGTGTGTGACCTTGGAAAAATCACGGAAACTCACTGGACTTCACCTTTAACTTAAGTGTTAAATGGACGGGATCCTGCATAAGACCCATCTTTAATACATACTCAGGAGGCCTTTCACCCAATGGAGTTGTGGGAAGAGGCTGAACCCTGAGAAGAAACATATAGTTAATGTCTGGAAGGGCCGAAGTGAGAGAGTATATGTGAACCATAATAAGCTGGGCATGTCACATGATGGAAATCTGTTCACTAGAATTAAGAATATGAAGTTAATTCTATGGCATAAAAGAAGAAATAAGATCAGAATAGATAGATCATGGCACAAATAAAACTTAAGTCTCAGGTCTCTTTCATCAATTATACTGATCCCTTACAAGGCTCCAGGAAGTTCGAAGAAAAAGGTGATATTTGCGGTGCTTGCCAGATTTTTAACATTTGTAATTTATTGTGATTTCCTTTGTCCTTTAAACTCATATTAACTTGAATCTTATTTTGCATTCATAATTTTAGGTTTTGTGTTACAATTGCATAAGCTTTGGGCCTTACAAAACTTGAACTCATCCCTGTATTAGACAGTCCTTGTTAGGAAGAGCTGTTGAGGTCCTCCCGCAGAGCTGAGAAGCTCCTGCGTTCAGTACACACTGGCTGTTGAGGTCCTCCCGCAGAGCTGAGAAGCTCCTGCGTTCAGTACACACTGGCTGTTGAGGTCCTCCCGCAGAGCTGAGCAGCTCCTGCGTTCAGTAACACACTGGCTGTTGAGGTCCTCCCGCAGAGCTGAGCAGCTCCTGCGTTCAGTACACACTGGCTGTTGAGGTCCTCCCGCAGAGCTGAGAAGCTCCTGCGTTCAGTAACACACTGGCTGTTGAGGTCCTCCCGCAGAGCTGAGAAGTTCCTGCGTTCAGTAACACACTGGCTGTTGAGGTCCTCCCGCAGAGCTGAGAAGCTCCTGCGTTCAGTAACACACTGGCTGTTGAGGTCCTCCCGCAGAGCTGAGAAGCTCCTGCGTTCAGTACACACTGGCCTGGAAAGGAGGATGGGAGGGACAAGCACGCAGTGCAGAAAGAGGACTGTTATGTAGAGGTGAGAGTATAAGAATACTGAAAGTAGTAAAGAATGCAAATGGACCAAGAAAATTATTCAGTAACTCCTCTGTGCCAGTATATCCTAGAATGATATAGAATGAAGGATTCTGTCTTGCTTTCAAGGTGCCTGCAGCCTATAAATGCAGAGGGTAGAAGGTGTTCTTTGGGGAAGAAAAGTTTGATCAGAGTTTAAATGAGTGAAGTATAAAATAAACCTGAATATCTAGGAGAATACCTTGAAGGAAAGAAAACCCTTTTTAATGACTTTTCTTTCTTTTTTTCTTTTTTCCTAGCTATGTCTGCTTTATTTTAGTTTCAGTGAGAGAAATATAGAAATGCAGACTACATTGGTTGGTTCTGTGTATCTAAGAACCAGAAACATAGCGAGTGGTACTTACACATATACCTCTTCCCAGGTCAGAGATTCCAAGTAACTTTCAGGCAATTTATAAGCACTCCCCAGGACAACAAACTGCGCAGGACTAAACTAGCTCCTTCCAGACTTTCATTTATTCCATTTGCTAATTTTTAAGATAGTTCAGCATAGTTATGGAGTACTGCTCTGTTCCCAATATCATGCTGAGTGCTGAAGCAGAGAGAACATTCTGTGGAAAAGCAGGTTTTCCCTTCAGCACTCAGCAAATTCAGATTAAAGGCTTTCCTTACATACACAAAGTCACACTGAGAGTGTGAAAGAAAGTAAGATTTATTTTTTATTTTCTCTTAGTCTAGTTTTATTATCTTTTACTCTCTACTCTTTCCTAGAGCCCTATTACTGTCAGTTATCACACTTCAGTTTGCTGGGTGCTATCCCAGATCCATTCTTTCAGTAATTTTCTAGTATGTGCTATATGGAGCAATCTCTCTGGGCCCTGTGGGGACAGAGGACATAAATGAAGAAAGCATGGTTGTTCCTCAAAAAACTGAAAATAGAACTACCTTATGACCCAGCAATCCCTCTTCTGGGTATATACCCCCAAAACTCAGAAACATTGATACATAAAGACACATGCAGCCCCATGTTCATTGCAGCATTGTTCACAGTGGCCAAGACATGGAAACAACCAAAAAGCCCTTCAATAGATGACTGGATAAAGAAGATGTGGCACATATATACTATGGAATACTACTCAGCCATAAGAAATGATGACATCGGATCATTTACAACAAATAGTGGGATCTTGATAACATTATACAGAGTGAAATAAATAAATCAGAAAAAACCAAGAACTGCATTATTCCATACATAGGTGGGACATAAAAACGAGACTAAGAGACATGGACAAGAGTGTGGTGGTTAGGGAGGGGGGAGGGGAGGGGAAGGGGCACAAAGAAAACTAGATAGAAGGTGACGGAGGACAATCTGACTTTGGGTGATGGGTATGCAACATAACTGAATGACAAGATAACCTGCACATGTTTTCTTTGGACATATGTACCGTGATTTATTGATGTCACCCCATTAAAATTAATAAAAATTTAAAGAAAAAAAAAAGAAAATAGCATGGACCATATATTCTAGTAGGTGAGGCTTAAAAGAACAGCTATTTATAAATATCATATATTAAGTGGTAATACATGTTAGGGTGACAAATATGTTTAATGAGGAGGTTGGTCACAGCACAGAGGGTGGGGTTTTACATGTGGTACTCAAGAAAGGCCTCACTGAGAAGGCAACATTGAGTAAAGTCCCCAAGGAAATGAAGGAGTGAGCCAATCGTTATCTGTTTTAAAAGCAGAAGAATGAAAAGCGCCAAGGTCTAGAGAAAGAACTTGCCTAGTGTGTGCAAGGAACGAGACAGCCAAGGAGGCCAGAGTGGCCGGAACTGAGCGAGGTGCGAGGAAAGGACTGCAGGAGTGCTGGCCGGAGCAGTGACAGGCGGGGTGTGGTAGGATGCAGGGACTCCCGCTTCTACTAATGTGGGACGAGAAGCCATTGGGCCGACACAAGCTGAGGGACATTTGAATAGGATCACTCTGCTGTAATCAGAATAGTGTGGAGGAATAAAAGGTGGAAAGAGAGCTGTTAACAAGCTATAAAATAACCCAGGGATGAAGTGTGGCTGTTCAGTACAAAGTGAGAACTGGCGATGTGGGGATAAATGATTATATTATATATATATTTATTATTTTTTTTTGAGGACCTCATATATATATATATATATATATATATATATATATATATATATATATATAAAATTTGATACATATATTTTAAATTTTAGGTCAGTGGAAATGACCTCAATATTTTCATTCATTTGTTCCTATCCATAATATTCAAATTTACTAAGCCAAAAGGCACTCCACCATTTAAAAAAAACCAAAACTTAAATCCCTACATAACCCCCCAAAATTACAGAGTGAAACATGCAAGAGACTTACACTAACTTTCTGAAAGTGGGAGTGACAAAAGGGAAAAAAGCTATATACCTACTATCAACTGCAGAATGTTATTGAAATAACAAGTTGATTACTCTAACCCTTTCCTTTGATTTATGCACTAAAGCTTTCCTTTCATATCTTATATTATCAAATGAATTTAGCTCAAGTTCATTGTGACCTATCAGGCCCTTTGTAGTGTACACCAGCTCATTCTGTTCATCTTCATCCATTCCCACTCCCATTTGTTAGTTCTCTGCCCATGAGGCTGTTTGGACTTCTCTCTTACAGGGAAATTGGGATCTTATTTGCCTTATGTGAGCATTTGTTCATGATGGTCCTACTCCTTGGTAGGAGAGATCATGTTAGAAATCATAACTGAGCCTGACCTGTGGTGGCTCAGTGGATAAAGTGTCAACCTGGAAACGCTGAGGTTGCCGGTTCAAAACCCTGGGCTTGCCTGGTCAAGGCACATATGGGAGTTGATGCTTTCTGCTCCTCACCCCTTCTCTCTCTCTCTCTCTCTCTCCCCTCTCTATAATGAATAAAAATAAATAATAATAATAAAAGAAATCATAACTGATATAATATGGAACTAAATATTTGTAGACTTGATGTGGTTAGTTTAACATAATTAAATACATTTATTTATACTGATTATATACTTATATACTTAAATCTAAGGTATTACTTACAAGAGTAGACAGAATTTTATAATTAGATAGTCTGTGTATCTTAAATATAATAAAAGCTATTAAAATGCCAATGTTCCTGAACTTAAATGAGAAACTAAGATATATAGCTTTTTGAACTACCACCAATATAATTTCTAAAGCTGAGGTGTCAGATCTGAAGAAAAAAAATAGGATAGTTACATTTACCCTACCTATTTTACTGGATTGCTGAAAAGATAAAATGAGAAAAAGTGTAGTACAAGATAACTTTTTTAAAAAAAGTCTTATATTGGTGTTATTAACACAAGTTAAATGGGTTTAATTTTATTCCTTTTAATTAAAAGAACTTCTCACAATCAGATGAAATACATATGAAAGCCCTTTAATATTCATCTAGAATATACTACTATTTTTATGGTCATAACAGTGTTGCTTATCAGGTAGGGGAAATAATTTCCCGACATGAATGTTAGAGAACTGAAGGGAAAATGATTCTATAGCAATTGGCAGATATTGCTCTTAACTGTTTTTTTCTTAGTTCTGATTTTTCAAATGGAAAAATCAATTATTGTAGTATGTTATATGCACTATAATATATTTATTGAAGTTAAATTCTGTTACTTAAAGTGATTGAGAATTTTTAAATGAAATTCTATTATCAATTGATATTTATTATTTATTGAATACCAAGTCAAAGTAAATTATTTGCTAATTCTTCCTTATGATGTAAAAAAAATAGAATATTGGCACTTTTGTGAAGTAACAACACATAATTCATTTTATTTTAAAGATATTGTTTCATAATAAATTTTATAACTTCTCTCAGAATGATAAAATGGTTATTGACTTTTTAAAAATGACATCCCTGTCTTATTTATACTAGTTGACTCTTCAGATAATGAATTCATCATTAGTTTACCCTTTTAACACTGATTAAACCATCTATAATAATTATATGTGTCTCTGACTCAAAAATAAGCAAAATTTAAAAACAACTTTTTATGCACAACAGTTGACCAAGTTGTAATATTCCTAGTGATGACCTCTTGGGTTCTGCTAAAAAAAAATATACCCGCCCTGGCTGGTTGGCTAGCGGTAGAGCGTCGGCCTAGCGTGCAGAGGACCCGAGTTCGATTCCCGGCCAGGGCACACAGGAGAAGCGCCCATTTGCTTCTCCACCCCTCCGCCGTGCTTTCCTCTCTGTCTCTCTCTTCCCCTCCCGCAGCCAAGGCTCCATTGGAGCAAAAATGGCCCGGGCGCTGGGGATGGCTCTGTGGCCTCTGCCTCAGGCGCTAGAGTGGCTCTGGTCACAACATGGTGACGCCCAGGATGGGCAGAGCATCGCCCCCTGGTGGGCAGAGCATTGCCCCATGGTGGGCGTGCCAGGTGGATCCCGGTCGGGCGCATGCAGGAGTCTGTCTGACTGTCTCTCCCTGTTTCCAGCTTCAGAAAAATGAAAAAAAAACAAACAAACCCCATTTTTGTCAAAATAAACATTTCATTTTCTTATATGAATATATTTGAATTTTACTTTTGCTCTTAATTTTGATTGGGATATTTTATAACTTTTCTTTTCAGAAATATAATTTCTCTTTTGTCTGATTTTAAACATGATTTAATGGTACACATCAGTAATCAAGGCAAAGTTCTGCACATTTTTTATTGTCATTTAATCTTATGAAATGGATTTATATTGTCCTATATATGCTCAGTGGAATGATGATGGTGATGATGATTTTGCCATTAATGCAGATAGCTGCCATATTTATTAGGTAACGATTTTCCTAGTATTAAAGTGATAATATTTTAGGTTAAAGTTTATGGTCTATGTAGTGGGATCCATTTAAATAACATTAAAAAGGAAAAGTATGGAATGCATGAATATCAAAAAAGGTTAAGAACGTAAAGTTAAAACTGCTAAAGATTCACTAGGGAATACTTAAAAGCAGAGGAGGCAACAGTCAAGGCAAACATTTTGCATGCACAGTTGTGTCATTATACTAGCTTCCTGTGCCCATTCAATTGAATATAAATCTCTAATATAATCATGTAAGCATTATTAGATTAGTCTGTTAGCTGCTCGTGGTATTCTTCAGATTTGATGGTATTAATCAGTTAATATCATTTATTAGAAAGTCAATAGAAAATATTTATTCTGGGTATTTTAACAAAATTGGGAAATTTTTAAACAAGAAAAGCTTATAAATTTGTGAACTGCAATCTACTTTAAATGAGATGATTATATTACATACCTATCATTAGATAATATCATTCTCTTAAGATAAAAAAAACTTTATCTGCCCATCCTCCTTCTCCTTCTCATTCAGCACATTCTGTTTTAGTCTGTTTCAAATAACATATCTGATTCTAAACAACATAAACTATAGCCATAGAGTGACTTTGACATTTCTACTAATCCTTTCAGGATTTTTGGATGAAAATACTATATAGATTATTTTAGTGATCATAATGATTACAAAAGAACCTTACATAATAAACTTTCTCAAGTTTAATGACAAATCATGGTTAATTATATTTACCTTAACTGTTCAAAAAAAACATGAATTTGCAAGAGCCATACTTGGAGAGCCAAAAATGAATTACTTTTCTTTTTTTTTCTTGTAACTCAAAGGTAATCAGTTCCAATCTCCCCTTCATGTACTGGTGAGAAATGGAAGCATTCCTTATTTGATGTTTCTGGGAGAGTTCCCAGTGAGGGTCTTACGTGTCCTAGAACTCTGGGGGCTGGGCTCTGCATTGGTCCACACACTAAGGGAGCGATGTCTGAGCCAGCACAATTCTTGAGAGTGGGTGGCTCTCTTAACTATGACCAAGTTTTTTGAGAATAGTTCTGCTGAGGATGAAAGCCATAGAATCTAGTGTCAACTTTTCTAATGTCTCTACACCACTTTTTTTTACAACCTCCTAACACCATGTTTGGGGATATCACTTCCCTACAACTGATGCTTCACTTCCTGTTCCTTTCATTCATCCTATTTTCTTTCTTTTTCTTTACTTTTTTTCCATTGTAATTAGTACTCTTAACATGAGCTCTGAAAATCTTCACAGATTTTTTAGTGTACAATGCCATGTTATTTATAGACACAAACTTGTTTATCAGATAAATAAAACTTAGTTGTCTTGCATAACTTAAATTTTGTACAAATTTATTAGAAACTATGACCCCCTCCTCCATCCCTGGAACCATTATTCTATATTCTATTCTTTACTTCTGATTTTGACTATTCTAGATGCCTCAGATAAATGAAATCATGCAATCAATATTTGGCCTTCTGTTAATGGATTATTTTACTTAGCATAATATCTTCAAGGTTCATTCGTGTAGTTATATATTACAAGATTGCGTCCTTTTTAAAGCTTAATAATATTACATTGTATGTATAAACTACATTTGCTTTATCTATTTACCTCTCAATGGATAGTTAGGTGACTTCTATATTTTGTCTGTTGTGTATAGCACTATAATGAACATGGGAGTGCTGCTATCTCTTCAAGTTCCTGATTTTAATTTTTTGAGGGGATCAATACCCAAAAATGGGATTTCTCGGTCCTGTGGTACTTCTATTTTTATTTCTAAGAACTTTCATGCTCTTTTTTACAGTGGATGCACTGTTAATGCATTGAACAGAGTATAGAAGTTCCAACTTCTGCAACTCCTAACCAACACCTATTATATTTTGTGTTTTTGACAGCAGTCATGCTAACAGGTGTGAGATGATATATCACGTGATTTAGATTTGCATTGCCCTGATCATTTGTGGCACTGAACAATCCTTCTACATTATTTTATCTTCCGGCAGGGCTCAGCTTAATTTTCCTTCAACGTGCCTATAGAAATGTGATCCTGACTTCCTTTCTGCTAAATAGTAGATTTAACCATTTATGTATATAGTATCTTCCAGGAATTATTTTTCAGTCAGAATAAAAAATTTTCTGAAGTTTGAATATGCTTACATTAAAATCAATTAAATGATAAAATACTATTTTCATGAGCTTCCCTGTAGTATGATCATTTCAACAAGTTTTTGCATGCATTTTAAAATAGTTTGTAGAGAAATTAACATTTTTCAAAAATACTGTGTCTGAAGTCACATGATACTTAATTCTCACAACTACTAAATGTCTCATGAATTCATAAGGAGTTACTTGTGTATTCACTTGGTTATTTTGTGTAGTTTTTGTTGGATTCGTAGTAATTTGGAGAAGCAATGCACAGGGGTGGTGTTTTAAATGACTGTGTTCAAGTAGTCACATTCCTTGTCGTGTCTGATACGCCCCACTGGAACCGAGGAAAGGATAAAAGAACTGGAAATGCTGTTGGAACTATGGTACTGCACCAACCTGATGGGAAACCGAGTGATGGAAACGTTAGCCGGTGCGGCGGGGACAGAGCAGGTCCTATAGTTCATGATCACAGGGCTAACAGGCGAAACCCTATTTGTCTGCATACTTTTTCAGCAGTGTTATTAGTCTAAATAATTTTACTTTTTTATGACTAGAAGCATTTTTTCATTTCACTGGATAAATATGTTTTATAATTTGCCCCATGATTTTAAGATGTTTAAAATCAACTACTAAATCCAAAAAAGTAGCCTGAAGATATGCAGCTATTTCTTTTCATAGAAACCACAGCTGCAGAGAGTGACAGTGCGGTTTCCTGGACTGGAACACCATGCGTTTGTTTCCACTCAGCCATCTGTTCATCAGAATACGCTGGCTCCTGACTAAAAGGGGAACAGTGTCTTTCAGTGTGTTTTCCCTCTCTCTGTCCTACATTTTTCTCTAGTGGAATCACCACTGTCTTTTATGTAATTTTCTTATTTTATGTGAACAACAGCCTGGGATTGTTGAAATAAACCTAAGGCCCATCTGAAGATAAAGTTTTCTTGGAGTAAGTTATGGAAAAGCTGTTTTGTTTGTGCTATTGTGGGCATTTTTATGGACTTCTTTTGCCATTTCACTATAGTAAAAGCATTTTCCTTGCTTGCAACTGGTAACATGCTTTTCAATGTATATCAAAATCATTAAAACTTTTAAAGACTCAATCATGCCATGTTTACAGTTTCCTATTGAAACCAGTGTTGTGCGGTGGGTAATTCTGCATAGGCATCTATGAAGGTCATTGAAAATATAATTTTTAACAGGCATTTATTTTCTTTAATTATAGCCTAGTATGGCATACACAGATTTTTTCATCAGGTAAAGCTGGTAGCATTCACCAATATTTGGGCACTATTACTTTGGATGGTCTTACCTAATTTTTATCCAGCGTACATAGCCACATGTTAAAACCATCTAATTTGTGCCAAATATTTGTCCCTAAATTATTTTGATGGCTCATATAAAATGGACCAGAGAAACTAAATATAAAATGTTGAAATATTAAATGTTACTATTTTTTGTATAAAAATTATTTTCTTAGATAGAGAAGAAACATGAAAACCCTGTAGCCAGAACATAATTTACAGGACCCAGTGCCAAATGAAATTGTAAAGCCCTTTGTTCAAACATTATTAAGAATTTCAGGTTGGCAACAGCAAAGCATTAAACCAAACATAGGACCTTCTGAGCAAAGGGCCTTGTACTATTTACTACACAGACTCACACATCCATGAAGCTGCCCTCTCTGTAGCATTTCCGCTTCTTCTGCTTTAGAATGTCTTGCATGCAGTGAAGAAAGACACATGAAAATTGGTTTATCTGAGCTAAGTTGAAGGTATAACAGTTTCTTAAGGGGAGCTTCACAACAAAATCTAATGATTTTCTTCTCCTACTTCACAATAGAATATGAAAGTTCACACTCACACTCTCGAGTTGCTTGTTCCCCATGAACAAGTTATCTTGGTGGTTGTAATTATATTTTTATCTGACACAAAATTAGTCTAAGCAGTATGCATTCAATAATGTGTCCTTCATAGCAGTGTGAACAAAGTGCATGTGTTTGGTAATACGGAATAGATTTTCAAAAGCAACAGTTTGCATGTTTTACTAGAACAGTTTATGTGTTCAGGTAAGTTGATGAAATCAAACGTGGTTTTGGTATTAATGTTCCGGAGCACTTTGACCTTGTGTTCTCTGAAATGGTGTGCTGAGTTGGTTTGTAATGGAAAGCAGTGTTTCTGTGCCCTCTGGACCCAGACTGGAAATAGCACACATTTTTTATGTTATACTTGACTTTGTCTTTTTAGGGATGCAAGTATTGGAATGGAATGGAATTCCTTTAACTTCTAAAACTTATGAAGAAGTACAGAGTATCATTAGTCAGCAAAGTGGGGAAGCAGAAATATGTGTAAGACTGTGAGTTTTTCCCCATCTTTTTGTTTCCATTTTTTGGCTATTCATGGCTCTTTTAATTTAAAATTGTTAAGGTGGAACCTTTGCCAGTCAGCAAGATTTCCTGTAATTAGAAAATAAAGTGAATACAAGTTATATAGATTTCTCGTGTTCAGAACCCAAGTCTAAAGCATAGAATTCAGATAATTTTGTCTCTGATTAATGTCAGTAGCTCTCCCCTTTCATGCTTTTATTGAAACATGCTTCATTTAAGTGAAAATCTAAACCCATTTAGATTTCATGGATGTGTATATTATTTCAAAATAAACTGACATTTAATCCATAAAGTTTTCACCTTAAATAATCATTTTTATGAGCTGACTTTTAACAGCATTGCAAATATATATTTGGTTAGAAGGGTGAGCATGCTTTGTAATTGCTTTATATCATTAACCACTTCTCATTTACCTACTGAAAACAATATTCAGGGCAGGTGGGGGAAGGGCCTTTTGTCTCAAGCTTCCTCAATTTCCTTCTTAATCTTTTGTATTAATTTTTAGGGACCTCAATATGCTATCAGATTCTGAAAATCCCCAGCACCTGGAACTTCATGAACCACCAAAACCTGGTAGGTGAAAGCAACCCGCTTTCACTAGAAGTAAAAGTGTAGATGCAGAAGTACAGATGCTGTTCTACTTACAGTGGGAGTATGCCCCAATAAACTCATCCGAAGTTGAAAATATCATTACGTCAAAAATGCATTTAATATACCTAACTTACCAAACGTCATAGCTCAAACTGGCCTACCTTAAATGTGCTAAGAATATTTACATGAGCCTACAGTTTGACAAAATCATCTAAAAAACCTATATTATAATAAATTGTCAAATATTACATGCAATTTATTATGCATATCACTTTTGGACCATTGTAAAGTTGAAAAACCATTAGGTCAATCTGTTGTAAGTTAGGAACCATCTGCAATTAGTGAGGCAGATATAGCTATACATAGATATAGGCAAAAATAAAGCTATATTGATAGATGTTTATATATTTATGTAGTTGTAAATAAAATCATTGCTACATTTTTAGCATTCTATAGAAGCACACATTTGCATGTTAGACCCATTGAAAAAATCTATATGAAATTCTTGCTGTGAGTTCACACTTTTAAATCATTAAAAATGAATTCATGCCATCAAAGTAATCCATGGAGCTATTTATTTTTGGTCTTATAAAATTTTTAGATATTACTTGATTCTTTTACCATAACTGGGTTTTAGAATACTCATTCCTGAACTTTTTGATTGCCTTTTTATAATAAATAAAAACATCTAATTACATAACTACACAATGAAGAGATTTAACTCTGTCTTAGCTAACAAATATAGGTTATAAATTTGGATCAATGTAAGAATAAAAATATTACTTATTCCTTGGTTTAACAAATATATATTAAGCACTCTGTGCTGTAATTGGCATTCTGAGAGTCTGGGTTACTACACTAAGTAGAACAGACTAAGCCCTGTAGAAACTTTCACATATCCATAAATGTAAGTATACTGTTTGAAATTTCCTCCTTAGAGAAAAAAATGTTTAAGATTTAGAGAAAGATAAATAGCTAGTTGTACAAAATAGAATATTATATCTTCATGCAACTCACTATGTGAAACATTAAAAACAGGCCCTGGCCAGTTGGCTCAGTGTTAGAGTATCAGCCTGGCGTGCAGAAGTCCCGGGTTCGATTCCCGGCCAGGGCACACAGGAGAAGCACCCATCTGCTTCTCCACCCCTCCCCCCTCCTTCCTCTCTGTCTCTCTCCGCCTCCTGCAGCCAAGGCTCCACTGGAGCAACAGTGGTCGGGTACTGAGGATGGCTCAAGCACTGGAATGTCTCAGGTTGCAATGGAGCAATGCCCCAGATGGGCATTCCTGGTGGATCCTGGTTGGGTGCATGTGGAAGTCTGTCTCTCTGCCTCCCCGTTTCTCACTTCAGAAAAATACAAAAAAAAAAAATAAACCCAGAAAACATTAAAAACATTTTTCTGAAGACATAATAAGAACCTCAATTTCCCTCGTTAACTCAGAATTCCTTTTTTTTGAGCTTTCTAGACTTTTTTTAGAAATAGATACATAAAGGTACAATAATGTTTATTTTTTTAATTTATTGTGTAAATAATATTTTGACTGCCATCTAGAACTTAAGTAAGTTCCATGGTATTAATCACCTATCAGTTAAGGAAGGTGTGAAGCTGTTTCATTTTGTTGCAGTGGACAAAGCCAGGTCTCCAGGCGTTGACCCGAAGCAGCTGGCGGCAGAGCTCCAGAAGGTTTCGCTGCAGCAGTCACCGCTGGTTCTGTCCTCTGTCGTCGAGAAAGGGTCTCACGTTCACTCGGGTCCTACGTCAGCAGGATCCAGTTCCGTTCCCAGCCCTGGGCAGCCAGGGTCACCCTCAGTGAGCAAGAAGAAGCACAGCAGCAGCAGCAAGGTGAGAGTGCTCCATGCCACCTCTGACTGACTTTCCGTTCCTGGTGTATAACAGACTAGGAAACAGTGTCATTCCTGCAGTGTTCTTAGGATTTCTCATTTCCTAATTATATATTGCAGCAAAACCACCAGTTCGCCATTCAGAGTATATAATTGACTCAAGATGTATCAAGATAACATACTTCTACATCTCATACAGTATTTTAACAATTATTATGAGGAACTTGAAAATGTGTCTGATGCTTATTATATATTTCCTGGTTGTTTTTTCTTTGATTCTGTTGCATAAATCTGAGCCAATCTGCATATCATCTACTGGCTTTGCATCTTTTTAGAAACTCAAGATATATATTACATTAGATTTTGTAACTTAAAGGTTATTCAAACACAGATAAAGAGAATTTAGGATAAAAAGAAAGAAGGAAAAAGCAAAAAAAAATAGCAAAAAAGAAAGAAGAAAAAAGCAAAAAAAAAAAATAGGTGTTCAATTTTATCCTTAATTCCATACTAATAAATTTGCTCTTGATGCAAATCTTTATTTGAAACAAATGTATCTAACATTATTATTGCAAAGTTACAGAGGAATTAAAAGGAAACACAGACCGAATTGTTTAACCTTATAAAATTAGATGAAAATGTAGTTTGTAATTTTCCCTCAGATTTGCTTGTTAATGGAGAAACTCTCCTCATGGTCAGTAAATATATTAGAAAAAACATTTTATTAAACATGCATAAAGGTTTTCTTTATGTGGTGAGATGTATGTGAATGATAGGCTATCCTTGGTTAAATTGACTAGACTTCCAGAAAAAAAGTTTCTTTTACTAATTATGAAAACATAGCAGACAATTGCCGGCCAGGGCACACAGGAGAAGTGCCCATCTGCTTCTCCACCCTTCCCCCTCTCCTTTCTCTCTCTCTCTCTCTCTCTCTCTCTCTCTCTCTCTCTCTTCCCCTCCCACAGCCAAGGCTCCATTGGAGCAAAGTTGGCCTGAGCACTGAGGATGGCTCCATGGCCTCTGCCTCAGGCACCAGAATGGCTCCGGTTGCAGCCAAGCAACGCCCCAGATGGACAGAGCATCACCCCCTGGTGGGCATGCCGGGTGGATCCCAGTCAGGCACGTGCAGGAGTCTATCTGCCTCCCCACTTCTAACTTCGGAAAAATACAAAAAAAAAAAAAAAGGAAAACATAGCAGATACAACCAAAACTCTTTTATTTAGAAGCCAACAAGAAAGGTAGAATGATTTTAATCATTGCATCAAAAATGATTTATCCCAACCTAAATATAGGAAGGCATTATGATGATTAAGGCTTTATGACAACTAATTAAAAAATAGTTAAACTCTATTTCAAAATAAATTTTAACACAATTATATTTTATAACATGCAATTTTGTTTTAATTATGAAGGGCTGCCTCATGGAGGCTTTATGTCTCTTGATTTAGACTGATACTTCTTTTCTCAACATCTCCATGTAGCAGATAATTTCTCTCTCGATATTTCCATGTAGAAAATCTAAAGACATGAGGAACTGTCAGCAAAGTTTCCAAGGCACATTATAGTTCAACAAGTCTGTCATTCTGATATTTTTTATTTTAGAAATTGCCATCACCATCCTCTCAAGAAATTAAGTAAAAATTTCAGAGCATCATTGCTTCTTTTCTCTTCATCCATTGTTTAATCAGTTCCTGAATTTTAATCCCAAGATTTCTAATTTTCTAATAAGTCTCTAGTAACTTTCTAATAACTTTCTATTTTCTCTGAACTTACCAGTTTCCTTTAGCAAAGCATTTTTTTAAAAAGAAATCAACATTATGGCATTTATTATTGGTAATTCCATTCACTAATCTCTCTTCCTTCTTCTTTATCCTCCAACTAACCAATCTGTGACACAGTGATCTAAGTGGATCACTGGCCTGTTTAGAAGGTATCCTTGCTACCTGAAATGTTGGCTTCACCTCTGCCTAGGATCCTATCCTGCTCATTCTTAAAGGGCCTGGTCAAAGGTTTTCACTGGGAGATTATTACAGTAAGCATAATGCTGAAAGATCTCTACAGATCTTTATCCTTCCTTCTAAGTACTCTATTAATTTGGGTTTTCAACTCATTCCCCAGACATTTTTGGATATCATTTCAGTATCAGGAGTTGTATTTAGTACCCAAGATACAAAGATGGATCAAATCTTGTACTTGTGTACTTTGTAGACCAGTGGTTCCTGAAGTGTGCTCCTAGTCTACCAGCATCAGCATCATCTAGGAACTGTTAAAAATGCAAATTCTTGATTCCACCTTAGGCCTTCTGAATCAGAAACTCCGAGGATTAGACCAAGCAAGGTTCCATCTTTAAGTTCCCTAGTGAGTGTGAATCACTCTGATGTTTGAGAAGTGCTGATCTAATTACACATGAAGAATGTTATATAAACAAATTAAGAGAATTACAGTTTTAAATGTTTTTGTGTTTTTATTAGGTATGAGACTAAATAGTAAATTAAAAATATTCATATAGGCCCTTGCTGTGTGTGGCTCAGTGGATAGAACAGCGGCATGGTGTATGGACATCCTGGGCTCAATGCCCAGTCAGGGCACACCAGAGAAGTGACCATTTGCTTCTTCCTCCCTCCTCCTTTCCCTCTTCCCCTCCCATAGCCAGTGGCCCAATTGGTTCGGGCGTTGCCCCTGGTGCTGAGGATAGCTCCCCTCCTCTCACTTAAAAAAATTGATATAATGAAGTGTATTAAAACTAAAACATTTAAATTATGTTTAGCTTAATTATACATTTACATGTTTAGAACATCATCTATTAAACATTTTGAAAGATTATAAGTAATTATCAATCTATTAATGCACTAGTATAAATGATTATTTCTGAACAAATGTAGGTAAAATATGAAAATACATTTTAATTTATATAAGCCATGTATCTAAGACTATTTTAAGTTATCTTGCTTAAACTAACAATGTAATATTTATCTTCAAAATGTTTGTTTAGGCCTTAAACTCTATTGTCTCTGAAATTATAACCAAACTTTCTTCATTTTATCTTAACATATGAATAATTTTTTCCAAGTCATAGTATAAAGAAATAATTCAATGAAAGTGCTTATTAGTTTTTAAATGGTTTATGAACAATATAGGTCCTTGATGTTCCAAACTTCGCTGGTTGTGGCACACTTAACATTCCTAGTAATTCTTCCACGGTGCCCGAATGTACCTAAAATAGCTTTAATTATTAAGTAGTTAGATCCAAATAATTTAATTAGTATTCATATTTAAACATCTTAGTAACCATTAAAAAATACACATAAGATGAAATAAAAATATTCATTTCACTGTTAATAACAAAAAGTCTATCAGTGGGATCTGTGAACCTGTTAGGCTCTGGAGTCAGACTTAGACACTAACACTTCCATTTTCTGTTCCATGCTGATTTCTCTGATTTTCTTGTAGTACATATTTTATTACCACAATGATCAAAGACCAGCTTCACTAAGATATGGCATCACTGTGGGAAAAAAAGTAGTGTCTCTAATCTTGACATGTAACTACCTGTATAACTAATAGCTTGGCTGTGTCCAACAGATAATGTTCTTTTTCTTTCCATAATTTAAAATATCCCTCTGCATCTTTATGAGTTCCCAGCCATATCCCTGAACAACTAATAATAGTCCATATGATTATTCTCCGTGTTAAATCTAGTTAGGTTTATGTGATCTTGCCAAATAAACTATGACTGTTAAAAAAAATAAAACTACCTGATATCAAACTATACTACATGGCCATAGTAATCAGAAGAGCATGGTATTGGCATAAGAATAGGCATATAGATCAATGGAACAGAATTGAGAACACAGAAATAAACCCATGCCTTTATTGTCAATTAATATTTGACAAAGGAGACAAGAACATACAATAGTATAAAGACAGTCTCTTCAATAAATGGTGTTGGGAGAAACTCGATCACCAATTTATACCATTCACAAGAATAAGAGTAAACTCAACACAGAAGAAAAACTCACAATGGATTAAAGACTCAAATATAAGTCACAAAACCATAAAAAATACGAGAATAAAACACAGTTGATAACATTTAAGACATTTTTTAAATGTTCAACATCACTATCATCAGAGAGATGCAAAGTAAAACTAAAATGACATATTACCTCACACCTGTCAGAATGGCTATATTCAATAAAGGAACAAACAACAAGTGTTGGTGAGGATGTGGAGGAGTAGGAACCCTTGTACTGTATTCTTAGGAGTAGCTACTGTGGGAGACAATGTGGAGTTTCCTCAAAAAAATTAAAAAGAGAACTTCTTTTTGACCCAGCAATCCCACTTCTATGAATATATTTAAAGAAAACTGAACCACTAATTTGAAAGACTATACATATTCTTATTTTCATTGCAGCATTATTTACAATTCTCAAGATCTGGAAACAGTAGATGAGTGAATAAAAAAAAGTTGTGGTACTGTACATTTACACAATGGAATACTACTCAGCAATAAAAAAATCTTACTTTTTTTTTTTTTTTGTATTTTTCTGAAGTTGGAAGCGGGGAGGCAGTCAGACAGACTCCCGCATGTGCCCGACCGGGGTCCACCCGGCATGCCCACCAGGGGGTGATGCTCTGCCCACCTGGGGTGTCGCTCTGTTGCAACCAGAGCCACTCTAGCGCCTGAGGCAGAGGCCATAGAGCCATCCTCAGTGCCTGGACCAACCTTGCTCCAATGGAGCCTCGGCTGCAGGAGGGGAAGAGAGAGACAGAGAGGAAGGAGAGGGGGAGGAGTGGAGAAGCAGATGGGCGCTTCTCCTGTGTGCCCTGGCTGGGAATCAAACCCGGGACTCCCGCACACCCGGCCGATGCTCTACCACTGAGCCAACCGGCCAGGACCAAAAATCTTACATTTTTAAATTGAATTTGTTGAGGTGACACTAGTTAACATAATTACAGATCTCAGGCTCACATTTCACAACATATCTCCATACTGCATACTGTGTGTTCACCACCCTCTCCGCAAGTCAGCTCTTCGTTCACTGCCCTCTATTACCCCTGTCCCCTCCTCCACCCCTCCTTGGGCTGCCAGACCCTGGGCAATCTCCACACTGCTGTCTGTGTCTATGAGTCCTTTTTTGCTCAATTCCTTCACACACACCCCCATCCAGCCCCTACCTTTTGCAACAGCATGGATAAACCTGGAGAATATTATGCTAAGTAAAATAAGTCAGTCAGAGAAAGACAAATAATACATTATCTCACTTATATATTTAATCTAATGAACAAAATAAACTGGCAAACAAAATAGAAACAAAGGCATGGATCATGTCCTCTGTGACAGCTGCCACAGAGGAGGAGTATTGCAGGGCTGGATAAAAGAAGGTGAAGGGATTAAGCAAAAAGATCGATAACTACGTAGACACAGTGTGGTGATAGCCAGAGGGAAAAGGGGCTTGGGAGTAGATGGAAGTGAGCATGTCAGGGGAGGGGACGGGAAGAGACAGTGCTTGGGGTCATGGGAGCACAGTGCAGTGTGCAGATGATGTTTTATTCAGTTGTACACTTGAAACCTATATGATTTTGTGAATAATCTCACCCCAATAAATTCAATAAAAGAATAAAAACAAAATAGGTTACCAATAATCACAGTTTGCTTTTGCTTTTTTCTCACTGTTGACTTTTTACTCAGTTATTCCCTAATTTTCCTTATTAAGATAAAGGACATTTGGTTTTAGGAAACTCACCATCTTTAATTGAGGTATAAGTAATTTCAGGATCTTGTGTGATCCTGCTTTATCTAGATTTTTTCTTTTCTTCAAATTTAAATAGTAAAATAATTATTGAGTAAATATAATTGTTTGATAAGGTCATTTTATTATTTGTAGTCAGAGCATAGTTTCAGTGTTAATAAATGGCCATTCTTATAATGAGCTGAGTGAATAAAGAATATATGGCGTAGAAAATTTAACACACACCCCATAACTTTGCCAATGATTACGTTAGTTTTTTTTTTCTATTATTGTTTCACAGAACAAGACCTGGAATGTAGTTGTCTTCTTTTTATTGTCATTTCTAGGGTAAAAATCTAAAGAAAAAAGTGGCAGAACAAGTATATCCTACAAAATATCAATGATCTTTCCTTTTCTAGTTAATTATAAAAACAAGATCAATATATGTACATGCAGGGAGATTAGAGCCTTATTTGTAGGGTTCTAAGCTGGCCCATTTTAGTCAGTATTTCCCTCTATTGATGCCACACCGCCTGAAATTCTACTACAAGATCTGGGGTCAGGGACATTTCTCCTGTTCTACAAATATTCCATTGAAATAAAACAGGTCAGCAGTCATTTATTCAGCAGTGTGAATCAGTTCACTAGATCATATTCCTGTTTTCAAGGCTTTACTAACATAAGGGACTTAATTAAAGAAATTAGAACTTAAATAGAATGGGGCCTCACCTGTGTGGTGCAGTGGGTAAGGTGTCAACCTGGAATGCGGAGGTCACCATTTGGAAACCCTAAGTTTGCCTGATAAAGGCACAAATGGGAGTTGATTCTTCCTACTCCTCCCACTTTCTCTCTGTCTCTCTCTCTTTTTCTCTCTCTCCTCTTTCTAAAAATGAATAGATAAAATCAATAAAAAGTAAATGAATTAATGACCTTAAATAGAATGGGATGGAATTATAATTGAATGATTGCCTGATTGAGTACTTCAGTCTAGAAGAGAACAGGGAGGGTTGAGCATCCAACAAAGTATAACAAGGATGGACTTTTATAACTTCTGTCTCCTAGGCAGTCATTGTATAAAAATAATATCTTCAGATCTCTAAATCCTGTAAATATTTAAATGGAGTACTTTAAGCCAAAAGTGTTCATTTTCTTAAGTAATTGAAAATACATTATTGCAGGTATAAAATTATAACTTTAAAACAGGCTTAACAAAATGAAAAGTAGATTTATGTACCTATAAATCTAAACACATAATGAGAATTATAAGCAGACAACATCATCTGAAGCAGACAATGGGTGAAGTATATTTTCTAGGCAGTGTATTCTGACCAAATAGAAGTTAATTTCAGAAGGAAGTTGGAATGGTAAATTCTCTGAAAGGTTTAGCCATTATCATAATGTATCTTTTTAATGTTACAGCCTACTGATGCAACAAAGGTTGTCTCTCATCCAATTATGGGGGAAATTCAGGTATGAAAATTTTTTAAAAAATAATTATACTATTTTTTTTCTTGTTTTTTCCTCCTGGTCTATTGAAGTTGTAAAAACTGTTAGAACTTTTTTCTGTTTTATAACACATAGATATCTAAAGGAGAAATACAGTTACATAGAATAGTATTTTAATACAAATACATGTTTCATGGACTGTATTTATGGAATTCTATACCTTGAAATCTTCCTGATACTTTTGTAGTATTAATATGCTTTATGCCTCAGTTACTTTATACTTGTTGAATGTGTTTCAAACATGACAGATTCTTCTGGAAATTTGAAGTTTTCTCTTCAAGAGTTTTGTGAGTTAATGCTATCCTCATTTCTTTCTCTGATTAACAATTGTTAAATAATTGAACATTCTTGTAGAGCTGTTTTTCTTACTGGGGGTCATAACCAATTTGTAATTTATAAAATCAGTTCGGTGGATTTTGACAAAAAAAATAGAAGGGTAGTGTAAATCACTCTTTTTTCAGTTCTATATATGTGTGTTTCTGTGTTTGTGCAATATATTTTAACATGTATTTCCTACTGTGGGTCATAATAAAAATAATATTAGAAAAACTGCTTTGGATGATACCAAATTATAATTTAGGGTATATAACAAATGTCATGTAGAAAGAATTAACACAATATAAAATATAGAATAATTACTTTGAAGATAAGTTATAGATAAGGAAATGAGAACAGTAAGTCTAAGCTGCATCTCCAACAAATTCTGGAGGAAATTTTGATGAAAGACACCACAAAGAGCGACAGATTTGAACTAGTTAGAGAATCAGCACAGTGAAAGAAGGGGGTTTCTGGAAGAAGAATTGGTACAAGGAAAGGTTCTGCTGCCAGCAAGTCCTGAAATGAAAGGTCAGCTTTGCTGCCATGAAATGTTTCTGTAGATGAGTTAAGACTAAATGAAAGAGAACCTTGAACATAAGCCGAGGGAGTTAGCTACCAGAGAGTAGGGTGATCAGTAAATATTCTGGAGCAAGGAAGACTAATGGGAAGGACAGTGTGGTAAAAAGTCATAGAGCAGTGGCTACAGAAAATACATGAATGGGTGGACCCACAAAGTTATCAATTAAGTGATCATCTAGGCACACACTGATTAAAGCAGAAATAAGTGTGACAGTAGAAATAGAGAAAAAGTGCAAAGATGGCACGTCAGGATGGAGCCTGGTGGGTACGTACTAGAGATCTGACCGATACACAGCTATTTCCCACTTCTGGAAACCAGCCTCTGATCCTTCCTTTCACTAGCAGAAAACAAAACAAAACAACAACAAAAACCTATTCTGATTCATATTTTCTCTCCAATTTTTTTTTAAAAACCTCACCCATGGACCAATATTTGCTGTTTCATTTGGTTTGTTGTTGTTTGCTCTTATGTTATTTTTGTTTCCTTTGAGCAGTAATATTTCATTCTATAGTGGAAATTTACACTACCAACATTCCTCTTAACTCTTGGGTAGCAAAACCTTATTCTAAATAAAACTTTATTAACACAACCAATGAATCTGCAAGCGCTTTAATAGCTGTGGTTGAGGACTCCTGGAGATATCTCATTCTGTCTTGGAAGTCACCTCTGAGCAGTTCTAAGCATTCTCTAAGGCCCTACACAGTAAATTTTGAAAAGCATTTTTTTGGGGAAGCCTGCAAGTTTTTAATTCAATAATAAATTATTTTGAGAAAAAAGTAGTTTTGGTGCCTTATCAGTTAAAAGTGAACTTGAAGGCTGGCAGAGGAAGGAAGGGAAGAATTTCTCCTTAAAATTAGGAAGCTGTTCTAAATCTCAATGAAATTAATATCAGAATACAGTCATCCCTTGCCATATCGTGGTTCACTTTTCACGGTTTCACTGTATTGCAGATTTTAAAATTGTATGTATCTAATTTTGTATCGTGGGATTCTGCAGTATATAGGTATTTTTATATATTTATTATTTTATTATTTTTTGTGGTAAAATAAGCATTTTCTAGCCTAAAAAGTTGAAAGCAATATAAAAAATATTAATTAAAACATTAGCATTCATTGGTGAGTACCCATATAGAATTTTATATGTTAAAATTACATATGTTTACAAGTGTAGAAGGTGTTTAAGAGCATCGGAAGTGTTTATAAGAGTGGGAAAGGTTAGTAACAGTGTGGGAAAGGTTTATAAGAGTGTGGGAGGGTTTATTGGAAGCGAGCCCCCGCAGCGGACGAGGGGGCACTTGTAATTGCATGTTTCGGTACCTGCGGTCCTGAGCCTCCTCCCTCCTCTTTCTCAGGGCATTTTGTTTATGTTTCACATGGCTTTTAGTGATGATCAGACTCTGAGCTTTTCTGTATTGAGAAACACAGTTGAAGATTTTTTTTCCCCACAAAACATAACCAGATTGAAATTATGCTAAAATTAAGAATTTTTTAATTATAAAATTTTAGATAAAGTTTGACATCTAAATTATCTAATTTTCAACATAGCCATAGCATACTTGTTTTGTATAATTATAAAAAACATGTTAGTATTTTTTCTTATGGATTTTTCCCCTTTGAAATATATTTCTTTTGTTAATTGATAAAAACACCATCAAACAGAATTAAGTTTTATGCCAATGCCAAAAGACTCTTTCAATTTCGAAGGAGAAAAAATTGTTAATTCAGTTATTTTAAATTATGCAGGCTTCTCAAATATTTATTAGAAATATAAATCTTACCCGACCAAGTGGTGACGCGGTGGATAGAGCATCATCAGCCTGAGACTCATAGGACCCAGGCTCAAAACCCCAAGGTCATCAGCGTGAGCGTGGGCTCATCCAGCTTGAGCATGGGATCATAGAAATGACCCCACTGTCGCTGGCTTGAGGCCAAAGGTCACAGTGGCTTGAAGCCCAAGGTTGAAGTCTTGAGCCCAAGGTCACCAAATTGAGCTAGGGGTCACTGGTTCAGTTGGAGCCCCCTGTCAAGGCACATATGAGAAGCAATCAATGAATAACGCAGGTGCTGCAATGAAGAATTAATGCTTCTTATCTCTCACCCTTCCTGTCTGTCTGTTCCTGTCTGTCTGTCTGTCTGCCTCTCTCTTGCTCACTGAAAAAAAAGAAAAAAAAGAAAAAAATATAAATATTTTACTATTCAATGACAATTTCACAATAGCCATAAAACATTTATGAAGCAATGCCTCTTCTCTTCATCTCCCAAAATAAAAGATCAAGATTTCATTATCTTAGTCTCTCTACTAGAAAAGTAGATAGACAGAAAGAAAAGCAATAGGTTTAACATAGCATAATGTAACATAGTAAGAGATAAATTTTACACATTCTAAAATATTCTTGCTTTTCAGTAGTGATAGCTTTATTTTTAAATTGTTATTCCACCCACTGCTAATTGGTGAAATACAAAAGACGTTTCTAATAAATTTTTTAACTAGTAAATTTATTTTGTAAATTCTGATAATTGCATTGATGAATGTTAAACATTTACTATTTTCCTATGAGTATTTAATTTAAAAATGCAACTGGAATTCACTATATGATTTTCTTTCTAAATGACTTTTAGGCAGGCCAGGAACTTTAACTGAAGAAGAAAGGAACAGTACTTTTGCTGGTAACTGACATGTGCCTGAGAGCTCCTAGTTAAATTAGACATTTACTGGTCTGTTCAGTTTCAAATAAAGTGGAAATGCGGGTTCATGCTTCTTGTAAGAGTAACCACAACAAAGAACTTATAAAATATTGAATAATAATGTATGTTTTTAAAACAAAAATTAATCTTCACTAAATATGTTTGTTTCTTTAAGCTTCAAATCAATTATGATCTTGGAAATCTCATAATACATATTCTCCAAGCAAGAAACCTCGTCCCTCGAGACAACAACGGCTACTCCGACCCCTTCGTTAAAGTGTACCTGCTTCCCGGTAGAGGGTGAGGAATCAAATAGTGTCTTCTGAGTACTGCATCCCCTGGTTTAAAAAATAGTGATGCAATATCTGCTAGTCTTAACTTTAAGATTTTACTATCATTTCTTTAATTTTACCCACATACCATATTTATTTATTTATAACTAGTAGATAAGGTAGAATTTAAATTTGTAATTAAGCCTTAATGTGTTCTAGGAGAGCCTTTGATCATAATAAAACCTGCCCTGATGAGAGAGAGCACAGCAGTGATTTGATTCTGGAAACTACTCTTGCTATGACCAATCAGACAGTCTGTAAAATCATTTAAAAGATTAAATTAAAAGTCTAAACTCTGGTGCCAGACTTATATGTCCTGAAGTGTTTGTCCTGGAATATCGCTGAGGATGGAGCATAGCAAGCCCAGCCCTGCTACTTCAGACCCACCCCGCCCCTGGTGGGAACACGTGATGCTTGGGTTTCATGCGACCTGGCTACAAGTTCTGGTAAAATGGAAGTCTCCTGTGGCTTCTGCTTGTAGCTGGCCTGGAGATCCAGTGTCTGGAAGAGTGCCTGCAAAGAGAGGCAGCAGCCCGTTAGCTAGGCAGGCCTCCTTGGATATGCAGCTGAGAGCATGGGTTCTGGAACAGCTGTCAGGAATAGAACGCATGCCCAACGAGTGGACCAGTGGAGGCTTTGGGACTGTGAGCTGGGGAGATGGACCTGGTATTTTCTGCAAGTCTTCCAGCAAACTCAGGTTAAAGTAACAAGAGCGGCCTTTGTTTTTTACTATGTATGTAGTACCCAGACATTTTATCTGATTTATTATGCATTTCCTGCCTCCACCTCTACTTTTATTAAAAGTTAAAGGTCAATGACATGTCTAGGTCAAGGGACTAACAGAATGGATTTAGTTCAAAAAACTAGTGTAGAGAGCTGAGATTTTGAATCCAGACAGCCAACTCCAAAAGCCTGTGACTTCAACTACCTGTTTATTAATCAGACTGGCAAAAATGCAAAATCAGCCTGGCCAGTGGTGATTTTAATTATAAAATTTTAGATAAAGTTTGACTCATCTAAATTATCTAATTTTCAACATAGCCATAGCATACTTGTTTTGTATAATTATAAAAACATGTTAGTATTTTTTCTTATGAATTTTTCCCCTTTGAAATATATTTCTTTTGTTAGTTGATAAAAACATCATCAAACAGAATTAAGTTTTATGCCAATGCCAAAAGACCCTTTCATTTAGATAAAGTTTGACTCATCAAAATTATCTAATTTTCAACATAGCCATAGCATACTTGTTTTGTATAATTATAAAAAACATGTTAGTGGATAAAAAACATCACGGTGGATAGAGCATCGGTGCAGAACACAGAAGCCCCTGGTTCAAAAGCCCAAGGCCACGGGCTTGACTGCAGGGTTGCCGGCTAGAGTGCAGGATCGTCCGCTTGATGACTCAATGTTCAAGGACTTGTAAATTAGTATTTTATTTTATAGGACACGAGTATTAGTCAGTATGCTAAATGTTCATTGATTAGTTGATGTATCCTTATTTGTATGCATATTTCAACCAAGTGTTTTAATTTTTTTTTTTTTTTTACATTGACAGAGAGAGTCAGAGAGAGAGATAGATAGGGACAGACAGACAGGAATGGAGAGAGATGAGAAGCATCAATCATCAGTTTTTCGTTACAACACCTTAGTTATTCATTGATTGCTTTCTCATATGTGCCTTGACTGCAGGCCTTCAGCAGACCGAGTAACCCCTTGCTCAAGCCAGCGACCTTGGGTCCAAGCTGGTGAGCTTTGCTCAAGCCAGATGAGCCCGCACTCAAGCTGGCGACCTCGGGGTCTTGAACCTGGGTCCTCCGCATCCTAGTCTGACACTCTATCCACTGCGCCACTGCCTGGTCAGGCTCAACCAAGTGTTTTAAAAACACTAATAAATTAAAGAAAAAAAAATTATAGTTGAAATGTTGACTTTGGTAAATAAATGAAAATTGTCTCTGAATCTGTTGTGTGATATATAAACTTCATATAAAGCAAGTGTTTTTTTGAGGTATTTAATTTTCACACATAAATGCAAATTGCTGTCTTCTGATATATAAATCAGTTCTCAAGACGGCTTCAAAACAGTGATTTGAACTGAACAAATTGTTACACCATATGTGAACAACTTTTATTAGCCAAAGTAGCGTAATGGAATCATAAGTAATCAACAAAAATTTTGGACCGGTAACTTGAAAATTCTGGTTATCTTTTTGTTCATTTTTTTAAGTTTAATTTGCGAACTGACATTCGAATATTACTTTCTACTGGGAAATGTTCAGTTCTTGTACCCAGTAGAGAGAGTATTAGAGTGACCTCCCATATACCCCCATGACAGCTCCAACACTTACTTCCCAGCAGCCATGTCTCCTTTTGTCCGCATATAGACCTTCATACAGATTATTTTAAAGTAGATGGCAACTATTGTAACTTTTTTCTGCAAATATTTTAGCATATATTTCTAAAATAAAACTCACTTCAAAAATAATCATAGTATCACATATAACCATAATAGTTTTTAACTTTATAAATAATTCCTTAATTTCTCTAATTGCCTCATGATATTTTCCCAATTGGTTTGATGACCTAATTGATATTTATAGGACATTTTATTCATAAATAGCAGAATATACATTCTTTTCAAGTGTACATGGGACATTCACCAAGATAACTATGTTCTAGGCCATAAACAAACCTCAACAAATTTAAAAGCATTCATATCATACAAAAGCATGTTCATAACTCTAGTTGGTGTGTTTAATCAGGATCCAAACTGAAGTCATACATTGTACCTGAATCTACTCTGTAGTAATTATATCACCACAGGCAGATCACCAATTCTTTGAGATTTAGTTTCCTGATTGATGTATTAGTTATAACTCTAATTTGGCTACATGATTTAAACATGGGTATAACAACAAACACTTCGTGCTGCCTTTGATTGGAGTCATTAGACCCTCAGTGTTATTTAATCACAATGTAATGGGATAAGAAGAAATCATTGCCCAAGGTGTATCTCTAATTAACATTGGCTAGTGAATTTTAAAATAAAAGTCTTTTATTTTCCATCTTTAATAATATCCTGGAGTATCACCTTTTAAACAATATAAGAGTGCCTATATTTTATTTATTACAGGATTATGTTTCAATTAGACTATTGAAAACTTGAAGAACCAGAAAGGGCAGGCAGGTTACATAAATATGTCAGTTTATTATGGGATAACAGGGTAAGGTGGGAATTAGAGTGAAATGAAGAATGAGTTTCCCTCCTAACGCCATCCTCATGCAGTTTGTCAAAGAAAACATTTCTCCTTGGTGGGATTTGGCCCAAATGCAACTAACATGCTGCTCCTATTTAATTTCTAGCCCTTTATTAAATTACTCATAATTATTACATTAACCAAGGCCTTGGGGCTTTATTGCACTTGTGAGGTATTATTTTCATTTTAGTTTTAAGATTATTTTTTGCCCCATGTCACTTGTATGTTATGGTATAGCTCCTCTAATTATTATTCTCATATTTTCTTCCTGATTTCTGTTTCTAACTTTTTTCTTTCTGTCTTTCCTACTTCCTGTGGTATCCTGCACTTGTGCGCTTGGGATCAATGCAGTCAAGTCATGGTTGTCCAGAATGCAAGGTAGAGTTGGTTCTCTTTAATGTCAAGCTATGCTGTACTGTCTAGAGGTTTGTTTTATGTTTTGTTCTGTTTTTTTATTTTTTGTGTACAGACACCTGCAGTTGAACTTGGGCTGCAATTTTTATTTTTTCTATATCTTGATATCTGTTGAGTTAAGCTAACAGAAACTTGTTCCAACCACATTACTAAGTAGCTTTAGCACAGTGTAAAGTAGGACATAGGAAACTAGAAAATATTTAAAAAACAACCCTGGCTAAAATGCTTGATTGGTTAGAGCATCATCTCGATACACAGAGGTTGCAAGATTTGATCCCCGGTCAGGGCACATACAGGAACAGATTGATATTTCTCTCTCTCTTTTTCTCTCCCTTCCCCTCCCTTTAAAATTAACAGGTAAATTTAAAATCATTAACATTTAAAAAAAGAAATTGTTAAAAACATAGAAGGGTATGAATAAGAAAATATCACCCTGAAATTAGATATAACTAAAGTTTTATTCATAACTTTTACACAAATTTATGTAGCTTCTTGTGATAATCATGCCTTAAGTTTTCTTGAGTCTTCTGTTACAAATAAAAAAATCTAGAGTCATTTTGCAAAAGAAGTTGACTGATCTGGATGTCTGGTTCTAGGTGTCCATCTCATCCTAAGACAGCTGTTGTCTGGTCTTTATCTCTCCCTTAGACCCTTATATTGAACCATTTCCATGCCTTCTGCACCGCAAAATGATTGCTGTGCAATATAGAAATGCCATAATCTGCCCCTTTTAGTGCATTAGCAACAGCATATGAGCATTCTTTGTTTCCCAATAGTCAGAAACTGTTTTCTGATAGAGCTCATAACAGGTTGCATCGTTACATTTTCAGTTAAGACTATCTCTTGATCCCTAGCCAAAAGCATTCTCTTGCCCGTCTCTTTCCATTATAAATTAAATGTAGTATGTAGTTGGGAAGAATCTTGTGCCATCTGTAGCAATAGGATGAGGGTAATTTTAATCCCACCCAGAATATTAATGGTATAGGATTTGTTTTTGTCAGTTACATTGAAATTTGACGTTTTAATTAACCTGACAAGCTGTGCTCAAAAGAAGCTGTTTCTGATTTTTATAGACAAAAAATTTAAATATTTTAAAGAATAAGATTAGTTACTATAGCCTTCCTATTGCCCAGAAATATTTTTGATCCCTTGAAGCCAGATAATTATGGCAAATAGTAAAATATGATACTGTGAAAGGTCACTTGTTATGACTGGCTTTCTCATGTCGGGATGACATCCCAATCGCTCAGACTCATGTGCAAGTTAGTTGTTTTAAAGAGATAATGTCATTTTAGAACAGATATTATCAATCACTTTATTCAGAACCTTTCTATCTTATACCCAGAGAAACTGGGCGGGGGATGGGTAGCGAACATTGTCAGAAGGACAATAGGTATCTATATTTAACTTAGAAGAGAACACGTTTTATGAGTGTAAATAATAATTGAAATAGTCTAGGTTGTGTTGGATTACAATTTAGAAGATCTGACAATCACTTTTTTACCATATCTTTCATTTAGAAGTCACTTCCATCATCTCTGAGTACTGTCAATATGAGAATTTAATGACAAGGTAATGACATTTTAAGTTAGGCTGAAGAGGCCAGTGAGTAAAGACTAAAGAATTGGATTTGAATTTCAGCCCTGCCAAGCACAAGTTGTGAGGTTCTCTAAAATTCTTTCCTCTTCTGCTAGATAGGACTTACAATAGCCCCCCTCCCAGGCTGTTTGTGAAACACATGAGTAATACAACAAAGTGATAAGCATCATGTATGGTAGTTACTAAATTCTCAATAAATGACTGCTTATTAAATAAATGCTGAATAAGCTTCATGTAGCCAATGCTCAGTCATCTCTGTGAAAAATAAAGAGATACAGAATGCTTAGGCCACTAGATTATAACAAATTATTTTACAATAATACTACATAGAAAACTAAACATCTTTCTTTTCTTCAATAATAAAATGTAATACATCCATTATTTTTAAAACTAAAAAATATAGATCATAACTAATAAGCATTTCCTGGTCCACTTTTCTAGTCTTCTTCCTTTTTCTCTTTCTACTCTCTGATCAATACACCCATAAGCTCAGAAGGCCCTAGTGTCAGCCAGATGAGGCAAAAGAAAAACAAATAAAGAGCCTAAAGAGTCGACAAACTCCATATTTGTCCCTGGATAATTGAGGAATAGAAATAAGATTATCTGAAAGATCTCATTCTGGTTTTCTCTCATTACACTGTTGGACAAAGTAGATACTGTTCATATTCATGAGATCTTGCTACAGCTGAAGCTGATTTTAGCTATTGTGGTGCCGGTAAACCTGATACCTGACAGGACTTTCTCTAAACACCATCCTTAGCGTGATTTCCTACATGACCTATCTAAAGCAGACCCTGATGTTGTATTTATTTACAAGTAGAAGGCCAAAAATTATTTTATTGCAATATATTTTAAAGTGAAATAAAGCACAAGAATGTTATAAGGGTGCATTCAAAAAACTTTTTTTAGCACAAACTGCTCCAGACACTGCACTGAGTGCTGAGGTTAGAGTTAACAACACGGCCATTGGCTTTGACCTCAGGAAGCAGAGAGGACAAAAAAGTGATGCTCCATAAACAAACTATTGCATAGAAAAACAGAGCTTGTACGGTTGGATATGCTCTGCACATCTTTCTAACCTAAAACAAGACTAATTTAGGAAAAATTATATTTATCAGACATATACTTTTGCATTAAAGAGGAATATGTATATATTTCCAGTAAAGGAAAAACAAATAATTTTTAAATGAGGACCTAAAGTATTTTGAATAATTTTATAAGGATCAAGTACAAAGAAACCATCATATTCCATTCTTCATTCTCAGTATTTATTTTGAATTAAAAAAAAAAACTCAGAGAACAGATTTTAGCTGTCTTAAGGTAGGATAATTGTATTTTAAATACTTTTTTCCTTCCTGTCTTAAAAGCATATCTGACTGCCCAATAATAAAAAAAAAAAATGAAAGAGAGGCCCTGGCCGGTTGGCTCAGTGGTAGAGTGTCAGCCCAGCCTGTGGAAGTCCCAGGTTTGATTCCTGGCCAGGGCACACAGGAGAAGCGGCGGAGGACAGCTCCATGGCCTCTGCCTCAGGTGCTAGAATGGCTCAGGCTGCAACAGAGCAACGCCCCAGATGGGCAGAGCATCGCCCCGTGGTGGGCATGCCAGGTGGATGCTGGTCAGGTGCATGCAGGAGTCTGTCTGCCTCCCCTCTTCTAACTTTGGAAAAATATTTTAAAAAAGAAGAGAAAAGAAATTAGTCAAAATTAATAAATTGACTTATTATATTGACTCCTCATTAGAAAACTTCTCTGGGTATTAGATAGGGCCTGATTGTCCTTAATCTTCCCGTAAGGCAATTTAGTGTGTTTACTAGACAAGGAAGAAAAAAGAAAATGAGTTCCAGTTTTTTTTTCAACCAGAAATTATGCTCACATTTAATCCCCCTGCTCATAAATCCATAGAATTGTGGCGTTTGCAATTGTGTAACGTGGCAACACAGCCCAGTGAGATCATGCTCAAGATGGTCAGTACATGATAATTATTAAAAAACGAGCATTACTACAGGAATGGTTTTGTCTGGTGGTTTCTGTGTGTCATGAAACTCAAGGGCAAAAAGACCGCAAAGGATTTCATAGGCATTTACAGGGGGCAACCAGGGATGGTGGGGGGGGCTTAGGAATAAGGTGTCTTTACCTCTGTTAATCCTAAAGGCAGTCGATACCATGAGTCTGGAGAGAATTATAGAATCACAGTAACTAAAAAGATTAATATACTCTATTAAAATGACATATAAATTTTTCCCAAACAACCTGGTTTATTTGAGTATATCTAGGAAAAAATAAATATTTACAGTAATTATCCTTAATTCTATAAGGATATATCATTCAGAATTTTCCTAGGTAACTCTAAAAGTTACCTACTTTTTTAATATGTTATATGTACACTAACATCATTTGTAATTTATACTATCTATATGAAATATGTATATTTAATAAGAAATATGTAAATTCAAATTGACATAACGATCTTTAAATCACAAGAATTTAAAGAAGATGAATGAGGCACTTCAAATAATGAAGCCTGCAATTAAGAAAATCGGTGGCTTATTCACACTTCATGGTGAGCCTAGGCAATGGCGTTTATGTCACATACGTTTAGGAACATCCAGTGTCCCTGTGTTTGAACTGTAGTCCTAAAAATTCATAACTATCCCTTCTTCCCAACATGCCTTTATTCTTCAGTGCTTCAGTTGTTTTATCTATAAAATAGAATAATAAATGATACCTATTGTTGTTTTATCTATAAAATAGAATAATAAATGATACCTACCTCATAGACTTGATGTTAAGATTAAATGAGTTACCACATTAAAAGCATTTAGGACTGTGAGATAAAGTAAGCATTTAATAAATGTTAGCTGTTTTTATTTTAATGTGCTCACTTTATAAAGTGCTTTTCATTTGTGAATCATATAATGATATGTCAAAACAATTAAGTCAGTATTTCTCGGTAGGAAAGCACAGCTCCTCATACAGAGTCAGCATTCAATAGCTTTTGCCAGATGTGTTGAAAAAATTACTAAAATATGCATGTGAAAAATTATACCTATTTTTCATATTTATAGATTAAGGAAAGATGGTAACTAATACATCCTTTTTAAGATATTTCAATAATATGGACTATTTATATATATATATATATATGGATGTCTAGAAATTTAATGAAACTATGAGTTTGCACTTGACACTAAATTCCATTTTGATATAAAATATTTTTCAGAACTTGAAAAAATAATTTAATTACTGTTCATTATATTATGAAACTTATCTTTAATATGTATTTCCCATGATCTCATCAACTTGATATCAAAGTATAAAACAAATAAAGACTTTAAAACTCATACTATTATTTGTTTTTCTCCTAAGCATACCTGACTAGAGAAATAATCATGAATTCTAAAGTAACACAAAAGCTAAAACATAAAATATAAAAGGATATAATTTACTAAATTAATTTAAAATTTTTATTATAAAATATTTAAAACTTGCTGAAAATTATAGAAAATAGTTTAACACCCATGTTGTTATTATCCAGTTTTATCAAAACTGAACATTTTGTTATATAGACTTCAGATTTTCTTTTTAATAAAAAACATTTTACAGGTGCTCCTGAAATGCTCTGAAACCATTCCCCTGTCACCTGACATAACCTCTAAATGGAATTTAATATCTATAATTCCTAAGATACTTGTGATGTTAATATGTTTGTTGTACATAAATACATGTATAGTTATAGTATCATTCTACATGATTTTAACTTTAAGTTATTATAGTGTACTATAGTTATCTTTCTGCAATTTTTGCTCAATTTTTTAAGATACATCTATCTTAATATATGAAGGTATATTTTATTCATTTTAACTTCTGCTTACTGTTTCATTGAATGACTATATGTGTTTATTCATTATCTTATTAACATACTATTAGAAACAGTGTTGTGGTGAATGTTCTTGAACAAATTCCTTGCACACTATTAGAAGAATTACTCTAGGGTAGAAGTAGAATAAATCAAAGTTAAGTCATCTAAGTGTTTGGGTGCATAAATTTAAACTTTTCTAGATATTGACAAATTTATCTTAAAAGTATGTGTATAAATTTATACTCAGTCTAAAATCTATGAGAGTACCTCCTTTTTTAAAATCACTGCATATACATTTCCCAAAAATTTTTGCAGGGACAAAATTGTCAGATCCTGTTATTTTTGTACATTCCTGTGGGTTGGTCAGGAGTCAGAGACTGCTGCTTTATTTCTCAAATCCAATTTAAGATTCAGTTAACATGTACTAAAGGGTGAGGTCTTAGGAAACATAAGTTTAGTGCTTCTCAGTCTGGTCTACATATTAGATTTATCCAGGAGATTAAAAAAATTCTGATGTTCCAGCCTCAGTGCAGACCTATTAAAGCGGAACCTCCCGGGGGGGGGGGGGGGGTGGCAGGGAAGTGCTAGCCTGGTGCAGGTTGTCCCACCTTCCAGCCTCAGTGCAGACCTATTGAAACGGAATCTCCGGGGGGGGGGGGGGTGCAGGGAAGTGCTAGCCTGGTGCAGGGAAGTGCTAGCCTGGTGCAGGGAAGTGCAAGCCTGGTGCAGGCTGTCCCACCTCCCAGCCTCAGTGCAGACCTATTGAAGCGGAATCTCCCGGGGGGGGGGGGTGCAGGGAATTGCTAGCCTGGTGCAGGCTGTCCCACCTCCCAGCCTCAGTGCAGACCTATTGAAGCGGAATCTCCGGGGGGGGGGGGGTTGCAGGGAAGTGCTAGCCTGGTGCGGGCGGGGGGTGGGGGGTGCAGGGAAGTGCTAGCCTGGTGCAGGTTGTCCCACCTCCCAGCCTCAGTGCAGACCTATTGAAGCGGAACCTCCTGGGCGGGGGGTGCAGGGAAGTGCTAGCCTGGTGCAGGTTGTCCCACCTTCCATCCTTGGAACACAGATTCCTAGGTGATCTCAATCTGCAGTCAATTTTGGGAATTACTGCCCTTGCATATGGCTGATTAAAAAGAAAAAGAAAAAAAAAAAAGAATAAAGCCAGGGAGAGAAGAAAGGTATTTGGCTGCTAATCCATCTCTAAAAGTCAGTTGTGAGGTGAAGCCTGATTCTCAGTAGCGTCTGTAGAATGGATAGGTATGGTAGGGTGTGAGAGGAACAGCAGACATTCCAGGACACGCAATGCTTGCGACCAGGAATGCAGCAAGAGTTCTGTCTGCTCGTGGCTGCAGACAGAACAACAGGATCGAGTCCCTGTGGAGACAGGTAGCTTGTGAAGTCCAGACTCATAGTCTGACTCGAGAATTTCTGGTGCCCACCAGAATTAGTGTTATCTAGGGCCTGAGACACAAACATAGTCAAAAACTTTCCGAAAAGGCAAGGAGGATTAGAGAAAGGCCTTGTCTGTGTGGCTACCATTGGCTCGTGGCAGAGAGCAATAATTCCAGCTGTAGATGTTCTTTCAGAATGAATTAGAATAGGTTTTAGAGATGTTATTTTTAAACTTTTAAGATATAAGCACCTAACTCTTGCTCAGAGGGAATGGAAAAGTCAAGGATAAACTCAAAAGCCCCATTTGATAGAAGGAAAAAATTGTCTTGGTTCACCATTTGCAACATCGATTGATAAAAACTGAGAATTTATATTTAATTAAGTTGCTTTATAACTAGAGTATCTTCCTTTACTAAGACTGTCAGAACATACTATACTTGAAACAAGTTCATACATGTTCATGGAATCTCATCAATACTAACAGTCATTTTTCATCCTTTCTTCAGTCAAAATAATTACTGTTTTTATAGAAAAAAATGAATTCAAAGATCATTTGGCATGGCTGACATGATTAGATGCAAAATTATTGGATAGTTAATACCTGATTATTATTTGCAAGGCAATACTGATGTTATTATATGGTTCATGTAATTATCCTGCATTCAGGAAGGAGTAGATTTCAAAAATTAAAGCATCATTAGAACACCAAGAGCTTTCCTTCAAAAACACTACTCTAAGACAAGTAAACCTAAAAGCATCCAACATTTTAAAATTTTCATTGTGCATGTAGCTTGAAATAAATTTTAAGACATAAGGATGATGAGATGATTGCAATATGATTCAAAACAAAATATCATCATAAAATGTCTCATGCCATTCAGGTTGATTATGAAGTCACCAGTTAAGGTGAATAATCAAGGTTACTCTTTCTTTTCTTCCAATTCAGTGCTGAGTACAAAAGAAGGACTAAATACGTTCAGAAAAGTCTTAATCCTGAGTGGAATCAAACCGTAATTTATAAAAGTATTTCCATGGAACAGGTATGTAATGATTATTTTTTATGTGACCTATTTAAGCTAATATAAGAATAGTAATAGAAAAATTATTGAAGGGCTATGATCTTGCATTCTGAGCAAAAAATATACAAATAGAACAGGAAGAAGGCATCCATATGAAATAATTATAAATGAGTTGTCTTTTGAAATAAAGTTTATTATTTACTCTCTACAAATATGGGTTCTTGATTTTAAAATGTTAAATTTACCTGCAGAAATAAGGCAGTGCTACTATGTTTTTTTTAGCAATTTACCAAAATCAAGAAACTATAATCCAAATACTTTATTTAAATAACCTAGCCAGTTTTGCATCCTATGAATCCCATGTACTTAATAGGTATATATAGTTTCTAATTTCTATTTTTAAAGATGGGGTAGATTAACAGAAAACTAGTAAAATTCACAAAATATTGAGGTCTCATGGATAAAATGCTAGCTTAGACTCCAAAATCATTGATATTTTACATAATATTTAATATAAACCCATGTAGTTTTACATAATATTTAAAGTATTTTTACATAATTGAGAAGATTTCAAGGAAGAAAAAAAAATGAATCTATAATATAAGTAAATGAGAAGTTACAGTGAGAAATGAGGTGAATGACAGTTTGATTTGAACTACACAGCTCAAGAAGAAAACACTGGAGGTGACAGTCTGGGATTATGATAGATTTTCTTCCAATGACTTTCTTGGTGAGGTGAGCCTTTGATTTCCTTTCCTTATTTGCTTTTGTTGTAAACTACCAACTAAAGCTTGATGTAGCCTGACCAGGTGGTGGTGCAGTGGATAGAGCATCAGACTGGGACACGGAGGACCCAGGTTCAAAACCCCAAGGTCTCCAGCTTGAGGGTGGGCTCATCTGGTTTGAGCAAGGCTCACCAGCTTGAGCCCAAGGTCGCTGGCTCGAACAAGGGGTTACTCCGTCTGCTGTAGCCCCTGGTCAAGGCACATATGAGAAAGCAATCAATGAACAACTAAGGTGCTGCTACGAAGAATTGATGCTTCTCATCTCTCTTCCTGTCTGTCCCTATCTGTCCCTCTCTCTGTCTATCTCTATCTCTATCTCTGAAACAACAACAACAAAAAGCTCAATGTAAAGCATGCTTTTTTAAGTTTATAAGATAAGCACTTTTGGATAAAGTCTTTTGGTGCATAGAATTTATTTTCTGATTTACTCTGAATAAATGAATAGCAATTTAAGAAATGTTTTTCTCTTTCCATTTGATGTTCTTTATAGTTAATTTGCTAGATGAAATATTGATTGTTTTGATAAAAAAATAATTGAGCATGCTTTGAATCCAAATGATTATGTTAAAAATTATAGATAAATTTATTATTTTATAAAATAAGCTGGAAGGAATTTTCAGGGCATTTAATAGTTATTCTTTAATAAATGTATGAATGACTTGATGTGACATTTGACATTCTTATTTCTTTCAAGTATCCAGAGAAACATTCCTCAAAATATTTTAAGAAGCAAAACTAAAACAGAAAACAATAAAAACAGTTTTATATACATTCACAAGGAATATAACTTAAACATGAAATCTGGTAGAGTAAGTCACATCTTGTGATATCTTTTTCTGTCTCTCATGTTTCAAAAATACATATTTTGTGTAGTGATCTTTGTTTGGAGCAGAAGTTATAAACTATTGCTTAAAATATTAACTCCAAAAAGATATAACACCTAGAAAATGGCATCTTTTTGATGGAGACATTTTTTTAGGCTAGGTCAGTCTTTTTCAGTCACCCATCATGGACCAATCCACTAGAAATTTCGTGCTGATCAGCAAAACAGTTAACCACCCTGATGTTTTATGAAAATTATAAAACAGTGGTCATAGTCAAATTCACTTATGCTCAGGGTGATTCCTGCCTTAGGGGTCCCTGAAATAATTATATTTTCACTGGACCCCAAATGTAAAAAGTTTGAAAACCACTGGTCTAGGTGACACAAAGCCTTGTTAGATTTCTCGATTCTGTACCTTGTTTTTTCGTCAGGCAGTGCATTTGACCTTCACCTGCAGGCTCTATTCTGGTACAACCACTTGGACTAATCTTTTTTTTTTTTTTTTTTTTGTATTTTTCTGAAGCTGGAAACGGGGAGAGACAGTCAGACAGACTCCTGCATGCGCCCGACCGGGATCCACCCGGCACGCCCACCAGGGGCGATGCTCTGCCCACCAGGGGGCGATGCTCTGCCCCTCCGGGGCGTCGCTCTGCCCCGACCAGAGCCACTCTAGCGCCTGGGGCAGAGGCCAAGGAGCCATCCCCAGCGCCCGGGCCATCTTTGCTCCAATGGAGCCTTGGCTGCCGGAGGGGAAGAGAGAGACAGAGAGGAAGGAGGGCGGGAGGGGGGGTGGAGAAGCAAATGGGCGCTTCTCCTATGTGCCCTGGCCGGGAATCGAACCCAGGTCCCCCGCACGCCAGGCCGACGCTCTACCTGGACTAATCTTGATCTTAGACAGGACTACTCTAGGATGTAGTGTTATATGACTTAATGTCCCATTTCAAAAAGCTGACTTATTGAAATCTTTATAATTTATTATAGTACATGAACTTAGAGCATATCTTCATTTTGCCGGTTTTTATTTCTTTATATCTCATCAAACCTAAGGTGCCAGCAACTATAATATGCACTGTTATTGTTATTTTTATTAATTGGATTTATTTGGATGACGTTTCATTATAGATGAACCACTAAGAAAGAAAAAATACTGCCAATTAAGCATGACAAAATTCTTTCTTGTCATAAACTGTTAGTTAATATTAACATAATATTATAAAAAGAATGATGGATGTGGAACCAGGAGAAATGTGATATAGTCTCAGGTCAGCCCACAATTAGGTTTACTTATGAAGTACTGTCATTCATCTGGTAAAATCATATCATGGATTTTGTTAGTTATATCCCTATGTCAGAAGTGAACTAAAATATGTTTTAAAATAGAAGGAATAAGTTAGTAATTGCAAATTATTAATTATTTTTTAATGTGCCCCTCTTGTACCTAAAATGAAAGACTCTTCAAAAATGATAACCAAGTCAGGGACTAGAATGTGTCCATGTAACAAAGCTGTATTTCATGGGATTGACTTTTCATTCTACCTTTCTTACATCATCATCAACATATTTAGTTAATCATCAGATTTTATACAGTTTAATTTAACCAAACACTCATTAAGTATCTAGTAAGCACAAGTTGTTATTCTCAATATCATAGGTGAAGAAAAATAAGGATGACAACTTCATTATTCTTGGGTTTATATTCTTGAATAAATTTCAGGTTGCAAAAAAAGGTAATGAATTTATTCTAGCTTCCTTTGTAAATTTTATTGATTTATTATATACTTTGTTTCAGGTTTTGATTGATCTATCCAGCACGTCTCACCTTGATAACACTCCAAGGTGGTATCCTCTCAAAGAGCAGACTGAAAGCATTGATCATGGCAAGTCGCATGCCAGCCAAAGCAGCCAGCAATCCCCAAAGCCATCCGTCATCAAAAGCAGAAGCCATGGTATCTTCCCTGACCCATCCAAGGGTAGGAGATATTTCAAGTAGAAAAAACTTTTGGTTTTTTGTTCACTCAGTATTTTCTTAAATATGAATGCCTATATATTGAGTATATTTTGAGGATTGAATCCTATTAGAAAGTATTTAATATAATATTATAGAAAGAATGATGGATATGGAACCAGGAGAAATGTGATATAGTCTCAGGTCAGCCAATGATTAGGTTTACAACTTTGTGATCTTCACCTCTCTGATTCTCCATTTTTCAGCCTGTATAATGGAGAAGCTAGGGTTATAGCAGCTATTAATTCTTTTCCAACTCTCAAAATCCATGATATGATTTCACCAGATGAATGACAGTACTTCATAAATAAAATATAAAAAATTCTCAAGTTCATTGACTAGACATAATCATCATTATCATTTATACATATTCTAATTATTTAAAAGCCTGTTTTTTCACAGGTATGTTCCTATGTATTCTATATAATATAAATTACATATAATTCTGCATCTTTATTTTTACTTATCAGATCAAAAACATTTCCCCATTTCATCAAAATAATTGGTATACTGAAATTTACTTAAACCTTTCCTAAATATTGGACTCATGCTAATTCTATGATTATTTAAAAAAAACAACTAATATTTTTTAAATATCAACATCATACATTGTGTTAGGCAATATCCACAGCATTGCCATTTGAATGGAATTTTTCTTTGGAAGGTTCATTACCAATTACCCTACAACACAACATTAGTCTTCATCATAAACTGAGTTACCACCAATAGGTGATAACCATGTAGTATCTTACCTTGATATGCTCAACTATTTAAAAGTATTAAATACAATTTTTATATTGGACTTAAGTATTGCTTGCTTCTTTCTTTTTTTTTTTTTTTTTTTTTTTGTATTTTTCCAGATTTAGAAGCAGGGAGGCAGTCAGACAGACTCCCACATGTGCCCGACCAGGATCCACCCAGCATGGCCACCGGGGGCAATGCTCTGCCCATCAGGGGCGTTGCTCCACTGTGGCCTGAGCCATTCTAGCACCTGAGGCTAAGGCCATGGAGCCATCTTCAGTGTCTGAGACAACTTTAGCTCCAATGGAGCCTTGGCTTCAGAAGGGGAAGAGAGAGACAGAGAAGAAGGAGAGGGGGAGGGTAGAGAAGCAGATGGTCATTTTCTTGTGTGCCCTGGCCAGGAATCGAGCCCAGGACTTCCACACGCTGGGCTGATGCTCTACCGTTGCGCCAACCTGCCAGGGCCAGCTTGCTTCTTTCTTCTCTCAGAAAGTATATCAAAATGAAAAATGGGTCTTTGCCCATTAGAAAGGAATGGATTATAAGGGCAAGTATTCTAGAAAATAGGAAACTGAACCATCCATGTCCAGTAGGCCACTGAATTGATATGATAAACCTCTGACTACAATGAGTACTGTATTACTTAGGGATGAGTTTTATAGATCATTTATGGATTCTACTTTGTCAGATCAATGCTGCCCTGATTAACATTCTGGAAGATCAGTAGTTTAAAGACCTCTCTCTTTCTATGTGTGATTGATATATACATTCTCAAAACCCCTGAGACAAGGATTCTACAATCTTCACTTAATATGTCTAAGGGACTCACATGCCTTCATCCAAGATTTTGCTGCATTTTTACTTAAAACAACTCTTGTGACAGTGTAAACCTATTGTTTCTTACCTGATCTCTACTAGAATTAGGAGAGTTGCTTGACAAAACTATAATGTAGTCTTTAATATAAGGCTAGTTAGAATATATATATTCCTCTTCTTAAATTTACCTCATCTCAAGATTATTACCCATTTGCCTTTCCTCCCAAAAATTGTTTCCCAGATGTTTAATCACATGACTGTATGGTGAACAGTTGCATAAAAGAGCCCAAAAGGAAACAGATTAACCTAACTCTTAAGACAGTATCCAATTATGTGAGACCAAGCTTGACAGGAGGAATGCTGGGGCAACGCTGACTCACATTTTGTCCTTTTGTAATCAGAGATGCAGGTCCCCACCATTGAGAAATCCCATAGTAGTCCTGGGAGTTCGAAATCCTCCTCTGAAGGCCACCTCCGCTCCCATGGACCATCTCGCAGTCAAAGCAAAACCAGCGTCACTCAGACCCACCTGGAAGACGCAGGGGCAGCTATAGCGGCTGCGGAAGCCGCCGTGCAACAACTCCGCCTTCAACCAAGTAAAAGACGCAAATAAGTTCCTCAGCATGGCAGCTTAATGTTCATCTGTTGCCTTTCTTTCCTGCTGTCCTTTCCTGTTTGCTTTCTGTTTTTGGCATACCCTGCGCACTCTGTTCTCTGTCCCATTGTCTGTAAGAACTTCAATACATAATTATGCTCTTCTTATTTAGATATTTTTAATTTACATAGACTGCAGTAAAACTGGCTGTTTCTCTTTTGTCTCCACCATCTGTCCGACCTGGCTCGTGGTATTTGGTAGTCATGTCTGTGATGTTTGCAGGAAAACAGTGTTGTATGTCCTTTTTGTGTGCATTGAACTATCCTTTAGATTAGAATACAGGAGATACAAGCACAGTGGCCGCCAATTTTCCAGGCATTACACCAAAAACACACACATACACACAAGTATTTAAAGCAGATTATCCAGGAGATCCACTCATTATAAACACTCAAAGGTTTGAGGCAGTAGAGTAATGTGACCAACAGTCTAGTTCTAGAACCTAGGGGAAAAAGCCATTTTAAACTTAAAAACATTAATAGATTATGCATGTGAAATGTTGTGATTTTCCATGTGGGAATGTTTATAGACTTTTGAAAAAAGAAATCTGTGAAGAAAACACATTTCTTACATTCTCAAGAAAGTATATAATATTAATATATGTGTAAGCATATGTGATGAGGCCATACAACCTCGTTTAAGGAGCACAATTTCCAGCAGAAAGGATCCATTCTGCTGGATCGTCCTTTATATATGATAACAAAGAATTTATAGGTTATTTTTTTCTAACCATTGGAAATCCTTTGAAAGTCAACATATCAATTAAAGCATATCAATTTACCCATCATAACTGCTGTATTTTCATTTAATTAGTGAAAACTTAGTCAATTTATAAGCAATAGGTATAGGGACTTTGTAAATGTCACTTCTAAGAGGCATTAGCCAGAAAATGGAGAAAAATTCATGTTCTCCCCATTTCCCAAAGTCGTAATTTCCAAAGAAACAGCCAGTTTTAACGCCCTTCAGTGCTGTGCATGTGGTGTAATTTTGGCATTTGGAAACACAACTTCTTTAAGTATAGCAAAAGATCACTTCTGTTTGCATGACTTACATTTAAGCTGGTTCCATCTGAGGATACATACTCTGGGTTTCCATTTCACCTACATTGCGACAGCAGCACATAAAAGCGGTCAGTCTAATCATGCCAGGAAGCAGCACAGACACAGCATAGCAGGAGTCCTCCCCATTCAAAGAACTCAGTCTGATAATCTGCCTCCACCAGCCAATGGCAGCCACGACCAAAGCCAGCTAGCCCTCAGGAAGGTGATGTCTGATGGACCAGTCAAGCCAGAAGGAGGTGAGCAGAAAGGCGCGATTCAAAGCACACAGCAAGAACATTCCCCAAATTTAAAGCCCTCATCTTTTCATTTTTAGAGATTGTCTGATGAAATATGTTTATCTACTTTTTAATGTGCTTTTGTGGGCATGGTATTTCAGGACGTCATCTTTACCGTCTAAGTCCCCAGATCAGTCCCATAATATATTGACTACAGTGATTTGTATTTTTCTATGCAATGGGCATCTTCTAATTTTTGTTGGGAAATAGATTAACAATATTCATATTGCAAAATGGAATGCATGCTACTAACATGATCTGTTCAAGCATGACTATAAATATGTTGCATTGTGATAAAACTTTAAACTGCTCATAATTTGAGTTAGCATACCAGTTGATATATAGATCAGTCTTTGTTGCGTATCATTTCAAGTGTAACTTTTTAAAAATTCAGTGAATTTTGGAACTTCTTAGAGGAAAGTAAGGAAAAATTGTTAATGCACTCATTCACCTTTACATGGTGAAAGTTCTCTCTTGATCCTACAAACAGACATTTTCCACTCGTTTCCATAGTTGTTAAGTGTATCATGTTGGGCATGTGAATATACAAGTGCCTGTGTAATAAATAAAGTATCTTTATTTCATTCATAAACTACTGGGTTCTGAGCCATTGTTATATGATGCAGCCTAAAATGAGTGTGTCAGTTTTTGCTTTCTCATTTGATTCCTTGCAATAGGGTATTTATAGTTACTGCTCCATTGTTAGTAAGAGCTATAATGATAGAGCTTTTGGGGACAGACCAAAGTTTCATGTTGAAAACATTATAGGATAGAAAATTATTTCCATATAAAAGCACGAGAGCTTCCATCGACATGTGAATAAGTAGTGGAGTCGGGCTGCTCTTCCACTCTTTCTTTCTCCCACATCTGATCTACTTCACAGTCTTCTCAGGTTTCTGGATAGAGGAGGACATACTCTGAGCCCTTATTCTGAAGATACATCTGGACTTAAGTCCACAGCTTTGTTCAGAAAAGAAAGCAAGTTTGTATCTGTCCCTAACTTGACCCAGCATTTGTGGAATTTTCCCCAAGCAAGAGTGCCACTGCCGGTGACAGGAATCCAACAAAGGTGATAATAAGTTATCTTCAAATTTAATTCAAAAATACAAAGTTTAAAAAATAGGGATAGCAGTGTTTGCCCCTTTTGTCTCTTCTAGCCCTAAAATACTTGATTTTATCATTCTATACTTCCTACAAAATTCTACCCTATAGAATTTCTCTTTATTCTCAGAAAATTAAAAAAAAAAATTAATACGTTCTTGTTCCAAGTAATCAGATATTTAAGGGCTATGAATGATATGTGTAGCAGTTTGGAGGGCAAACCACTGTGATGAGTTTTGAATTAGCCAGGCAATCAAGGAAGCAATTAGCCTACATATTAACATAATTTTAAATATGCCCAATTTATAGATTAGTACCAAAGCATGAATTTCTTCTTCTAGTTATCCTTACTAGTATTTTCCAAAAGTACTTAGAATTCCTTCTCTCACCCTTTTTTTAATCAAATAAGTTTTGTTGATTTCTTAATGGATTCATTTTCTTCCTTCAAATCTTTCACAATTATAAATATCAAAGTAGTTAAGTGCTTCCCTTATTACATTCTATATTTAATTGTCATGATTTAAGTATTATTTTATAATATTCTGTCTGATTTTTATCTAGGCATGGTTATTAAAATCTGTAACAAATTGTTTTTAATCCCCTTTTTTCAAATAATGCTCTAATGGATATTTTTATACACTTTAAGTGCAATGACTGAATCTTGAATCATCTTTTATTGAAACTACAATCAAAAGGAAATCAAGATACCATAGTATGGATTCCTGTTTAATTTTTTTCTAATAGATGATAAAGAAAATGCCCTGCTTTCTAAAATGTAAATATATCCCTGTTCTAATAACTGTACCAGGAATATAATTCAACCATGCGTTTTGCCAACAACTAATGGCAAACATAGGATATAATTTATATAAAATGCCATATAAAACTCAAAGAGAAAAGAATTGGTAAGATATATAAACATATAAAGAGCCATCAAGTTTGTCTTCACTAACTGTAGAAATAAGTGTTAGTATTAATTTTAAGAGACTTGATAAAAATGTTCATTTCAAACCTCATAATCGAGTTTATATAATCTCATCTGCATTCTGAAAATAACACTCTGCATTGAAATAATTCTTCATGTTGTTCAAAGTGTTTTGTCACCATTTTCTCATTTTATCACACCTCGTAGATGAGGTATCCATTGCAGATATTTTCCTGAGTAAGCAATTAGAGAGTCACAGGGCTAGGATAGAAGAACACAACAGCTAGAAATTTTCAAAATTGGCAATACAACCCTTGTCCTGTTACCAAGCCTCTGCTCCTTTGAAATCAAACTCTCCTGATTTCAGTAAAAACAATTGTCATTTACTTATTGATTTCTCTCTCAAGTTCCAGAGGTTGCTAGAAATGATGGTGGATACAATTTAAACTTGCTCTACCTATGTGATCCTCCTCTGTGCAGGCTGATAATTAAGCTGCCACAAACCAAGACAATAAAACCCTCCCTGCACAAGGGTCGTGCAGCAGTGAGCAGAGTCGACAGAGGAGGCTCTGTGTACATCTGGAGTCGTTTCTGTCAAGGTGACGAAATTGTCCCTAAAGAGCTTTTCAAATATTTTATTCTGAGCTTTTCAGCAGATTTCTGTTTGAAGTAGCATAAAATATGGGTCAGGCAAGAATTAAAGAGTGAGCCAGAAGGAATCTTCCTCTCCCTCCGGGGTTTAGTTGCATGCTCGGAACCTGAGGGGAAAGAGTAGACAGATTGTGCCAGATCATCCTGATGCCGAAACAACTCTTGTTTCTATTTGGAAATCCTTGGAGTTTTTTTAAGTGAATTATTTTGTTGAACACAGGCCCTGTCATATTAGAAAGTGTCACCAACTAGGAAGAGTGTTTAAAAAGTAGTTATTTTTTTAAACCGTACCAAAATAAAAATAAATGGAAGCATTTTTAAAATCTTGAAAATGAACTTATTTGACATCCACTGTATTACATTTTAAGTGCAGTTTGAAATTCCTGATCTATTTTTGTTTGATACTAAGATTTTGGGTACATTTTTAGTTTAGAACCAGTAACACAAGGTGAATCGAACTATCCCTCCACTCTGACTGATGAAGAGCTCTTGGGATGGGTTAGTCAGAAGATGAGTTGGTGAGTTAGCTGTGTGAGAGGCTATGACTGAGTTCCTTGGTGGGACCAAATTGTAGGAGAAAAGCATGAAGCTACTTTCACAGACCGCTGCTGGAAACTCCACTTTCCCTAAGGCTCATTGCGGCACCTGTCAAAGAAGAGCTTCATATTCTCACGTTGCCATGGGGAGTCTTACTAGGCCATCACTCTGTGGGAGCTGCCGTCTTGGGCAAGTGGTAGTGGGAGGCTGGGTTGGGAAGCAGGGCGGGTCCTGGGAGAGGAGGGAATTATTACAAAAGGTATTAGCTAATCAGTATCTCATTCTCTTCAAACCAAAGGTAGCTGGCCACTTTCAGTCAGAAGGTATTTAACATTCTGTGGTTATGGAAAGGTAGGATCCAGAAGGGAAGTCAAGGAGAGGAGAAATCAGAATGAGTTCCTTTTGAGGTGATGTCTTCAATAACATTGTAACAGGTTAATAAAAACCAATATACATTTCTCATTTCAATGTGTTTGTAAGAAAGAAAGAAAATCTTGGATAGATTAATATAAAAAGAAATTGAAACTGTAATGATTGAATACAGCAAACATCCAACAAAATCTGAGAGAATTAAATTGGATATCAGCTTTCAAAGTTCTGTCTACTTCTTGGAAGCAAGGCTTTTCTTTGGTGTCTGAAGATCAAAATGATTTTTTTCTAAAGTTCTGTTCTTTAAGGGTTTCCATATTTTCTTAGAATGATTGATTATGCATTTTCAACTCTTTCTGTCCTCATTTAACATTTATTGTCAGAAATATCTCTGCTATACATGCAGAGTCACAGGCAGTAAATGAATAGCTCTGACCCTATGATGCTGTCTCTTGTTTATGGACCTTCAATCACAAAGGTGAATCTACTGACCTACCCACCAATGGACACTTTTGTTCTTTTCCAGTAGTAGACATGAGTCTGCACGGAGCCATCACACATCGTATGTCTGAGTCACACTGGGGACTTATATGTTCATTTCATGTGACATGGTAGCAAAACCTGCTGGCCTGAGTATCAGACTTGTCTTCAGTATGCTGTGCTTTAATTAGAGGGTTTAGTTGTGGGCCCATGTGATTGGATGTGACTATTAATATATTATCTGAGAAGAGGAGAAAGGCCTCATTTTAACATGCCAAAGTCCCTTAAATATTATTTATGATGTCTTTAACAAAGTTAAACTTAATTTTTAAAATGCAACTCATTTTACTTTGGAGTCAACAAAATTATTTTTAAAAAGTTAATTTATGAAATTGTCACCAGGGAGCAGAACCCTGTGGAAATGAGATAGACAAGTAAATGCTGATGGAGAAAATAAGAAGCATGGAGCATGAGAAGGAGGCGGGGGCCTGTATGGGGCCCTGGACGAAGAGTACAATGTGAGCATGGAGCAGGAACATTATCACCTGGGTTGGAGGAATCCTGGAACCTCAGGCAGAGGAATTCCAAAGGCATTATCTGGCTACTTACGAGTATTGCCTAAATCCAAGTATATTACAATCCATGAATTTCTTTTTTTTCACTTTTCATTTTCATATATTATATTATATAAAAGCATGATATTTCACTCATTCTTCATTGTATAAGATAATTTTCTGAGGGAAGGGGAACATATGGATATGGGATGGGAAGAAAGTAATCTTCATGTGTACCAAGGCAGATTGTGAAACTATCCTTTTTGCTTTTTATTTTGTTACTGTGTGGAATGTGTAAATATGTAATTAATCATTGAGGAGCCACTTATGGGTTTTATGAAAACACTAAAAATACAGAATTTTGAATGGAGTGTTTTAGAACAAATAGGAATAATGTATATATATAAATATAGTTTAATACTTTAATACTTAAGAACTGAAAGATAAATTTTAATTAGTTAAATTGGTAATTTGAACAGAAATGATCAAAATGCTGATATTGCTATCACAAATCAAACAAGAACAGATAAGTTTTGAGAAGAAAATGTTTGATAAAAATTAGAAGCATGTATCCCTATTTTTAAGCATATAAGAAAGACAGTAGAATAAAATTTCTGCTGTACTTGTTCTTAGAAGGAAAATTGGCTTTTCTGCATTACAAACTCAAAACCACATTATTTAACATTCTATCAGTCACATTATATTTAAATCCATTTAAAATGAACTCAGAATCTACATATAAAGATAAAAATAGACTTTTTATACTATATTACTGGAATTTCTATATTAAGTAAATAACCTTTGAATTACTATGTTGGCTTGTCTAGTCAATTATTAATGTACAAGGAAATTTTAAAAACTTGATATAGTGAAGACTCCTTTTGGGGAAGAATTTACATTTTTATGTCAGCATATCTACTTATTTGCTCTAGGTTTCTGCATATGATAAAGTAGGTTTTTAAAGCAAGAAAGTACAGACAAGCAAATTGCTATGATACATATACTTTGTAATTTATATTTTATGTTACTAGAGTTTTGAAGTTCTGGTAAAACAAGTTTTGATGAAGCTTTAAAAAGTTAAGCAGGGTAATAGTATCAATAATAAATCTTTTCTAGAATGGCTAACTTCACTTTTTTTTTAGTATAAAAATAAAGTAAAAGACACCATAAAATAATTTTCATGTATATAGTGGTTAAGATGATTGTCAAAAAAAGTTACTGCTAGTTGGTTTCCTTTCATTTTCACAGATAATATTTCATTTATAGGACTGTAGTTCTAGACCAGTAATTCTCAGTGTGCCCATTGGCCCAGGCGATTCCCCAGACCCTGTAGGTATCCACAAGGTCAAAGAACTCTTCAGAATATTAAGTTGTTATTTGCCTTTTTTACTCTCATTTATTCTCAACTGCCCAATGGAGTTTTTCTTCATTTACCTAAATTGTCAGGATATCATTGCTTTGATGGCTAATGAAAATATAGTTGTCATTTGTGTTTTAAATTTTTTTAAATTTTGAATATAGTAAATATTGATAGATATAACTCACATAAAACAGTTTTTAGGGGAGTTCAGTAATTTTCAAAAATGTTAAAAGGGTCTTGAGATCAAAGCTACCACTCTATACATATGTATACTCATAATCTTTCTTACAGCTAAGGACATTGGATAATTAGAGGTTTCTTCCAAAATATAATTATCATATTTGTCTCTAAATTTTGTATGCCTTATATCTGTTAGATTGCATTTCAGAACCCCTTCTTTCCTTTCTCATTTAATGTTAATTTATAATTATTAAGGTAGACCAATAGTAATTTTCCATTTTATATTCTTATTTGGAAATTATACAGATTAAATTATGATTATATGTTATATTCATTATTTTTTACTTTCAAAATCTGATTGGTAAGTTGCCTATCAACTAATCAGGCTGTTCCCAAACTAAGGTGGAGTGAGAAGGAGTATTAAAATTTATTAGAAAAACAATGTTTTATAAATTACTTGGCTTTTAAATTTTTTTGTATCTTCTCTATTACTGGACCAACCTTTATACTGCAAATTAATTGTGTTGGCAAAAATAACAATAGAAAAACTAAAGATCATCACTTTGATTCAAAGTTGAGGAAAAATTGTTTTACCCTTTTCCAAATTCTTGATCCCTAATTTTCAGGTATATAACTTAGCATGTTTTTAAACAATTAAAACTAAAAAAAGAATTCTGAAAATATGTACTTATCATTTATAGAAAATATATGAATTACCTACATTAGATGTTCATCACTATTTACATTCATACATATATTTTGTTTATTTTTTTTGATGAATATTATTTTCCAGACCTCTTTAAGGTGTTAGTGATACTGCAGTAAACAAAACAGACAAAAATCTATTGTTTCTGTGAATATGTCATACTAGTAGTGTTTATTGAATAAGCCCATAAAGGAAACATGAGAAGAATTATGAGGAATGACAAAGAGTTAGTTTTATTTAACTTTCATTGGGATTGAAAGAGAAAAATGCAATTAGTCATTGACTTAAGTTTATTTGCAATCAAACTTAACCATGTTTAGCCTGACCAGGCAGTGGTGCAGTGGATAGAGTGTTGGACTGGGACGCGGAGGACCCAGGGTTGAAACCCCAAGGTTGTCAGCTTGAGTGTGGGCTCATCTGGTTTGAGCAAAGCTCACCAGCTTGATCCCAAGGTCGCTGGCTTGAGAAAGGGGTCACTCTGTCTGCTGTAGCCCCCTGGTCAAGCACATATAAGAAAGCAATCAATGAACAATGCTTCTCATCTCTCTCCCTTCCTGTCTATCTGTCTCTCTCTGTCCCTGTCACCAAAAAAACAAAAAAAACAAAAACCCAAACTCATAATCATGTTTAGAAATACTTGGAAGTATATTTTATTTGTTCTGCTCTGATTATCACTAATAATCTTTATAGACCACTGAGATACAGTCACTACAGAAGCAGAGAAAGAATTTGAAAATGATTTATTTGGATAAAATATAGAGATTAATGAAAGTAGAGAGGTTAGGTCCCTTAGGATTGGACACATCTCTATCAAGTAATTGTCCAAACTCCTCTTTACCTTGTGGCTACTGATTACATTTAGTAATATAAAAAATACTATTTAGTGTTTGTTGTAGTATTAGCCATATAAAGCAGTCTATTGTTAATTTGTATATGTTTATACTGCAAATATATCTTTATTTGAAATATATTTGAGCAGTTTTATATAAATGAAACTTTGGGTTTCATTTAAGGACAATATATATATTTTTTAAGGACAATATTTTTTATCTAAGTATTCGTGATCTAAGTTATCAGTTTCAGGATTATGTAAGAACATTTTTCAAACCTATTTTTATAGTTAGTCAAAAAATATGCATGTTTTACAAGAAAACTGTGAGATAGAGATACTTCTGTTTCAAAGAATAATGAAAGGAATACTGTATTGAAAAATTAAGAGTTGCTACTTGATGTAGACCTTGAAAGTTTTTTCTTTTAAATATTATTCTCCCTCCTATTAACCATTTGAAGATAGAAATCTTCATTGTGTTGCAGCAGTTGTGCTAGCATCCTTTAGCACAAAACCAAAACTTGATATTTGATAAATATTTTGTTTGTTCTATTTGGACATAGCTGGGATTATATACCCTAAATTTATTAAAGATAATATGGATTTCTTAATTTTTATGAAAATATCTTAAACCTTTTTTATTATTTCCTTTGAAATTTTGGTCCCCACTTAAACTGTATTTACTTTAAATGACTTTCCCCAAACCCAGTTCTAAACAAAAAAACACCTTTTAAAAAAGATGCACTTAAAAGGCAACATTATAGCATAAATGCAAGGACTATAGTATACTGAGCCGTCACATAATTGATGTAAGAAAAAATTCTCTCTACCATATTATTAGTTAAACTAACTTTGCTCTCATTTCTAAACAACTATTATATTGGACTTATACTCCTAGTTTTGTTCCCTGTGTGATTATTTATTTATTTATTTGTATTTTTTTCTGAAGCTGGAAACGGGGAGAAACAGTCAGACAGACTCCCGCATGCACCCGACCGGGATCCACCCGGCATGCCCACCAGGGGCGACGCTCTGCCCACCAGGGGGCGATGCTCTGCCGTTACCAGAGCCACTCTAGCGCCTGGGGCAGAGGCCAAGGAGCCATCCCCAGCGCCCGGGCCATCTTTGCTCCAATGGAGCCTTGGCTGCAGGAGGGGAAGAGAGAGACAGAGAGGAAGGAGGGGAGAGGGGTGGAGAAGCAAATGGGCGCTTCTCCTATGTACCCTGGCCAGGAATCGAACCCGGGTCCCCCGCAGGCCAGGCCGACGCTCTACCGCTGAGCCAACCGGCCAGGGCCCCTGTGTGATTATTGACCCTATTATCTATAAAGATAGAACGAGTGAATAGCAAATATGGGGGATGCCTGAAAATTACTGATAGCAATAGACAAAAACAGATGATTAAGTTGATGTCTTGAAAATTTTAGTCATAAAGTCGATGTGGATGGAGAGAGAAGGATGTGAATCTGATTAAGAGCATTACCAAGTTTCCTGATACAGCAAATAAAAGTATCGCATTCCCATCTCCCTCGCTAAACAATGCTACTGTGTGAATATGTAATAATGACAGTAACAATAAAGTTGGAAATCTGACATTTTCAGGTACACGCTCAAAACAAATCAATGAATGAGATAAAACTGCAGTCTGTCCTCTTTTTTTTTTTACATTTTTTTATTGATTTGAGGGAGAGAGAGAGAGAAAGAGGAAGGGGGATAAGGGAGTGAGAGAAAGAGGGAGAGAGAGGGAGGGAGAAGTATCAACGCATCGTTCCACTTAATTGTGCACACACTGATTGCTTCTCATACCTGCCACAGGATAAAACTCACGACCTCTGTGCACCCAGTCCATGCTTCGTTAACAGAAACAGCAGCAGTTAATAACAAGTGTGAATAAGAGATTGAAAGGCAGGTGGTGGCAGTGCAGAGATAGTAGGAAAGGTCGCTAAAGTAAAGCACGCTGGAGAAAAAGAAATACATGCTAAAATAATCAAATGGTTATTTCAGTTCCATCATCAGACTATTGAAATAAAAAAGTAACTATTAAATGATTTTTCTTAATTTCAAATAGTTGATCTTAAATCTTACAGATTGTACATATGAAGATAATAAACATTATATCAACCAAGTAATGTGGGAAATTGCAGGCTATCTACATTAGAAATTATTCCTGAAATATTTGGCAATAGCTTTAAGCTGGACCAAGGACATAAAACCAATGATAGAACACCACAGGCAGCAAAGCTTTATACATTCCTAGCCCTGAATTGTGAGAGATGCAGAGACCTAACAATCTTAATCTGACATCATTAGATGTGATAGAAAAGTGGATTAGCATTTTTTTTAGTTTAATTCTTTTTTTCTCTGATTAATTAGTGTCTGAAGTGAAACAAGTCACTTAATCTTTCCAGGGCTTAGTTTTTCTATAGGTGAAATCATGGGTCAGGAGCAGGTGATCTCTAGAGTCCTTACCAGCTTTTAATTTCCATGGTTCCACAATTATGAAGTTGTCTTCAATTCTGATCTGCGGACTTTGAGCACAGCGCTGCCATCGTGTGGTAGGTACAGTGATAGTTCTACATTTTTAAGTACTATTGCAGAGGCGAAAAACCCCCAGCAAAGTAATTGAAGACAGATGTGCAGTCACAGAGACACCATCCGATTTAATTAAGGTTGGCCACAGTGTAGTAATAAAACAGAATGTCTAACAATCTATCATCTGAAGAAAATAAAGAGATCAAAATATTATTTAAAGCAGATTAAAATTACTTAACGGCAGATAAAATTTGCTTACCTGAAATGCCCCCTCAATAATCAACTCACAAACATGATGTAGAGAGGGTCCCTCTCTGCATGAGTGTGCTTAGTCTGTCATACACTCATCTAATACAGCTTCCTTCTAGTTGGTGCTCAATAGTTCAAACAAGAAGTTGCAAAGAAAGTACACAGAAAACTGTAGGCTCCAAAATGTTTTATTATTAAACTACAATTCTTCTGTAAAATAAACATCTTAAGCACATAATATATTCTTGCATAATAGGTCCATGATTTCTGAAATTCTGATTAAAAGTTGGAAGAGTTAAGCGAGGTAGAATATTTTTGAATTAGTTAATTTTGGAATCATAAAATTATAGAAAGTTAGTATTTTAAAATGTTCTCTTCAGGAACATAGAAATGCAAAGACAGGAAGTGGAATTAGCACAAGCACTAGTGTCTATAATAGCACCCTCTGGTGGTTCTCATCGAATATTACTGTACATATTATTTTCTATTGTTACTCCCATTTAAATCTTTGTATCCATGTTCTGTTATGAACTTTTGTTAAGTTCACAACTCTATGCTCTCTCATGTTTAGTATATTATTATTTTTATTAAATGTTTCAGTGAAACCAGTTTTGTGTGGATGGGGTAAACAAAACATCTAGATGAATAACCATAGTTTTCTATACAGTATGATAGATTACTATTGCTGTTGATTAGAAAGTTATGATTTGTATAAAACATACAGCTTGGTAAAAAGTAAATATTACTTTAGTTGTTTGGTTAAAAAAATTATTAATTTATTATTATTATTATCATTACTATTTTAAATATTGCTTCAGCATAGTTCCAGAATAAGTTTTTAAGAAGGCTCCAATGGAGAAAACACAGGCTCTGCTTTGAATAATGACAAGAATATAACAACTACATTCAAACATACAAAGTGATAATTGCCAAGGAAAGATATGTGACCTTGTGCTCCGAGAGGACAGATAGAGGGGAGTTCGCTTTTGATTGGTAAGATGAGGAGAATGCACGAAGCAGGGCCTTTGCTCTTCTGAGCTGGGCCTTCACTGATGAGTACAGTTTAGGTATAAAAAAGTAAGGGGGCAGAGGAAGCATAACAACACTGGAAAGAAGAGCCTCAGCCAAAGCGCAGGAGAAAAAAAGCCAAACCAAAGGCATCAGAGTGAAGGGTCTCAGTGGACTTCTTTCTAAAGCATGTGAAGGAGAATTATGGGAGATACATTCAGAAAGGAACAGATGGGAAAGAACTTTGAGAGGCCAAGAATTTGAAACTACTTATGCTATGAGCAGATACAGACCGGTAAAAAGCAAAGGACTATTGTGCATTTTAATTGAATTTATTTTCAGAAACCAACCAAATGTCAGACTCTAATTCTACCCCACATTTACATACAAGGTTAAGAATGAAAAATTCAATCAAGCACCAGATGTTTTGTTAAGGTAATGCCAAACATCTAGATTTATTTAAATTAATTGCCTGACTTCTAACTACCCAACGTTTTTTTTAATTTTATTAATTGTAATTGATTGTGTTTACATGAATTCAAGTGTCCCACTGAATATAACACTCTCACACCCCACCCTCGTGTCCCTATTTATACCCTGTTTGCCCCCCTCTCCCTAACTCCCTTCACCCCTTCCTTCTGGGACCTGCTGTCCTGCTATCTGTATCTCTGTGTTATGTATATATAATTTCACTAATCCCTTTACCTTCTCTGATCCCATCCCCTCCTCCCTCTTCCCTCTGGCTGCTGCCCCTCTGCTCCCTGTGACCCCACCTCTGCCTCTATTCCGTTCCTCAGTTCACCTTGTTCATTAGATTCCACATATATGTGAGATCATATGATATTTGTCTTTCTCTGCCTGGCTTATTTCACTTACCAACATTTCTTTAGATATAACCTTACATGCAATTTTGTTAGCAAAGATGGTAGGTAAATACGACTTATTCCACTATGTGTCTATGTTCCATATATTTGATTTTCTTTTTTTATACTTCTTATAGAATATTATTTATTTGTGTTTAAATTAACAGCATTTGCACAGACTTTCCGAACAACATTTCTATTCACCTAGACATGATGAAAACACATCTTTTCTTAGATGTATTTCTAGTCTCCTTCCTTTCTTCTTATATGTACTGTGTATCCATCTCCAATTTCTCAGAAGGGAAATAGAACTAGAAATTGTATCAAGTAAAATCAAAGTTCACAAAAAAAAAGATTGAATATTTTAAAATGTAAATGATAAGATATCCTTTCTATAATGTAGCTATTTTGATACATTGTGAAATTGCTCTTGAGTAAAAATTGTTTTAATTTAATAAAAATAAATGTATTTAAAAATCAGTATTTAAATTAATGTCTATTAATTAAGGTTTGTCTTTGAAAATAGTATGTTACAATCTTTCAGTTGATGAAATTAAAGTTTTTTATTTAACATCATACTAAAAAATAACAACATTCTTGTTGGGTAGATTATACAATGACAATCAAAATGTATGACAGCTTTCCTTTGTGTACAATCATTTGACTAATCTGACTCTATGTGGTTAATTAAACTGTTCAATTTACTTTATAAATGTTCATAATTTTATGTCTTAATCATATTATCTTTTTAAATCATATTTTAACAACAATTATTTGGGTTTCTTCTACATAAATTGGAAGAAAATATAAAACAAACATTATAACTGTCATTCTGCCAATCTTGTCCTGTGGGTTACTAACAATTAATTGGTCACTGGCTATTTAACATGATTCAAACCTTTTTCTAAATACCTATTCCCAGCTTTCAGACAGACTGATAGGTAATCGACTAACAAACATTTATTCACACCCCTTGTTCTGAGAAAGTAATCCTGTAATCACTGGAAAAGATATAAAAATTTCTGGTAGCATTAGACAATCTTTTGTTGTGAAATGGGGGAAACGCTTAAACTTTTGCAAGATTTGATTCTGACTGCCCTGCTGACAGTTTCCCTGCCTTTATATGGTTCCTTTGCCATATCTATATTTATCACTTCATTTGTTATGTTGATTATATTAAAATTCCACCACATCAAGAATCAGTGTGCTTGTACATGGTTCCTGAAAAAATATGTAGCTATCTTAGGATCATTAAACAATTATCAACTATCCAGTAGCATGAATTTCTCCAACTGCTTGCACAATTCCTGGTTGAACAAAGATACATCTATGAAAGAGAGACTTTTAGTTTAGTAGCATAGAATATGTCTAAAATTAGAATAGAATCCAGGCAAACTTATTCTCAGGGACTAGGTCCACTCAAAGACAGTAGGGAACAGACATTAATGAAAGGCTGGGGATATGGCAAGATGAAGATGATTGAGTTACTGATCTCTTGCTTTTTCTCTTCATTTTCACACACTAATGAGATAAGCATTACTAACCCCATTATTTTCAAAATAAAACTTCTTGGTTTTACAACAGAGTGAGTTGGGATTTAAAGGTACATCAATATGATCAAAGTTCATGCTCTTAAACTCTGACCAGAGGGAAGAAGATAAATAACAATTCAAAAATTTACCTAGAGCATTTTCTTTCTCTAAAAATAAGAGAAACCATTTGCCTCTTTTTTTTAAATCAAAAATTACCACCAAATCTCCTGTAATCTAGAAATCACTAACTATATTAGTACTATACTCCTATTGCATAATTTACAGCACAAAATTATTTTTTGTGGAGAATATAGATCATTACATCCAAAATAAAATCTTGCCTGACCAGGTGGTGGTGCAGGGGATAGAACGTCGGAGTGGGATGTGGAGGACCCAGGTTCAAGACCCCGAGGTGGCCAGCTTGAGCGCGGGCTCATCTGGCTTGAGCAAAAAGCTCACCAGCTTGGACCCAAGGCCGCTGGCTCCAGCAAGGGGTTACTCAGTCTGCTGAAGGCCCATGGTCGAGGCACATATGAGAAAGCAATCAATGAACAACTGAAGTGTCACAACGAAAAACTGATGATTGATGCTTCTCATCTCTCTCCATTCCTGTCTGTCTGTCCCTATCTATCCCTCTCTCTGACTCTCTCTGTCCCTGTAAGAAATTAAAAATATATATAAAAAAATAAAATCAAACACCTGAAATTTTATAAATAAGTACCAATCATAAACTAAGAAATGCCTATAAAGAAACACATATATTCAAATTGAATAACACACTGGCGATAGTTGATAGAGATACAAACAAGCACAGAATTTTCAATTACTTTATGAAGTTATGTGTTCTGTTGTGCATTTCCACTTCTCAAGAGAAACCATATTATTAGTTATTGAATATTAATATGGAAAATAAGCAATTTTTCCTTATCCTGTTATTTTTCTCTTTCTAAACTCCTTTCTCCATGAAATAGCCAGAACTTCTATTTGTTCACCATATTATTGCAGCGCTGACAAGCCACAAACAGTAATACTAGACTAGTCGCATACTATTTAACACAGCATAAAAATATGATGGTTGATCCCTAAAAGTGGTTGATTTTCCCCTTATATCCAATGAAAACAACTCCATTAGTGTTGCCACTGTGCATTCATTATTCGTTAAGGAAAACAAAATGAAAGGCAGATTAAGAAATGTGCAGTTCTTGCTAGAGCTGTTTCTTTATACATTAATGAAGAAAATGCATAACTGTGCATTTGGAGGTCACTGGAAGTATCACTGATTGACTGTGGTGTTGACTCTTCCCACACCATGCAGCAAAGCCTACCAATCACCGGCCTGCAGAAAGCTCCGTGTCCACCGGCTCCTCGGGCAGCAGCTTTGGCAGTGGGTATAGCGTGGACAGTGAAGGAAGCAGCAGCACTGCAGGGGAGACTAATCTATTTCCTATTCCAAGGATGTAAGTGGTTCTTTTTTCTCACTACAAAGCTAACAGCATCGTAAGCTTTTCTTAACATTTAACACGAAATAACTAGATAATTATCCAATTCTGAGTCATTGTCCCTGAAGCACTTCCAACTGTTCATGTTTACATAAAAAATAGATGGTTCAGGAAAGACTGGACTAATTAAGTTAATTCCAACCATGAAGGCTGGTCACTACCAGGACTACTTAATTACTGCAATTTGTACTTAATAGAAAAACTAATAAATTAATAATTAGCCATGTCTGAATTGTGCTTTAATCACATACTAACCAAACACAAACTTTATTGACCTTTGATATAAACAGATTAATTTACTTTGAAACAGAATATTTTTAAAAACTCATATATTTGAAATAGATAGAACACATTGGGCTGCTGATACAGATTTTTCAACTATAAACCTTACTAAAATTAAAATTGAAGATTTTTGAAATGTTTCCAATATTTTTTAGAACAAATATCAGTAATATACATAAGTCCCTGAATAGATACTTGTGGATAAAATTCATTTATAATACATTAAATCTCAAAAAATAATATTGTAAACCAAATGCAAAACTAGACTGTTGTTTAGAATGTGTTAGAATGGGCTTAGTCACATTGGTGGCAAAATGCAGCAGCCTCCAAGATAAATACATAGGTTGTGTCTCTTCCAATATAAAAACTGGAACAGCCTCGCCTTTCCTTTTCCTCACCAGCACTGGTTTTCTGGGTCCACGCAGCTCCAGATCTAGGCCAGAGTAAATCTGTCCTGCTACCTGGTTTTGTAAAATCTGTAAGCTAAAAATAGCATTTCAATTTTAAATGTTTGATAAAGGAAAAAGGGGAATAGCATTTCATGACACATGAAAAATCATAGGAAATTGAAATTTTAGGGCCTATAAATTAAGTTTTATGGGAACACAGCCGCACCCACTCATTGAGTAATTGTTGGATCACCTGCCTTTTTTGTTTGTTTTTTAGCAGTAAACTATGGATCAGTAGAATTATTTTTATTTACTCACTTTTTTTCATTGAAAAAATATATATATTTTTTCTTTTTTGTATTTTTCTGAAGCTAGAAACGGGGAGAGACAGTCAGACAGACTCCCGCATGCACCCAACCAGGATCCACCTGGCACGCCCACCAGGGGGCAACGCTCTGCCCACCAGGGGGCGATGCTCTGCCCCTCCCGGGCGTCGCACCGCCGCGACCAGAGCCACTCTAGCGCCTGGGACAGAGGCCAAGGAGCCATCCCCAGCGCCCGGGCCATCTTTGCTCCAGTGGAGCCTCGCTGCGGGAGGGGAAGAGAAAGACAGAGAGGAAGGAGAGGGGGAGGGGTGGAGAAGCAGGTGGGCACTTCTCCTGTGTGCCCTGACTGAGAATCGAACCCGGGACCTCTGCACGCCAGGCCGACGCTCTACCACTGAGCCAACCGGCCAAGGCTGAAAATATTTTCTAAAAGAAGCCTTATTTCACTGGTTCTTGGCCTCTGATGATCCAGTTTGACTGAAGAGAATTTCAGTGAATTCATTAAATTCCTCTCTGTAAATTGCAAATACCATATGAATTTGTAAAGGTTTGCACCACACATCATTTAACAACTTTACAGTTTACCCTTACCTTTCAAAATGTGAATTTGACACTGATTATAAAGTTATAACTTTCAAAGAATAAACTATATTAGTTTCTCAATATCTGACTATCTGAATGAAAGTAGATTATGGATTTTTACATCCATACCAGATTCCAATTTTGGTTTTTTCCCCCGTTTTCTTATTTCTCTTGTAAGTCAGAGCCTTTCAAAGCTGCTGAGGAGGCTATTGTTTTGCTACATGAGCTCACAGAAAATTCTCTTTTATGAAGCATGACAGACTACACCTGTGTAAAAGCAGTATTTATCTATACTCATTGTGTCTAGCATTGCATGGGCTAACAAAAATGTTCAGTAACTATATGGTGACTGATTAGAAAATATAAAATATAAACTGTAGAGTCAGAATGTTCTAAGCTGAAGATTATTTATTGAAAATTCAGAAAAATTTCATCCTTCACATGACTCACTGATACGTTTCCTTTGTATTTCATTTAGCTTTGTAATGCTGAAGAATTTCCATAAAATTGTAGAGATGCACTTAATACACACTTTGGCTAAATACTTAATGTTAAAATCAGTTTTAGTAGAAGCAATGACTACAGCTGACACCATTTATTAAAATGAAATCTAGGAATAGAGATCAAATAAAAAAATATTAAACAACTATTTTATGACAATTATTAAAAATTAGTTTATTAAAGTTTGGCATTGTATAAAATAGTAATTTTTCAATACTCTCATGTGCTAAATTACCACTACCAAAAAGATCCTCACTTTCAACTGAGTTTGGCTTATTCTGCTAGAATAGTGTACTGCTAAAGGTGAGACTGAATAAATTGTTAAGCTTTTCTCCCTGCAGCACAGCAATGTGTTTTAATTTATCAACTAATTATCTTTGTATATATTTACAGGCTATAAATTGTACATATATAAATATATACATATATATACTTAAGTACATGTATATACATATGCATTTACATACATATATACACATATAAACATACACATTTATATATACATACATATATATGTGTGTATACAGGTTTTGGCAAAACTAGGTTTACAGTTGCTTGTATGGAGATAATAATAATAAAAGAATAAACTCTGTGTTTTACATACTCACAATTGTAAACCTACCTTTGACCCATCCTGTATGTGTTTGTGTGTGAGCATATATATATTTATATGATGTGTATATATATGTGTGTGTATAGTCTGCATAAAAATATACAAAAATTATGCAAATCTATAAAAATCAAAACAGTATGGCATAAAAACTGGTATATACATCAATGATATAGAATATAGAACCCAGAAATAAATCTTTACATATGTAGTTAATTAATGTATGACAAAAGATGCAAGGGGTAAAAATAAGGTCTCTTCAGTAAGTGGTGTGGGCCAAACTGGACAGATATATGCAAAAATGAAATTGGACCACTTTTTTTAATACCATATTCCAAAATAAATATATATGTTTAAATATAATTTCTAATTTTTATGCGTGCATTTGGTGTTTCACATAATTATTTAATAAAAAATTTGGTTTTTGATGTAGAATTGTCAAACTGAAACCGGGTAATGGCTTTCAGGATAAAATGATTTCTGAATTTGTATCTGTTCCTCCCTCATTGTGAGCAGAACACTTTTTAGGAGAATGATAAACTTTTAAAACAGCTTTCAAGTAAAATATAATTAGATTCTTTTTAAAAATTATTTTGTTATAACTGACACACAATATTTTATTAGTTTTAGGGGTACAGCATAGTGATTAGACATTTATATATCTTATGAAGTGGTCACCCCGATAACTCTAGTACCCATCTTACACCATACATACATACTACATTATTATTGCCTATATTCCCTATGTTGTACTTCAAGTCCCTGGGACTATTTTTATAACTGGAAAGTTGTAATTGCTTCATCTGTACCCCCCTCCACACAACACCGCTCCTCTCTGCAGGCCCATGTGTTATTACAGTTTGATATCAGGCAGCATGATGTCGCCTGCTTCGTTCTTCTTTTTCAACATTGCTTTGACTGATTGGGGTTTTTGTGGTTCCATATAAATTTTGAGGTTATTTGTTGTAGGTCTATGAAAAATGCCATTGGTATTTTGATAGGAATTGCATTAAATCTATAAATTGTGTTTAGTAATATAGTATAAGTAGGTTCTTAAGAAATAAGTACGATTACATTTTTACTGGGTTCAGCACACCAAATATTTTTGTGAAAGTAAGAATTGTTAGTAAATCCTGCTATGTTAGAATTATTGTCTAGAAAAGATAGTATCAAGACGTTCTTTTTGTTCACACATGCTTTTTACACTTAAGTATTTTATTTCATTTTTTACAGCATCTTAGACATTTACAGAGAAAGCAGTTACAAAATTTTTTATATGCCCCCTGGCTTCTTCTGACTAAAGAAATAGAAACAGTCTCTAGTCCTTTGACTGTTACATTATCAATGTCCTGAACCTAGAGTGCTCAACGTCTCATAAGTTATCAATTGGCCTTCCCAAAACTTAGTGGCTAAAACTAAAAGTAAGTAGAAGACTGGGGCTGAATTCTAAGGCCAGTGTGCATATGCCTACCTATGAATACTTTATATTTATTGATTGTTATGATGTTTCAAGCACAGTGTTAAGCACTTTATATTTTTCCATGCTCATAACCAGAAGGTTGCTAATGTTACTATCTTTAAATTACTAAAGAAGAATTAGTCTTCATCAGATTAAATAGCTTTGCCTTAGATGACACAAAGCATCAAATAGCAAGGCAGAGATCTCGCAGGCCGACTTCAGAAGGCATTATGCAAACGCAGGCTAGGTCTGAAACAAAGCTACTAAGTGAAATAAAAATCTGTGTTACTGCAATATTATTTTATTTTAATTCATAGTTTTCCTTCTCACCGAAGGATCTGTACAAATCATCATAACAAAGTGTGAAGATATAAAAACCCTTCTCACTTTTGAGTTGAAAATGAAAAAATAACCAGTCCTAAATTCTCAAAGAAAACTTGAAAATTTCATGCTGGTCTGAACTTCAATAAATGAATCAACAAATAAAACATTGAATCCTGAACTATTTATTAATTTGGACCATGTAGGAATAATAAGTTCCTGTTTTAAAATGAACACTGTATAGAGCAATTTATTGTGTTTGTATTTGCCATTCAAGTAATTGATTGCAGGTCTGAATATATAATGTCATTCTATTTTTGTAAACTTGGCCTGCCCATATGCATTTAGGAGATCGTAACTGAAAATAGTATAATCTTTTGTTTTCTTTATAAACAGAGGGAAGATGGGGCTGAATGGGCAAGAGCCTATGAAACAGCCAGGCATAGGAGTAGGACTAGCAGAAACTGAAGGTAAGTTATCATTTACAGTGCTGGGTTTTTGTTAAACCTATATGCTATACTATTAGTGTTTTGTTTTTCTTTTAATATGAAATTAATTTCTAAGTACAAGTGGCAGGAGCACTATATGTCATCAATATCAATTAAATTAGAATGATCTGATAAATTTATCTGACAATTTCCAATCTCCTTTAATATTTAACATGTAAGTACAAAAATATTTAAAGAGGAAGAAGAATGAGAAAGATAATAGGAAAAAAACTCAAAAGATTTTCTTAGGAAAAAAAATCTAAAAATTTTAACTATTTTTGTTTAAAATACAATGCAAATAAAAATAAATTATGAAAGCTCATTTAGGTCAATAGAAAACTTTAAGTATATAAGGATAAGAAAAAACTAATGGTATAAAATTATTTTACAAAAAAATAATGACAACTAATTTCTAAAGTGAAAACCTAATCTGAAATTAAATTTGGTTCTATTAAATAATTGGTTAAGTTATTACAAATGCCAAAAAAACACACCTTAATTTAGCACACATATATATAATAAGTATCTATGAGTTGCACAATGACTGGCTTACCTTTGGTAATACTGCAATAAAATCTGATGGCACTATTATTCTGCATGAATTGTACCAGCCTCTCAATAATTTTAATTGTTCTCATTGTTTTACATTATTCTAAGTACTTTCCATATAATATATCATTTAATTCTTAAAATGACCTATGTAGGTAAATATACCATTTACTGGTTTTAAATAAAAAAGAACTAAAGTGTTCTTTTATTTAAGAAATAATAAATGATGCCAAATCACATGCTATTAAAAAGAATGATTAAAGGCACAGTATCACAAGGACACCAGATAGAGAAATAGGAAACCTAGATTTGGGTTTCAAATCTGGTCCTGTTACCTAACTGCCGACCTGATTTCTCTGTCTTCAAAAACCTCAGCTGACATATGCTGAGTCTCAGTGATGCCTAACGTGTCCAGGCTTAAGTAGACAGCACATTTCTCTGGTTCTACTGATAAACTGGTTTTTGGATTTATTCAAAGGCTGCTTCCTGTCTCTGTTGCCATATTCCCCAGGACTCCATCCTCAGCCCACCCATCCATGTACTCACTCTCTCTCTCCATGAATTCATCAATGATTGTTGATTAGCCCCAAATCTACCATCTAGACCAGGGGTAGTCAACCTTTTTACACCTACCGCCTACTTTTGTATCTCTGTTAGTAGTAACATTTTCTAACCGCCCACTGGTTCTACAGTAATGGTGATTTATAAAGTAGGGAAGTAACTTTACTTTGTAAAATTTATAAAGCAGAGTTACAGCAAGTTAAAGCATATAATAATAATTACTTTCCAAGTACTTTATGTCAGATTTTCGCTAAGTTTGGCAGAATAAGCCTTTATAAAACAACTTACTATAGTTAAATCTATCTTTTTATTTATACGTTGGTTGCTCCACTAACGCCCACCATGAAAGCTGGAACGCCCCCTAGTGGGCGGTAGGGACCAGACTGACTACCACTGATAACAATGTGGAAAACACTGTATTTAAAAGAGAGGAAATTTATGCTTGGCATTTGTTATACACTCATAGAAGTGAGTGAAAAGCCAAGCAGGAGATAGAAAGAAGCCACTGTCCCTGTAGGCTGAAGGCCTGGGATTGCTGAAGCCAGAACCAGTCAACCTTGCTGGGAGAAGAAACGAGGAAGCGAGACAGCAAGTACTAGAAATATCTCCAGATAGACAGAGTGGGGAGAAATACTCCAGTTTCTCCCTTTGTCCTGTCTCCGAACTCTGCCAGAGCCTGATCCAGCTGGCAGCCAACTGACAGGGAAACAGCCGAGGGGCAGCTACTGTGAGAGGAGGGCAGAGGCAAGACTGGAATGTGCTTGCACACAGGTTTAAGGCCAGCATACTATATATATATATATATTTGCCTGGAGATCCCACAGATGCATCAACCGACCTAAGCCCTGAACAAACTTCACCTTCTTCCCCATTTTGCCTCCTTTTTCTCCTCTGTGCTTCCACCACTCACAAAATCTATGCTGATTTACACCATAATTTTCATATTTTGTTATCATTGTCCTTTGATTTGAATTTACCTGTCTCTCTGCCCGTCTCCTCCCTAAATCTGAACAACTCTCAGACCAGAGCTGTGGTTGCCCTGCACTTAGAGAGCCTGCGTCTAGAGTTAACTTCGAGACTATCTGTTGAGTGAATGAATAGGCAATATAATCATATCTAAAGTAATAGCAATTGATTTTCATTTGACTCTGGAATTCTAGTATAGAGAGAAGCAATTCATGAACAGTTTTTCAGTTTTAGCTATTTTGTTTTACATTTATTTTAATCTTAAAGTTTATAAATAGACTTCTTTTTGTTATCAGTTGACATAAACAGCCAGTTCATGGGGAAACAAAAACAAACAAATAAAACAGAGTTGTTGAGTTTGTTTTTAGACATACATTTTCCTGACTGAATTATGCCTCCTTTTAATTCTTTTTCAGGCACCAGAGAAACAGGGTCTTTTTGTGAATTTGTACAGATTTTTTGAAATTGTAGATCTTGAAATGTTCCCCTTCATCTTGAATCTTTCATATTATTTATTTTGGCAATTTGTTTTATGAACACATTGATCTATTTAAGGGAAATTGATCCACAAAGATAGGCTCTAGGAGATCATACTTAAATGAAAAGTTTATCATAGACTTAAAGTAATCACCTTTGTACAGTTTGTTTTCATAAATTTTTATTTTTATTTTTAGAATTCTAGTGTACAGAATGCAAAAAGTCATATTGCATGGGGTTGAAATTGTATGTTGAATATGCTAATGAAAATTTTTGATGCTAAATAACCATGTTCTTATTGAACTTATTGAGCAAGTCTACTTATTCAGTGTCCAGATTTAAAAAAAACAAAACTCTTTTCCACTTAGTCATCTTATCTCATAATGTTTCATCTTCTCTATAGCAGTGATTCTTAAACTGTAATTCTAACATGAAATTAATTCAGTGGGTCAGAATGTGAGATCAGTCAAAGGTCCTGGGGTTCTGACCTAAGTTTTAGCGGAGAATATTAATATTCTTGTGGACTAACTCTCCTAATGAAAGGTTGACCTTCCACAATTTAAGTAAGTAGGAAATGTGAAGTGCAAATAAGCTATATGGCACATGATTAACATCCTTTAAATTGCAGCTATTATTAAATTAGAAGTGAATTTAAGATGGAGCTGTTTGGATCCCATCCAAAGGAGTGAAATCAATCAAGACTGATAAAGTATCTTGTACTTGTTGAGAGATCTATGTAACACCATTTCTCTTAAAGATTGAGATGAAATCAATTAGACTTTCCTAATTGTGTTTCTCAATTAGCATTAAAAACCTTCAATACCCTCGAGACAGACAATATGGCCCTTTTCTACATTTTTTTAGTAGGTGTATTTACAAGCTTTATTTTTTGCTACTGGGCATTTATAAAGATAATATATAGCGACTATCTTGACCCATTTATTCTCCTAAACCAGCTGTTCACAAGTTTTAAAATCAGGCATCAAAATCATAACTTGGTGTGAGGCTTAATTTGCCTGGCTGAATTCATTTAAAAACAAACAACCCTAATAAATAATTTATTTTCTTATGTACCTTGGAAGCTTGAATTGAATCAATCAATTTTTATTTCCAATGGGCCAGAACAAATAAGCCTCTACCATTACAGAAATATGCTAAATTCTACTTGCAAATGTTTCTGAATTTTGGGTGATGGTGAAATTCTTTTAGGATAATTTAGTTTTCTACCATTTAGACTTAGATTGTAAGTTATATTTTCTAACTGAAACATTCTTTTGGGGGGGGTGACAAACAGACAGGAAGGGAGAAAGATGAGAAGCATCAACTCATAGCTGCGGTACTTTAGTTGTTCATTGATTGCTTTCTTTTTTTTTTTAAGAATTACATTTCTGTTATTTCACACAGGAAATGGACTTAAACAAATGGAATTTCTATGCTGCTTTTGTACTTGAGTGAGGGGGATTAATTTTTTTTAATAATTTGAATGGGGTGACATTGATAAATCAGGGTACATAAGTTCAGAGAAAACACCTCTAGGTTATTTTGACATTTGATTATGCTGCATTCCCATCACCCAAAGTCCAATTGTCTTCCGTCACCTTCTAACTGGTTTTCTTTGTGCCCCCCCCAACCCCCTCCATCTCCTCCCCCCTACCCTGTAACCGCCACACTCTTGTCCATGTCTCTGAGTCTAATTTTTATGTCCCACCTATGTATGGAATCATATAGTTCTTAGTTTTTTCTGATTTACTTATTTCGTTCAGTATAATGTTATCAAGGTCCATCCATGTTGTTGTAAATGATCATTTTTTATGGCTGAGTAGTATTCCATTGTATATATGTACCAAAGCTTTTTAATCCCGTCGTCCACTGACGGACACTTGGGTTGTTTCCAGATCTTTGCTATTGTGAACAATGCTGCCATAAATATGGGGGTGCATTTCTTCTTTTCAAACAGTGCTATGGTGTTCTTGGGGTATATTTCTAAAAGTGGTATAGCTGGGTCAAAAGGCAGTTCGATTTTTAATTTTTTGAGGAATCTCTATACTGTTTTCCACAGTGGCTGCACCAGTCTGCATTCCCACCAGCAGTGCAGGAAGGTTCCCTTTCTCCACATCCTCGCCAGCACTTATTCTGTGTTGTTTTGTTGATGAGCGCCATTCTGACTGGTGTGAGGTGATATCTCATTGTGGTTTTAATTTGCATTTCTCTAATGATTTGTGATGTTGAGCATTTTTTCATATGTCAAATGCCTATTGGCCATCTGTATGTCCTCTCTGGAGAAGTGTCTATTCATTTCTTTCACCCATTTATTGATTGGATTGTTTGTCTTCCTGGTATTTTTACAAGTTCTTTATAAATTTTGGTTATTAACCCCTTATCAGACGTATTGTCAAATATATTCTCCCGTTGTGTAGTTTGTCTCTTTATTCTGTTCTTATTGTCTTTAGCTGTGCAACAGCTTTTTAGTTTGATACAGTCCCATTTGTTTATCTTGTCTTTTATTTCACTTGCCCATGGAGATAAATCAGCAAATATTGCTGTGAGAGATGTCCGAGAGCTTACTGCCTATATTTTCTTCTAAGATGCTTATGGTTTTACGGTTTACATTTAAGTCTTTTATCCATTTTGAGATTATTTTTGTGAATGGTGTAAGTTGGTGGTCTAGTTTCATTTTTTTGCAGGTAGCTGTCCAATTTTCCCAACACCATTTGTTAAAGAGGCTGTCTTTACTCCAATGTATGCTCTTACCTTCTTTTCAAATATCAGTTGTCCATAAAAGTGTGGGTTTATTTCTAGGTTCTTAGTTCTGTTCCATTCATCTATATGCCTGTTCTTATACCAGTCCCAGGCTGTTTTGAGTACAATGGCCTTGTAGTATAACTTGATATCGGAAAGCTTGATACCTCCTACTTCATTCTTCCTTTTCAAGATTGCTGAGGCTGTTCGTGTTCTCCTTTGGTTCCATATAAATTTTTGGAATATATGTTCTATATCTTTGAAGTAAGTCATTGGTATTTTAATTGGTATTGCATTGAATTTTTAAATTGCTTTGGGTAATATAGACATTTTAATGATGTTTATTCTTCCTAACCATGAGCACAGTATATGCTTCCACTTGTTTGTATCTTCCCTGATTTCTTTTATCAATGTTTTATAATTTTCCAAGTACAAGTTTTTAATCTCCCTGGTTAAATTTATTCCTAGGTACTTTATTTTTTTGGTTGCAATGGTGAAGGGGATTGCTTCCTTAATTTCTCTTTCTGACAGTTCATTGTTAGTGTATAAAAATGCCTCTGATTTCTGAGTATTAATTTTTTATCCTGCCACCTTGCTGAATTCATTTATTAGGTCTAGGAGTTTTTGACTGAGACTTTAGGGTTTTCTATATACAATATCATATCATCTGCAAATAATGATAGTTTTATTTCTTCTTTTCCAATTTGGATGCCTTTTATTTCTTTTTCTTGTCTGATTGCTGTGGCTAGGACTTCCAGAACTATGTTGAATAAGAGTGGTGAATGGGGGAACCCCTGCCTTGTTCCTGATCTTAAGGAGATTGCTTTTCATTTTTGCCCATTGTGTATGATTTTGGCTGTGGGTTTGTCATAGATGACCTTTATCATGTGGAGGTATGTTCCCTGTATTCCCACTTTGCTGAGAGTTTTGATCATGAATGGGTGCTGGGTTTTATTAAATGCTTTTTCTGCATCTATTGAAATTATCATGTGGTTTTTCTCCTTCCTTTTGTTTATGTGATGAATCACATTGATTGATTTGCAAATATTGTACCAGCCTTGCCTTCCCAGAATAAATCCCACTTGATCATGGTGTATGATTTTTTTCATATATTGCTGGATCTGGTTTGCTAATATTTTGTTGAGGATTTTAGCATCTAAATTCATCAGGGATATTGGCCTATGATTTTCTTTTTTTGTATTGTCTTTGCCTGGTTTTGGAATCAGAATTATACTTGTCTCATAAAAGGAACTTGGAAGTATTCCTTCCTTTTGAATTTTTTGAAATAGCTTGAGAAGGATAGGAGTTAGTTCTTCTTTAAATATTTGGTAGAATTCACTTGTGAAGCCATCAGGCCCAGGACTTTTCTTTTTTGGGAGTTTTTTTTGATAACTGTTTCTATCTCATTTGTTGTAATTGGTCTGTTTAGGTTTTCTGATTCTTCCAGATTAGTTTTTGGAAGATTAAATGTTTCAAGGAATTTGTCCATTTCATCTAGGTTGTCTAGTTTTTTTGGCATATAGTTCTTCATAGTATTTTCTTACAATATTTTGTATTTCTGTTGTGTTAGTTGTTATTTCTCCACTGTCATTTCTAATTTTATTTATTTGAGTCCTCTCTCTTTTTTTCTTGGTGAGTATGGTTAAAGGTTCATCGATCTTGCTTACCTTTTCAAAGAACCAACTCCTGGTTTCATTGATCCTCTGTATTGTTTCTTTAGCCTTATGTCATTTATTTCTTCTCTGATATTTATTATTTTCTTCCTTCTACTAGCTCTGGGCTTTACTTGCTGTTCTTTTTCTAGTTCTTTTAGATTCAGGGTCAAGTTGTTTTTCTAGCTTCTTAATGTATGCCTGTAATGCTATAAACTTCCCTTTCAGGACTGCTTTTTCTGTGTCCCATAAATTTTAAGTTGATATATGTTCATTATCGTTCGTTTCTAGAAATTTTTTAATTTCTTCCTTGATCTTATTGTTAACTAATTTGTTATTTAATAACATGCTATTTAGTTTCCAAGTGTTTGAGTATTTTTCAGTTTTTCTGTTGTGGTTGATTTCTAGTTTCATGCCATTGTGATTAGAGAAAGTGCTCGATATGATTTCAATCTTCTTAAATTTGTTGAGACCATTTTTGTGCCCTAACATGTGGTCTATCCTAGAGAATGTACTATAAGCACTTGAAAAGAATGTATATTCTGCTGCTTTAGGGTGAAAGGTTCTGAAGATATCTATTAAATCGAGTTGATCTAGTATGTCCTTTAAGTCTGCTGTAATCGTTTTCTCATATGTACCTTGACCAGGGGCTTCAGCTGAGCCAGTGACCCCTTGCTCAAGCTAGCAGTGACTATGCTCAAGCTGGCAACCCCTGTGCTCAAGCCGGCAATCTGGGGGTTTCAAACGTGGGTCTTCAGCATCCCAGGCCAGTGCTCTCATCACTGTTCCACTGCCTGATCAGGTGAAACATTCTTATTTGTTTTACCCAGAAAGTCATTTAAAATTTTACATAATTTTTGGTAGGGTAAAAACTTAAATTTAAGTAAAAAAGTAGAACTGATTAAAAATATCCCAGCTCATTTTGTAAAACCCTTGCTCAGCCAACTCACACTTTCCCTAGAAGAACCAGTTTTACAGATAAGAAAGTAACACAGACATGAAATAACATACTCTGAGGCAAGGGCACACTACTTCTTTATTAAATGTTTGTTCGCTAGTCTTTAAAATAATGTATTCTGTTATTTGCTTTGCAACAATAAAAATTATAGGAAAGAAGCATTCACTTGTTTAAATCTTTTATTTTAAGAAATAATTACTATCTACTCAAGTCATCTTTTGCATTTGAATGTTTTCTTGCTCCAGAGAGATGCAGTTTTAGACTGTTAACATCCATAGCAAATGCATACTTATCTATAAAAAAGCGCACCATTGTGATTTCTATAATTTACATTGCCATCTAAAGCACAGACAGCTGCCACTGGTGTTATGGAATACTAAGTAGCAATCACAGGTCTTCACCTTACACATTTTATTATGCATTGTTACTATTGTATAAATTATATATATATATATATATATATATATATATATATATATTCACTCTGCTAAATATACATATAGATGACTTGTCTTCTCAAAAAAGTCAACATGTCGTCCTTAACAATATCCACAACATCACCCTGCCATTTATTTGCTTAGCACTTTACTGGCATCTTTAAAATTTTGATGGCCCCAATTCTCACAACACTTTGAAATAGATATTGTAATATTTGCAATATTTCCAGTGTCTAGCACAGAGACTTGTACCAAATACCACCAAATACTTTTTGAATCAAAAACTCAGGACTTAAAGAGATTAAATATTAAATCAAGCTTGTCCTATAAGTGTGAAATTCAAGTTAATATTTTCACAAATATAGTGAGATAAATCTTAGACTTTCGAGATTCTTTGAATGTACCTGCTGTACCCAAACATCATGTACGGCTTTGTAAGGAAGTTACCACCCTAAAACTGAACTCAGAAGGATGATATTGCCTCAACTAAAAATTACGTGGTCTACTTAAAAATGTGCTAACTCTGTATTTTTATTAGTTGTGCTGTTTCTTTCACAAAAGCCCCATTGGATCTGTAGAGGATGATTAATGCTGAGTCTCCAGCCGAAAGAACCAGCGCCCCAGGGCAGACAGATGTGTTCATAGAGATGAATAAATAGATGGACTCTGAGGCACCCTGACTGAGATTGGATGAAGAAAGCCTACCTGGCAGGGAATATTGTTTTTAGGTAGTTCTTACAACAAAAGTAGTAAGTGGTCTACCTGAAGGAGGCCTAGTGAGATTTTCAGTAAGGGAGAAATGCAAGGTCAAAGCCTTAGGAACTTGAGAAAGTGTGTATTATTAGCACATTTGTATAATTGTAGCAGAGTTCTGTGCTGGAGGAAGACAGTACTTGAAAGGTCATCACAGTTCAGATAACTTATGAAATATCAGACACTGTCAGGAGGAATTTAGACTGTATGCTGTAGATAAGTAATTAATAGCTACAGGTAGATTTTAAGAAGGAAAATTACACAATCAGATTTGATACTATGGCTGATGGGTGATCACATCTGTAGTCAGGAGATCAGTTCGATGTAATTCAATAATCCAAGTAAGAAATGACAAGACTGGAATACAGGCAGATGCAGCAGTGGGACAGAGTATAGACAGCTCTGAGAGCAATCAAAATGCTTCAGATGTCAGTATTATAAAAATGAAATCATGCAATTATGGCCACTATGTAAATGATCAGTAGTTAAACATTAGTATGACTTAAAAAGGAGAAACTAAAACAGTATTAACAGAGGTCAATGTGAAAGCAATAAAATAAGGAAACTGGGAAAATGGGAAAATGCAAACCTAATGCTTCACAAAATTTTAAAGAAAGAAATTGGTGTGCTTTGACAGGCCATATGGTATGCTCTTTAGAGCACATTTTCAAGATGAATTAAAAGAGGAAAATGGAATTTGAAAGAGGTTGAATGCATATTTTCCTTCAACTTTATGTGTGTAGATAGATAGATAGATAGATGATAGATAGATGATAGATGACAAATAGTCAATAGATGTGATTCCAAATATGGAAAGCTTAATGAACTAGATCCTTCCATATTCTGATTAATGTGTGAGTGTTTGTACAGGGCACTCTGAGGGAAGGAGAAAAATCACTGGTTAACAAATTCAGATGAAGGGGTTACAAAGTAGTCATGGGGATGTAAAGTACAGCATAAGAAAAATAGTCAATAATATTGTAATAACTATCTATGGTGTGAGTTGGAAAATACAAGAAAAATCAGGGGGAACAGTTTGTAAAGTATGTGATTGTCTGATCACTATGCTGCATACCTGAAACTGATACAAAATAATATTTTAAACTATAATTGAAAAAATTAAAAATTAAAAAAAAAAAACTTCCAGACTATATTCTGATGACAGTAGGGTTCAATATTTTTTATTTTATACAGCTTTGGTATTATCCAAAAAGATCAAATATTCAGAATGCTACCATAGATATAGAAAGTAGTTTTGATTAATAGAAGTTACAATTATATATTTTAAAAGTCCTAAATATTCATATATGCATTTTAGAAAACTCTGTGAAAACATCAATGTATTTATTTGAACCAGAAGAAAAGAAATGTATCAAAATACTTCATTTCCTAAAGTAACAGAGTTAACTGAGCTATGGTTTTGCCTCCTTAAGCTTTTTCTCCATTATTAACATTTCACTGAACCAGAGAAGCAGGAATATTGGTTGAATGGTTTAAATCAGTACAGCCTTCAGGAGGAAGTTTTCTAAGTCCACTTCATGTTCTGTGGTTCTGTGGAGTTGGGCAAGGGCATGGTCTGATTGGCTGCTGTTTTAATTGGTGGAAAAGGTAGTTTAAAATGATTTCAGATACTGCAAGAGGCCAAAAGAAAAGGAACGATCTGTCAACAATTTATTTTCCAGACAGCTTTTTTTTTGTATTTTTCCGAAGTGAGAAGTGAGAGGGCAGGGAGGCAGACAGACTCCCGCATGCGCCTGACCGGGATCCACCTGGCATGCCCACCAGGGGGCGATGCTCTGCCCATCTGGGGAGTTGCTCTGTTGCAACCAGAGCCATTCTAGCGCCTGAGGCAGAGGCCACAGAGCTATCCTCAGCATGTGGCCAGCTTTGCTCCAATGGAGCCTTAGCTGTGGGAGGGGAAGAGAGAGACAGAGAGGAAGGAGAGGGGGAGGGGAGGAGAAGCAGATGGGTGCTTCTCCTGTGTGCCCTGGCCGGGAATTGAATCCCGGAATTCCACACATTTGGCCAATGCTCTACCACTGAGCCAACTGGCCAGGGCCCAGACAACTTTTATTTTAAGTGTTTGTTATTTTTGATAGTCTGATAGTATAAATTCATTTCCTTTTACTTAATGATGAATTGTCTGGGTCAAAATTTAGTTGAAGTTGTGCAATTTAGTTGGATTGTGAGACTGCCTTGATATTCCTCAGACAGTTTACTGTTTGCTTTTTATGGTTAGCAGTGGAGTTATCTGAGTAAATTTCATATGGGCTGTTGCTCACTAGATTGTGAATGTTTTGGAGTTCTAGAATATGATCTCTGTTTCCAGAATGTGTCTTTCTAATGACATTAGGAATGTGGGTTACCAATCTCAGATTGAGATTTTTCTAATGCTTGATTTGATATATTAAACTCTCATATAACTAAGTTTAATTAACTGATCATAGCCCTTGCCAGGTGGCTCAGCAGTAGAGCATTGACCTGGCATGTGGATGTCCCAGGTTCAATTCCTGGTCAGGCCACACAGGAGAAGTGACCATCTTCTTCTCCACTCCTGCCCTCTCCCTTCTCTCTCTCTCTCTCTCTCTCTCTCTCTCTCTCTCTCTTCCCCTCCCACAGCCATGGATTGGTTGGAGTAACTTGGCCCGGGTACTGAGGATGGCTCCATGACCTCTGCCTCAGTCACTAAAATAGCTTGTTTGCCAAACAACAGCTCCACTGCCCCAGATAAACAGAGCATGACCCCATCGGGGGCTTGCCAGGTGGATCCTAGTTGAGAGCATGTGGGAGTCTGTCTCTCTGCCTCCTCGTTTCTCACTTAAGAAAAAAAAATTAACTGATCATTTCCTTCTCATAGATATTTTTCCTTAATAAAGTGTTTAACTACATTCAAAATAAATATTCTAATCAAATGTTTCTGAAAATAATTATATTACAAATTAAGAGAATGAAACGAGATTAAATGATATGTTTGTGGTTTTTTTTAACCTACCTTTAAAAATTATTTATCTTTATCAACTAAGAGTAACTATTCTTATTGCCAAAATATTACCAAGATTTCAACCTAGATTGAATTGTGATTATGGCAGAGGTATGTTATGGAAATACACAATACTATGTTACTTAGAGAATTACAATGTTTTCATTTTAATAACATTTTTTTGCTAATTGCAACATAAAACTTTTAAGAAAATTAAGAACTTCAAATGCAAACTTATTGATGCAGAAAATATGTCATAGATTAGTTTACTTTCTGTTTTGTTTTGCTAGATAATAAAAGTGAACACTATAGCTTTTAACCTGTAAATGCCTCTTTCTCCTACATTTTGTATATCAGGTTTGGTTGCATTATTATTCCAATCTCTGTCTCATTTCCACAGTTGAGCAATTACTAAAACCTTGGAGATTTTACTTTTTAAATATTTAAAAAATGTTTTTCCTCTTTTCCATCCCAACAACTGCCCGGTTTTAAATTTTCATCACACCTCACTCAGAGAACTTCTTAGTATTCTAATTACTTTCTTAATCTGCACTGCTGGTGGGAATGTAAGCAGGTTCAGCCACTATGGAAAAACAGTATGATAGTTCCTCAAAAACTTAAGAATAGAGTTACCATATGATCCAGCAATCCCTCTTCTGGGCACCTACCAGAAAAATTTGAAAACATGTATTTGCAAAGATATATGCATCTCCATGTTCGTTGCAGCATTTTTCATAGTGGCCAAGACATAGAAACAATCCAAGTGACCCTCAAAGGAGAATTGAATAAAGATGTGGTACATATATACTATGTAGCCATAAGAAAAGATGAAATACTGCCACTTGTGACAATGTGAATGAACTCTGAGACTATCACATTAAGTGAAATGTCAGAAAAAGCTAAGAACCATATAATTTCATTGATATGGGGGATGTAAAACTGAAACTCATAGACACAGACAACAGTATGGTAGTTACCAGAGGGAAGGGGTGTTGCAATATACAGATCATGTAGCATAGAAATGTACATTTGAAACCTATGTAATCTTATTTACCAATGCCACCTCACTAAATTTAATTAAAAGAAATAAAATATAATAATTAATTTTAAATGAAAAAACAATAATAAAACTGCTTTCAATCTTCAAAAAATCGGGGGTGTGAGAGAAAGGTACAGCTGAGGAAGGTCTACATAATTAGCTTCATCTGAATGTATGTTTTATTTCTTAACCTGACCTGTCATTACATGAATATTTATTATACATTTTTTATGCTTCATTATGCCTACCTAAACTATTTTTAATAAGTATAAAAATAATAGTGAATAGTTTAACATTCATTTTCCATTACATGCAAGTAGAAAATAACATGATATTTGTCCAATTATACCTGTGTAAAGCAGTATCACTCACTGGTAAGAGACAAAAAGTAATGCAAACTAACAAAACAAATGAATGTTTATTAGTTACTCTAATTGAGAAACTCATAAGTGAAAATGGCCCCAGATTTACCAGCCTCCTGCCTGTGTTAGAGCCTCAGCTCTTTTCTCAGATTTCTCTGCAAGTGAGCCTTGTCCTCGGGTTGCTCCATGAGGCTGGACCAGAGCCGCTGGAGGTGCTGGGACCTAGTATTGAGCTATTGTCTCAGAGGAAAAGAGAATCTGTCCCAGAACATCTTACACGAAGGACTGATTTTTCCTGTATGGGAACAATGCTGGAACAATCATTGTGACAAATACAGAATGGTGATTTCCAACTTAACACACCCTTATAGACTTTAGGAGGCAAACATTTCCAAGGTAGTGGTGGGAGAAGACAGGGGATACTGGGCAGATAAAATAAGAGATCTGTGTTAGAGTATTTCTATGTATACTTACATAAGTCATTTTCAAAATGTATTGAAATCTATGAATCTAAATGAAGCTGTCAGAACTGTAGTATAACACACACACACAAAAACTTGCATAAATGCTAGATAATTCCCTACTAAATATGAAATGAAAGGGAAAATGTAAATAGTTGAGTGTATTAAAATAGAGAATATAAATAGTGATCAGAAATATGGAAACTTCTTACAATATAGAGACTGTAGAGAAGTTTTGCTTGATTAATGAAATCTATATTAAATTTTTTAGGAGCAATATCTTCAACTTAAGAGAATTTTTACAAATTAATTTGGTAACTTTCAATTTTAAAATTCCATTAGGAATTCCTTACTGCCTTTTCAAAAGTACTGCTTATTTCTTTAATTTTAAAAATATTTATTGGTGTTGGATTATTTATTTATTTGTTTGTTTGTTTATTTATTTTTTAGAGACAGAGAGTCAGAGAGGGGGCAGACAGGGACAGACAGACAGGAACGAAGAGATGAGAAGCATCAATTCTTCGTTGCATCATCTTAGTTGTGCAATGAATTCTTTTTCATATATGCCTTGACCAGGGGGCTCCAGCAGAATGAGTGACCCCTTGCTCAAGCCATCACCTTGGACTCAAGCCAGCGACCATGGGGTCATGTCTATGAGCCCATGCTCAAGCCAGTGAGCCCTCACTCAAGCTGATGAGCCCGTGCTCAAGCTGGCGACATTGGGGTTTTGATCCTGGTTCCTTAGCATCCCAGTACAATGCTCTATCTACTGTGTCACCACCTGGTCAGGCTGCTGTTAGATTATTCAAAAATAGTTTACTCTTCTCTTTCAGAAAACTCATGTCAATCTACTAATGATGCAGTAATTTTATTTGAGTCTGTTCTCAAGGATTATTTTGCTATGAGCTAAAATTACATACCAATCTTTGCAGTACCTAATAGTATATTCAAAATGTACCTTGGCCAGCCCTGGCTAGTTGGCTAGGTGGTAGAGTGTCGACTCGGCATATAGAAGTTCAATTTCTGGTTAGGGCACACAGGAGAAGCAACCATCTTCTCACCCTACCCCTTCCTCTTCTCTCTCTTATTCCACCACCCACACACAGCCATAGCTCGAATGGTTCAAGCAAAGTTGGTCCTGGGTGCTGGGAATGGCTCCATGGCCTCACCTCAGGTGCTAAAATGGCTTGATTGCCAAGCAACAGAGCATCGCCCCCTAGGGACCTTGCCAGGTGAATACTAATCGGGGCACATGTGGGAGTCTGTCTCTGCCTCCCCACCTCTCAATACAAATGCACACACACACACACACACACACACACACACACACCTTGGCCAATCTGAATATTATAATTTATCTATTTCCTACAATTCTAACCTTCTTTAAAAAAGAAACTAAAGAAAGTCTGATTTACTAATTTGAGGAATAATAATGCCAAGCACTTTTGTATTAGATATTATCTATATTATTTGCAAAAAATGTCTGACATATGTGAGACATATTATTGACTACCTATTCAGCATATCATTATGTAAACCAAGTACAGAGAGACTATAAGGAAACCCTTTATTTTGCTGTTGAAGCTCTTCTGGAGGTGCTAGCTACTTTTTTAGAAAGGGGCTTAGCTTTATTCAACGTGGGAAGCCTGGAACTTAGTAGCAGGTGTGTAAAAGAGATGGAAGTAGCAGCAGTTAGTCCACAGAATAACCTTTCTAGTTTTAGTTCTTTTAAGGTAGGTTACAATGTTGAAAATCTCTACACAATAGTTTCAACATTGACAGTAACTATGTTTTGTATTTATTGAGAATATTAATAATGTTGAGTATATTATTTCCTGGGAAGCCTGAGGTCAGTGCCACCCATGTGCAGATAAGTAGGGTGTGCACGTCCCACTTCCAGGTCACACTGCTCACAGGACCCAGTCGGCGCAGGGTAACCTCTGCAGTGGCATTGTGGCATTGTGGCATTCCTGCCAGAGGAGTGGGGTGTTGTATTGCCTGGACTTGGGCTTCAGAATGACTTGGGGCTTACAAAAGTTGAATGATAAGAAATAATTTCTTTTATTATAAGGAAGAACTGTTAATAACTTACACCTATTTAATTTTTGCAACACCACCATGAGGAAAAACACTTTTGTCCCTAACCATATTATTGAGACTGAAGGTAGATGTGATGTCTGGATAAGCAGCATGCATCTTGAAACTATTAAAAAAAAAAAAGATGAAAACAAATACTAAAAATAAAGAATCTGGGTTCTTACCTCATCCCTGACATGGCAATCCTATGCCTATCTCAGGATTCCCGTTATTTTAGAAAAATAAATCCCTATTTATTTAGTAACTGTAAGTAAATTTTTGTTACTTATAGCTAAAACATTCCTTAAGGATGCAAAGAAAAAATAATTTTGAAAAGGAAGAAATTAGATAGAAAATAGAATTAATTCCAAATCACCTCTAATTTCTTTTGATGTGCATAATTCACTTAATAAAAGATAAATTGAATCCAAGTAAATTAAACATCTCTAGCTGCATGCTAGACGAAATGGAAAGACACATACCATGCCATTATTATTCAAAATAAAGCTGGTGAGCTGGTATCAAAGTCAAAAGAAATAAACAGAAAAATCAAGGCAAGAAACAGTAGCTTTCTTATGTTACCTGTAATGACTGCTTCAAAAACATGATTTAAAAAAAGAATCCTTCCATACTAGCAGTGCAAAGTCTAAGATTCTAGAATATAAACCTAATAAAATACAACAAATTAATGAGAAAATTGCAAAATACTGTTGAAATCTTAAAAGACAAATAAATAGGTTTATAGATCGTGTCATAAAGATTAATATAAACATTGCAGTTATTTCCAAGTTACTATGTGAATTCCATAAAATTTCAATTACATAACAAAGTTTGTTACAGAATTTTTGAAAGCTGATCCTCAAATTTGTATAAAAAAATATAAGCACCAAGAAGATTTTTAATAAAAATGATAAAATAGGACTATTTCTACTTATCATGATTAAGTATAAAATTATATTATATGTATATAAAACACTGTTGTATATATAGCACAAGTATAATCTAGTAGAACAATGAAACAGAACAGGCCCAGGAAATGTTCTCATGTATATGGAAACTTTATTAATACTAAAAATTGTATCACAGATAAAGAAATAACAGGGACAGTTGGCTTGCTTGCATGGAAAAGATTCACTACTACCTCACATTGTAAAAAGCAGTAAGTAGGTAACTGGATGGTTTAAGTATCTGAAGTAAAAAATAACACTGTAAAATCTTCGGAAGGAAATAGAGACAATCTTGCTAATGGCAGAATTGGAAGGAACTGTTAAAACACAGAACCAAATCATAATGTAAAAAAACCAATAAATTTGACTACATTACAGTTAAAATAAAACTTTGTTAAAAATGACACCATAATTCCTGACCTGTGGTGGCTCAGTGGATAAGTGTTGACCTGGAACGCTGAGGTCGCCGGTTTGAAACCCTGCACTTGTCTTGTCAAGGCACATATGGGAGTTGATGCTTCCTGCTCCTCCTCCTTTCTCTTTCTCTCTCACTCTCTCTCCTCTCTAAAATGAATAAATTTTTAAAAATGACACCATAAGCAGAATTTTATAATATGAATGCTGAGGACAGATATTTACTGTACATATAAAGGAAATGTTTTAGGATCCAGGATGTATGCATTTATATGCATAAATTATTTTCCTAAAAATCATTAAGAAAACTTAGAATTTGAAGAAATGAGACAAATTGGAACTATATGCTGCTGAGAGAAGAACAGCACATAAAATGTGCATAGTACATTTTTGAGACCAATTTGACTATAACAACTTAATTTGGAAATTTGTATATTGCTTAAAACAGTAATTCCAATGCATCTATTTTACTATATAGGTTATATTAAAAAAAACTATTTTATTAACAGGAAAAATTTTGGCACATGCCTTTTAACTCAGGCTCAACATGGATATCCAGTTACACTACTAATCTTTAACACAGCATTGGTCTTGTCTTGGTTAATGTGTAAGGAAAGAAAATGAAATAAGGGATACAACTATTGAAAGGGAAAAAATATAACAGATTATTTGTGGATAGTGTGAATATGCATGTAGAAAATATGACAAAATCAATAAATAAATGTTAGAACTAATAAAAATTATTCTAGATCACCAATAAGTAACAATGGATACCCAACAACAGTAAAGTAACAACAATAATAATAAAGTTCATAATATCAAAACTAAAAAGTATCTTGGCATTAACTTATAAAATAATCAAGATATCTTGAGCAGCTTCTAGACTTCATTGAAAGCAACTTTAAGACTCTATTAGGCCCTAGCCAGTTGACTCAGTAGTAGAGTGGCAACCTGGTATGTGGAAATCCCAGGTTCAATTTGTGGTCAGGGCACACAGGAGAAGAGACCGTCTGTTTCTCCACCCCTCACCCCCTTTCCTCTCTCCCTCTCTCTTTCTCTCCTGCATCCATGGCTTGATTTGAGCATGTTGGCCCTGGAAACTGAGGATGTCTCTGTGGAGCCCTTACCTCAGGCACTGAAAATTGCTCAGTTGCAAGCATGGCCCCAGATGAACAGAGCATCAGCCCCAGATGGGGTGACTGGGTGGATCCTGGTTGGGGCAGATGTGGAAGTCTTTCTCTCTCTCACTCCTCCTCTCACCTAAATTAAAAAAAAGACTGTATTAAAGGGCATAAAAGAAGATCTGAATGAATATAGAATCATTCAATGCTTCTTAGTGGAACAACAAAATATAAACTAATAAAACTCCAATTAAATAAACAGCTGGAAATTTTTGAGGAATGCAATATACTTATTCTAAATTTCATATGAAATAAAGAATCTCCAAAATCCAAGTCAACCTTGGAAAAAGAGAAGCTTTAGTGTTCATTAGTGTTGTTCGGACACTGGTCAGTACATTTCTCAGACTCCCAGACTTTTTGGCTCTTTCTGAAATAGTAGACCCTTTGACTAGTTGCAGCCAATGAGGCATGGGGGTCATGATGTGTGCTGTTTCTGGACTGAGCATTGAATTACCTGTATGAGCTTTTTGGAGTTCTCTTTTTCTTCAGGCATGGCAGTCACAAAGGGGAAGTTAAATGACTGTCCCATCTGCCTGAGATGTTGTCACTATAAAGAGCAGAGGAGTATTAAATTACTAATTTTTTATAGTATTTGTTACTGCAGCAGAATTGAATCTATCCTGACTGATACAAGGGTGAAGTATGTATGCAAGATTAAGGGAGCAATGGCATAAAGTACAAAGCATAGAGATAGATCAAAAGTGGGATCTAAAAGTGGCACCACAAATCTAAAAGGATAATTTCATAACAGACCCATTTCTACCTATGGGAAGAAACAAAACAAAACCCTGAATGATTGTCTAACTTTGCATACCATAGTCGATGTTCCATGTGGCTCTAGCTGGAAGCAGTTGACACATTCAAATGGATAGCTAAAAGAATTGGATAAAAGGATTATTTACAAAGGTTAAGTGAACTAACAAAGAAAGGTGAAACATAAAATGACTAGCCACATTTCTACCTGGGTCTAATGAAGCATGAGGAGGGAGGCTGCTGTCAGAACCCAGCAAGAGCTCCAGCCATGCTTGGGAGATTTGACATAGGAGCTGTAGCCTCTGTAGCAAGATACAACCACTGCAAACAAACCAGCAAAAGTGAAAAGAAGAGAGAAGGCAATACATAACCCAGTCTCTCTCCTCCTACACTCACATCTCCTGTTAACTTTCCATTGCTTCAACCTCACAGGAAGTCATAGGCTAAGGCAGTGGTTCTCAAAGTGTGCGCCCTAGAAGATTTCCAGGTGTTCCCTATGGTATTCCAGAGAAATATGTGCCTGTTGGGGACCAAAAAACTAACAGGGTTTTTGGAGTTTAGATTTTTGGACAGAGGTGTGGGGAATTAACTGTAAACTGACAGTTTGCCCAAACCTCCACATCACTTGCCTGATTAGGTTGCAAAAGGCTGTTAAAGCTGTGGTGCTGGATTGTTTACCCTATCCCCCATGTTTCCCAGAAAGACCGGAGGCAAATTTCTTCTATCCTTTGTTTGGTGTAAAGTTAAGATGATATGTATGGTGGGGGTTTTCTGCATTCAACACAATTAAGAGTAAAAAGAGAGGAATTCTTTAATGTATTGACGAGGAAATGAGAGTTTGCCTTTCAAATAGATGCCCAAACATTGAAGAAATCACTAGGACACATCAGGCTTGTTTCTCAAAAACACAAGAATGAAAAAGCATGTTCATGCTGGGACCTGCTGAATTTACTAAATCTTACTAAGAATATATCTATATATATATAAAGATAACTTTTTTAGTCTTTTTTTTAATCCCTCTTTTTTACAAATTCTAAAAAGCATAACAAAAAATGTAACATAAAATGTTTTTTAATGTCAGAATAAATTTAATTTTGTCATATTTATTTTATTTAATTACCATAAAAGCAAAAGCACACTTGGACTTTATATTTTTTCTTTAATATATTACTTAATTATTATAACATGTTTCTCAGAAATTTGTATATAGTGCACCTACAACTATTTGTAGGATTTTAAATGTGCCCCGACTTCAAAAAGTTTGAGAACCACTGGTGTAAGGAAACGCAGGTGAAGAAGTTCAAGCGTTTTTCTACTGGGACAAAGCGAGGTAAGACTAGTGAAGAGGAGAACTGGAGAGGCAACAGAAAATATCTAGCATAAGTGGCTTGAGAATAAACACTTGAGGTGGAATTCCAGTTCGTTCTTTTGTTTGGCATGGCAGTTAAGGACAGTGGAAGTAAAGTGATACCTGGAAAAAGTAGGATTGAGGAAGAGTTGTATAGAATGGATCAATAAATATTCCTAGATATTACATTAGTAGGAAGTAAAATAACAAAGAACCGGTGGAAACTGTAAAGAGTGGCAAAATTCATCTCAGAACTAAGCAAAAGAAATGATGAATTTAACTTCGTGGGCCAGTGGAAACATTTGATTTCCATAATCTGCTTAACCCTCATTTTACGCCTCAAGTAGTATTCACAGGTTCATTCATGGAGAAGTTCCGTGGTTGCCTGGTCACCATCCACTCCTGCAAGAAGCTAGAGGTTGTTCTCTCATTAATTGGTAGTCTCACTCTTACAGACAATTTTTTCCTCAAGGAGCTCCCATTATACTACATATTATCTGGTTTTTGTTGTTTTTTTGTTGTTGTTTTTGTATTTTTCTGAAGCTGGAAATGGGGAGAGACAGCCAGACAGACTCCCGCATGCGCCCGACCGGGATCCACCCGGCACGCGTGGGCGATGCTCTGCCCACCAGGGGGCGATGCTCTGCCCCTCCCGGGCGTCGCTCTGCCACGACCAGAGCCACTCTAGCGCCTGGGGCAGAGGCCAAGGAGCCATCCCCAGCGCCCGGGCCATCTTTGCTCCAATGGAGCCTCGGCTGCAGGAGGGGAAGAGAGAGACAGAGAGGAAGGAGGGGGGTGAGGGGTGGAGAAGCAAATGGGCGCTTCTCCTATGTGCCCTGGCCGGGAATCGAACCCGGGTCCCCCCGCACGCCACGCCGACGCTCTACCGCTGAGCCAACCGGCCAGGGCTATCTGGTTTTATTTTTTTTAAGTTCATTATGTGGTGATGCTCCGGTTCCTCTGTATTCAGAGAATATATGTAGACCCACTCCCCCTCCTCCATTCCCAAACCGGTAATCTGCCTGCTTTTAGGAGATCAAGATAACTCGATCTTTTTTTGTTCACACTCGGATGGGAGACTAGCCAAGGCCAGTGAACTTCGGAAGCCAGTCTTGACTTCCTTAGATTGACGCGTCTTTGGAAGAGAATGCCGTAACCCCTTTATCTCCTATTTCACTCGTCCTGGGGTTTGTTTTCCTAAGGTTGTTGACAGTTATTTCAAAACTCCAGACATTTTGAATGTAATGTTCATTTAGGTTCTTAGTGTATCTTCTCTGATAGCGAAAGTTCTTTTTGGTTTCTGCTTGTTTCTTTGTCTCATACAAGATAATAGGAGTCTTTCAATTAAAATTAAAAAAAAAATTAAATAAAGGTCTAGTTATTTTCAGACACTGTAAAATGAATGCTAAGAAGTGTGTACCAAAGGACAAAAAATGCCCAAAACATCGGAGATCAATCAGAAAATTCTATTTTTTTCTTCCTAAAATTATGTTCTTTCTGGCTTTGTCTCAGAAAGAAAGGATTTATTTATATCACAATACAGAGAGAATGTGCAGACTTGTCCTACTTTCAAAGAACTCTTAAATCATATTAGGGCATAATGCCTGCCTTATTGTACAAAATATCTCCTTGAATCTGAGTTATTTCAAATAAAGGTTTTAATGAAAATCTTACAGAACTCTTCTCCCTTAGAAAAAAGTTTAATGAAACATAACAAAATGCTTCCTCTCTCAGCACCACTCAGCTCTGGGACATGAAAAGTATTCAGATGTTAACTGCATAGCTTTGAATAATAGAGGCTAGGAGAAATTTGTAAACAGAAAATCAAATTAATAAAGTGACATACAAGCATTTATTTTGGGTGAAACTGTACATTTGGGGAAAAAATCCACAAATATCTCAATATGGTGGCCTTAGCTCAGTTTAATGGAAAGAGTATGGGCTTTTGAGTCAGATTTGCTAAATCATTTCCTTCAGACCTAGGTGGAAATGATACCTGCCTTGTAGAGAAAATGTACAAATTCATTAATTGAATATCAAATATATACTAGGTGTCTTTTCTTTTTCTTTGAAACTTTATTTAATTATATGTTTATTCATTTATTTATTGAAGAGAGTTCATTTTAAGTTCACTTTGACTTGATTTCAATGCTGGCTTTGCTTAATAGCTATATGGAAATGAATATGTTGTTTAAGCTCAATATGCATGTTTGCCTGACAGTAAAATCAGGCAAATGAGAGAATTATATTGAGTTTAGGGAAATAATCAATGCAAAGTTCTTTGTTCTTTTTAAGTGGTCAATTCATATCCTTTTCTTCTCTCTCTCCATCCTTCTTTCTAGGTATATCACCTCTGTATACTTGCTTTTATTCAAACATCACTATGTTAACTTTTATTTCATCTTTCTTTATCTTCTGTTTTTTATCTTGTTCTGTTCTATTTTTTTGTCAACTCCCATTGCCACTCATATATACATACACGTTTACTGTTTGTTCTATAAGCCTCTATATTCATTCTAATGAGATTGCTGATTAAATCTTTTCTTCTGTCTCTGGAGTTCAGTATGAAATATATAATGTACATTTGAATGTTTGGTAAAATTCACTAGTGAAGCCATCATTTCCTGCACATTTACTTTTTGGGAGGATTTTGATGACTGCTTCAATTTTGTTAGTATTGATTGGTCTATTTAGATTTTCCAGTTCTTCATAATTCAGTCTAGAGAGGTCATATATTTTTAAGAACTTGGTATTCTAAGTTATTGAATTTGGTGGTGTATAGCCTTTGATAGTATTTTTGTATAGTCCTTTCAATTTTTGTGGTATCTGTTGTAATTTTTACATTTTCATTTTTTATTTTGTTTATTTGAATCTCTTTTCTTTTTTCTTTAATGAGTCTAGCCAGAGGCTTGTCAGTTTTATTAATCTTTTCAAAGCCAGTTCTGTCACATTGAATTTTTCTATTGTCTTTTGTTCTCTATTTCATTTAATCCTCCTCTAACTTTTGTTATTTCCTTCTTTCTATTGACTGAGTTTTTTTTCCTTGTTCTTTAAGGTGATGTTATTTGAGATTTTGCTTAGTTCTTGAGATAAGCTTGTAATGATATGAACTTTCATCTTTATTTATTTATTTATTTATTTATTTTTCTTTTTTTTTTTTTTTTTTTTTTTTTTTTTTTTTTTTTTTTTTTTTTTTTTTTTTTTTCTTTTCATTTTTCTGAAGCTGGAAACAGGGAGAGACAGTCAGACAGACTCCCGCATGCGCCCGACCGGGATCCACCCGGCACGCCCACCAGGGGCGACGCTCTGCCCACCAGGGGGCGATGCTCTGCCCATCCTGGGCGTCGCCATCTTGCGACCAGAGCCACTCTAGCGCCTGAGGCAGAGGCCACAGAGCCGTCCCCAGCGCCCGGGCCATCTTTGCTCCAATGGAGCCTTGGCTGCGGGAGGGGAAGAGAGAGACAGAGAGGAAAGCGCGGCGGAGGGGTGGAGAAGCAAATGGGCGCTTCTCCTGTGTGCCCTGGCCGGGAATCGAACCCGGGTCCTCCGCACGCTAGGCCGACGCTCTACCGCTGAGCCAACCGGCCAGGGCCTTATTTATTTTTCTGAAGCTGGAAACAGGAAGGCAGTCAGACAGTCTCCTGCATGCGCCCGACCGGGATCCACCCGGCACGCCCACCAGGGGGCGATGCTCTGCCCATTCGGGGCGTCGCTCTGTCATGACCAGAGCCACTCTAGCACCTGAGGCAGAGGCCAAGGAGCCATCCCCAGCGCCCGGGCCATCTTTTTGCTCCAATGGAGCTTCGGCTGCGGGAGGGGAAGAGAGAGACAGAGAGGAAGGAGGGGGGGTGGAGAAGCAGATGGGTGCCTCTCCTATGTACCTTGGCCGGGAATCGAACCCGGGACTCCTGCACGCCAGGCCGACACTCTACCACTGAGCCAACCGGCCAGGGCCAGGAGTTGGTCTTGAACTTTCATCTTATTACTGCTTTTGCTGCATCCTATAATGGTTTTTGTAATTGAATTGATTAGAGTGACATCAGTTACAAAATTATATAGGTTTTAGATGCACAATTCTATAATACATCATTTGTACTTTGCACTGTGTGTTCACCACCCAAAGTTAAGTCTCCTTTCATCACTATTTATTCCCCCTTTTCTCTCTTCTCCCTATCCTCAACCCCTTTCCCTATTGTTATCACTCTACTATTGTCTGTGTCTATGAATTTTTTTTTGCTAATCCCTTCACCTTTTCCACCCAGCCCCCAACCCCTTCCCCTCTGACAGCTGTCAGTTTGTTCTCTGTGCTTGTGAGTCTGCTAGGCATGTTTTCAATGAGGTAAAAAGGTAAGGATAAATAAGGCAGAGTCCTTGCACTTTAAAGGCCATAGAGTAAAATATATAAAGTACCTGGAAAACAGGTTTTTAAATAAATTGAATGCATTGGTGTTACCATTCAAGTAAATTGTAATTACCTATATGTAACCAGTCAAGAAGTATAGGTTCATAAATCAATGCTTCAGAAAGAAAATGGGTAAACATTTCCTTTTGATTGTACCTGGTCTTTTGAAGACAACTCCCCACAAATTTTGAGGACCCCCCATATCCCAAGTTCCCTCTCCTCAACCCAAGCATGTACCTAAATTTGGCACACAAAAACTATTGCATAATAGATAATTACATTTTTGACAATAACTTTCAGGCTGTCTTGCTAGAAATATCTAATCTAGCTATATGACTTTTATAAAATTAGTCAACCAAAAATTTAGTCTCTTTTCTTTAAAGTGAAATTAAAATACCTCTGTCTATTTCACGTTTTGAGGAAAAATGAAATGACAGAAATTTACATTATTTCAAAAGTTATTTAATTGATATTCATCATTCATAATATCATAATACTATTCACTTGTGTTAAACAATAACCTTGAAGGCCAAAAGTGTTTTTTTTTTTTTTTTCAGAAAGGGTTTATTGAGCCATATACTAGCCAGAAAAAGACCAGTTGAGACATTCAGTCTGAGCCACCAGCAGCAGGGCTGCTGTCTTAGGACTAAAAAGGGCTCTTTCATACAATGAGTTTGGGAAAGAAAAAATTTAAGTTGTTTTGAAAAACTTTACATTGCCCATACATAAAGGGGGTGGGAGAAGGTGAAGCCAGCTGGGCTAGTTCTGCATAGGTTCAGAGTCCATAATGAAAAAGTTGTTGCTCTTTTGGATTGGTATGGGCAACAGTCCAGAAAGTTCATGTGTATATGCAGGATGAGATGGTGTCTGGTGGTCAGCCACTCTCTGAAGATGATAGTGGAAATTAATTTCTACTTAAACTGGGAAGTTAATTCAGAGTTTCAACATACACTCAGGAATGTAAGCAGTCTTTTTTTTGCCCTGCAGTTGTTAACTGATTAAATATTATTGTCTCTTTCTTTCACCCTGCAGCCTGCTGCAATTTAATTTAGGACATCTGAGAATTTTCTTTTTGTCACTTGGTTACCGATGAGTGTATACTTAAACTTTGAAAGAGTAGAGATTTATATTTATTGAAATATACATATATATGTAACTAAGTTTCATTTTTCTCTTGAAAACAAAATTTATTAAATTATACTGTAAAGAAATTATTTATATCTGATCACAAAGCATTTAACAAATCATGCCTTAGGAACTCTCTAACTCTTTATTAATGGTATGTGTTAGTAAAAAGTGCTGGACCCAAGCACTTATAGTCATCTGTGAGATACAGAGATAAAAATTATAATAAAGCTAGCTGCACGGGGTCAATTTCATTGGAAGAGCAAGCTAATTTATCAAGAGTCAACTTCCTGAGATCTTATAGTGAGTGTACCAGGAATAGAATTTAATATACTATAAAATGAAAAAGGCTAGTTCCATTAGTGCTTCCTCCTTCAAATATCACATTATTAGGATTAACCTTCAGAAACTAATTCTTTACTCAATCTATTTAGTCCTACCTGTAAAGTGCTCTATACAAGTTAAGAACCTTCACCCAGCAAACACGTTCTGAGAATTAAGTTAACACATATAAGTGGATTCAATAAAGCCCCTGGCAAACAATGGTATATATACTAGGAGATGAAATTTAATATAAATAAGATTGCCAGATTTATTAAAAGATCTAGTAGCTTTCCTTCCTACTCAAAGACATAGTGTAAATAAAGGGAAAGTACTAATTACAGAAAATTATTGAGTGCCACAGCCAAATTATTGAGCATTACTTGGAACTTTTGGGGAAAAAAAAGATATAATTTCAGCATAAAAAGTAAAATTATTATAGATTCTAGGGTAGGGTTAATATGCCTGGTTGGAAATTATAGAGAAAGATTAGTGAATAGAACAAATTAAAATGAGCTCATTTCCTTTCTGTAATATGCTCAGCAATGTAGAAAAAGACCTTTTCTTCTTATTCCCCATTGGAAATTTCTATTTTAAAAGTATTGACTTATGTAATGAAATAGTTTTCATTTGTTTTTTGTTACTTGAATAAATTGAACAATTAAATTAGTAGTATACATATGCTTACTAGGTGTAAACTCTCAATTACTCCTAGAAATGATCTTCCATTACATCAGATGCTGAGAAATAAATAGAATTTATGCTTATTGAATAATTACTATTTCAGGCAATGTGCTAACAATTTACTTTTATTATGCTAGCATTTAAAAAGTTATTCAGATCTGAAACTGATAGAAACAATTAAAAGGAAGAGAAAGAAAGGGAATACCTTCTACACAAGGGAATATGGTTCACTACTTTGTCTACTGACAGTATTAGGACACGATTAAGACTTTCTGTAATGACTGGGTTTAAAACCCCTGAGTAAACAACAAAATGACTTGGAACAGAAGATGTTTAGCGGAGGGCCAGAACCAAATAATATTCAGATAATATCAGAATATGTTTCAAAATTTATTATACTATCAAGCTGAAAGAGATATCATAAAAGTCTGTAAATAATCTTATTACATATTTTTACTTTATAAGATAAGAAATGCAAAGCAGAGATCTTTAAGAGTGGCCTGCCATCTCACATGGCTAGAAGCCAGAATACCTGATTTTGAAAATCCATCTTACCTGACCAGGCGGTGGCAAAGTGGATAGAGCTTCAGACTGGGATGCGGAGGACCCAGGTTTGAGACCCTGAGGTCTCCAGCTTGAGCGCGGGCTCATCTGGTTTGAGCAAAGCTCACCAGCTTGTACCCAAGCTCGTTGGCTCCAGCAAGGGGTTCTCTGTCTGCTGAAGGCCCACAGTCAAGGCACATATGAGAAAGCAATCAATGAACAACTAAGGTGTTGCAAGGAAAAACTGATGATTGATGCTTCTCATCTCTCTCCAGTCCTGTCTGTCTGTCCCTATCTATCCCTCTCTCTGACTCTCTCTCTGTCAAAAAAAAAAAAAAAAAAGAAAAGAAAGAAAGAAAATCCATCTTAATCTCTTACTAGATTTTTCTTAGATTTGCAATGAGTGATAAGCACTAGATAGCAGATGATGAAGTGATAGACTATCAGGGCTAAATATACCCCTTACCTAACACCAGTTCATTAGCTAGCCACAGGAACCTGCGGCACTGATACATAGTATTTATTTGCAAATACAAAAAAATATGTGTTAAAGAGAATTTTATTCACTCCATTGCTTTCTTCCTTACATAGACATTCCTTTTACTAAGTACTGTTTTTTCCTTCTTTTCCACATTTTATTTACTACTTCTAAAGAGATTTCTTGCCTAAAATGGTGTACGTTGGCAACCTTTTTCCCAGGTTGCAATAGATTTCTAAGCATTCTGAGTGTAGACTTCAGTTTATACTATGTCCAGTTAAGTGTTACTGAACAAATAATGTAAATAAGAAATATTTTCTTAATCAATAGTAACATTTTAAATCACTTTGTATGTTTAAGTCAATTCCATGTAGAATCTCATATATTTAAGACAGTATTTATTGCTGTTTTGTTGTTTAATATTAATAACCTGCATAATGGACCTAATGTGTATATGTAGATAGTAACTTCCAGCTATTCTTTAAAACCCTAAAAGAATTGCTTATTATGCCTTCTCTGCTTTCTAAGGTCCTATTTGTAGATAAAATAAAATAGTAACATAGCCCACAGAAAATCCTTTTATTTTGGTAATATTTTTATAAATGAATATCTCTATGAATGAATAGTATTTTAAAAATATTATTCATAAGAAAACATAAGGTGTTTATAAGAGAACAGAGCCCTCACTGGGCCACATAACAATTTACCAAGTTACTTAGAACACCCAAATCACTGTTTTCCTATCTGTAAAATGGGGAGTATACCAACCTTATTTCTTGTTGTATGATATTGATTTTGTTTTGCTAATTGTAATGTTTTCTTAAAATGTTACTTTCTAAAATATAAATTATATATGAAAATATAAATATATATAAGTATGAGTATAAATGTGTGCATATAGATATGGCATACACACATTTTTTAAGATAAAATATACATACAATTTTTTTCTGAGAAAACAAAAAGTAGCAAGAGCACTACATATATTATTGGAGAATTTAGCATCAGAGAGTATACAAAAGGAAGCTGTGAAAGATAAAAATAGGCCAGTTTTATAATGATCTTAGTTGTAGCATTTTAGCTAGCTAAAGAGATAGACACACAATTTTGTTAAATGGAATTAAATTATTCATGCTCTTTGTCAAAAATGATATTATTTTTATTTAATGAAGAGAATATATCACAGTAAAATAAAAGAAACAGTTTAATTTCAATAAATACAAGGGTTAGTAAAAGTAGGTTTACAGTTGTTCATATAGGAAAAATTTCATAATAAATAAAAACACAAAATGGACATGGAGATTATTATTCTAGGTGAAATAATCCAGCAGAGAAGGACAAATAGCACATGATCTCACTTATAAGTGGAATCTAAGGAACAAAGTGAACTGAGGAACGGAATAGAGGCAGAGGCAGGGTCACAGGGAGCAGAGGGACAGCAGTCAGAGGGAAGGGGGAGGAGGGGATGGAATCAGAGAAGGTAAAGGGATTAGTGAAATTATATATACATAACACAGAGATACAGATAGCAGGACAGCAATTCTCAGAGAGAAGGAGGGAGGGAGTTAGGAGTAGAGGGGCAAAGGGGGTGTGATGGAGGACAAGGGGGTGGGTGAAAGTGTTATATTCAGTGGGACACTTGAATCCATGTTAACACAATAAATTAAAACTAATAAAAAAAAATTTTTAAAAGAAGAAACTTTTGCATACTCACACTGTAAACCTGTTTTTGCCCACTTTGTACTTCAGCCATATTAGTTTACCAAAGATCTCTCTAAGTTTAAAAACAAAGATATTGTTGCCTTAGATTGAATATTGGAGAGGTTGATCAATCATGATTTTTTAATATTATATTTTAATTTTGAATTTTATTCTCTTTTTAAAGGAAATCAGCACTCTTCCACTTTCTTCCACTTTCCCTTTCATTATTTTATTGGTTGCTTGTATTTCTTCTTTAAATTTTTTCCTTCCTCCTTCCCTCCGTCCCTTTCTCCTTCCCTCCCTTCCTCCGTTCCTTCTTCCCTCCCACCCTCCTTTTCTTCCTTCCTTTCTTCCTCTACTTATTACTATATCCTTTATAATCTCTGCCATAGTCTTTTAAATATTTTTTAAAGGCTTTCTGTTTTTTTTTTTCCTGAAAATAAGTCAGGGGACTTATTTCTTTCCCTGAATTCTTTAAGAATATTTTCCATATCCTTGAAGTAGTTTAAATGGGATATGTCAGTGTATCAACTTACCAATATTTCCAGGAATATAGGTTGCTCTTTTAATCTATAATTTTTTCTTCTGTTATATCAGAGAAATATCATATTTTCAATAGATGCTATTTTCTACTGTCTTGAGTTTACTTTTTCTGAGCAATCAGTTATATTGGATCATATTTTTCATCTCCCCGTATCTATTATTGTTCTCTAACTTTTCTATATTCTTCTTTATATCTTCCTAAGCTTTTCTTTCCTTTATGTCAATAATGTTGATTTCTTTCTTACTTAAATTTTGTTTCAGGATGTTTTTACTTCATTAACAGTTTTAAATGGGATTATTTGACCTGACCAGTGGTGATGCAGTGGATAGAGCATTGACCTGGGATGCTGAGGACCCAGGTTTGAAACCCTGAGATCACACCTTAAGCACAGGCTCACCAGCTTGAGCTCAGGGTCACCAGCTTGAGCATGAAATCATAGACGTGACCTCATGGTCACTGGCTTCAGCCCAAAAGTCATTGGCTTGGGCAAGGGGTCACTGGTTTGGCCAGAGCCTGCCAGTTGAGGCACATTTGCGAAGCAATTAAAGAACAATTGAAGTGATGGAACTACAAATTGATGTTTTTCATCTCTCTCCCTTCCTGTCTGCCTGTCTGCCTGTCTCACTCTCACTAAAATAAATAAATAATTAATAATTTTAAAAAATGAATTATTTGTATCTTAGCTTTGTAATCCCAAATTTTGCCCTATTTTATTGTGTCATCTCATTTATTTATTTTATTTTATTTTTTTAACAGAGACAGAGAGAGAGACAGAGACCGGGACAGATAGGGACAGACAGGAAGGAGATGAGAAGCATCAATTCTTTGTTGTGGTATCTTAGTTGTTCACTGATTGCTTTCTCATATGTGCCTTGACCAGAGGTGGGGGGGGGGCTACAATCTGAGCCAGTGACCCTTTGCTCAAGCCAGTGACTTTGGGCTCAAGCCAGAGACCTTAGGCTCAAGCTAGTGACCATGGGGTCATGTCTATAATCCCATAGATCCCATGTTGAAGCTCGTGAGCCTGCACTCAAGCCAAGTGAGCCCACATTCAAGCCGGCGACCTCAGAGTTTCAAACCCGAGTCCTCTGTGTCCCAGTCCAATGCTCTATCCACTGCACCACCAACTGATCAGACTTGTCATTTCATTTTTTAACTATGCCATCCATATTCCTCATCCCTTCCTCCTCTTCTTTCTATTCTATTGTAAGAGTGTGCTGTATTATAGAATAAATATGTATCTTCTCTGGAATAGGATTCATGTTTATTTTTTAATACAACCAGGACACTAAGAGGCCTGGAGACTGGTCAAAGCATATTTCTACTGCTCATTTACTGTCTATTTTAAATAAAATTACAACCCATTCTCATGTGTTCCCTATTAAGTGTGTTGTCTTTTATTCAAAGCTTCAGCAGGTCTGGAACTTCTGTTTGCCTTTGCATAGACAGTGGACGGGACAGGTTTGTCACTGCACTGCATCTGCCTCAGAGGAACAGGCATTCTGAGTCTATGAGAAAGGGCAAACATGATTGATAGTGATGACTCACAATTAATACATCTGTCTTTGAGACCAACCCAGTAGGCATATCCCTTTCTTCTTTTGGTATAATGTTAAAGGACAACTTGGAACATTTTTTCAGACAGGAGAAACTTATCAAGAACTTCATAAGTATCACACTGTGAAGTATGTAAATTTAACCTTTGGAAAAAAAGCAGGCAATGTGATGACTTGAGAACTTTAATTAGCAAGTTTCTAATCCCACCTTTCTTCCCAAGTAAGAAAGTGGAAAACAACAATAAATTTCATATGCATGTTGGGAGTTTTAAGGCCGATAAAAAAGGAATATAACCTGTAAAAGTGAATTTCTCCCTGAAAAATTTATCTTGCTGTTTTATTTCATCATTCTCCTTGGTGTGTTCAGTTCTGTTCACAATTGTTCCAAATACTGGGAGTTTTTCTTGACTCCCTCCTTACCATGTTAAAAATCCTTTTTTATCCTCCCATCCCAGGTAGGGTTTGAGAGATGGAGCAGTAGTTCTATTTGCTTCTCTATGACTTTGGAGGAAAGAAAGATTTCCAAGCGACTTTTCTGGGGCTCCCGCTCTCACTGCTCGTTCTCTTCTCTGCGGTGGGGACGTAGTAATCATTCTCAAAGTATGAGCAATGCGTCATACTTTTCTTGGTAAGAATTTGTGACATACAATGTGGTCAAAATTGCTGCTAAGCTGTACCTACCCAGAACCCATCTGCCTTTTCATTCCTAGACATCACTTTTTTAGGATTTCTGGCAAGAGACTGTAGCCTATTCTTGTTTGGTTGGTACTAGTTAACACTTTTCTTTTACTCCCTCCGTTCCATTTTCTAGATATTAAAAAAAGGAGATTCTAAGATCTATCTTATTTTCTCATTTTTTACATTGAAGATTCTTTATATAGACCTGTAAAGATCTTTAAAATAAAACAGATTGATTTAAATGTCTTGTTTATATATACTTACAATCGTCCCTCGCCATATTGTGGTTTCCTTTTTGCTGTCTCACTGTATTGCTGATTTTTAAATAGTATATATCTAATTTTGTATCACCGATTTTTCACTATATCACAGGTTTTATGTAGGTTTAAGAGTGTAGAAAGTTTTTAAGAACATAGGAAGTGTTTATAAGAATGTGGGAAAGGTTAGTAACAGTGTGAGAAAGGTTTATTAAGAGTGTGGGGAGGGTTTATAAAGCCCTAAAATATATATAAATAATAAAATAAATATAAGGTTGCCACTTCACAGATTTTCACCTATCATGTGGAGGTTCTGGAACCCAACCCCTGTGACAGATGAGGAACCACTGTATTTGAAATGATTAAGAAACCAAAACCAGATACTCACAAGTTCAAAAAAATACATCACATCATATATTCAGCTTTTATCAAAAAATATAAACAGCCTGATCAGGCAGTGGCACAGTGGATAGAGCATCGGACTGGGATGCAGAAGACACAGGTTCGAAACACTGGCTTGAGTGTAGGCTTATCTGGCTTGAGTACTGGCTCACTACCTTGAGTGTGGGGTTGCTGGCTTGAGCATGGGATTACAGACATGACCCCCCATGGTTGCTGGCATGAGCTAAAGGTCGCTGGCTTGAAGCCCAAGGTCAATGGCTTGAGCAAGGGGTCACTCACTCTGCTATAGCCCTCCACTCAAGGTACATATGAGAAAGCAATCAATGAGCAACTAAGCAGACTAAGGAGCTGCAACGAAGAATTGATGCTTCTCATCTCTCCTTCCTGTCTGTCTGTCCCTATGTATCCCTCTGTCTCTGTCACACACACATAAATATATATATGTGTTTTATATATATATATAACACAAAATGTAAGCTGACAGAATTTAGTGTTTGTTCATGACACTAAAATGTTTATACCAAATCATTAAGAAGAGATAGTGTCATGGTTAAGAAGCCACATGTCATTAATAAATAATAATATTGAGGCCACATGTCATTGACTAAATTCATCCTTGGTTTTATCTATTTTGTTGATACCATTCCAAGTACCAAAATTTTGACTCATTTTTTTTCCTACTATTTTTCTATTCTCTACTTCATTAATTTTAATGTCTATCATTTTGATTATGATTACTTTCCTTGTTCTGTTTTCTTTCCTTTCTTTTGTTTTACTTTGCTGTACTTTTTCTTTTTTCCAGCTTTTGAAGTTGAAAGTTTATATAATTTGTATTTTTTTAAAAATTGTTAATAGAGTGTTTATAGATATGTATTTTCATCAGATCATTGCTTTAAGTAATATATATAGGTGTTAAAGCTATTGGTTTTCCTCTATCGTTACTATAACTCATAGATTCTGATACATAATATTTTCATTATCACTATTTTTTAGAACTTTGTATTTTCTCATTGTATTTTGCCATTCACACAAGAATGGTTTAATAAAAGGCTTTGTGTGTGTGTGATCAGACAATGTTTACAATAGCTTCATTTAATAGAAATTATGATGTCTTCTTTGTGATTCCATACACATTCAACTTTGTAATTCAATGCATGTTCCACATAAAATTGAGAAAAGATGTATTTTCTATTATCAAGGTGTAGTGTTTAGTAGGTATCCATGAGGCTGCTTTATTTTGATATGGCCTCTGACTTGACTTATTTATGACATGGCCTGTGTTGTGCTACAAATATTGTATTAAAGTCTTTACTATGGTTTTCTTTATTCTGCCCTACATCTTCTACATCTTTACATCTTGTTTTGTATTTCAGCTTTAAGTGGTGCATAGATATTCATAATCATTGTATTATCATTATAATTTATGTATTTTTAGAATTATAGTATTATAGAATATATACTATAGAATTATTAGTACTATAGAATGCCCTTTTTGTGTCTTGTTTATTGCATTTTGCCCTGAATGCTATTGTTTGATAATAAGAACTCAACCTCTACTCTCTTATTATTTCCATATGCCTGACATGTTTATAATTTATGTATTTTTGTCTATTTGAAACAAATTAATTTTAGTATAGACTTAAGCTTTGCTTTCTGAGTCAGTCTGAAAATCTTTTTTTTTATTCAGTGAGAGGAATGGAGGCAGAAAGATACTTCTCTATGAGCCCAAACTGGGATCCACCCAGCAAACCCACTAGGAGGTGATGCTCTGCCCATCTGGGGCATTGCTCCATTGCTCAGCAACCGAGCTCTTCTTATCACCTGAAACAGAGGCCATGGAGCCATCCTCAGTGCCCTGGACCAACTTGCGCCAATCAAACCATGGTTGCAGGAAGAGAAAAGAGGGGAAAAAAAAGAGAGAGAGAGAAGTGAGACAGGTAGGGGTAGAGAAGCAGATAGGCACTTCTCCTGTGTGCTCTGACCAGGAATTGAACCTGGGAAATCCGCAAGCCAGGCCAATGCTCTACTACTGAGCCAACTGGCCAGGTCCTGAAATTTTTTATTAAATAGACTAAATCTATTCATGTGTTTTGATATGATAGATATGTTTGATCGCAACTTGGAATTTTGTTTTTTTAAAATTATTGTGTATATCATGTTATATAAAGTCTACCAGAAAGTTCTGTCCATTTCTATCACAACAAGTTTTGACATGTAAGCACATGTTTATTTGGTGCATGTGTGCCTCTCTATTTTTATCACTTAATGTATACATACTGACGTAGCAAAATAACTAAAAGTTGATTCACGTTAGCCTTATGTGTGAAGCCATAGTGTACCCATAGTCATGGGTACTGATAAAGTTCATTTATACCACTGTAATTTTTACGAATTTCAACAAGGAAGAAATGCTACAGAAGCATGTCTGTCGCATCCACCATATTCCCCGGACTTAGCACCCTCCAACTATCACTTGTTTTTGTCCTTACAAAATTTTTTGAAGGGCAAAAAATTCAAAAATGAAGAAGATATCAAACAAGCACTGGTTCAATTTTTCTCATCAAAAGATAAAACATTTTTCAAAAATGAGATATACAAATTGCCCTCATGCTGGCAAGAAATCATTAATAATAATGGCAATTATATTATTTAATAAAGTTTATTGACAGTAAGAAAAATTTGTATTTTGTTTTATTTCAAAAACGGACAGAACTTTCCGGTAGACCTTATATTTATTGTATTTTCCTATCTGCTATTTTACTTTTTAAAAATTTCTTTTGATTGATGAAATGCATTCTCTCATTATTTCTCAGAGAATCAACCTTTATACAGTATTCCTGAGTTCTTTTATGCTTAGAATTATAGAGTTGACAGTTGAAAGACAGTTTAACCTGACCTGTGGTGGTGCAGTGGATGAAGTGTTAACCTGGAACACTGAAGCCTCTGGTTCGAATCCCTGGGCTTGCCTGGTCAAGGCACATACAGGAAGCAACTACTATGAGTAGATGCTTCCCACTTCTCTCTGCTCTTTCTAACTCTTCCTCTTCTCTCTCTTCAAAAATCAATAAAATCTAAAAAAAAAAAGTTTAGCTGTACCTAAAATCCTTGACTTGTACCTTATTTCCTTGAGAGTAAAGTTAATATCCAGGTACTGTGAGCTACCCATTATCATTGGGTGCTGAACTGTTATAATTTAACTATATCTTGAAGATTTATGTTTCAATTTATAAAACATATAAAGGACAGCTTTGTTTATTTTTGGACCTTCATATTACTTTTTTGGCAGAAGGAAGAGTATAGAATAAATAACGGTATTGATAGTTATTTTTTCCACATTTCAAGGTACATCTAGATATAAAGATCTAAATCAATGTAACCAAAAATTTAATCCAAGAAAGAAATACATCAAAACAAGTATATCCCCAAAGTGTGGCAAAATTAAATCAAAATAATTAAAGCTATAATTTAATTTTTTTTAACATTTATGCATGTAATTCTTTTGTTTAGCTTCGTCTCAAAGATTACTCAGCTATAGTATCTAATAGTCCTTCTCAGAGCATGGCTTGGAAACCCCTGTCGTTTTCTAAGATTGTTTAAGTGCCTCCATCAGGTCAAAATTATTATTATTTTTGACAGACTAAGATATTCTTTTTTTTTATTGTGTTGACATTTTTATTGATAATGCAAAATCAGAAAACTTCTAATGACTTTAGCACAAATGAAGGCAATGGCACCAAACTGTACTAACAGTCACTGTATTTAATTTAAGTATTTTTTTTTTTACCATCATACACTTACTAGGGGGAAAAATTGCCAGTTGCACTTAAGGATATTTCTGGTTAAGAAGTTAAAATTTTGATAAGCCTAGACCCTTAAATACATGTCTTCCTGATACTTTGTGTGATGAAATGGGAGATAGAAAGCAATTCTGCTGCATACGAAAATACGACGGTTGACTTGAGGGAATATATTTGCTCAACCTTTTGAGTTGCAAGCTAAACTAACTTTTTAAAATTTTTTGTAAGAAATATCAGTTTTACTTGAAAGTATATCTGATAGATGAATTCTGCTATTCTCAAAAATTACCAAAGTGAACTTGTCACTCTGAAGAAACAATTGACAATTGTTGTTAATGATAGAAGTCAGCTCTTAAGTAAAAATAGAATTTTAAAAAACCTGTGTCTGCCTCCCTCAGCTTGACAACATCTCAGTATTCAAAGACTTTTTGATTATATTGATGATGATATTTACAAATATGCTTTTAATATTGTATGAAATATGTCAACATTTTGAAGACCTGCATAACTTAGTGAATTGATATTTTCCAAAATGAACAATATATGATGTTACCAATTCAATCATAGTTAAAAGACCCATTCAAAAGTGCAAGATATACTGATACAGTTTACGGTAATAGTTCAAAAAGGGCATTGTTACAGTTTGAGATTCCACATAGCCATTAATCTTTAAGAAGCTACCACTTATGAAGTTTTAATATATTATCAAAGATAGTCCAAAATTATTTAAAGATATTAAAATACTTCTCTCTTTCCAACTATACATCTATATATTTGTGAGACTAGACTTTATTTTAACTAAAACAATGTATTGAATAGATTTAATATAGTAAAATGTGTGAGAATCCAGCAGTCCTCTATTAATCAAAAAATTAATGAAATTTTAAAAAGTATAAAACAGCATTGCTCACTATTTTTTTTTCATTTTGGAAAATATGGGTATTTTTTTATTAAATATTTATGCATATATTATTGTCATTTTAACTAAATCAATAAATGCATTTTATATTTAAATTAAAAATTTTAAATTATGATATTGATAGCTATAATCCACACATAAAAAATTTCTTTGATCACTCTCCATTTTTAAGAGTATGAAGAGTTCTTGAGACCGATATGTTTAAGAATAAGAGATCTATATTTATTTTTAAAGATTTTCAATAAATTTCTACTGTTTTAAAGGTAAAAACCAAATTCCTAATGTGGCACCACTTAGCAATGTGTTATAATAACAAGGACATTTATTTAATTCCTCAGGCCCATGATATTACTTTTGTGAACACAATGTTCCTTCTCTTTAGAATGTCCTTAAACCATCCATTTTACTTTGTTAATTCTTTCTTATCCTTCTGGTTTCAATTCAAGCAGCACTTCCTCAGTCTCTCCTGGAAACATGCTCTGGTGCTTTATAAACTTTTCTTTCTAATTTTCAATTTATTGATAAAAATATTTCATTAATGAATTGTTTTTTCAACAGACAGAAAAACCATAAAACCAGTAAGCATGTGTGTTTTGGCTCACTGTTGGATCCATTCTTCTTAACAGAGTGCTTATCACAGAGTGGGGTGGGAAATAAAATTTTTGTTGGTGAATGAATACCTGAATGAATGTATAAATAGATAGAGAAAAGGGTTAATGAATCGATAATATGACCTACCATGCATAACTTCTTTAATAATATAAAGATCCACAATAAATATTGGAAAGAAATACATCTGATTCATTTATATAAGTCATTGTATTTTCCCATGTGCATTTTTATTAGTGTCTTTTTGTTCCCTATTTCTTTTATAAAGAAAATAGAAAGGAAGGAGAAATAACACACAATGACATTTAGTTGTGGTATCATTCTTGAACAAGTCTGGTAACGAGCAATTATTGGCAAACAACTTCTTGTATTTCATATGACATTAATTTTTATGAATTATATTAGAATCCCATTTTTTAAATGTATTTCTGTCTTCCTATAGTCTCATCTATTACCTCTTTTGGCCTAAAAATCTGTAGTTGAGTAATATGTATCTATTTGAATGTCCACTGTACCTCCCTTTTTACTTGCTTATCATTATGCTTTACATACTTTTTTGTGATCATATGATTTTTCAGTCTCCCGTGAGACCTTTCATTCATTAAGGGCTTAGATCTTTTTTTTCATTTATGTATCCACAGGATGCAATAAGGTATTTAGCACTCGATAAACACTCAATGAATGACTGTATGAATGAATTATTCAACTATATATTTAATAAATATTATATATTCCTTAACAGTTTTTTAAAATTTTTTCAGTTAAAACTCAGGTAATGGGAGAAATCAAGATTGCATTGAAGAAGGAAATGAAGACAGATGGTGAACAACTAATAGTTGAAATTCTGCAGTGCAGAAATATCACCTACAAATTTAAATCTCCTGATCATTTACCAGGTATCTGATTTTATGATAATGAGCAATATGGTATATCTAAGAATTCTTTAGGCATAGGTACTAAATATTTTGAAAAACATGAACTAAAATTTGAGCTGTACAAACATATCCAAAAAAATGTGAAATAAGAATTAATACCTATTATATAAAATAAGTTGATATTTTACTAGCTTTTAGCTGGATTTCTGAACTCATTACCTTGGTGATATATTTATTATACAACCAGAAAACAAATTTAAAATGCTAAGAAAATTGGTGTATCTTTTAATCCCTTTATATTGTCTGAAATGAATTGAACACAATCTGCCCGCTTTGTATAAATTGTAGGAGAGCTCTTAGTATACAATTATAATGCTTTCAATAGGACATTGTATGACTAATGGACACTTAACAAGATGAATTCTTACTTTCAGATTTATATGTGAAAATATATGTGATGAACATTTCTACCCAAAAAAAAGTGATCAAGAAAAAAACAAGAGTATGTAGACATGATCGAGAGCCTTCATTCAATGAAACTTTTAGATTCAGCCTAAGTCCTGCTGGACATTCTCTTCAGGTAATTCTGTATGATAAAGTTACTATTTAAGCATTTTTATTCATACAGTATTTTTTTTCCATTCAACTATTCAGTATTTATAAACGGATCATTTCTTATGTTACATATTACACGTTAATGAATTCTTTTTTTGTTTTTTTCTGAAGTTGGAAACAGGGAGGCAGTCAGACAGACTCCCACATGTGCCCGACTGGGATCCACCTGGCATGCCCACCAGGGGGCGATGCTCTGCCCATTTGGGGCATTGCTCTATTGCAACCAGAGCCATTCTAGTGCCTGAGGCAGAGGCCATAGAGCCATCCTCAGCGCCCGGGCCAACCTTGCTCCAATGGAGCCTTGGCTGCAGGAGGGGAAGAGAGAGACAGAGAGGAAGGAGAGGGGGAGGGGTTGAGAAGCAGATGGGCGCTTCTTCTGTGTGCCCTGGCCGGGAATCGAACCCAGGACTCCTGCATGCCCAGCTGAAGCTCTATCACTGAGCCAACTGGCCAGGGCCAAATTAATTCTTAAAGACATCTTCCAGGGGCCCTTTACGATTCCACAGCCCACTCACCCCATCCAATTCACTACCAAGTCTTCTCTATCCTGTCGTTTATTTTATGGAAAATTATTTCCATACTCGATGCCACTAATCCCCTTTGGGTTCTCATCTTTGTTACTCAAGTCATTTCAGCGCTGTACTTGGCCTACTTGCCAAAACTGCCTTACCCTTTTAATTCGTTTCACCATACTGACGGCTGGCCTGTCTTTTTAAAACACTGGCCAGGTTACATTAAAGCCCCTCAATCAATGACTCTTCCGAATCCTCTAAGGTGAGTTTTAATGGTATTAATTTAATCTCATCTCCTTGTATACCTTTCCAGACACTATTTCAGTCACAGCAAAATCTTTTTAACTATATTAAGCCTTCAATCCTTTACTCATATTTTTCTCACCTCCAATAAGCCCTTCTCAATCTCTCTTCCTCCATCACAGTACTCTACATCTTTTAATGTAAACTCAGCCCTTTACTTATGAACCTAGATGTAATTCATCATACCTTACTTATATAACATTTTGCTTATCTTATTAAACAACCAATCCCTATCTGCCTTGTACAATAATTTATAGATGTCCCTGTCATTGCTTGTATATGATCAGCTTCTCTAGGTCAGGGCCTGATTTTCAATATTCTTTGTTCCACAGCCTAATACAAATGCTTGTACATAGTGTGTCTTAGGTAGATGAAGAGATAAAGAATAAAAGAGGAAAAAGGAGGAGGAAAGTAAGAGATGAAAAAAATATGAGAAGAGAGGACCATGGTACAGGCACTTAAAATAAAATCCTGCAGTAGAGACACATATAAGAGATATTACAAAGCAAAAAGTATATTGAGAGAATTAACTTACATTAGAGTGAAAGAGTTAAAGGAGACCGGAGTCTGTGTGAAAAAAGTCTCATTTACAGAAATAAAGTAGTTCGAGAAAAGACTGAGAAAGATCACAAATTTATTGAAATGTGGTACATTTGATAAGACAGGCAGAATCCAAGGGAAAATATACAATGCCATTTGAAATACCAAAACCAGAGACCAAAGAGGATAGTCATAACTAGAAATGTAGATTTTGAAGTCAGAATCATAAAAGTAAATTTTTAACCAAGAGCAACGAGAATTCTGAAATGAGAGAGAATTGTCGAGGGTTAATAGTTAGCTCTACTTAATGTTTTCTATCTTTCAACTGTTTTCTAAAAGGAAAAAAAAAATTTGAGTCTGAAATTCCCTGGAATTGTAACTAGTAAAAGTCTTGCACATGACAAGAAACTGTTTTGGAAATGTATACCCTAATAAACTCACCAGTAAACTCAATGACAGAAAAAAATCAGTGTATGTTCTTTTTACCTTGTGAACTCATTTTTTTATGTTTATTTTATTGACTTTAAAGAGAGGAAGGGAGAGAGCAGGACAGAGAACTCATTTGTTTACTTAGCACTCAAATAGTTTTATATTTGAGCTATTTCATTAACTAGTAAAATTGTACCTGGCAAAGTTTTATTTGTTTTGTTTCTTCATAAAACTTTCCATCAGTTTAAGCATAAGCCTAGTTAGAACTAGCTGGGAATACATGTCCTATATAGAATTCTCATATCCTTCAGGTTGCATCTTTTCCTCTGGGAAATGTTGATGTGAATTAATATTATGCAAATCATTTGAGGAGATTCTTGTTAGTTCACTTATAAGTATGCCTGCTACTACATCTCACCTCACCCTTTCTTGATTGTGTGATTTCTTTGATGATAAAATGTTCTTAAAAGAAGTTGTAAAATATACACATGTATCTCTAATTTTGGCTCTTTTTCTAGATTTTACTTTTCTCCAATGGAGGGAAATTCATGAAAAAGACCTTGATTGGTGAAGCCTGTATCTGGCTTGACAAAGTGGATCTCAGAAAAAGAATAGTCAACTGGCACAAACTTTTGGCTAGTCCTACTCAAACCCATTGAAGAAACTTATCTGCTCAGGGTATTGAAACTGCACTAAATAATCTCAAATCAAGATTATAGATGGACACTATTGTACTAAGCTATGTTTTCAGGTGTAAACATGAGATGAGAAACAACAGGCAAAAACATCCTTAAAGCCTTGAGAATGTGTTGTTGTGGAACACAGAAAGAAACACAAATCAAAAAGTTTTATGTATCGAAAGCCAAAAAAAGGAACTCTGAGACTGGATTTTTTGCAGCTGTCAAAACAGTGAGAAAAACTGTGATTACTTAATGCAAAAATCTTTGAGTAGAGTTGAGCTAGAGCTAGAGCAAAAGGCAGAGGTTCAAAGGTAAAATGTTTCTAATGCAGACAAAAGAAATCCTTTATGCAAAATGAATCTTGGTTGAATGGAAGGAACTAATGTAACAAATCTGTTTTCAAAAGTCCAAAGCGTTTTTTTCTTCAACTTCTCTGACAACTTCCTGTTTTGAGATTCCTATATAGGATATACCTACAATATGTATCCAAGACTGGAAGTAAGGTAGTTGTGTTAATAGGAAAAAGAGAACTGAATATGTAGAAATTCTGGCTTTTAGACCATATTGTACAAGTTTTCTCTGTGTCTATATGTTAGAGGGGTGAACAACACCAATTTTGGAATCCATGTTGTGAAAGCACATTTGTATAATTTTAAATAATGTGAAGATAATACTAAATAGAAATGGATTACCTTTATCTAGAAATAAAGCCAAGACTGGCTAAAAAAGAATACTGCACCACAAAATTTGGGACCGTGGTTGAAAACAAAATCTTCATAATTTACCCTTAAACCAAGACATTTTTGATCTACATACCAAAAGACAGATTAAATTGGTATGTTCCAGGAAGCATGATAATTTGTCCTTTGTGGATTTGCAAATGAAAATATTATCCCACATATTTCATTTCTCTTGAATGATGTATTGACAGAACGAAAAGTCTTCCTCTGGCAAACAAATTATATTAATCTGTAACATTGATTAATTAAACTGGTGTCATTTTGTGGTGTTTCATAACTTTTTTCCATAACACATCAACTGATTATACAATGAAAACCCTGATACCAGACTCAAATTCTCTCTCTGCTTCATTTTCTTCCTTTATTGACAATATCACAGTAATCAAGTTCACCTATGTTGGGAAAATATATGAAAAGTCAACATTATCTTGAGGTTAAAACATAATTTGAGCTGTTTTAATAGTATAGAATAAAAGGACCAATGTCTAAGTCATTAAAATGAAGCATCTTCATCTCCATCAATGAACAACATTAACAAAGAAAGTAACAAAAAGTTGTAGAAACACACTCAACTGGGATTAAAAAACCTGGCTTTTCAGGTCTTTATTCTGCCACTAACTGTGTCACCTTGCACATGTCAGTTGAGCTCACTTTTCCTCAGTGTTCTTATTTATAAGATAAAAAAGTAAATTACATATTCCTAGCCTTCCTAAGGGGATGTTAGAATGATCAAACTAAGTGGTTTATGAGAGAAAATGAAAGCACATTTCCAAGTATAGTTTTATATTCATAAATGAGGAATAGTTATTATGCAGCTTTTTATTTTTCAAATTTTATATGCAAAAAGCATCCTCCTACCCAGGAACACACATTAAGAGCTGTATATTATCTCTAAAACTTTTTTCTTTAAAATATTAATTTTTATTTAACCTGAAAAAATGGTGAAGAAATAAATTAAAATTATTTGCAAATTGAGTTATTGTAAATTAAAGAAATTTTACTGAGTTTATTCTCTCCCCATATCCTACCCAAAAATTAAATTGCTTTTCAGAACATTCTGAGTTTAAAAGCTGCTTCTGTATTAAAGGATGAGGTTTCAGTGGGTTTAGAGAAATCATCTCCAAATATATTGTTTGGATATTGAATCTCCTCATTTTTAAAGAAAAACATACTTTAAATTTGTGAGGAATTTATTAACTGTAAAATATTTAAAAAATAAAATATTTTCTAATAAATCCCAGGTTATATATCTTTATTATATTCATGGGAAAACTATGAATTCCCTCTTCCTCAATCTAAGAAAGATAATAGTCATTTATTCTCCCTCTATTTATTATCCTTCCTCCCCTAAATATACCATGTCATTTACCATTGATATTTCTTTAAAATGAGCATTCAGGGAAGGGATCACTAAAGAATTGATATTGCTAAGATTTTATTTTTAGAGACAACTGTATGTGTTGATGGTTGCCATGGATATTTCCAGCAGAGGTTAGCACTTTAGGAACTGATAATTGGGGAAGAAAAGGGTTCAGAAAGACCTCCTTCTGACATAAAAGGCTCTGCTATTTTCCCTTAAAGGAAACTCGGGCTCACCTTAGGGCCCTCTTCTACAGTCAGGTACATCCAGGGGTATGTGTGAGGGATTGTATAACCAATTAGTTTACTTCATTCCAGTTGCAATTTCTTTTAGAATAATGCAAATGAAGGTGCCACCAAAACAAAGTTCGTCCCTTGGTAGCTATTTGGCCTATAAGAGTAGGAGTCTTTGATTCTAGCTGCCGCTCTGTTACAAGGAACTGGTGATGAGACCAGGTCAATCGAGAAAGTTAACAACAGAACTTCTTTCTGCACCAGCATCCCCCTTTAGAGAGCATAAGATCCTGCCAAAGTGTGCCAGGTGTGCAGCTAACCAGACTCCTAGGTTGTACTGGAATTATTCTATGCAACACTGATCCTTACACGAATGCACTTCTAAATGATGTTAAACCCTTCTAACAACAAAACTATTTCTTTTTTAATTACAAATAGGGCTCTTGGTGTTTTTTACTTTTTTGTATAGATTACAGCACATGATTCTCCACTTTTATTTTGTTTTGTTTTATTGGAATTAGCTTTTTTATCCTGATAATGGAAAAGTTTGTAATATCAAAATAACATGTGACTAGTCCAGTTACAGCTCTTATATTTTGAAAAGCGTCTTAATTTTTCCCAGTTTTGTTGAGTCATCAAAGATGGAAGTTGCTTCTTGGTTTAAAATTTGGTCCTCAATACCTTTCAGCTATAGAAGCAAAAGCACACAGAGTGAATTTTCACAAAAGACAGGGATTCACAGAATGGTCATTGCAGACATAGAAAATATTAGTTGCAAAAGTTAGCATTTTCCCTGTTAATAATTAAGATAAAGGAGATTTTTGATGACTCTAAATTCTTTATTTACCATATCAATTTAAAAGAGCAGTATCCATGACTAAGGGGCAGTGATAGCGTTGCTCCTTAACGTTGCCCATACTGTAATTACTCATACTAAATCAATGCATATTTTTGGCATATCAGTGGAATTAATTTTGTGGACCACACACATTAAAATAGTCATATTGTGGGACTATTATAGCTGGTAACCAGCTGATATTGATTCTTATTATCGAAACAGTTGTGATGATAGTGGTGATAGCCGTAGTGACACTAGGTTGCTAGGTTGGTGGTGATGTGAAGAAAATTAAAATTATATACTATATTGTGCCCAATTTATGAAAAATTATTTGATCAATGTTTCATTTCATTGAGATATCATAAAGATGTTTATAGTATTTTTTTACTTTATTATTTAAATCATAATTAACAATATTTTTAAAAACTTATTTTCATTGCTACAATGTCTAATATTCCAAAAGCAGCCAACTACAGCTATATATGTGTATAACCGTAAGTGTGACAGAGTGATTTTCCCTCTTTTGAGCTTGAGATGGAAGTGAAAGAAAGCTCAGTGAATAATTATGAGCTGTCTCTTTAATAATTACTTGCCTTTGATATAGTACAAGAATGAATGAATGAAATAGATTTTCTCATTGAATATGATGTATTGATATATTCTGTATGTTCCATGTTGCTGTTGTTATTAAAGATACCCATTAAATCAAAATCATTTAATCAAATGATTCCTTATGTGATAGATATATTGAGAACATTTTCTTAATTCGTTACCCTGTATATAACTATACATTTGGTAAAATAGACAAATTTGAAGTATTCATTTCATTTGGCATTCAGCATGTGAATATGATTATCATTTGATTGTGTCTATATATTTGTTGGTAATGTGTTCAGATGCTCCCACTACCGATTAATGTGTGTGCAGATATCCTAACAAAAACACATCTAAGGTTAAAGGAAGAAAATTCTTTTCTGAAAAATTAAAAACCTAGTAAAATTGATTTCAAAATGAAAAACTTGGAAATATGTCTTGTTTCTAACTATATGTTGCATGCCGTGTTGGAGATTTGCTAATGTGTTTCTTTCTGTTCTACCCAAATCTCTTTGGAAAATCTAATAAACAAATACAAATTCTTGGGATATAGATTGTATGAATTGAAGTGAACTACTTGAGAATTAAATTAAAAAATGCTTGTAAATCTGTCTTGAGTTTACTCTATGTAAAAATAGGTCTTGGTTTTGTGATTGTATACAAGATGTATCTTGATAACTTATACAAATTGTGCTGTTTAAAGGCTGTTGCCTCAGCCTTACTAATAAATATTGAAACTATCAAGTTTGACTTCTTGTGTTTATCAACTTGATAAATTGATACTTAATATATAGATTTTGGAACATTTTCTGTGAAAAATATATCACCAATAAATTTACTCACCCAGTTTAAAACATCGTTTAAACACAGCACAGATATAGAAAACAAACAAATGTATAGCTTAATTCATTACTACATGTTAGATGATCTTGTAATCACCACCCAGATCAAGAAATTGAACTCAGTCAGTCATCACATTAAATCCTTTCCCTTTAATGTAACTATTAACCTGATATTTATAATTACTTCCTGGCTTGTCACTGACATCTGCTTGGTAAACACTAGTGTATTTTCCTATTTTATTTTTAATAGTTTTCTAAGCTTCTTCTAGTCTATATATTCTCTCCATCCCTCTTTTTCTGTGAGTCTTACTTTTTGAAGAAACTTGGTCTTTCTACCTGTAGGGTTTCTCAAATCTGGATTTTGTTGATTGCATACAGAGTATAGTTAACAACTTCCTCTGCCTGTCACTTGGTCTTTTGCTCTACAGATTTGACCTGATTTACAGGTTGGTATTGTATTCTTCTTTGAGGAGACACATAATGTCTGGTTGTCTCATTTTATTCTGTTCATGATCACAGTTCATCCATACCTGGAACCATTAATTAACAAGATGTTACAAAATGGTGATATTCTGTTTGATCATCAGTTCTACATGGAACACTTTTAAAAAGATAAACTTCCCCTCCACCAGTATTTGATTACCCTGTAGTACATTTTGTACAAGAAAGTTGATATAAAGGCAGAGGAAGTTGGACAATTTTCCTTTATCTACTTACCATTTATTGAAATAGTAAGTGTATTATTTAGTAAAAAATAAACTTCCAACACTTGATTATTTGAAAAGATTGATAAAATTAATAAACCTATGGCAATCAAAGGAGAAAGAAGACTATGTTACACTTATCAAGTATAAAAAAAATTAATATAGATACCAATATCCAAAGCCAAAACTTAAATCCAACCTAGAAATGTATAAAAGTGATAAGCTCATGACCAAGTTGAACTATTCAAGTTATGCAAGACTATCTCAGTGTTGGAAACAAATTAATGAAACCCAGAATATAGGTAGTATACTAAAGTATAAAATCAGAAGATGCTGGAAAAAATGAAAAAATTCAAAAGCCATTCATAACAAAAAATTGATGGCACACTTAGAATGGAAGAATACCCTTTAAATCTGATGAATATTACTTACCAAAACAAAAACAAAACAAGAAAACTTGCAGGTGGAAGGACTGAGAACTTTTCTTTTATGACTAGAAACACAGCACGTGTGCCTATTACCACCACTCTTTTCAATACCTTTATCAGTGTTTCTAGCCATGAGTAAAGGAAAGAAATAAATATAAGTAAAGGAATAAGAAGTGGAAAAAAAGAACTATATTTGTAGATTTTATACCTTTGTGTATAGAAAATCCAAAATAGCCAACAATTTGTTTTAGAATATATGAGAATTTGTCAAGTTTACTAAATATAAACACTATAAAATGGAAAAATAAAAAATAAATGTCTTCTTAATGTGAATAAGAAGTAGTTGGAAAATAAAAATTTTAAGACAATTTTTACTAGCATCAAAAGTATCAGATGCCTAGGCATAAATTAACAAAGAAGACTCTATAAATAAAATAAAATTTTATTGACATATTACATAAGACCTAATACAAGTTCAATGATTAAAAAAATTGAATATTTTAATGATAGTTAATTCTAAATTACAAATCCGTTGACTCAGTGCAATTAAATTTTTCAAATATGTGTGAAATTTGATACACTGATTATAAAATTTATGTTAAAGTACAAAGGGCTGAAAAAGTTAGAGCACACTTGAACAGGAAGGACAAGATATAAGAATGTTCTCTAACAGATAGTAAGACTTATTATAAAGGTACAGAAACTGAAAGAGCACAGTACTGATGCAGGATGGAAAACAGAATGATGGAATAACGCTAGCAGACTCACATGAATCGACACTTCTCTAACAGAGAAGAGAAAGTAGATTTGCAAGAAGCATGAGCTGTGGTTGCTGTCAGTGGAAGGGATGTAGTCACAGGCTGATCAGCTATGAGGACTAGCAGTGGCCAGAGCGAAGGGCCCTGCTGTGGAAGGGCCAGCCTCACAGAGCAGGACTCGCTTCAGCGGGCCTCTGGTGCCTGCTGGGCCTCCCCTTGAATGTGTAGATGTTGGAAGTGGTTGCGGGGAGGGGTGCCCCAGTGCAGTCTGAAGCTGTCCACCAACGTGCTGGCTCTATGGCTTCCCGGGAGGTGCAGGTCAAGGTCAGCAGCTGCCTGTGCTGTGCCCAAGGTCACCAGGCACGCACTACAAAGCGACCTGCAAATGGCTGCTAGTTTTGGTGGGCTTAGAGGTGTCCAGGAGAGGCCAAACTGGAAGCCAAGGCCAGCTGCAAGTAATGCTGGGCCTGAAGGCACTTAGCAAGGGGTATAGGACACACCAAGGCTAAATGCTGCTTGTTTGCAATTTGTGGACCTTTGAGAGATTTTAGGAAAGTCTGAAGCATGAGCTGAAACAAGCAGTTTGTATGAAAAAGCTACTGGAAATGGTTTGAATGGACCCATAACTTGGGTGCGACGAGGTTTCAGGGATTCACCAGGGCAGGGCAAACAGTGTTAGCCAGCTTGCTGGAGACTCAGACATGGCACCTTTCCGGCCAGCTGTGTAAGGGGAGGTCTCAGCGTGGAAACAGTGGCCTGTGCCAACACTCCTGCTTGGGAGGAGGCTGCTCCTCCTGCCCTTACCTGAAGCCTGACCGTCCAGGTCATCCTCATCTGTCCGTGATGCCTTTCAGCTGCTGCCCCAGCTCTGATGATCAGAATGAGTGACTCTGAGTAAGTCTGTCTGTGTATGGGCCCTTTAAGAGAAACTCCCGGATTCGAGGAGCTGTCTGTGTCAGCCACAAACCCTGCTGTTTTTACAGCCAAAACTTTGGGGGACTTCTTTTCCTGGCACCCGAATCCTGCCCTGTAGAGTGGTGGGGGGCTGGGACCCCTCACTCCTTGAGGGAATTCTGCAGGCAACATATTCCTCCTGAGTTTTCACCTCCACACAAGAGTGTGCGACCAGCCCCTCTGCGTCCCCGCCCTCCTTCAGCCTCAATGTGATTTCTTCTTTATATCTTTAGTGTAGGACTTCTAGTCAACTAGATTTCAGGTAGTGTTGAATGATGGTTATTCTGTAGCTTAGCTGTAATTCTGATGTGATTGTGGGAGGTTCCGAGTACCACATTTATCTATGCTGCCATCTTTACTGGAAGCTCCTAATACCTTACAACTTAATTCTACTAGATACAAACGTTAGAAAAACTTTTGATTCTGTAGACCAGGAAACATGTTCAAGTGCACTGAACGGTTGTTAAGCCAGTACACACTGGTAACATGTACCAGAGAAATTCCTTTCTTGAATTTGGCTACTATTGTGATTGGTATGTGACCTTGCAATACACATCATTAAGTATATTAAATATCGTCCTTCCATGAATATTTATAGCAGTAGCATTCATTATAGCTCCAAACTCAAACCAAAAAATCATCAATAATAAAATAGGTAAATATTATATAGCATAATAATATAACAAAATAATGTAAGTCAATAAAAATGAACAAACAGGACTATACATATCAATGAGTGAATTTCACAAATATATGGAGCCATAAAAAACACAATGTGACTCTAATAATTATGAAGAAATTTAAAGAAGTGATTATCACAGAAGAAGGGGCAGGGCGACTCATGCAGGATGAGTGCAGGCGTGGAGTGGAGAAGAGTATTGAGGGTTCTTTAAAATACCAGCACCGTCCTGTTTCTCAGTCTGTGTCATGATTGTATGGATATTGTATTTTTATAATTATTATTTAAACCATATATTCTATTGTTTTCTACTGGCCTCAGCCTACCAGTAATCAATGTTGTGGCTGGACCAACTCTTGTGGTGTTATATAAGCACCAACCGAGGAAACAACAGCGAGGAAACAAACGTTTTGCCACACAATTAAGTAGCCAGATTAAGGAGTCTTTAATGCCGGTGACCATGAGTGGATTCACATCCTAAAGAACTCGCGGCCCCAAATGAATTTAGGAGTTTGCTTTTACAGGCTTAAAGAAGAGAGAGGAGGGTGAACACCTAGGCAAATCAGTTTTCCAGAAGCAGAACAGGCTTTTGATTATTGTTGGAACAATCTAGGGAGAGAGCGCTCAGCGAAGCATTTTACAAAAAGCAAAAGAATGTGCTCAGGTATCTTGGCCTTTTACTGAGGTTGTGAAGGCAGCTTCCTGAGGGCTTTCTGGAATCTAGACATTAGTGAACATTATTGCCTTTACAGAACTCTTTTCATTTACTCATCTGCAAATCTTGCAAAACTCTTTCTATGGTCAGGGATATGGTGTTTCTACATTTCAGTGGTTCTTCTGATGACTGCCAGATGCCCTTCAGCAACCAGCAGGAAACCTTGAAAAGATACAGGTTTATTGCTTACAAGACCTGAAATGACACAGCACACCTGTGGGTGCTCAGCGACGTCGGGGGAGAGTGCGCCCTGGCCAGGGCTCTGCTCTCATGGAGTCAGAGTGGGGCCCAGGGTTTCACTGGCTCACTCTTTATTGGTGAATTTAAAACAGAAGAGCAGGAATGTAAAGTTCAGGAAGAGAAAAAAAACAAGCAGCTCAAAAGGTGAGTTATTGAAAACAGCTCTAAAACAAAGGAGCCTCAGTGTGGGGATGGCAGGCAGGCTCTTTAGTCTTGTGGTTGGCGCTGTTTTTGTTTCCGGCTTTGGAGTGAACACCTCTTTGAGAACAATGCCTTCTCAGTCAAAATTTAAATCACGTACTTGCAGTATAAAAAGGAAAAAAAGTTAGGGCTTATACTACATCTATGTATTTTGTTTCAGTGTTTCATTTTCTTTTTTAAAGGGCAACAATAAGTAATGGTTAACTACAATTATGCTTTTTGAGAAAGAGATTGGAAATGTGTTTGGCAAAACATGGTTAATTATAACCCGACTGGGCTGTTTTGGTAGAATAATGGAGACAGAAACCAGTTCTGAAAAACAGACTCAACAACTATCTGATTATTTTTAGATGTTCGTATTTTATCAGGGGCAGACAGAAAACTCTGAGGCAGAGCTGACACTGCAGGCCACAGGTGGCATTTCTAATTTTGGAAACCAAGCTTTTGAAAGGATTTTAAAGCCTTTCAGCTGATGAGATTGGGCATGCCCACCCAGATTATTGGAGATCATTTTCTTATTTCTAAACAGCTGACTAGCAATGTTAATCACTCTACAAAATACAGGCATACCTTGTTTTATTGAGCTGCACTTGATTGTGCTTCAAAGATTTTTTTTTTTTTTCTTACAAATTGATGGCAATACCTGCAACCAGGAACAAGATTACAACTCCCTTCAGTGCCGTGGTCCGGAACTGGATCTGCAGCATCTTCAAGGTGTGCCTATATAATCACAGCAATGCCTCAAGTCACGTATAAGTTCATAACTGGGCACTACAGCCTAGCCACATTGACACAAAACTGACCATCACTGTCCCTGGCCTGTTGGCTCACTGGATAGAGCTCAGTGGGGGTTATGGAAGTCCCGGGTTTGATCCCCGGTCAGGGCACACAAGAGAAATGACCATCTTCTTCTCTTCCCTCCCCTCCACCCCCCTTCTCTTTCTCCCTTTCTTGCAGCCAGTGCCTCAGTTGGTCTGAGCATTGTGGCTGGGTGCCGAGGGTAGCTCAGTTGGTCTAAATATCAGCCCCAGATGGGGGTTGTTGGGTGGATCCTGGTTGAGGAGCATGCAGGAGTCTGTTTTTCTATCTTCCCTCCTTTTACTTAAAAAAGAAGAAAGAAAAGAAAGAAAAATCTATCACAGTATGAAAGAGAAATATGTAAAGTGTTTTGGGGTTTTTTCGGTTGGTTCCTTGGTTGGTTGATCAGTTGTTTGGTTTGTTTCTTTAAGATGAGAGAAGGCTGAATAAATTGCAAAGGCAACAGGAAGAATATATTTGAGAAGGAGTGATTCTCTACACTTCCTCTACATATAGAGAGAAAGGAAGTAATACATTTTAGTGTACAATTTGGGAAGGTGAAATCTAAATACTAGTTCAACAACCCCTCTTTAAAAGGAGAAAGAAAATTGCACTAATGGTTGATTCCCAGCCCTGACTATACATTACAATAATCTGAAGAGCTTTAAAAAAGTATGGATACCCAAACTCCAATCTACTCCATTAAATCATTATTTCTGTTGTTGGACTAGGGCATAAGAAAATTTTTAAACCTCCTCAGATGCTGTTGTTACATCCTAGCGAGATAGGCTACAGCAGACACAAAGTAAATTTTATAAGTTTTATTGCAGACCTGCACAGGGACTGCAGGCAACCCATGCAAGGGAGCACTGCAGCCCCCCAAACCTGTGCAGGGACTGCAGGTAACCCACACAGGGGAACACTGCAACCCCCCAAACCTGCGCAGGGACTGCAGGCAAACCACGCCTCCGAAGAGACTGGAGCACTGCAGCCATGAGCTTCTAAAATGGCTCCTTTTTATAGGGTGGCTGTCTAGGATGAGCAAGCATCATACAGAAGCTGATGTGGCTGTTAGTCATTGGCTAGGGAGGTCGTGCGCAGTTACGGGGGAGGGAGGTAGTACTCAGTGGAGAATTTTAAACATAAACTTCTGATAAGGGTCTCTGACTCAATGCAGGATGTTGCTGGACTCTTTGTTCTCAGCGTCACAGGGACCTTGTACACTCTTGGCAGCCCCAGCATGTCAGTACTCCTTGAATCTAACATTCCCCCAACTCTTTTGGGAATAAATCAAATCCTTGATTCTTCATCAGTGGGGAGAATGGTATAAGGCTGGGGCTCATGAGAATTTTCTACTTTAGCTGTAGCTATAAGCTAATTAGGTCAGGGGTCCTCCCTAGTATGTGCTGGCACGCTGATAGTGTGCCCTTAGTACTACAAGCTTTACAGACTAATTTCTTTCTGCCTTGCATTTTTCTTCTCTGTACTAACTTCTTACAACTTGCACAAACCTTCTGCAACTTACACTAACCTTCTGCAACTTACACAAACTTTCAACTTTTATGCACTTTCTTATCCAGGAATAACTGGCCTTCATAACAACTTGCTTTTCCTTTTCTTTTCAAAAGTACCTCTACAGCTTATACCTTCTATTATCAAAACCATACAATTCCTTTCTAATTTATCAGAATTCTTATATCCTAAAAACCTTAACCTTCAGCAAAGACTAAGTTAGTACTAAGTAATCCTCTTTTAAAGATTGCTTTTTGGAGGTGTCCTTTTCCTAAGTAGCCTATTGGACACATGACCAATATTCACAGATTATTCTATAGTGGTAGCTATGAGTACATACATAACTTTCATTTACCTTATAGCTTCTCTCTCAGCCAAGGGACCTACACCCCTTTCTGTATGACTCATAGCAGTACATGCATCAAACCTTAAGATGACTTACTTGGCTTTCCTTTACCTTAGTTTCCCTCCCTCCCCAAAGTCTCCATGCGTGGACCAGTTAACTTCTGGTTTGTGGCTGAAGCAGGGCATGCTGTCCTTCTCAGGGTCAGCTTACAAGGGTTGGCGGGGTCAGTCTTCGCTGTCCACAAAGGTGTCTCTGCTGGGACTGCAAGTTTCAGCTGGCTGCGGTGGACCCAGGCGGGTATGATCATGGTGTCTGGACCCGTCTATGTGGGAGTCAGTCCTTGGGTGGTGTACTGCTAGAAGTGCCTCTTGGACAGTCTTTGAACAGTTTGCTGAGTAACCTATAAAACCTGTAAGTACTTAGGGAAAGGGTGTTACATTTCTACACTTTGCAGTTAGTTTAAGTCCTAGTGACCACTGCTTCTAGCTGGAATTAGCAGCAGGTCCCAGCCTATAATAGGCATGGGGCATTGAGATAGGAGAAATAAAGGATACACTAAACATAAAGCAATAAAACCAGACTGTCAATACCCACAGTAGAGATCTTTGAGGGATAAATAAAACTTAAATATTCAAGCAAGGCATAGTAGATGGCCCTTGTGTTATTAGCTTATCTGCTACTTGGAAGAAATACCTTAGGCTCGTGAACGATGTCCTTAGGCCTTCAGTGGCAATTCCCAGCACGCTGGGCAAGGTCAGGTCACAGGTAGCTGGAGCAGGGCTAGAAGAGACTGAACCCTCCCTCCATGGAGCAAGGGGGCAGCTTACCTTCTCATGTCCCTCTTTCCACGCACAGGTGTGTCAACCGGTGGGACCGGAAGCCTGGCAGGCTTCAGTTCAATGACCTTTCTTTCCACTCTGGAGCAGGACCTTGATGAAAGCTATGAAGCCCCTTAGGGCGCTAGAGCCAAAAGTTGGTATTTCCTGACTTCTTTTGGGCCTTTTGCCTTTTCTGTTACTTCCTTGGTCATTATAGACCTTAAAAGCCATGCTCAGAAGATCTCACTGAGGGGCTTGACTAGGAGAGCAAAATTGGGAATACAACAACAGATAACCTCTAGCTTACTGCACTGTTATCTTTTGCCTGACTAAGCAGTGGCTCAGCCCTTGAGCTGGTGCCCAAGGGGGAGGGGCAAGTGCCTGAAACTGTGAGGAGAGCCTGCCACTTCTCCTGCAGCCAGCTGCAGCCTGGTTGCCTTTTCTTTCTCTACCTCTGCTGTTATACTGGCTGCATACTGACTGTGCCACCTGCCTGCAGGTGGGTGCTGGTGATAGTACGCTAGACTCTCTATGTTTTCTATGGGTCTAGCAATCCTTGGTTTGGCCAGTCTGCTCTTAAGTTGGCCATTCTAGTAGCAGACAAACAAACCAAATATGCACACAAAACAAACAAAACTTCTAAACCAAAACCAAAGGGAGAAGGCAGCGTCCTGCGTTCCCCAACTGACCAGGTGGGGAGAAATCAGGTGGCGTCCCGCCTGCTCCAATACACCCTTTTCTAACCAGAGCTCTGTTTCCAAATATTCATAGAGGTAGCTTCCTTACGAAACAGTCTCGAGACTCTAAATGTTTCAAATCAGCCAAATTCCGTTTCAAACGGCAACTGCTGGAGGCTGGCCAGCTACCAAAGTCTGCTGCAGCCCACTCCGTGAGGAGGGGTCTTACACAGCCAATCTCGCTGGGGCCTCCATCTGTTACATCCCGGCGAGATAGGCCACAGCAGACACAAAGTGAATTTTATACGTTTTATTGCAGACCTGCACAGGGACTGCAGGCAACCCATGCAAGGGAGCACTGAAGCCCCCCAAACCTGCACAGGGACTGCAGGTAACCCACACAGGGGAACACTGCAGCCCCCCAAACCTGCGCAGGGACTGCAGGCAACCCACGCCTCCGAAGAGACTGGAGCACTGCAGCCCCGAGCTTCTAAAATGGCTCCTTTTTATAGGGTGGCTGTCTAGGATGAGCAAGCATCATACAGAAGCTGATGTGGCTGTTAGTCATTGGCTAGGGAGGTCGTGCGCAGTTATGGGGGAGGGGGATAGTACTCAGTGGAGAATTTTAAACATAAACTTCTGATAAGGGTCTCTGACTCAATGCAGGATGTTGCTGGACTCTTTGTTCTCAGCGTCACAGGGACCTTGTACACTCTTGGCAGCCCCAGCATGTCAGTACTCCTTGAATCTAACACTGTCAAGGTGCAGTCAAGATTTAAAACTACTACCTAAATGAAACAAACAAACAAAAAAGACTAGTAACGATGTAGACAGATTGCAAACTTGCAATGAGGAGGTTAAGAGAGTTTCATTGTGATGACTATGATTTTCTCCCTGAAATAAGAGGTCATCTAGTTAGCATGATGAGGAACTGAATAAGGGTTGGATATTTGAAGAGAGTAAAGGTGCTTTAAAATAGTCTTAAAGAATATTGGCAGAGCACATGGGCAGGAAAGAAGGATACGGTACTATAGATTGAAGGCCCTTTGCAACTCAGTGACTGTACATAGTGACACCAATCTGCCTTGCCCTCTGACATTCCCCAGATTCATCTTGGTTCATATGTAAGTGCAGAGAACAAACATGGAAACTTCTAATTGGATTAAGTCTTATCAAATAAATTAGACAAAAGGACAGATGTGCAAGGAATTCGGATGTCAGGACAAATTGACTAGATCATAGGAGGTGTAACTGTTAAAAATAGATGTAAAAAAAAAAAGATAAAGACTGATAGACTAGGAAAAAGAAGCACAAAATAAATAAGTAAATGAAATAACTAATTCTCCCTGAGCAAATCAGGGACATTATAGGTGACTATGAGTGAAGTCTTACAAGGGACTAGTTTTTACCTTTTGAACCAAGAGAAAAAGAATGAAGGCTAAGAAATATTGTAATTAAATGTTGTGAAAATGTGTTGCTTATTTCAGAAATGCTAAGAAAGTCTATTATCCAAGCATAGTTTACAATGGCAAAGAAGAGCTGAAAAAGTTTATAAGGTATTAGGATGAAATTGCATAAGCTGCCATAAATTCTTAAATTAGGGTATAATAATATTGCTATAAATTGCTCTAATTCACAAAGGGCAATATTGGAGTCTATCTTTTATTTGTCAATTGAAAAATTTGCAAGTAAAATGTATTTAGACCTGGTTGAATCTCTATCCTTGAGCATGCTTCAAAAACAAAGAAAAGAAAAAGAAAGAGCTTACCCTGTTATCTAATATATATAGAATTGCACCTAAAAGTTTTGAAAGGATGGCTGACCCAGAGACAATAACTGATTATTAGCAAAATTGACCAATTTTCTTTGATTCCCTGTGTAACACTTTACCAAGATTATGCTGACCTCAAGATATTCAGATGACATTTTTACTTTCAATGAAGAAAAGTTTCCTTTGTGCAGGTCAGCTTTATTCTGTTGAGCTGAAGAGTTTACTTAATTTTCTGTTCTGCGAAATTCAAACAACTATTATTGTCAATTGATTAGAGCCTTTGAATGATTCAAAAGGTCCTTAAAAAGGACTACTCAAATACAATGCTGTAGTCATTTAAAAGAAAGGTATATAATATTGAATTACTTTCTTTTAATAGTACTTAGGATTTACAAACTAAAAGGATGACAGCTGCCTGGAATATGTCATTCAGCTATGCCTCGTTCAGATCCTTACATGGATGTCAGCTCTTCCTTGGATTTCCAGGAGCCTTACCGTCTCCTGAAAGATATTCTTATGCATGACATGTCTTTGCTTAAAACTTCTCAAAGGTTTCTGCTGCCAAAATTAAGGCAAGAAACTGGACAATATTCTCGACACCACATTCTTTCACTCTCCCCCTCAAATTCAGATCATTAGAAACACCCATCCTTTTGTTTTTCTAAATCTCTCTCATACTTGGACTTTGCAAATGCTCTCTGCTTGGTTCCCTGATTGCACTAGGAAGTTGTTCCATGGGTATGAAGTTTCAATCATGCCAGATGAGTAAGTTCTAGAGATTTACTCTACAATATAGTTTCTACAGCTAACAATACTATGTATGTTGTACACTAATATGTGTTAAAGGAGTAAATTTCATGAAAGTGTTCTTGCCATTTAAAAAACATACATGAGGACTCTTTTGGAGGTGATAAGGGTGTTTACTACCTTGATAGTGGTGATGGTTTTATGGGTGTTTGTAAATGTCCAAACTCATTGAATTATATCTATTAAATGTGTTTCTTGTATAACAAATATACCTTGGTGAAGCTGTTAAAAATATAAAAATTAAAAATAAAGGAAGATCTAAGGAAAGGGAAGTCATAGGTCTAAAGGCAGGAACAAGTCTGTCTAAATTTGGTTAAGCTAAGTGAAGTTTTCAGGCCTTGTCAGTCATCTATTCACTTCTCCCCGGCACCCCTTCTCCAACACACACACACACACACACACACACACACACACACACACACGTGCATGTGTGCTTTCCTTTTCTCTGGAACTAAACGGACAAAAACCAGAGTCAGGAGAAACACTGATGGAACAGAGAACCTCAACCCTCTCAGAACTCTGTAGGGAGGTGCGTCTGGAGTAAGCAAATGGCAGGTCAGGAAATGTGGTGTGGAGGAGTACAAAGGACTGGAGACCAGGGTGCTGTTGGTATAATAGTAAAAGACTTGCTTGAGTTTCACTATTTTAGACAGTAGAAGAAGTGAACAGTCAACTTACGCTTTTTGGGCCTATGTTGAGTCCCTTCTTGATACTGCCAGTCAGTCAAATCTTAGACAGATAGACCTTTTTTTTTTTTTTTTTTTTTTTTGTATTTTTCTGAAGCTGGAAACGGGGAGAGACAGTCAGACAGACTCCCGCATGCGCCCGACTGGGATCCACCCGGCATGCCCACCAGGGACGAAGCTCTGCCCACCAGGGGGTAATGCTCTGCCCCTCCCGGGCATCGCTCTGCCGCAACCAGAGCCACTCCAGCGCCTGGGGCAGAGGCCAAGGAGCCATCCCCAGCGCCCTGGCCATCTTTGCTCCAATGGAGCCTTGACTGCGGGAGGGGAAGAGAGAGACAGGGAGGAAGGAGGGCGGGGGTGGAGAAGCAAATGGGCGCTTCTCCTATGTGCCCTGGCCGGAAATCGAACCTGGGTCCCCCGCACGCCAGGCCGACGCTCTACCACTGAGCCAACCGGCCAGGGCCTAGACCTTTTTTCTTAATAAAGTCTGACAAACTTTTTCTTGTAACTCAATATTGTTTGGCTGTAAATTTCACATACAGTGATCATTATTGCTCAGAATACATTTTACATGATAAAAATTATTTCATAGTAAAGGATTACTGAATTTGTAATATATATAGGGAAAAAATAGAATATTATCTTCAGATAAGCTTTTATTGTTGTAAAGTACCCAATCCTCAATTCTGCAGGTTTTTGTAGAGACATCAAGTCCAGATGAGTTTTGAAGAGTTTTATTAAAGGAGGAAATTTATTAAATATGCCAGCCGCATATATCTTACACAGGGCAGCAGTCCCAAATCATGGGTCTGATTAATATTCTAGGGGCTGGGTATATACCCTTAATTATACATGGGTGGGGGGAAAAGGCTGACATCATGGCATAAGTTTACAACCTTTGTTTTCACCTATATAGGTTTGGGAAAAAGAATGAGGGGGATGGGACACAATTTATTAGCAAGTTCAGAACATTTGCCTGTAGGATTCATAAAAACGTTTCTATACATTAAAACTTACAAGGTAACATAATAGTAAAAATATCACTCTATTTATTAAAAGATATTCGTATATTTTCTAGTGTTCACCTGCCATTCCTTTATTCATATATATATGAATATATATATATATATATATATATATATATATATATATATATATATATATATATATATTAACTACACGCTTTCAGGAGGGGAGGGATAGTTTCCATGGGGACAAATGCCTGTAAATGGCCCATCAATATAAGAAAAGGTTTAATTTAATCTTTTCTCTTCCTGCACCTGTCTAGCTATTCACTCGCTTCCTCACAAGTGTGGGGGGAGGTCAGAGAATCCAACTCTCCTTCCCCTCTGCATTTACAATACAATGCCATTGGCCATCCTGATTTTATGCTAATCACACAAGCATAGAAATCCCATCTACAAAATCTCTCTACCTTAACCCAAATTAATAAAATGTTCTTTAAGCTTCCTAAAATATTAACATTAATTCTGTAACTTTTGATACCTTACAACATTATCACCGTATGATCTCAGTATCATCACCTAAATGATGAAAACACTTCCATTGATAAGAATCTGAGAAAAAAAAAGTTTAAAGAAAACCAGTGTGAAATGCTGATTAGCTAGTGCACCAGAAATAAACTGAGTTTTAGAATCTAAAATGAAAAAGTCCCTGAAAGTGAGTTATTGTCAGTAAAGTGAACAAAAGTATATTGAAATTTTAAATAAAGTTGAGAATGGAAAATCTACAACTTTATCTCTAGAAGGTACATGGTAAACAAAAAAGTGTTCACAGGTAGAATGGATCAATTAACATTTTCCAAACGATATTCACTATCAAATATGTGAGCAGACAACTTAAACAAATTAGTAATTTGAAAATTTTTAAACAGTTATCCCTCTTCCCAGTTTTCAGTATCACCACAACTTTCTTAAATTGCTTTTTTTCTTTTTATTTTTTTTAGTGAGACAGAGACAGGAACAGACAGACAGGAAGGGAAAGAGATGTGAAGAATCAACTCAGAGTTGAGGCACCGTAGTTGTTCATTGATTGCTTTCTCATATGTGCCTTGACTGGAGGCTCCAGCTGAGCCACTGACCCCTTGCTCAAGCCAGCGACCTTGGGCTTCAAACCAGCGACCTTTGGGCTCAAGCCAGCAACCATGGGGTCATGCCTATGATTCTACGTTCAAGCCAGTGACCCCATGCTCAAGCTAGATGAACCTGTGCTCAAGCTGCTGACTTCGGGGTTTCAGACCAGGGTTCTCAGCATCCCAGGCCAATGCCCTACTCACTGCACCACTGCCTGGTCAGGCTTTAATTCTCCTTTTGAAATAAGCAAATTACAAGTGTTATTTACAGCCATCATTAAGACAAATTAAATGAAGATTTAAGTTATTTTTAAAAATATGAATTCAAATAAAATTATCTTATGTACAAAAGCTCTATGACTTAGTAGAAAAACACAAGATAGTCAGAATAATAGGATTCTAACCATAGTTTTACCACTAATTTGTGGTTATAACATAATACTATGTCCCTTACCAAGGACCCAGTTTTCCCAGGCTAACGGACTACATAATCCACAAATTTCCCTAAATATCTAACAAAATTGAGAATATTATTGAATTTCTTAAGCAAAAAGTTTATGTAGATTCATTTGCTGCCCATTTTATGAAATCTCCCCCAAAAGTCACTGTAATTAGCCAAGTTTTAAAACAAGATTGTATACTCAATATCAGTCATATCTGAATCTAGATATGTAGAATCAATAAAATAAGGCTTACTTTCTTTAGCATTGTGCTTCTGGTAGAATTCTGTCTTGCTATACAATTCTGGTATTGGTAATTTTCTTCATGACTTGTTTATATAACTCATAATTCTTATAGATTTTAAGCACAATGGATAGGTATGGGGACAATTGAAAGAAAACAATATGTATAAACATCATCTGATTTTTACTTATGATCAAGAAATACCAGTATTGTGACTGGACATTCCATTTGTGTGCCCAAAATATCAGTTCTAGAATAGTCATTGACAAAGGTGGCCAATGTCAACTGGCCCAATCATTTTCTCTACTTCATTGTTCCCTGTCTGTTTTCAGATGGATGCTTTTCCACCAAATGTCCACATGCTATTCCAGACCTTGTTGTCTCTGATCTTCCAGTCTTTTCCTTCCATGTTCCTGATTAGTCTTCTAGACCAGTGGTCTCCAACCCCCGGGCTGTGGACCAGTACTGGTCTGTGGGCCATTTGGTACTGGTCTGCAGAGAAAGAATAAATAACTTACATTATTTCCGTTTTATTTATATTTAAGTCTGAACGATGTTTTATTTTTTAAAAATGACCAGATTCCCTCTGTTACATCTGTCTAAGACTCACTCTTGACACTTGTCTTGGTCACATGATACATTTATCCATCCCACCCTAAAGGCCGGTCCGTGAAAATATTTTCTGACATTAAACCAGTCCGTGGCCCAAAAAAGATTGGTGGCCACTGTTCTAGACCATTAGCAAATGTCTAGAAATCTTCATGTGTTCATCCCTTAGGTCATTTTCTTTTCCACAAAGAGTGGATGACCAAGTTCTCTGTTTGCACCTCAACTCATTGGGAGGATTTTCTCTCTCCTTTATTCCACTATTGATGGATCTTTATTCAACTATTATATTGATCTGCCACATCAATACGATATTAGTACTAGATATTTTCTATGATATCAATCAATACTGCTGTCTGCTGTTATCCAATTTCATTTTGAACTCATAAATTGAGTCTACCCATCCATAAATCAAGCCTGGGATTTTCCTCTTTTTTTTTCAGCTGATAATGGGATTCTACTCACAAAGGAGAACTATTATGGCATTGTAAATGACAAAGTCTCAGCCCTCTGCTTGTGCAGTCTGCCTGAGCTCTCTGTCATTGGTTAGACTCAGTCTTAAATGTACAATTTCTAACTGATGATGGGCCACTGATGAACCTTCTAACTTTATGACATTGTGGGTATAAGAGAATTCAGCTCATTATGAGTAGTTCCAGACATGTGGTCACTTGGTTCTCCACGGATAAGTTTTATATAGTAGGGCCATGTATCATGCCAGCAGGTGATTCTGAAATGAAATATAATTCTCTACTGCAGGTGGCATGGTCTTGTTCCACAGTCCAGTAGCATGCATTATTATTCTCCCATTGGGCTTTGCCATAAACTTCTATTCCATTTTTTCCCACCACTGATAACTTTCAACAATATAGAGCCTGCCAGATTATACAGCCCAAGTGGTTGGCCTGCTTGTACCACAGTCTGACCAGCTGCAGAGCTCTTTTCCACTAGGGGACTCATTCAAGTTTGGAAGCTTTCCATTATATTGGACTTAGGGCCATAAAAGTACTTCTGTGTATGAAATGTGTTCCATCTAGTACCCAGAAAGGTCTAGCAGGTGTTCTGCTCCCTTCCTATTATAGGATTTGGAAGATGCATAATTTTGTCTTTTATCTTTCAGGGGATATCTCAGCTGCTCAGCAGTTCCCTGAAATGTGTCTAAGCGAGGCCTCAATGTGCCAGCCACCAGTTCTTCATAGTACCTGATTTAGCATCAACATAATGTCACCAGTGTAATACTCAATGTGATAATCTGTGAACTTTCTAGAAGATGTAGATCTCTTTTGAATATGTCAGTGGGAGGAGGGGTAATATAGTCCTGATAGGAAAATGTATAGTTTGTCCATTCCACATAAATGCAACTTTTTCCTGATCCTTTATGATCAAAATTTTATAAGTATGCATTATAAAACCCATACAATGTACCTAAACCCTTATTTGTCAGTGCTAGCAACAATAACCACATGTGACATAGAAGCTATGACCCGAGGTATTACTAGGCTGAGCTCAATGTAGTCTACAGTCATTCTGTATAATCCATTCATTTTCTCCAGGGGCCAGAATGGTGAATGTTATGGCCATACCCCTGTATCTCTTAGGTCTCTATAATGATGATGCTAATTTCTACTATTCCTTCCCATCCCCCATGGATGCTTTGATATATGATCTTGGTTGGGAGGAATTCTGGAGTCTTCCACTTGACCTTTTCAATAAGTCCAAGGACCTAACATGGGAAATGCTCTAACTGTCAAGTGACAATCCCAATTATGTATTTGTAGACCAAGAAATAACCATGGCCATGAGCTGTGTCTATGGACACAGTTGATCCACACTAAGCCAAACTTTAGCAGGATTCCACTTATTGCCTGACTCCTGTAATCCCCACCCTAACTAGGGGTCATGGTGACACACTGAGTCTCCAGGTCTCAATGTCAACTCAGACTCTGCTCAATACTCCTCTGGGTATTTCCTTTCCCCTAGTATATGGTCACATGAATAAATGGCTATAAGTCTCTTTGGAGAATCACTACAGTATAGACTTGCTGTGGTGGTTCAGAGTTGTATTTCCTGTCATCTCTTCAGTCAATGAATTCTGGATCTCAGGATTGGTTTAGTTTGAGAACTGGGCAACGCATTGCAAGTTTTATTGAGACAACAGTCCTCAGCTTCCTGCCCCTCCATTCTAGTCTGCATCTGATTGTAGATGTTAAACAACACCACTTATTGGCTATCTGTGTAATTTGCACCTGGCTTCTCCTCTGGTTTTATGGGTTCTTGTTTTGGGCAGTTAAGCGCTGCCACCTCACCTCAATTGCTTTCAGACTTCATCATCCTCATGGATACTGATCAGACCAGCTCTGTGTACACCTTGCCTTCTGACAGCCTTGTCATTCTGAGATGAACTGCCACTAAATTTCTTATGGATGCTGGTGCTCATACCAATGCATTCCTGCTAGCATTTCTGAATGCTGGATTCCCTGGGACCTCCCAGAAAGCAATATCCCCTAATGGATCCTCCTGCTGCTATCACATAGCATCAGTTCCACAAGCCCCACATTCCTATCACATTCCTATTCTTTCCTTCTTCTTCTACGGCCTGCAAGCCAGCACAGGCATTAGCACTTTGCTCATAGTGTGGGCTATCACTTACAGGAATAGAGCCTCTCTTAGCAATGTGTTTGATCCATTTTCTGAGGTCTTTACCAGGGTATAAAATCAAATGTTCCAAGAAAACTCTACCAAGTATATAAGTTGTTCTTACTCAGTTTTTCATTCTAACCCCCTTGATCAGCACCTTCAGAGCTTAACCTTGAGCCTGCACTTTGGCTTCTGTTTGTACAGGGACAGTAGCCAGTTCTTGCAGCTGCTTCAGTGTATAATCTTCTTCCCTAATCAGGCCTGTTTTGTCTCTCATTAGATTACTCTAGAATTTACTCACAGTTATTAGCCTGGCAGATAGGACTGGGCTGGGGGGTCAACTCCTGAGAGGGGCACCTGTTGTCTTCCAGCTCCCTCCCTCCCCAGTTCTCAGGGTCAGAGGACTCTGAAGTGCTACATTTCTCAGGGAGGTTGTTGAAGGAAGTATTTCACAAGAAGACTTGATTCAAAGCTGTGGAAATAAAGGAGAGAGCCCAGAATTCCATCTGAGCTTAACTCCATAGAAACAAAGGGCCAGGGGGTGCCAGGCTGTGGGTAAGCTAGTGGAAAAGTTCTGGAGAACAGGGGGAGGGCAGCAGAGAGTGGATCAATAAGATGTGTCTAGCACATTGACTTATTCCTGAGCTAGTAAATGTTTTTCTCTCCTATTGGATCATCTGTGGATGCTAATTGGTGCCCAAAGAAATTCGGCCCCTACCCTCCCACGGAAATTGATGATGAGCTCCTGAGTTGTGAAACAGCCAATGGATTTTTTTTAAGAACTTACATCTCAAAAGGGCAAAGAATAAAAATTATAATTACATGTTTTCTAAAATAAATGCTCTAAGGAAAGGGTGGTCAGGGGCTTAGAGGCAGAAAGAAACCTGTCTAAAGTCCAGCCAAGCTGAGGGGAACATTCAGGGTGTCTTGGTCGGCATTTACTCAGGTGTTCCTGTTCTGCCAGGTTCCAGATTTCCCAGCCCCCACTCTGACTTAGGGTAACCGTTCTGTCCTTGTTGAACAATGACACATCTCTGGAGCTCTGCAGTTCTGACGATAAAACCTGGGCGAGCTGCCACACTGCAGCTGCCCTTCCAGTGCAGGAACAGGGCTTCTCTGTACACTGTCATGGCGGCCCTCCAGCTGCCACACTGCAGCTGCCCTTCCAGTGCAGGGAACAGGGCTTCTCTGTACACTGTCATGGCGGCCCTCCAGCTGCCACACTGCAGCTGCCCTTCCAGTGCAGGAACAGGGCTTCTCTGTACACTGTCATGGCGGCCCTCCAGCTGCCACACTGCATCTGTCCTTCCAGTGCAGGAACATGGCTTCTCTGTACACTGTCATGGCGGCCCTCCAGCTGCCACACTGCAGCTGCCCTTCCAGTGCAGGAACAGGGCTTCTCTGTACACTGTCATGGCGGCCCTCCAGCTGCCACACTGCATCTGTCCTTCCAGTGCAGGAACAGGGCTTCTCTGTACACTGTCATGGCGGCCCTCCAGCTGCCACACTGCATCTGCCCTTCCAGTGCAGGGAACAGGGCTTCTCTGTACACTGTCATGGCGGCCCTCCAGCTGCCACACTGCAGCTGCCCTTCCAGTGCAGGAACAGGGCTTCTCTGTACACTGTCATGGCGGCCCTCCAGCTGCCACACTGCATCTGTCCTTCCAGTGCAGGAACAGGGCTTCTCTGTACACTGTCATGGCGGCCCTCCAGCTGCCACACTGCAGCTGCCCTTCCAGTGCAGGAACAGGGCTTCTCTGTACACTGTCATGGCGGCCCTCCAGCTGCCACACTGCATCTGTCCTTCCAGTGCAGGAACAGGGCTTCTCTGTACACTGTCATGGCGGCCCTCCAGCTGCCACACTGCATCTGCCCTTCCAGTGCAGGGAACAGGGCTTCTCTGTACACTGTCATGGCGGCCCTCCAGCTGCCACACTGCAGCTGCCCTTCCAGTGCAGGAACAGGGCTTCTCTATGCACTGTCATGGCAGCCCTCCAGCTGCCACACTGCAGCTGCCCTTCCAGTGCAGGAACAGGGCTTCTCTGTACACTGTCATGGCGGCCCTCCAGCTGCCACACTTCACGTTAAGTATCTTAACAGCCCTCAGTTTATCACTACCGCTTTGTAAGGCCTCTATTCCATTTAGTGAACCCTCAACTATGCATAAGATATAGGCATATTTCACCCTATATCTTTCAAATATCTTTGCACTCACATCAGCAAGGACAGTCTTCTCTTCTGGGACATTTTCCTAAGTCACCATTTATGAAATCGTGCCTACCACTTGATGGAGGGATTATCTATGCCACAAATTTCACTTACTTGCCACCTGGATGGTGAGTGACCCAGTCCCCCTGTCTTGCCCCATTTCCTCACACCCCCCTGTGTATCACGTGTGTCAGTTTGGGTCTTCCAAGCAGTAGAAGGGCAGGATTACATGTGCAAGGGGTCATGGGCATTGCCTGTGAAGAGTAAAGCTGGAGCGGGAGGGATCAGCCTTCAGACTGAAATGGTAGGAGGCCACAGTGAAGAATGAGAAGAAGGACTGGACAAGAAGGGAAGCTCAAACAACACAAAACTCTAAGAAAACCTTGGACAAGCTGAGGAGAGGTTCCAAAGAAACTTTGTCCATTAGAAGCGCATCACTTCATGTAGTCACAGGCTGGTTCAAAGGTCCCTGCTCAGCTACTGGTCGAGGCTCCTTGTGGAATGGATGGTCTCAGTGCTCACCAGGGTAGTGAGTGACCAGTGTTGGGATTCAGCCGGTTTGTACCGGTTCGACAGAACTGATACCTAATTTTTTTGTTGAGTTTGGCAAACTGGTTGTTAAAATGGCACTTGTAAAATCAGGGTTCTCTCTAAGGTGGGTGCCTGGGCAACCGCCCAATGTGAAAATCACAAAATTCTATTCCTTACTCTTTTTTTTACATTCATCTGTGCAACAGCATATTCTAAAAATTTCAAGTGAGGAGGACAATCAAGAAATAATATGGAAATATCTTAAATAACAGTTTTATTGTTTTTTGTCAGGTATTATATAAATTTTTTCATTAATATGTTTAAACTCTTGTAATCTAGTTTTATGTACCTCTTTTGTTTTTATTTAGGTATTAAATGCGTGAAATAATAAAGTATCTTTCAATATGTCATTTTTTTATACTTAAAATGGTTATTAGGACAGAGAACCGGTTGTTAAATTATTTGAATCCCACCACTGCTAGTGGCTGAAAGTTGTTGGTCTACTGTGATCCTCACAGCAGACTTTCATGAATTAATGGACTTTTCCAAAGCTCCCAGCACAAGTCATCAGCAAGAATTCACTGTAAAAGACAGAAATATAGACCAGAAACGCTTAATGACAATTAAAACTTAAGACTATGGAAAAATTGGGGTTCAGTTTAGAATTAGGAACCAGTGTACTCACTCATATTTTATTTGTTTTAGAGAACACAGAAGACACTGTTTTAAGTATAATTTAGGTGTTTGATCCAAATGACTGTGGTTCCTTCAAACAGTCTATTTCTTACACCAAATATGGTATCATATGGGTAAAGTTTGTCCTTTAAAAAATTAAGCAAAGAGAATACTAAAAATGTTAGGAAGAAGAGGGTAACATTGGCTCAGTGCCTTATTTGTCAAGAAGTAAACAAGGAGAGAACCCTCTTAACAAAAGCATATTGGATAGCTTGATGTTCTTTTAATGATTGAGAAAAATGTTTTAGTTTGGTGTGAACATCCTCTTGGCTCCTGAATTTTAATATTGGCTTTTAATGGTGGAGCACATTTTCATTTTGATTGAAATGCTTGCTTTGTATATATTTACTCCAAGGGGGTGCAGAGTTGCTGGCCCTGCAATTGTTTAGATCTTTCATAAGATGGAGTGTGCAAGTGTGTTTGCTCCCAAAGAAGAAAAGCAATCCCAGGATCTAAATACATTCAGACCATCATGGAGACAGACTTTTTTTCTGTAAAACATATCTAGCATATTGCCCTTTCCACTGATGCATGCTTTCTATACTCTCTTACTCATTTTGCCCAGTGTTATTCTTCATTATCACCAGTATCATCTCTAACTTTACCAAAAGTCATTATGAAAGGTATCTATTTGCCTTTAATGTATTAAACATTACCCACTCTGAACTAATGTCTCTTATGTACAGCAGGACAGATGCAGGGAATGGCCCTATACAAGTTAAAGCCAAACGCAAATCCAAAATTCTCAGAAACATCATAACTGAATGTTGGGATCTTGTGTTGGAAAGTGAGAGAGCATAGTGGACCCTTTCTCTTCCAGTTATCATGAAATTTAGCCTGACTTGGACGTGGATGGCTGGGACGCTACCCACAGTGGAATGTTTGTATGGAAGTTGTTCTGAGGTCAGGGTCTCGAGGCTGAGCAATCCAGCTGTTGAAGATCAGTTCCCTGACGCTTTCATCAGCTTCCTCATATTTTCTGAATAATTTTGACACCAGAATAATCTTTTTAAGCACAACATATATAATGAGACACTCGCCTAAGAAGCGGAGTTGATTATTGCTCAGTGGCAGTTCTCTTCTGGTTTGTTGGTTGGCTTCAGTGCTGTTCGGAATTCATGAAGAACTCTGATCAGGTTGTGGGTGCTTTCCCACTCCAGTCACTTTCCTCCCAAAGATATGCTGTTAATTTGCCATAAAGTGTGGACTTTTTTCTCCCCCAGATTCTGGGCTCAATACAGTGGCTCATATCCTTAAAGGAAGAGACATATTCAGGAATATTAAAGGAAAAAATGCAATTTAAAAAAAAAAAGTTTTTTCTATAGGTGAGCGCTGCTGCATTTGTAAATCATGCCCTCTGCTAAAGCCCCACGGGCTCAGTTTCAAGTTGTAGAATCAATACGGCATAATTATACCAAGTACAACAAGAACTTTTTAATAATGATGATCTCACTAATGGAGAAGATACACAAAATGTGTGTTCAAGCCATCCCTACAAGATGAGATTCTTTCTACACAATCTTTTTAAGATTTATTTCTTATGACTAACATGGCTCAGTCAGATTTTTCTCAACAGCTTTGGGTCTTCAGTTTTCTGCTTTTATCATTTCCTATTCATAAAATCTGTATTTAAATTGTTTCAGTTTTTTTTTCAGCTATATATCAATACATAGGTAGACAATGTATACACTCCATGCAAATGAACCCTTCCTTACTTCTATTTCCGAAATCCTTGTGGAGAAATCGGTCTTCCATGAAAGGTCTCTTTATGCAAAGAACATAGTTGGGGGTGTGTGGGAAAGTTCCTGTTTAAAGAAAATTGCATTTAATATAAACCAAAATCAATACCATATACTCTTTACCACCACCACTAACCACTCAGGCTGTGCTATATGGACCCTAATAGCCATTCTTGAGGAAAACAAAAATAAGCTGTCTGCAGTTTGTTAAAGACATCCTAATGCTATTCCATTGAATGTTATGTACAAACAAGCAAACAAACTATAAATATGAGTCGAACCATAGGAAACAGTGTGGGGATCACCAGGAGGAAACGGGGTGGGGGAGGTAGAAGACAGTAAAGGGGGTAAACGGTGATGGAAGGACCTGACTTGTGATGAACTCACAATACAGTGTACGGATCGTGTATTAAAGACCTGCACTTCTGAAGCCTATGTAACTTTATTAACCAGGTCACCCCAGTAAGTTCAATAAAAATTTAAAAATAAGTTTTAATATTTAAAAAAAAGATACTATCCCTGATATAAAATGGAAATAAATTGCTCCCAGGAGGAGTTATAGAGTAAAAAAAAAAAAAAAGAAAGAAAAAAAAGAGTTTAGGAGGCATCAATATGTTAGGAAATGTAATAAGATACATTTATTTTCCTTCTCCAGTTATCTAAATTAATAGCAATAATAATAATCATTTATTCAATACATACTATATTATACAAATTTTGCAATCTTTACCACACACTTAGAATTCCCATTTTTAAAATGGAGAGGATGAAACTCAGAAATACAACACAATCTAATCAGGATTACATAACTAATGAATGTCAGAACTGTTTACACCTTTCTAGTCATATTCCAAAGCCTGTAACTGTAATAAAATAGTAAGACTATAGCTTTTTGATATGTAGTATACTTTTTAAAAAATGCAATTTAAAGAATATGAAAGATTTCACCCATCAGAATACTGGTATTATTTTTAAAAGGAGCATGATGTAGAGAATTGGACAATTAAGTAAAGTATATAAATCACTGTTATAGTTGAAGTACATTTTATCATTACTAAAAAGCGGAAGAGGCCCTGGCCGGTTGGCTCAGCGGTAGAGCGTCGGCCTGGCGTGCGGGGGACCCGGGTTCGATTCCTGGCCAGGGCACATAGGAGAAGCGCCCATTTGCTTCTCTACCCCCCCTCCTTCTTCTCTATCTTTCTCTTCCCCTCCTGCAGCCAAGGCTCCATTGGAGCAAAGATGGCCCCGGGTGCTGGGGATGGCTCCTTGGCCTCTGCCCCAGGTGCTAGAGTGGCTCTGGTCGAGGCATAGCGATGCCCCGGAGGGGGCAAAGCATTGCCCCCTGGTGGGCAGAGCTTCGCCCCTGGTGGGCATGCCGGGTGGATCCCGGTGGGGCGCATGCGGGAGTCTGTCTGACTGTCTCTCCCCGTTTCCAGCTTCAGAAAAATACAAAAAAAAAAAATAATAAAATAAATAAATAAATAAATAAAAAGCAGAAGAGAGAGAACACTGTTTGTCGTGGTGCGATAGAGTATCTATCTTTAAAATATTTTAAAAGGATAAGAATTATTGTCTTATAATGATAAAACTAAAGAAACATAAGGTTTGTTTCCTTCCTAAAACTTGTCCAAAAGCTGCTGCTTATAATAAAATCCTTACTACAAAATGCACAGGCTAGGCCAGTGTGTTTGTACATTATTTGTTTGCTCATGTAAATATTTAATTTTTAAAATAGATCTTTTAATTATAAATATGATATACCTATTTTGCTACAAATTCAAGTCATAAAGACATAGAATCCTCTTTTTATCTTCTAGACTCTTTTTTTCCCTTCTGTTCCCCCCCCTTTGGCTGTTACATAATTACAGAAGTGCTGGCACGTGCTTTCAGCAGCAAAGGCCCCACTAGGCTCTCTGCCGTTCCACTTCCAGCTTCCAGGCGGCAACCACTTTGAATTTTTCAATTTGATATTTTGGTATTTATATCTATATCTTCATATAAACTATTTATATATGTTTTTTCTACTTTCCACATTTTTTTTTCATTGAAATTATCCAAATTAAAAAAAAAAATAGGCCTTACCTGTGGTGGTGCAGTGAATGAAGTGTCAACCTGGAACACTGAGGTTGCTGGTTTGAAACCCTGGGCTAGCCTGCTCAAGGGACATATGGGAGTTGATACTTCCTGCTCCCCCCTCCTCTCTAAAATGAATAAATTAAAAAAAAAAGGAAATTATATGTTAACTTCCCTTTTTGGAGAATGAGGATTTATACTTTTCACAATCCCCTTTCCATGCCCGCTACACACACACACACACACACACACACACACACACATTTCAAATGTATTATTTTTATAACTGAATTCAGATTGTAATGATTACATTTTCTTTGTCATACATTTTATTTTACTTTGAGCTAAAATTTATCTCTTTTAAATTTGATAGTTTTATATGTACTCTTCACTAATTCAACTTCAAACTCTCCTTCCATTATATAATAAAACTCTTATTATATTCAAACAAATTAGGTCTTCTTCAAATTTCCTCTTCTTAGAAAAAAATAGCTCTTGGAAACTTCTCAACTGCTACAATCAGTTCTGGTTCCTCTCCATGCTTACCACTGGTTCTGGACTCTGCTATCATGTGGAGAGGCACTCTCTCTTTTGTAGGATCTCCTATTTCCTAGAAAACATGTCCCCTTGTTTTTGGGGGTAGTGTTGTTTGTTTGTTTGTCTGTTTCCTTCCTTCTCTGGGTAGAGTACATCTGCTGGAAGATTCCTAATAAGGCTACAGAATTTACATACACAAAAATTCCCTTATTCTGCTGTCTTTCACTTAATAGTTTGGCAAAGTATAGAATACTAGATTGGAAGTTAGTGTCTCAAAATTATGAAGGTATTTCTTCATTATTTTATATTCCCAAGTGTTACTAAATTAAATTCTTGATATTTTGTTGAAATATGGTTCTCTCTTTCTTTCTCTCTCTTTTTCTATCTTCCCACAGAAATGTACCATGATAAGCTCCATTTCCTTCTATTATGTTAGGCACTTTGTGTATTGATCCCCTTGGAGTGGAAATTATATTCTCCAGATCTGATCATCTTTTTATTTTTTAATAGTTTAATGTATTTTAATAGCAAATTTACAGGAACAGCATAGAAGACAGACTACGTTAAAAACATGTATTTGCATGTAGACATCTCAGTTAGAAAAAGATAGTGAATGGATAGAATCTACTCTATAAAAAAGTGCTATATCTACCTGAATCATTACCAGCTAGAAGCAGCGGTCATTGGGACTTGGGCATGAGCTGCAAAGTATAGAATTGTGACAACAATTCCAGTGCCATGTGGACTTTTCCTGGATGTGGACTTTTTCTGGACTCCTGCTCATTGTAACAGCTCCTAACGGACTGAACTGGGGTAGGGTTGCATTCACAGGGATTTGGAATGGTGTTGGTGCCAACTTGGACTTGGTGAACATGTTAAGGACACTACTCTTTTATGGATTCTTGTTGTATTGGCCAAGAGTTTGCTTAAAGGCTTTAATCACTGTAAAAAAAAAATACACACACACACACATACACACACACACACACACACACACACACACACACACACACACACATATATATATATATATGGATAAAGAAGATGTGGCACATATACACTATGGTATACTACTCAGCCATAAGAAATGATGACACCGGATCATCTACAACAAAATGGTGGGATCTTGATTACATTATATGGAGTGAGATAAGTAAATCAGAAAAAAACAAGAACTGCATTATTCCATATGTAGGTGGGACATAAAAACGAGACTAAGAGACATTGATAAGAGTGTGGTGGTTATGGGGGAGGGGGAGGGAGAGGAAAAGGGGGAGGGGGAGGGGCACGAATAAAACTAGATAGAAGATGACGGAGGACAATCTGACTTTGGGTGATGGGTATGCAACAGAATTGAATGACAAGATAACCTGGACATGTTTTCTTTGAATATATGTACCCTGATTTATTGATATCACCCCATTAAAATTAATAAAAATTTATGTATTAAAAAAAGTGCTATATATACCATTTGGTTGTCATCAATAAGAAACTCACTGGTTTTAAAACAATCTCAAATACTGGTATTGTTCAGGAAATTTTAACAGGTTTATTTATAATTGTTATAAAGTTTATCTGCTTAAACTTGTTCACTGAAACATTTAACTTGCCTTAATGCTTTATGTACCCCACATTTATATTAAAAGTTAGAGAAACTGACAATACCTGATTCCTGTTCCCTGCTTTTCCACTTGCAATCATATACTTGGTTAGCTTTTGACCCCATGGAAAATTATATATCTAACGTTCAGAAATACCATTGAGAAGAGGACGCCTGACCTGTGGTGGCGCAGTGGATAAAGTGTCGACCTGGAAATACTGAGGTCACCGGTTTGAAACCCTGGGCTTGCCTGGTCAAGGCACATATGGGAGTTGATGCTTCCAGCTCCTCCCCCTTCTCTCTCTCTGTTTCTCTCTCTCTCCTCTCTCTCTCCTCTCTAAAAATAAATAAATAAATAAAAAGGAATTTGTTGTAAAAAAAAAAAAAAAAAAAAAGAGAAGAGGACAACAATATTTTTAAAAAAGAATGAAAAGTTGCCCATCTTAGTGGATTCCAAAGCACATTCTTTACATTCATTCTTTACATATTTGGCATGCTAGTTAGATGTCTTTTGGCATAAGTGTTACACATTTGGCCTGGGTAGCACACAGGTTAGTGTCTTCAAACAGTCCAACCCATTAGGTCTCACTTGCCTCCTGCAAAGCATCAATAGCTTCACTCTGGAAGCGCAGATCTGTTTTGAAGTCCTGAGCAATTTCTCGCACCAGACACTGGAAGAAAGTTTGTAGATCATAAGATCAGTGGCCTTCTGATAATGTCTATTTCCGGAGTGCTACAAGTGCCAGGCCCATTAACAGTGAGTTTTCATCACCCCTCCAGTAGAGGGTGCACTCTTGCAAATGGCTCTTATAGCAAGTTGTCTCCATGGAGATTTACAACCGGTGGATTTGTGAGCATTCGGTTTTGCAGAGACATGGTATAGAGATTTTTTTTTTTTTTTTTTTTTTTTGTATTTTTCTGAAGCTGGAAACGGGGAGAGACAGTCAGACAGACTCCCGCATGCGCCCGACCGAAATCCACCCGATACGCCCACCAGGGGGCGACGCTCTGCCCACCAGGGGGCGATGCTCTGTCCCTCCGGGGCGTCGCTCTGTTGCGACTAGAGCCACTCCAGTGCCCGGGGCAGAGGCCAAGGAGCCATCCCCAACACCCGGGCCATCTTTGCTCCAATGGAGCCTCGCTGTGAGAGGGGAAGAGAGAGAGAGGAAGGAGAGGGGGGTGGTGGAGAAGCAGATGGGCGCTTCTTCTGTGTGCCCTGGCCGGGAATCGAACCCTGGACTTCTGCACGCCAGGCCGACGCTCTACCACCGAGCCAACCGGTCAGGGCTGAGATTTCCTTTCTTATACCTCTCCTTTCACTAGAGCTGGGCCAGCTGGAGGCTCCTCTGGGACCAGAGAGCACTGGAGGCTGTGAACACACAGATCTGGCCATCTTTTGCAAATTATTTTACTCATGACTTTATCCTCTCTGTGTACTTTTTTCTCTTTTGGAAATTACTGTCAGATTTTCTATACTATTTCTTTTTTTGTTTTCCTCACTATTTTCCATATATTTGGTTTTTGCTTTACTTTATGAGACAACTACTAGCTTTATATTCCAAAGAATTTTTCATTTCTGCTATCATGTTATCAGTTTTTAGAATTATCTTTTAGTACTTTAAGTATTCCTTTTTCAAGGTATCCATTTTAGTTTACGAATGCAGAATGTTTTTACTGCTCTAAGAATACTTATTTTTCTCTCCTCTTAATTCATGTTTTCTCTGTTTCCTGAATTTTTTGTTGATCATGTGTTCACTCATACAGGATCTAAAAGTGGCAGATTAGAAGCTCAAAAGAATCTAAGTGCAGGTGAGGCTCTTTCACTGTGGAGTGATTTGGCTGGGATGTTTCCTTGCGGAAGTCCTGATGTCGGCATCATTAGAACTTTCCTCTTGGGCTGCTCAAATTCCATGGAGGAGACTTCCTATGACCTGCTTGGAGAAGGTGTTTTATTTTTTCCAGCCTGAGAACACACATCCAGTTATGTGATTTATTACTAAAATTATATTCTTTCACCTAGACACAATCTATAGAGAAAGAACTAAGTTCACCAGGAGGCTGAGCTGTTTGGCACTTAAACATTATCTCAGTGGAATTTTTCTTTACAATGGGACACTTAGTGCTTCACTGTTTATGAACAACTGGCACAACTTTGCAGCAAACTATGTGTTATAAACTGTAGCAAACTATGTACAAATTATGGGATTGTGAAGTAGAGGTCAGCTGAGAGAAAATTAGAACAGGTGGCATTAACATCTGTAAATTATAGGGTCAAAAATCTGAGTGACTAAGTCAAATTTTCCTTTCTCATAGAGTTCACAATCTATAAATTAATTTTGAAAAGGTATATTGGTGAGTGTGGTAATTGTGATTTATAATATGAAATATATTCGGTCTTTGATTCAGTGCTTAGAGTTCTTAAAACCTTTGAATTTTCTAAGTGATGAGAGACATAAGGTGTCTTTTTTTATGTTAATAAAATGTCTTTTGGAAAGTCGAAAGTCCCTGAGGATGGGACTGGTTACCAGTGGAGAAATTAAATGATTAGAATATTGGAAATTTCAGTTACATTCCTGACCTCTAAGAAGGGGAGACAGGCTAGAGATTGAGTTCAATCACCAATATGTCCTTGAATAAAGAAGTAGTGTATATATATAATGGGATATTATTTTGTTATAAAAAAGAATGAAGTCTTACCATTTGGGATAGCATAGATCAGGGGTCCCCAAACTACGGCCCCGTGGACCTCATGTGGCCCCCTGAGGCCATTTATCCGGCCCCCGTCGCACTTTTGAAAGGGGCACCTCTTTCATTGGTGGTCAGTGAGAGGAGGAGCGTAGGATGTATCTGCATCCTGTGCTCCTGGAGTACTGTTTGTGGCAGCACCAAAAAGTGCGGCATCGCTCAGGTACAGCACTACTTCCAGTGATGCGGGACGCACACATCATGGCTCCAGAAGCATGTCGTATCACTTGTTATGGCTAGCAGTGACAAATATGGAACCGGACATTGACCATCTCATTAGCCAAAAGCAGACCCATAGTTCCCATTGAAATACTGGTCAGTTTGTTGATTTAAATTTACTTGTTCTTTATTTTAAATATTGTATTTGTTCCCATTTTGTTTTTTACTTTAAAATAAGATATGTGCAGTGTGCATAGGGATTTGTTCATAGTTCTCTTTTTATAGTCCGGCCCTCCAATGGTCTGAGGGACAGTGAACTGGCCTCCTGTGTAAAAAGTTTGGGGACCCCTGGCATAGATAGACCTAAAGGGTATTATGCTAAATGAAATAGACAGAAAAAGACACCTACTATATGATTTCACTTACATATGAAATCTGAAAGGCAAAATAAACAAATAAAATAACAAACTCATAGATACATAGGAAAGAAATACAAATTGGCAATTACAAAATTGTCACAGTGATGTAAGTACAGCAAAGGGAATATACTCAATAGTTTTATAATAACTATGCACAGTGCCAGATGGATATTAGACTTATAGGGCATCATTTCATAAATTATATAAATGTCTAACCACTATGTTACAAACATGAAATCAATATAATAGTAACAGTCAACTGTAATTAAAAACAACAACCAATGGCCAATGATGTAATTAACCATGTCTATGTAATGAAGCCTCCATAAAAACCCAGAAGAATGTGTTCAGAGAGTTTACAGGTTGATAATCATGTGACGATTTGGGGAAATTGGCACACCTAGAGGGAGCCTGGATGTTCTATACCCTTTCCTCATGCTTTGCCTTATATAGTTTTTTTCATTTGGCTGTTTCTCAATTATATCCTTTTATAATAAATTAATGATATAGCAAGTAAACAAGTTTTCTGAGTTCTGTGAGCTGTTTTAGCAAACTAATTGAAATTAAAAGGGAGTGGTTGGACTCTCTGATCTACAGTTGATGGGTCAGAAACAAAGGTGACAAGCTGGGCTTGCACTTTGCATTAAGTGAGTGCGTATGTTGGGGTGGGGCAATTTTGGAGGACTGAGCCCTTAACCTGTGGACTTTGGATAGATAATGTCAGATTGAGTTGAATGTAGGACATGCAGTTGGTGTCCAGAAAATTTCTTGGTGGTAGAAAACATCCTTCCTTCACACATTAGAATCAGGGTTTTGGAAAAACAAATTATGAGGGTCCAAATAACAGAGATCTGTTAAAAAAAAAATGACAGTGAAATATGGGGGGTGTTCACATACAAATTTTTTACTGTGTTCATGAAATTCACTTTGTAATAGAGCAGGAAGTTTGGTGGTGGGTGGAAGGAAAAAATAGGAAAGTATAAACCTCATTAGGTAGAATTAAATAAACTCATATCAAACATTTTTCATTTTTAGAGTCAGATAAAATCTAGATATAATCACATTGTATTAAGTATTAATTGTTAGGGAGAGAGTTAGTAGCAGAGGAGTTATATCACTTACAGAAGTAAACTCTGAAGTCCAGCAGTTGCCATTTTACAGTATAATTTTCCCCATAGTATGTTTTTATTTGTCATTGTACAAGAAGCTCATTTAAAAAATATTTATCTTTTTAATGAGAGCAGAAAGGAGAAAGACAGCAAGAGAGAGAGAAGCATTTGTTTGTTGTTACACTTAGTTGTGCATTTGTTGGTTGCTTCTGAGGATTGAACCCACAACATCAGCATTTCAAGAGAATGCTCCGACTGACTGAGCTAAGCATCCAGAGCCCAAGAAGCTCATTAAAAGCCATATTTATAAAGTACTATGTGATCAGTATTTGTGGATAACATGGTGCATTATAACTAGAAAGTTTTTAATAACCATGAGTAACAAATAAGCTTTGTATCACATCATTATCAAGTACAACAGCCAGGAGTCTTTTCTTGTTAGAATTAATCTTTTTATATTCAATATTTGAAGGTGTGTTTAAAAAGGAAACAGAAAAAATTTTCCAAATTTGTTGGTTTATGGACTTTCATGGTTCACTAAATTCAGAAAAATGTAAATTAAGAAATGTGCCCCTCCCCATCCCAAAATTCATGGTTAATGCCCTGCTAATTATTAGCATGGAGTAAATTAAGGAAGCCATTATGGCTGTACATGTTCATAGGGAGATAATTGGATACCAGTGGGTGAGAATTAAATAGGAAATGTCAAGGTTCAGAAAAGTTTCATTAAAGAAAAATATAGGAAAACGTTGAGAAACTGATAAGCATTTATTTAATTATTTTATACCAAATGGCTTTTTGAAATTAATTTCATCTGGTCAGAAAAATGTCAATAAGTAGTAAAATCATCATTTGAGCTGATGAAAGGTGACCAAGAGAAAAATCAATGTATTTTACATTAATGATCGATTAAATATGTTTGATTTTTGTATATTCATTTTGGACACTGAACTTGAAACAATATAAAATTTTTATAAAAGTTGTGCTGGCATACTAAATCAATTAGTTCATTATTTTGAAAGTTGTCAAGATGAGAAGTACAGGCATTAAAATGGGGTTCCATGTAAAACTCATTTTAAATATTTCTCTAAGAGAATTTCAAAAACATACTTAGACAATGATTTTTAGAAATCTCATTTTATTGTAATATATATATCTACAAATATGCTATGGTGAGCATCAGTTACTGGCTTACACGCTTACCCAATATCCTACTGAAGGTGAGTTGTCTGAGATGTAGTTGGAGTTGCCTCTAACCTGGAATCTAAAAGCTCCACCAGCACTGACTTTCCAAAGCTCAAATTGCAGCTATGGACTTGGCTCTCTCCGGGCCCAGGGGCAACTTGCACACCTGACATCACAGTAATTTAACAGCTTCTTACCTCTGAAAGTTTGGCTATTTCCAAGTTGGAATTTTATTTCTAAATTTTGTTTCTCTATTTATATATTTATTTGTTTAGTTATTAATTTATTCAATAATTCATTTACATTGGCTAATATTTGTAGAATTGTATTTGTTTCCTCACTTGTATAAATCATTTCCTCCTCCAGGGTAATTAAGGAACAAACTGTTAATATGTTGCCTTTGTTCTACAGTCATTTGGCCACAAGGTGGTGGTATAACTCTTTGAGGTTTAAAAAAAAAAAAACAGCAACAACAAGAAAAAACCTCCCAAAAGGGTTTTTTTTCAAGATTTGTAAGAACTAATATAAAACATGAGTACAGCTTATTTTGTTTCACAGTTTGATTTCTCTCTATAGCTTTAATAACTAAAAATTTTTCTACTGTGAATTAACTTCTTAAACGACTATATAAATAAGACTACTCCTCTGTGATAATGATAATGATGATAAGCAATAATCACAACTAACACTATCCAGACACTGTGCTAGGTGTTTCATATACCCCGATTCAAGCTCACTGACCATCATTACTTAAATACAATCATTGTTAACTTCATTACAAATTTTAAAAAAAAAAGAGTTTAGATTAGCAGGGATTTTTATATAGCTGGTCTTTTTTTAAATTTTTATTAATTTTACTAGGGTGACATCAATAAATCAGGGAACATATGTTCAAAGAAAACATGTCCAGGTTATCTTGTCAATCAATTATGTTGCATACCCATCACCCAAAGTCAGATTGTCGTCTGTCACCTTCTCTCTAGTTTTCTTTCTGCCCCTTCCACTCCCCCTGCCCCTTTCCCTCTCCCCCCACCCCCAACCACCACACTCTTGTCAATGTCTCTTAGTCTCGTTTTTTTTTTGTTGTTTTTTTTTTGTATTTTTCTGAAGCTGGAAACGGGGAAAGGCAGACAGATTCCCGTATGCGCCTGACCGGGATCCACCCGGCACACCCACCAGGGGCCGATGCTCTGCCCACCAGGGGGCAATGGTCTGCCCATCCGGGGCGTCGCTCTGCCGTGACCAGAGCCACTCTAGCGCCTAGGGCAGAGGCCAAGGAGCCATCCCCAGTGCCCGGGCCATCTTTGCTCCAATGGAGCCTTGGCTGCAGGAGGGGAAGAGAGAGACAGAGAGGAAGGAGGGGGGTGGAGAAGCAAATGGGCGCTTCTCCTATGTGCCCTGGCTGGGAATCGAACCCGGGTCCCCCACACGCCAGGCCGATGCTCTACCGCTGAGCCAACCGGCCAGGGCCTAGTCTCGTTTTTATGTCCCACCTACGTATGGAATAATGCAGTTCTTGTTTTTTTCTGATTTACTTATTTCACTCCGTATAATGTTATCAAGATCCCACCATTTTGTTGTAGATGATCCGATGTCATAATTTCTTATGGCTGAGTAGTATTCCATAGTGTATATGTACCACTTCTTCTTTAACCAGTCTTATTGAAGGGCTTTTTGGTTGTTTCCATGTCTTGGCCACTGTGAACAATGCTATAAAGAACATCGGGATGCATGTGTCTTTATGTATCAATGTTTCTGAGTTTTGGGGGTATATACCCAGTAGAGGTAAGGAGCCACTGAGCCATTTCACCCGCAGGTGTTGTAAAGTACCAAAGGCTACTGAATTAATATTAATATTTTAGGAGGCTTGGAGGAAATTTTATTAATTTGGGTTAAGGTGTGAAGAGAAATTGTGAGAATAGTCTCTGTACTGTGTGGCATAACCAGGATGGATCTTGCCATTGTATTGTAAATGAAAAGGGAAGGAAAGCATAGATTCCCTGACATTCCACCACACCTGTGGGGAAAGGAGTGAATGGCTAGCCAGGTGCAGGAAGGGAAAAGCCAAAATAAACCTTTTCTTATAACTATGAGCCATTTGCGGGCATTTGTCCCCACGGAAACTACCTCTCTTATGTAAATGCATGTGGTTAATACCTCTGACTCTGGACAGAGAGATGGCGGATGAACCCTAGAAAATATAGGAAGGCTTTTTAATATGTAAAGAGATCTTTCTACCATTGTGTTGACTTGTAAATTTTGTTTTCTCCAAAATGATGTATGGTTTGCAAAGTGAACATGGTCCTATCATGTTAAAGGACATATGACTATAACCAATAGCGGTAAGGAGCTCCTAATTGCAATTTTTGCTTCTGTACTTCCCACTTACAAAACTATAAAAACTAAGTAGAACAAAGGGCCAGCGCGCTCTCCGTCAGATTTCTGTCGGAGTTCCCGCCGCTTGGCCAAGCTAGACAATAAAACTTTAATGTGTAAACGACGGACTTTGCTCCTGTCTTCCATATTTCGGGTTCCTCTGAATTTGGATTAACAGAGGGATTGCTGGATCATAAGGTAGTTCTATTTTCAGTTTTTTGAGGAACCACCATAATTTCTTCCATAATGGTTGTACTACTTTACATTCCCAACAACAGTGAATGAGGGTTCCTTTTTCTCCACAGCCTCTCCAACATTTGCTATCACCTGTCTTGTTAATAATAGCTAATCTAACAGGTGTGAGGTGGTATCTCATTGCAGTTTTGATTTGCATTTCTCTAATAACTAATGAAGATGAGCATCTTTTCATATATCTGTTGGCCATTTGTATTTCTTCCTGGAAGAAGTGTCTGTTCATGTCCTCTTCCCATTTTTTTATTGGACTGTTTGTTTGTTGTTGAGTTTTATGAGTTCTTTGTATATTTTGGATATTAGGCCCTTATCTGAGCTGTTGTTTGAAAATATCATTTCCCATTTAGTTGGCTGTCTGTTTATTTTGTTGTCAGTTTCCCTTGCTGAGCAAAAACTTCTTAGTCTGATGTAGTCCCATTCATTTATTTTTGCCTTCACTTCCCTTGCCTTTGGTGTCAAATTCATAAAATGCTCTTTAAAACCAAGGTCTATGAGTTTAGAACCTATGTCTTCTTCTATGTACTTAATTGTTTCAGGTCTTATATTTAGGTCCTTGATCCATTTTGAATTAATTTTAGTACATGGGGACAAGCTGTAGTCGAGTTTCATTCTTTTGCATGTGGCTTTCCAGTTTTCCCAGCACCATTTGTTGAAGAGGGGGAAGCCTACCTCCCAGTGTCCCTGTTTCCTCATAGCAGAGGCAGTAAGTCTGGCAGGCTTTTAGCTCAATGATCTTCCTTTCCACTATTTGTCGGGAGCCGATCCACAACTGCTGGCTGACAAGGTCACAGCAGAAGAAGACCCACAACTGCTGGCTGACAAGGTCACAGCAGGAAAAGACCAAAAACTGCTGATTGACAAAGTCACTGCAGTGAAGACCAATGGCTGCGGGGTGACAAAGTCACCGCAAAGGAAAGGCACAATGATACTCCCCCCTTTGACTTTTTAAATTAATCTGGCCTTATATCCCCCCTTTTCTGGGTGTGTGCTATTATTTGTGGCACAGGGATAATAGTACCGTGCTTTCCCTGTAGATTCATAGTGATTTCTTTGGAAATGAGACAGAGGGTGTGAGTTCCACAGAAAAGCCTGTAAGCCCCTTGAACTGGGCTCATAGACATAAGAGGCTGGCTATGATATCCCTCCTAAAGGGTTAAGTTTATAGGAGAATTCCTTCTTAATCATATTAAAAAGAAGAGATTGTGACTTGTGAATGGTTAGGAGGCAGTGGCTGTGCACAGAGCACCCTTCGGCCTTCACTTAACATTTTTCTTCCCTAGCCTTTTCAAGTGATAAGTAGAGAAACATTCCTTTCTTCCTGCTTATTTGATCTGCAAATAGTGGTATATTCTAAGAAGAATAGAGTCAGAACTTAACTAGTGTTTAAATATAATAAATAAGTAATATTTGATTAGACAATAGTATCTTAGGTAAGGTATAGTAGGATGGCCCATTGTGTGGCCTAGGATGAGAGCGTAGTCAGCAAGAAAAGAATGTTTTACTAAGAGAATTGTCTTTTGACTAAAGGCAATTGCTAGGCTTTCTCAATGAGATGTTCTCATGAGATTTAAAAATGTAGGGAAATCCATGGAATGTCTTGTGTTGCTGCTGGGCTATCTTGCAAGTGCACTCTGCATATCTTTGGGTGAAAGCTATTCTTAATGTTATGTTAATTTCTTTAAAGGCAAGCCTTTTAGAACTAATACTCTAAAAGCTTTTACTAATGTTGTTATCGCTATTCAAGTTATTTTGTATTTTGAATGATTTGCTACCTGGTTTGTGACTCATAGATGTAAATTAACTGTTATCCGAAACATGAAAACATAGTGAAACAAAAGCAATAATTAACACCATGTGATTGTAACTCAGTGTGCGTGTATAAAAAGGGAGCTATACTAGCATTTGGCAGAGATGCCTGGCAGTAAATGCTAACCAGAGAATAAAGAGAAAGAAAAGAATTCGGCTCTCTCACTCCATTTTCGCCGACGCCGTCTCCTCCTGTGGGACCCCTGGATCCCCCCCGGGGCTGGACCCCGGCAACTATTGAAGCAGGACCCAGATGGCATCCTGTGAGACCCCTTTATTTTTAATCCTTTATTTTTTTCTTCTTCTTCCTAAAGACCTTTCAACATTTTTGTAATGCTGATTGGGTGACAAAAAATTCCCTAGCTTTTTCTTGTTTGCAAAATTCTTCATCAAATCTTTGACCCTAAACAATGACTATGCTGGTAGAGAATTGTGATTGGAGGTCCTCACTTCTCAGCACATGGATATTTCTTGACAATCCTTTCTGGACTACATTTTCTGTTGAGAAATTAGCTGATAGTTTTATGAGAGTTTCTTTGAAGATAACTAGCTGCTTTTCTCTTGCTGCTTTTAAGATTCTTTATCTTTAACCTTTGGCATTTTAATTATGACTTGTCTTGGTGGAGTGGTCCTCTTTGGGTTCATCATGTTTGAGACTCTGTGCTTCCTGGACTTGTACATCTATTTTCTTCACCAGGTTAGGGAAGTTTTCCATCATTACTTTTTTACATAGGTTTTCAATTCCTTGCTCTCTCTTTCCTTCTAGCATCCCCATGATGAAAAGGTTGGTATGATGAAAGTTGTCCCAGAGGCTCCTTATACTATCCTCAGTTTTTTTAATTCTTTTTCTTCTTCTTTCTCTTCCTCCTCCTCCTCTTCCTTTGCTTCTTCTTCTTCTTCTTCTTCTTCTTCTTCTTCATCATCATCATCATCATCTTTCGCTGTCTAATTGAGTGTTTTCTGCTTTAGCTTCCTTATCTTTCAAATCTCAGATTTGATCTTCGCTTCAACCACTGTTCATCAACTCCACTGTTGATTCCCTGTAATGTATTCATTTCAGACTGGTTCTCTTTTTGTTTTCTAGTTCCATTTTAATATTTTCTATCTCTTGGCTGAAGTTCTCACTAAGTTCATCTACTCTTCCCTAAATTCATTGAGGATCCTAATAACCAGTGTTTTGAACTCTGAATCTGATAGATTGCATGTCTCCATTTTGTTTAGTTCTTTTTTTTTTTTTTAATAATTTTATTTTTTTAATGGGGTGACATCAATAAATCAGGATACATATATTCAAAGATAACAAGTCCAGGTTATCTTATCGTTCAATTATCTTGCATACCCACCACCCAAAGTCAGATTGTCCTCTGTCACCTTCTATCTTGTTTTCTTTGTGCCCCTCCCCACCCCCTTTCCCTCTCTCATTCCGCCCTCCCCCCCCATAACCACTACACTCTTATCAATGTCTCTTAGTTTCACTATTATGTCCCACCTACGTATGGAATAATACAGTTCCTGTTTTTTTCTGATTTACTTATTTCGCTTCGTATCATGTTATCAAGATCCCACCATTTTACTGTAAATGTTCCGATGTCATCATTTCTTATGGCTGAGTAGTATTCCATAGTGTATATGTGCCACATCTTCTTTATCCAGTCATCTATTGATGGGCTTTTTGGTTGTTTCCATGTCCTGGCCACTGTGAACAATGCTGCAATAAACATGGGGCTGCATGTGTCTTTACGTATCAATGTTTCTGAGTTTTGGGGGTATATACCCAGTAGAGGGATTGCTGGGTCATAAGGTAGTTCTATTTTCAGTTTTTTGAGGAACCACCATACTTTCTTCCAAAATGGTTGTACTACTTTACATTCCCACCAACAGTGTATGAGGGTTCCTTTTTCTCCACAGCCTCTCCAACATTTGCTATTACCTGTCTTGCTAATGACAGCTAATCGAACAGGTGTGAGGTGGTATCTCATTGCCGTTTTGATTTGCATTTCTCTAATAGCTAAAGAAGATGAGCATCTTTTCATATATCTGTTGGCCATTTGTATTTCTTCCTGGGAGAAGTGTCTGTTCATATCCTCTTCCCATTTTTATATTGGATTGTTTGTTTGTTTGTTGTTGAGTTTTATGAGTTCTTTGTATATTTTGGATATTAGGCCCTTATCTGAGCTGTTGTTTGAAAATATCATTTCCCATTTAGTTGGCTTTCTGTTTATTTTGTTATCAGTTTCTCTTGCTGAGCAAAAACTTCTTAGTCTGATGTCCCATTCATTAATTTTTGCCTTCACTTCTCTTGCCTGTGGAGTCAAATTCATAAAATGCTCTTTAAAACCCAGGTCCATGAGTTGAGTACCTATGTCTTCTTCTATGTACTTAATTGTTTCAGGTCTTATGTTTAGATCTTTGATCCATTTTAGTTAAGTTTTGTACAGGGGGAGAGACTGTAGTTCAGTTTCATTCTTTTGCATGTGGCTTTCCAGTTTTCCCAGCACCATTTATTTAAGAGGCTTTCTTTTCTCCATTGTGTGTTGTTGGCCCCTTTATAAAAAATTATTTGACTATATATATGTGGTTTTATTTCTGGACTTTCTATTCTGTTCCATTGGTCTGAGTGTCTATTTTTCTGCCAATACCATGCTGTTTTGATTGTCATGGCCCTACAATAGAGTTTGAAGTCAGGTATTGTAATGCCCCCAGCTTCATTCTTTTTCTTTAGGATTGCTTTGGCTATTCGGGGTTTTTTATAGTTCCATATAAATCTGATGATTTTTTGTTGTATTTCTTTAAAAAACATCATTGGAAGTTTGATGGGAATTGCATTAAATTTGTATATTGCTTTGGGTAATATAGCCATCTTGATTATATTTATTCTTCCTAGCCAAGAACAAGGTATATTCTTCCATCTCATTATTTCTTTTTCGATTTCCCTTAACAATGGTTTATAGTTTTCATTATATAAGTCCTTTACATTCTTTGTTATGTTTATTCCTAAGTATTTTATTTTTTTTGTTGCAATCGTGAAGGGGATTATTCTTTTGAGTTCCTTCTCAGTTGTTTCATTGTTGGCATATAGAAAGGCTATTGACTTCTGTATGTTAATTTTGTATCCTGCGACCTTACTGTATTGGCTTATTGTTTCTAGTAGTCTTTTTGTGGATTCTATGGGGTTTTCGATGTATAGGATCATATCATCTGCAAAAAGTGATACCTTTACTTCTTCTTTTCCGATATGGATGCCTTTTATTTCTTTGTCTTGTCTGATTGCTCTGGCTAGAACCTCTAGTACCACATTAAATAAGAGTGGAGAGAGTGGACAACCCTGTCTTGTTCCTGATTTAAGGGGGAAAGCCTTCAGTTTAGTGCCATTTAATATGATGTTAGCTGATGGTTTATCATATATGGCCTTTATCATGTTGAGATATTTTCCTTCTATACCCATTTTGTTGAGAGTCTTAAACATAAAATTGTGTTGTATTTTATCGAAAGCCTTTTCTGCGTCTATTGATAAGATCATGTGGTTTTTGTTCTTTGTTTTGTTGATATGGTGTATTACGTTAACCGTTTTATGTATGTTGAACCATCCTTGAGATTCTGGGATGAATCCCACTGGATCATGATGTATTATCTTTTTAATATGTTGTTGTATTTGATTTGCTAGTATTTTGTTTAGTATTTTAGCATCTGTATTCATTAGAGATATTGGTCTGTAGTTTTCTTTTTTTGTGCCATCCTTGCCTGGTTTTGGTATGAGGGTTATGTTGGCCTCATAAAATGTGTTTGGAAGTATTGCTTCTTCTTCAATTTTTTGGAAGACTTTGAGTAGAATAGGAACCAAGTCTTCTTTGAATGTTTGATAAAATTCGCTGGTATAGCTGTCAGGGCCTGGACTTTTATTTTGGGGGAGGTTTTTAATGGTTTTTTCTATTTCTTCTCTACTGATAGGTCTGTTTAGGCTTTCTGCTTCTTCTTGACTCAGTCTAGGAAGGTTGTATCGTTCTAGGAATTTATCCATTTCTTCTAGGTTGTTGAATTTAGTGCCATAAAGTTTTTCATAGTATTCTACAACAATTCTTTGTATATCTACGGTGTCTGTGGTGATTTCTCCTCTTTCATTTTGGATTTTGTTTATATGAGTTCTTTTTCTTTTTTCCTTGGTAAGTCTTGCCAAGGGTTTGTCAATTTTGTTGATCTTTTCAAAGAACCAGCTCCTTGTTCTATTAATTTTTTCTATAGTTTTTCTGTTCTCTAATTCATTTATTTCTGCTCTGATTTTTATTATCTCCTTTCTTCGGCTGGTTTTGGGTTGTCTTTGTTCTTCTTTTTCTAGTTCCTTAAGGTGGGAAGTTAAGTGGTTCACTTGGGCTCTCTCTTGTTTGTTCATATATGCCTGAAGTGATATGAACTTCCATCTTATCACTGCTTTTGCTGCATCCCATAGATTCTGATATGTCGTATTGTCCTTTTCATTAGTCTGTATATATCTTTTGATCTCTGCACTTATTTCTTCTTTGACCCATTCATTTTTTAAAAGTATGTTGTTTAGTTTCCACATTTTTGTGGGATTTTTTCCCTCTTTTTTGCAGTAGAATTCTAGTTTCAAGGCTTTATGATCAGAAACTATGCTTGGTACAACTTCAATTTTTCTGAATTTGCTGATGTTTTTGTGGCCCAACATATGGTCAATTCTTGAGAATGATCCATGTACACTGGAGAAAAATGTATACTCAGTCACTTTGGGATGAAATGTCCTGTAGATGTCTATCATATCCAGGTTCTCTAGTGTTTTGTTTAAAGCCACTATGTCTTTGTTGATTCTCTGTTTGGATGACCGATCTAGAGCTGTCAGCGGTGTATTGAGGTCTCCAAGTATGATTGTGTTTTTGTCAGTTTTTGTTTTAAGATCAATAAGTAGCTGTCTTATATATTTTGGTGCTCCTTGGTTTGGTACATATATATTAAGAATTGTTATGTCTTCTTGATTCAGTGTCCCCTTAGCCATTATGAAATGGCCATTTTTGTCTCTGAGTACTTTTCCTGTTTTGTAGTCAGCATTATCCGATATGAGTATTGCTACACCTGCTTTTTTTTTTATGTTATTTGCTTGGTGTATTGTTTTCCAGCCTTTCACTTTGAATTTGTTTTTATCCTTGTTACTTAGATGAGTTTCCTGTAGGCAGCATACAGTTGGATTTTCTTTTTTAATCCATTCTGCTACTCTGTGCCTTTTTATTGGTGAGTTTAATCCGTTTACATTTAGTGTAATTATTGATACTTGTGAGTTCCCTATTGCCATTTTATATCTTGCTTTCTGTTAGTTTTTTGTCTTGTTTGATCCTTCTCTTTCGTTTTTCTATCTTTTGTTTTTATTTGGTTGTATTCCATACATCTTTCCTCTGTTGCTATCTTTTTTATCTCATGTGCTTCTGTGGTGGTTTTTTCAATGGTGGTTACCTTTGAGTAATGAAAAGGGTCCCTACCCTGTTCATTGTAGCGAACTATTTTGTGAGTACTTTTGCACTCCATCGTCCTTTGCTACTGTTAATCTCCATCTTCTCCCCCTCTTTCTTTTTGTTGTTGTCACAGTTTAAATTTGGTTTTATTGTGTTCTTCTTGGAGCTTTTACTTGTGGCTCTGCTTTTTTTTGTTCTTTGTATCTGATTGGAGAACCCCCTTTAGTAATTCCTGGAGTGGGGGTTTTCTGATGATAAATTCCCTCATCTTTTCTGTATCTGTGAATGTTTTTATTTCTCCTTCATATTTGAAGGATAGCTTTGATGGGTATAGTATTCGTGGCTGAACGTTCCTCTCTTTCAGGACTTTAAATATTGGGGTCCACTCTCTTCTAGCTTGTAGAGTTTCTGCTGAGAAATCTGATGATAATCTAATGGGCCTTCCTTTATATGTTGTATTCTTCTTTTCCCTGGCTGCCTTGAGAATTTTTTCTTTGCTGTTGGTTTGTGTCAATTTCATTATGATATGCCTTGGAGTAGGTTTGTTGGGGTTAAGAAAACTCAGAGTTCTGTTTGCTTCTTGAACTTGAGGCTTTAGTTTTTTCCACAGGCTTGGGAAGTTCTCATCTATTATTTGTTAGAGTGTTCTCCATTCCATTTTCTCTCTCTTCTCCCTCTGATATACCTATTATTCTTATGTTATTCTTTTTGATGGAGTCAGATAATTCTTGTAGGGCTATCTCATTTTTTTAAATTTTTGAGTCTCTTCTTCTTCTCTCTGTTGTGCCTCAAGTTGCTTGTCTTCTATTTCACTAATCCTCTCTTCTATCTGACCTGTTCTATTAGCTAAGCTTGTTACTTCGTTTTACAGCTCGTGAATTGAGTTTTTCATCTCTGTTTGATTTGTTTTTATAGTTTCAATTTCCTTGGACATATATTCTTTGCGTTCATTGAGTTGTTTTCTGAGCTCCCTAAATTGCCTTTCTGTGTTTTCTTGTATATCTCTGAGGATTTTTAGGATTTCTATCTTGAATTCTCTGTCATTTAGCTCCAAGGTTTCCAATATATTAAATTTTTTCTCCATAGATTTTTCCTCATCTAGCGGTGTTACCTCTCTTTCTTTTGTATCCATGATATTCGATTTTCTCTTTCTTAATGGCATCTGAGGGTGGTTTTGTTGATAGTATTGATGAGATTTAATAAAGAATAAAAAGTTAAAAAATATTAAAAAATAATAAAAAAAGAAAAAATCAAAAAGAGTTTTTTTTTAAAAAAAAATTAATAATGAAATAAAGAAAAATAAAATTAAATTAAAATTAAAAAAAAAAGGAAATTATTCCCCCCCCTCCTTTTTTCCTCTCCTCTCCTCTCCCCTCTTTCTTGAGAAAATCTTGTGGTGAACTGTGAATTATAACAAACAATGCCTGTGATGGAGGGCCTAAATTGGGGAAAAGTAATAAAGGGGCAAAAAAGAAAAAAGAAAAAAAAAAAGAAAGAAAGAAAAAAAAAGAGCGTATGAACCCACAAAAAGCAAATAAGGAAAAAATTTGGGTCAAGAATAAAATGATTTGCTTTTCGGTGTTGGTTATCTAAGAGTTATGAGGAGAGGAATAAGAGGAAAACGGAAAAATGGGGGGACAAATTAAAAAATTACTATTGTATTTAGTGGAAGAAGAACTAGATAAAATGGAGAGCCAGGGATGGGAGCACTGCTAGTGAGTTAAAAAGGTGAAGTAAAAACCCCCCAAAATGCCACAAACATAAGTTTGAGTCCCAGATAAGATAATTTGTTCGTTATTGAGGTTTGAATGAGAGGAGATGTAAAGGAGAAAGGAAGAAACTAATATAGAGGGAGAAAAGAAAGAGAGAGAGAGAAAAAAAGAGGGAACCACTAAAAGAAGAAAAAAGAAAGGAGAGAGAGAGAGAGAGAGAGTTAAGGGTTTTGGAGTGCAACCCTCATAGAGAGAAAGGAAGAGAAGAGAAAAGATAATGGGAGATGTAACACTTATGGGTAGTGTAGTTCAAGGAGAGGAGAGAGTAAGACCGGCAGAGAGTTAATCGGCCAAACTGGAGGAGGAAAAAAAGTATCAAGAATGAAGATAAGAGAAACAAACGAACAAATATAATAAAATGGGATAGGTTATAAAGTCTGCAGATTATTCTTGATTTTGAGAGGTTATCTTCTTGCTTTTTCTTTTCTCTCCCTCTTCCTGGTCGGTGACTCTGTACCCCGGGTTCTGCCCCTTTGGCACGCTCAGGTAGAGGTTTGCAGTTGATAAGTCTCTATGGTGATGTCATGTATTGTGCTTTAATCTCGTTGGCAGTCGAGGCTCATTAGCATTTATAGGCTCCGACAGTGAGAGAGTCCGTGTTCCTGGAGCCTTTCTCCTAGTCTTTCCTTCCTCAATTAGTAGCCTGATAATCCAGCTATGGGGTTGCTGCTGCCTCTGCCTGGATAGTAAGAGGCTCAAAGAGCTGGCAACTCCCCACTCTATTTCCACTCAGCACAGGGCTCTGGGTAAGGCTCAGTCAGTCAGAGCCGCTAGCATAATCAGGCGGGCTTTCCGCCCACTCAAAGACCTCTGGCTCTGCCACTCTGTCCGGTAACACAGGCGGGCGCCCACTTCTGGGGCGCTTGGAAGAAACTCTCACTCACTGTGCGCGCGCAGACCAGGATATCCGGCCAGCAGTCTCACGCTCTGAGTGAAACCCCCAACCGCAGGGAAAAGTTGCAGCGTTGGAATTGAGTCTCGCTCCGTCCCCGTGTGCGGCTTTTGCAAGGTGCTGGGGCGGCCCGAGATTCCGCTTTGGCCCACACAAAGGCCCCTGACTCTGCCCCTCTGTGCGATAACACGGGCGCGCACCGCCGAGGCACTCGGAGGAATCTCTCATTCACTATCTGCGTGTGCAGACCAGGATATGAGGCTGGCTGCGTTTCCCTCTGAGTGAAACCCCCTCCAGCACAGAAAATCTCAACCGTTGGAAATAGTTCTCACTCCCTCCCGTGCATGGCTTTCCCAGGGCGCTGGGGCTGCCCAGAGACTCTGCCCTCGGCCCACAGAAAGGCCTCTGACCCTGCCTCTCTGTGGGACAACACGGGCACCCACTCTCCGGGCCTAGGAAGAAATCTCTCACCCACTAACTGCGCGCATGCCGACCAGGAGACCAGGTAAAATAGCTGCCCCGCTTGTCTTTCTTTGTTTGGGTTTGGCGCGAGTGTTAGCTTTTATTGCCCGGGTTGCCACAGGATCAGTTTTTCCTCGGCTTGGATCTTCGTGCCACAGCCTGGTTCGGCCGTTTGTGCCGTGGCCTGGATCTATTCACCCCCTTTGCCCGCCTCAGTTTCTATATTCACAGTTACCAGAGAAAGCCGCCCTGTTTAGGTTAGTGAGGAAGGCGGAGCATTTCTTACTCCCTATTTCCTTTGGGGTTTGGTTATATATTTAGCCAATTTTTCACTCGACCATACCTTTGGGTGTATTGCGAAGCATTTGGAGGCTCCAAGTATAGGTTTTTCTGTTTCTGGTTGAAGATCTTGTTGAGTTTTGGGGGAGATTTATCGGTATCGCTTCCTACCCTGCCATTACTCTGACGTCATCTTGTTTAGTTCTTTTTCTCTAGTTTTGTTCTGTTGTTTTATTTAAGATTTGTTTCTTTGTCTCCTCATTTTGGCAGCCTACCTGTGTTTGTTTCTATGTATTAAGAAGAGTGGCTACATCTCCCAGGCTTGATAGGTGGCCTTATGTAGTAGGTGTTCTGTAGGGTCCAGTGGCACAGACTCCCCAGTCACCTAAGCAGGCCCAGTAATGCCATAGTGTGTGGACTGTATCTACCCTCCTGATGTAGTTGAGACTTGATTGCTGTTGTCATGTCAGTGGGCGGGATTTATCCCCAGGTCAACCAGTTGTGAGGACAGGCTATGACCACAGAGGAAGATCTGTGGTACAGGGGTCCATCCCATGAAGCAGGACTTATTCAGCAGGGCTCTCATGTTGATTCTTCCCCTTGAGTGTGTCCCTTGTGGAGGTGGTTGGGGGGTGCTTTGACTTGGTGTGAAACTGTCCTCCACATGAGCTGGCACTGAGGCTTCCTTGGAGATGTGGGCCAAGGTCAGCCACCCCCTGTGTTCTGCCCAGGGCCACCTGACATGAGCTATAGAGTGATGTGCAGATGGCAGCTACTTGTGCTGGGTTTGGATGTGCCTAGAGGAGACCAAACTCTGCACCAAGGCTGGCTGCTGCTAGTGCCAGTCTTGGGACCACTTGGTTAGAGGCACAGGGTATTCTTAGGCCCAGCGCTGCTTGTCTGAGAGATTTTAATTAAATCTGAGCATAAGCCAAGATAGGCTATTTGTATGGAAAAGCCACCGGAAACAGCTTGGGTGAGCCTGCATGTTGGATGGGGCTGGGTTTCAGCGACTGCCAGAGCTGGAGAATAGTGTTAGCCAGGTTGATGGAGACTCAGATATGCTATCTGTCTATCAGGCTCTGGGGGGGGGGGCTTATAAAAAAAACAATGGCCTCTGACAGCGTTTCCATCCAGGAGAAACCTGCCCCTCCATCTCTCACTCTGATGCAAGAAAATTCAGTTCTTCTCCCTATGTCCCTGGTGCCTTTTGAGCTGCTGCCCCAATGCTGGAGCTCAGGTGGCATTCCTGAGTAAGTGCATGTGTGGGCCCTTTAAGAGGAACACATGTGACTCCAGAAGCTCTCCATCTCACTCGGCCACAATCAGCACTGGTTTTCACAGCCAGAAGTTATGGGAACTTCTCTTTCTGGCACTTCTCATGCTGGGGGTGCCAGGTTTGACACTGGGACCCCTCACTTTTTAGGAGGGATCTCCACAACTCAGATATCTCTCCTGATTTTTATCCAGCACGTACAGGTATGGGACTAGCCTGTTCAGTGTCTCCACCCCTACTAATAGTCTTGTTGTGGCTTCCTCTTTATATCCATAGTTACAGAAATTCTACATTCAGCTAGATTTCAGGTAGTTCTGAATGATGGTTGTTCTGTAGTTCAGTTATAATTTGGATGTGGTTGTGGGAGGATGCAAATACCACAGTTACCTATGCTGCCTGTTGGGCAGATAAAATATATTATGCTCACTTTGTTAAAGATGGCACTACCCATGTGGAAGCCCATTGCCCAGGTGATATTAATGTGTGTTGGGGGCTGACTGTGGGCAGGCAGGATCCTTGTAGCCTGGGGCTTGGTTTTAGGACTAAGCCTTTCCTACCCTTTTTGATGTGGGGTGGTACAATCCCATCATGCCTCAGATAAGTGACTTTGTATTAGAGACTTCCCTATTTTGTATATTGGATTAAAGGTTTTGATTTCTGCACTATAAAATGGGGCAGACTGGGAGCTTGCTCTCTCAGTTCCTGAGATTGGCATTAGAGCAGAGAGCAGATTGGAGAGCAGAGTAAGGCCATGTGGAAGAGAGGAGAGGCAGCCAAGATGGTGGAGTGCTGAAAGAGAAACCAGTTAGTGCAGAATTTGTGTAGAGAGAAGGAGATGGAGAACAAAGAAGAATGAAGCTAGTGAGCTAGAAACCTTTGATTCTAGGAAACTCAGATATGTCAGTAGCTTTGTGAGTGCTGAATGAGTGGGTTTTGGAGCCCAGTGTGTGTTTTTACTTGTCTGTCAGGTGCAAGCTAGGATTAAAGGTAATGGCCCACCAGTTCGTGACTCTGTTGTTTCATTACCATCTGTCTGAATTCAATGAGAACCTGCATGGGCCAGACTGCTGTGATGGTGACTGTGGATACTGGCTTTACACTGTCATCTTCCAATACTAAATTTTCTGAGGATTTGGGACTGTGACATAATATAGTGGAAAGCCAGTAGCCACGGCCACCATCACAGCCACCTGGCCCGTGCAGGTTCGCATTTGATTCAAACAGATGGTAATGAAACAACGAAGCCAAGAACTGGTGGGCCATTAGCTTTAATTCTAGCTTGCACCTGGCGGGCAAGTAAAAACACACACTGGGCTCCAAAACCCACTAATTTAGTGCTTCCAAAACTACTGTCTCATCCGAGTATTCCTAGAATCAAAGGTTTCTAGCTCACCAGCCTTATTCACCTCTGTTCCCCATATCCTTCTCTGCACAAACTGGCGTCTCCTTCAGCACTCTGCCATCTTGGCTGCCTCTCTGCTGCAATGCTAATTTCAGGAACCAAGAGAGAGAGCCCCTGGTCTGCCCCATTTTATAGTGTAGAAATTAAAGCCTTTAAGCCAGTATACAAATAAGGAAGTCTCTGATACAAAGCCACTTATCTGAGGCATAAATAGGATTCCTCATAAGAGTGTACCACTCCACATCATGCAACAGTCAAGGGTGCAGGGAAAAGCTTAGTGTTGAGAAGATCTTAGTATTAAAAGGGTGGGAAAGGCTTAGTATTAAAACTAAGTCTTAGGCTATAATGACCCTGCCTGCTTAAATCCTGTCCCCCAGACCCAATGCAAACTATAAGCGAGCAAACATATATATCATATTTGCAAACTTATTTGACCAGACCACCAGTTCTTGGCTCCGTTGTTTCATTACCATCTGTCTGGATCAAATGCGAACCTGCACGGGCCAGGTGGCTGTGATGGTGGCCATGGCTACTGGCTTTACATAAACTATTACTTAAAATGTCATATAGCAGATGTCAGTTAGTAAAATATCTTAAGTTAACTAATTTCAACCCTTTAACTCATAGTTGTGGCACCTTAGTTGTTCATGGATTACGTTCTCATATATACCTGATCAGGGTGCTACAATTGAGCCAGTGACACTTTGATCAAGCTAGCAACCTTGCATTCAAGCAAGAGACCTTGGGCTTCAATCCAGTGACTTTTGTGCTCAAGCCAACAATCATGGGGTCATTTCTATGAGCCCATGCTCAAGCCAGTGACCTTGGGGTTTTGAACCTGAGTCTTTAGCATCCCAGACCAATGCTCAATCTACTATGCCACTGCCTGGTCAAGCTCAACCCTTTAAAAATAATGAAATAATTTACCTTACTGACTTTCCATCTCTTAAAAAATAATAAATAAATAAATAAATAAATAAATAAATAAATAAATAAATAAAACCAGCAACAAAGTACTAAACCCCAGTGACAACAGTATCTTGCTGTAGGTCCAAAATATTTATAGTGCTATATGTATTTTGATCTCTACCCTCTTAAATAATGTGCATCAGTATTTTTATTTTTGCCGTTTTTTCTGAACAATTAAAAATTTTCTTCTATCTTTGTTCTCTTTCCTAGTGATAATACTCAGAACTTTTACTTGGGTTAAAATTTCCTAGAGAAAAATATTCCATTACCTTTGTAATTTCCATGTTTCAAATGCATGATTAAATAGAAAATAATATAATAATATAGTATAGCATTGAAATAATAAGATACTTATTACAAAGCAGTGGTATGATACAGTATTATAACAACATAATTTTTAGAAGCAGGCTATTTCTTGCCTTATTTCTAAGGTAAGATGATTGAATCCTATACTCAAGTGTGACCTAAATTCATAGGGATAGTGACAGAGCTGGGTCAAATCCCAGGGCTATGGTTTCCCATAGCTGAGCTCCTTAGGGAATATCCTTAATCTACCCTAGGACTGGCAGAGTTAACTGTCTATAAAAGGTTAATTAGCCTGACCAGATGGTGGTACAGTGGATGAAGCATCAACCTGGAATGCTGAGGACCTAGGTTTGAAACCCTGAGGTTTTTGGCTTGAGTGGGGGCTCATTTGGCTTGAGCGCAGGTTCACCAGCTTGAATGCAGGGTCACTGGCTTGAGCGTGGGATCATAGACATGACCCAATGGTTGCTGGTTTGAGCCCAAAGGTTACTGGATTAAAGCCCAAGGTTGCTGGCTTGAGCCCAAGATTGCTGACCAAGATTGAGCCACGATTGAACAAGGGGTCACTGGCTCAGCTGAAGTCCCCCAGTCAAAGCACGTATGAGAAAGCAATCAATGAACAACTAAAATTGCCACAACGATGAGTTAATGCTTCTCATCTCTCTCCCTTCCTGTCTGCCTGTCCCTATCTGTCCCCCTCTCTTTCTTTCCCCCTCCTTCTGTCCTTACTTAAAAAAAGGTAAATTGTTTAATCAATCAATAAACACAAATACATCTGAAATATAAACTCCAGACTCACTTTAACAGATTTAATTAAAAAGTGAACTTTCAATGGGATAATGTAACCAAAAACTGTCAACAAAAATTAAGAGCTTATTGAAGTAAATGGCTAACCAAGATTTAAAGCTGAAAAAAATTTAAACTAGGCTATGGAATAAATTAGGTTCATTTTAAGTGTGATTTTGGGCAATATGTTCTTTCTTAAAACATGTTTTTTCCTACCCTTAGGTGAGTGGTAACATCATCTGGTCCCACATTGGAATGATTGCCTTTTGTAAATTCTATGCAGTTTGAAAAGTGTCTTAAATGATCTGATAAACTCTGATAAAAAGACAAAGGCTTATTTCTGAAAATCTGTTAATGTCTGATTTGAGCCAGTTTGGCTATGCATGCACAAATGGTTAGTCCCTCATTGATCATGATGTGTTTGCTCTGCTGCTATTTTAACAGATTTTAAATGGTTTAATTAGTTAATAATTCAATGTTGCTAATACATCTATAATTTCTGTCCCTTTCCTACCAATTTTATAAATGATATTTTTTTTAAAATGATAAAACAAGGAAAGCATGATAAAATTTTAAACTCGTGTTTGCTATACCAAGAAGTGACACTAGGTGCCACTGATCACTAGAAAAACTCAACCTAAATCTGGAAGCAGCCACAACATTAATGAGGGTTCTGTGATATGAGAAATAGAGCAGGGTTGGATCTCTGATTATGTTTTTCATTTTTCTGAACTTTCTTCTTAGAACTCGGTAGCTTGTCTATTAAAAGTGTAATCCTAAATTGGATTTTTATAATTTGATTTTTCTATTTTTCCTTTTTGAAATATGTCAGTAGCAGCTCTATTAATAAGTTCCAGAAACTAAAAAGTTTACAGTAGTTATTGTGGTAGACACTTCTGTGTACCTTTCAGATGGGATCCACAGATAGCCTCTAGTTATTGCTCCTTCTGCCTCAGCTGCAGAGAACAACTAGGTGGAGGTTATGCCCTTCCCAGGGCAGCCCACTCCTGCTGACTGAGCAAGGTGGGGCTACGCAGATCTGGGCATTTGGCTCTATGTAGTACACTCTTTTCTTTTTTAGTATAATTGACCCAAAGCATTGCATTAGTTTTTAGGTGCACAACATAATAATTTGATATAGGTATATATGCCTAAATGATGACCACAACTTTAGTTAACGTCCATTGCTACACACTATTACAATGTTTTATCTTTGTGATGAAGACTTTAAAGATCTACTCTTAGCAACTTTCAAATATATAATACAGTATTGTTATTTATACTCATCATTCTGTATATTACATCTCCAGGATTTATTTATCTTATAACTAGAAGTTTTGCTTCTCCACCCACCACCTCTGACAACCAATATATTCTCTGATTCTGTAATTTTGATTTTTTTAAGATTCCACATATTAGTGAGATAATAGAGTATTTGTCTTTCTCTATGTGATTTATCTCACTTACAAACTGCCCTCCAGACCCTTCTGTGTGTTCACACATGGCAGAATTTCCTTCTTCTTTATGGCTGCCCATTATTCCTCTCTATGTGCATCTTTGTGCACACATGTGTATTTCCATGTCTTGCTTATTGTAAGTAATATAACATGTAACATGAGGTTCATATATCTATTTGAGATAGTAATTTTATTTCCTTCAGATAAATACCCAGATCTGGAATTGCTGAATAGTAGTTCTATTGTAATTATTTGAGAAATCTTCATACTGTTTACCACAGTCATTTCACCATCTTACATGTGCACGAGGAGTGCATGAGGGCTCCTTACCTCCACATCCTTATCAGCACTCTTGTTCTTTCTTGTCTTTTTGGTAATAGCCATTCTGACAAACATGAGGTGATATCTCACAGTGGTTTTGATTTCCATTCCCTGATGATCAGCGATGCTGAGCACCTTTTCATATGCCTATAGGTAATCTGTATGTCTTATCTGAAAAAAAAATGTCTATTCATATTCTCTGCCCATTTTTAAATTGGACATTTTTCCTATTAAGTATTAACCTTCTAATAAAATATATAATATACAAATATTTTCTACCATTCTGTATATTGCCCTTTAATTTTGTTGATTTTTTTTTTCTGTATAGAAGCTTTTTAGTTTCATTGTAGTCCCACTTGTTTATTTTTGCTTTTGTTGTCAAATCCAAAGTCAACACTGATGTTGAGGAGCTTCTCCAATATATTTTCTTCTAGGAGTTTTATGGTTTCAAGTTTTATGTTCAAGTTCAAGTCTTTAATCAATTTGGAATTGATTTTTGTTTATGGTGTAAGATTCTATTCTTTTTCATGTGTCTGTCCAATTTTCCCAGTACCATTTATTGAAGATACTGTCATTCCCCCATTGTATATTCTTGGCTATTCTGTCATAATGTAATTGACTTTGTATATATGAATTCACTTTAGGGCTCTCAATTCTGTTCCATTGATGTATGTGTCTGTTTTTATACTAATACCATACTGTCTTGATTGCTATATCTTTGAAATATAGTTTGAAATCAGGAAGCATGGTGCTTGCAGCTTTGTTCTTTTTTCTCAAGCTTGTTTTGACTATTCAGGATCCTTTGTGGTTTCATACAAATTTTAGAATTTTTTTTGTTCTATTTCTGTAAAAAATGTCATTGGAACTTTGATAGGAATTGCAGTGAATATGTATATTCCTTTGGGTAGGTAGTATGGCATTTTAACAATATACCTCTTCAAATCCATGGTCACAGACTACCTTTCCATTTACTGTGTCTTCTTCAATTTCTTTTATGAATGTCTTATAGTTTTTAGTATATAAGTTTTTCACCTGCTAGCTAAATTTATTCATTGGTATTCTTTTTTATACTATCGTAAATGAAAATGTTTTCTTAATATCTCTTTCTGATAGTTTATTATTAGTGTATAGAAATGTAACTCTTTGGTAAATTGATTTTGTATTCTGTAATTTTTTTTATTTATTAGTTCTAACAGTTTTTGATGGAGTTTTTATGGTTTTTTAAATATAATATTATGTCATCTGCAAATAGAGATGATTTTACTTGTTTGTTTCTGATTTGGATACATTTTATTTTCTTGCTTAATTGTGCTGCTTAAAACAATTAATAAAAGTGGAAAAGTAGACATCCCTTGTCTTGTTCTTGATCTTAAAGAAAAAGCTTTCCTTCTTAAAAAAAAAAAAAACATTGAATATGATGTTTGCTGTGGCTTGGCACATATGGCTTTTATTATATTGAGATATCTTTCCTTTATACTCACATTGTTGAGAGTTTTTATCATGAATGAATGTTAAATTTTGTCAAAGCTTTTTCTGCATCTATTGAGATTATCCTATGAATTTATCCTTCATTTTGTTAATGTGGTATATCATATTCATTGACCTGAGGATGCTAAATCATTCTTGTCACCTTTGAAGAAATCCTACTAGATCATGGTTTATGATACTTTTAATATTTTAATACATACATTTTTTAGTTCTTTTTTTAAGAGAGATTTTATTTATTTATGTATATATTCATTTTAGAGAGTAGCAAGAGAGTGGGAGAGAGAGAGAGAAAGGGGGAAGAGCTGGAAGCATCAACTCTCATACGTGCCTTGACCAGACAAGCCCAGGGTTTCGAACTGGTGACCTCAGCATTCCAGATTGACGCTTTATCCATTGCGCCACCGCAGGTCAGGCCAATACATACTTTTAAAATGTATTGTTGAATGTATTGTTTTGGCCCTGGCAGATTGGCTCAGTGATAGAGTGTCAGCCTGGTGTGTGGATGTTTGATAATATTTTGTTGAGATTTTTTACATCTATGTCCATCAGGAATATTGACTATAATTATCTTTTCTTGCAATGTCCTTCTAATTTTGGTGTCAGTTAATGCCAAACTCATGTAATAAGTCTGAAGTGTTTCTTCCTCATTTATTTTGAATTTGAGAAGGATGGGCATTAATTTTTATTTAAATTTGGTAGAATTTATTAGTGAAGAAATGCAGTCCTGAAGTTTTATTTGTTGGGAGTTTTGATTACTGATTGAATTTCCTTACAAGTACTCAGTCTGTTTATATTTTCTATTTCTTTATGACCCCATCTTGGTAGGTATGTTTCTAGGAATTTATCCACTTTTTTAGGTTTTCCAATTTGTTGGCATATAATTTTTCATAGTAGTCTCTTATAATCTTTGTATTTCTGTGGTATCAGTTGTAAAGTCTCCTCTTTCATTTCTGATTTTACTTCTGATTTTACTTATTTGAGTCCTCTCTTCTTTCTTGCTGATTCTGGCTAAAGTTTTGTCAATTTGGCTTATCTTTTCAAAGAATCAGTTCCTAGTTTTATTGATATTTCCTAGTCTCTCTTTAGTACCTATTTTATTTCCACTTTGATCTTTGTTATTTCTCTTCTAAACTTGGGCTTAATTTGTTTTTCTTTTTTCTAAATCCTAGAGATGTAAGGTTAAGTTATTTATTTAAGATTTATATGTTTTGGCCCTGGCAGTTTGGTTCAGTGATAGAGTGACAGTCTGGTGTGTGGATGTCCGGGTTCAATTCACAGTCAAGACACACAGGAGAAGTGACCATCTGCTTCTCTGCCCCTCCCACAGCCTCATCTCTCTCTCTCCATCCCTTTTCCTCCTCCTTCCTCCTCTTCCTCTCCAACAGTCATGGCTAGATTGGCTCAAGTGCATTGGCCCTGGGCGCTGAGGATGACTCCGTGGAGACTCCACCTCAGCTGCTAAAAATAGTTTGGTTGTGAACATGGCCCCAGATGGGCAGAGCATCAGCCCCAGATAGTGGTGGTCAGGTGGATCTTGGTTGGGGCACATGTGGGAGTCTGTCTTTTCTATCTCCCCTCCTCTCACTTGGAAAAGAAGAAAAAAAATATATTTTTCATGTTTCTTAAAGTAGGCATTTATCTTTGTGTTATCTCTTAGACTGCTTTTGCTGCATCTCATTCATTTTGGTATATGTAGTTCCATTTTTATCATCTCCAGATACTTTTAAATTTTTCTTTCAGTTTTTTTTTTTTAACTCACTGGTTTTTCAGTAACATCCTGTTTAATCTCCACATATTAGTGAATTTTTCAGTTTTTTCCCCCATGATTGATTTCTTGTTGTTTTATTTTTGGTCAGAAAGATGCCTGATATGATTTCAGTCTCCTTAAATTTATTAAGACTTGTTTTACAGCCTAACATATGGTCTTTTGTGGAGAATGTTTCATGTGCACATGAGAAGAATATATATTCTGCTGCTTTTAGATGAAATGTTCTGGAAATGTCTGTTAAATTCATCTGGCTTAATGTGTTGCTTAAGTCCAAGGTTTCTCTACTAATTTTCTATCAGGATGATTTATATATTGATATAAGTGTCATAATGAAGTTCCCTAATATTATCATATTGCTACCTATTTCTACCTTTAGGCTGATAATATTTGCTTTCTATATTTAGGTGCTCCTGTGCTGGGTGCATAAATATTTACACATGTTAGATTCTCTTCTTGGATTTACCCCTTTATTATTATATAATTGTCTTATGGTCTCTTAATACAGTCTTTGTCTAAAAGTCTGCTTTGCCTGATACAAGTATATTATTGCAGCTTTCCTTTGGCTTTCATTTTCATGGAATATCTTTTTCATATCTTCACTTTCAGTCTGTATATGTCCTTAAAACTTTAACGCTCTCATTATTATGAGAAATAATACAAATCAAAATATTCCCCATATTCATTTGGCTGTTGCTATTCATAAAAAATATTTTTTGAAAAAAAAAGAAATTTGATCCAATAAGTCACTGTTTACTCCAAAATTAAACAAGTGAAGACAGCAATTTTCTGACTTTGTCTGCTGTTCTCTCCTTTGCTCACTCTGCTACAGCTATACTGGCTCTCTTCCAAGTTTTGTGACATGATGGGGGTACTGTCCTTAAACCTCTGTTCTGGCTGTTTTTTCAGGCTGTGAAATTGTCCTTTGAGATAAGATGTGGTTTGGCAAATTCTATCTTTTTGTGTAAGTCTGGTAATTCTAATAGAGTAACACCTTCCCTGCCTAATTCCTCTTACCTTTCTCTAATTTTTCCTTTTACCCAGTGAAATTGATTCCCTCCTTGACCAAATTCTAGGCAGTCTTCTCTGAGCCCTTTTTGTGACTAGGCCCTATCATTGAGCTTTGTCCTTACAAGCCCAGTTTTAGCAAGGATCCTGTTAAGGAAATTTAGCCAGGATCCTCCACCCTCAATAACTGATCAGCCTTGATGCCTGATTACATTCCTCAAGTGCCACCATCTCCTGGTGAGATCTGAGCACCCCAGCCTGCCTTCAGCAAGAATCCTGTCAGTTAGTTTAGCCAGAAATCTCCTTTGATTCCTGATGTTGTACCTTGGTATTTTCATCCACTGAGTGCCCTCCACCCCCACGACTATAAAATCCCATTTTCCTTGTTGTGTTCTACAATGAACACAGCTCCATACTGAGATATTGTTTCCTGGATTGCAATAATAGTTTCTGAGTAAAATCTATTTTTACCACTTTACCTACTGTCAGGCTCTGATTTTCTTTGACAATTGTACTTATCCTTCTAACAAAGCATATAGTTTATTGTATGTATTATTTATCATCTAACTCTACCTATTAAAATGTAAGCTCCATAAGGCAAAGATCTTTGTTTTCCTCAATGATATATCACAACGATCTAGAAAAGTGACTGGCATGTAATAGGCATTCAATTATATGTGTTGAATCTATTTGACTCAAATCAATCAATAACTATGTATTTTTTGCCTATTAGGATGTAGCTATCTCTTATACAGAAAGAGAAAATAGGAGCTATTTTCTCCCAGTGAATTAGAGCAGAATTAATCGCTTCACATTTTTTACTTGAGTTATATGTATTTCTTCTTGGCATTTAATGTGCCATAAATCAACAGTAAAATTAAATCTTCAGTTATTAATTTTGCACTGATATACTTGCACTTACTTTCCTGGTAAGACTAGTAAAGGAAGAAGCTGCCTTTATATTTTTGGCCAGCAGTTTTAATGTTCCAAAGGAGAAAGAGTTAGAGACTTTGCAAATGTAAAAGCAGCAAGAACAGAAAGATAAGTTCCTGCCTTGAATTAGGGCCACACTGACTTACTATTAAGAAGACATCACTAAAAAGAAAAAGGAGAAGAAGGAGGAGGGAGAGGAGGAGGAGGAGGAGGAGGAGGAGGAGGAGGAGGAGAAGGAGAAGAAGAAGGAGAAGAAGAAAATAAGAAGAAGAAGAAGAAGAAGAAGAAGAAGGAGGAGGAGGAGGAGGAGGAGGAGGAGGAGGAAGAAGGAGAAGAAGAAGAAGAAGAAGAAGAAGAAGAAGAAGAAGAAGAAGAAGAAGAAGAAGAAGAAGAAGAAAGAAGGAAGAAGGAGAGGAGGAGGAGGAGGAGGAGGAAGATCACTTTGACACTGTACCACATGTGTAAAAAGATTTTAATTGGTAGGAAAGGTCTCACATTATCAACCATGCTGTTATATTAATAGTTGATATTTTAAATATATATTTTTATGTGGAAATGTTTATATCAATATAGTGAAACTGAATTTTAAGAGACTCTGGATGTCATTGATTTGGATATCAATAGTTTATTATAGAAAAGACATAGAAATTATTTATATGATGAAAGATTTCAGAACTTTAGTGGAATGGGAAGTTTCACATGATGCCATTTTGACAGTGGTCTATTTCAGTTTACTTACTTTCCAAGAATCTCAGCATCTCTAAATAAGAAATAATTCTTGTCCTCTGTACTTTGGTGCCTCCATATTTTAGAAGGAATTTATCTCCAACTTTCATGTTAATTGGTTGACTCCACTCTTTCCTATGGAGCTGGATCCAACAGCTACTATAGTCGCTTGCAATACTTTTCCTTAAGATTTTTCTGAAAGCATAATGCTTCTGGTTACAGTTTCTGCAGCACCCCTTTCAAATAATATTCCAGTTAAACAGCAGAAGAAACTGTCTCAGGGCCTGTCCTGCCGTGACCCCCACCACCACCACCGCAGCTGACACTCCACTCTCCAGTGGTAAGTGTAGGGAGAGACCAGCAGTCCAGCCCAGCTGCTGGGTGTGTGAACTCCGCCTGGACACATGACCTTTGGGAAAAACCACCCAGTGCCCAGGCCCCTCCTGGGAATAGAGGGCAGCCCAGCAGCTCGCATGCATCCCTCTTGAGGGCTTTCATAGGCCACTGATGCAGGGACTGCGAGATGGAAGTTAATGTTGGAAGTTTTAATATATTTTTTATTGATTGATTTTTAGAGAGAGAGAGAGATCAATTTGTTGTTCCCCTTATTTATGCATTTATTGGTTGTATCTTGCATGTGTCCTGACCAGGGATCAAACCCACAATATTGGTGTACCAGGATGATGCTCAACTGAGCTACCCATCAGGACCTAATATTGAACATGTCAAAGTATAAACATCATTGAGCGTGAGCATAGGACAGTGGCTATGAGGCTGCTACACAGTAAAACTGTAAAATGCTTCCTCCAGGAAGGATTTTTAAAGTATGCTCAGAATGAGTCAGGACAGGCATGCTATGTCCAGGAAGGCATACACTCTGAACTCAGACCTCAATCTAAGATTCTACCAAAAACAGAGGTCAAGAATTTTTCCTTTGTGTTCTACCTAGTACATTTTTATAGGACCCTATGATGAAAATCGGGAATAAAAGATGCTGGGCAGAGATGTAAATAGAAATTAAATATGGGCTAACTAGAGCTAGTCCAATCCTCCTTAGCAACAGAGCAGATGGAATTTAATTTGTGTGAAATTTGAACTGTGCTGCTAAGCAGATCATTGCCTACAACTAGCAAAAGGCTGTGATACAATTATATGAAAATTTACACCAATGTGATTCCCTGCCCATATATTAAATAACACTAAGAGACAACATACCTTTATATTTCTGAGTTAAATACTGAGGGCAAGTAAAAATAACTTAGCAACTTCATCCAAGAAATATTTGCTCTTAGATAATAACACTGAACAAATTAAAGTAGCTTAACTGTTAAAATGAAAATATTTGCTCATCAAGGCTCATTTCAAGATTCTTGCCTTTAACTAATTATTAAACAAAATTATTATGCCCTAAACTCCATGCAGTTTCAACCACTACTCTACCTTGCAAGAGCCACATTTTTATTGTAGTTGTTGTTTTGTTTTGATTTTAGGGAGGGAGAGGAAGGGAGAGAAAATAAAAGAGAAACATTCTTTTTTTTTTTTTTTTTTACAGAGACAGAGTCAGAGAGAGGGATAGACAGGGACAGACAGATGAAAAGCATCAATCATTAGTTTTTCATTGAGCATTGCTACACCTTAGTTGTTCATTGATTGCTTTCTCATATGCCTTGTCCGCGGGCCTTCAGCAGACCGAGTAACCCCTTGCTCGAGCCAGTGACCTTGGTCCAAGCTGGTGAGCTTTTGCTCAAACCAGATGAGCCCGCGCTCAAGCTGGCGACTTCGGGGTCTCAAACCTGGGTCGTCGGCCTCCTAGTCTGATGCTCTGTCTACTGCGCCACTGCCTTGTCAGGAGAGAAACATCCTTTATTTTTCCATTTATTTGTGCATTCATCGATTGATTCTCATAAGTACCCTAATGGTGTATGGAATGCACAACCTTGGTGTATTCAGATGATGCTCTGTGGTCCCCAAACTTTTTTGGGCCACGGACCGGTTTAATGTCAGAAAATATTTTTATGGACCGGCCTTTAGGGTGGGATGGATAAATGTATCACGTGACTGAGACAAGCGTCAAGAGTGAGTCTTAGACAGATGTAACAGAGGAAATCTGGTCATTTTTAAAAAATAAAATGTTTTTCAGACTTAAATATAAATAAAACGGAAATAATGTAAGTTATTTATTCTTTCTCTGCGGACCGGTACCAAATGGCCCACTGACAAGTACCAGTCCACAGCCCGGGGGTTGGGGACCACTGCTCTAACCAACTGAGCTACCTGATCAGGCACAAGACCTACATTCAAATTACCTAGCCAAGGCCCTAATACCTTTAAATATTCTTCCCTAAATTCTGCATTTTAAGACATGACTAAGACTTGGTTAAACCATTATTCTGCAGTATATATATAAATAATATGTGTGTGTACATATATATAGTATTAAAAACAATAAATTTTGTTTTTAATCAATAGGTGTCTCTGATGACCTTTTGGAGATAAGTAGTATAACTAGCTCAGTGTTGAAAGACAAAGATCAAGTGTCAGGAGCCAGAGACTTAAGACCACCACAAATACACTATAGTTAAATAAAATTGGGGGTTTGGAGGGGGCTAATCATTGCAACATGGAAAATACACACCTTGGAAATTTGTAGTGTCTCCTTAAAAGTATGTTAGGATTGTTTTATAAAATTGGGCTTTTTTTTTAAGTGGTTTTGAGACAGCTTGAAGGAAGTGAAATTTTGCCATCATTGAACGTTGCCAGAAATTGGAGGCAGTTTACAGACCATTGTATTCTCTATCTATTTTTCTATAACAAATTACTACAAACTTAGCAGCTTGAAACATGCATTTATCTCATTATTCTGTTTGTCATGACTCTAGATGTAGCTTAGCTATATCTTCTGCTCTCAAATTTTTTACAAGGCTGCAATCAAGGTATCAGCTGGGGCTGTGGTCTCATCTGAGGACGTGAGAGTGAAGTATTCCCTCCCATGCTTCTGTGGTTGTTGGCAGAATTCAGTTCTTTATGGACCTCAGTTCCTTGCTAGTTATCAGCTAGAGATCATCCACAATTCCTTGCCATGAGGGTTTCTTCACATTTCAATTTACTTGGTCAAAGTAAGCAAGGGAGAGTCTGTTGGCAAGGCAGGAGTTATATAATATAATATAATATAATATAATATAATATAATATAATATAATATAATATAATATAATATAATATAAATTAAAATCTCATCTTTCCCATAGTCTACTGATTAAAAGCAAGCCATGGATTCTATCTACATTTAAGAGAAGAGGATTATACATAGTTGTGACAACTAATATGTGGTATAATGGGAGCTATGTAGGAGTCAGTCTGCTACAGGTATCTTAATGAATCTTATCTTTAATGGGGGAAGAATAAAGAATGGCTAATGAACAACATGTACAGTAGAGTCAAATGATAATATTTTGTTGGTTTGTCACTTAGCATAGTTCTATACATGAAAAAATGTTCCTGTGGAATCTATACTCATGATGACAAACTATAATGCTATTCCAGTAGGGAATTATGAAAAGAGTTTAATATTAAAGAGTACTAGCACTATTCCCTTAAGAAAATGGCAGATATCTATGATCTTGTCAAGGATTGTTCCCCAGTTGGTTGTCTTTACCAAGATACCCGAAGCATTCCTGTTTATACCAAGGATGTCTCCTTAGGGTTTTGACTATTTAATTCTCTCCAGACTTTCTGAGTCAGATTAATTTTTCTACAAAAAATTAAGTTGCTTACCACCCTTGAATATGCACATTAATCAGATATATTTTTTCTACTGTTCTTTTTTCACACTGCATATAATAGACATTGAGGAGTTAAAGGCACAGTTCTCACTTAACATTCTGCATTCTGTTTCTTTTCCTAAGAGTCTTTACTGCCTGGTTATCTTTTCTTCAGATCTCAGGGAAAATGTTCTTAACATTTCAGCATCTTTCTTGAAAACACCTATGTGCTGTTTTGTTGTATATTGATAGTAACTTGCTCCTGCCTACATCAAAGTATTTATCATCCCTTAATCCAGGGGTCCCCAAACTTTTTACACAGGGGGCCAGTTCACTGTCCCTCAGACCATTGGAGGGCCAGACTATAAAAAAAACTATGAACAAATCCCTATGCACACTGCACATATCTTATTTTAAAGTAAAAAAAACAAAACGGGAACAAATACAATATTTAAAATAAAGAACAAGTAAATTTAAATCAACAAACTGACCAGTATTCCAATGGGAACTATGCTCCTCTCACTGACCACCAATGAAAGAGGTGCCCCTTCCAGAAGTGCGGTGGGGGCTGGATAAATGGCCTCAGGGGGCCGCATGTGGCCCGTGTGTAGTCTTAAATGATTTTTGTCTATAGCAATTGATTTTATTGGCCTGCAGGACATTAACTAGGATTATATCTAAATTAGTAATCTTATTCAAGCTTTTATTCTTTCAGCCACTCTAAATAATTTTTTCTTTTTAATTCTTTGAACCATCCTTACCATCTTGCAGTTCTATCATTAATTAATAAATTAAATATTTGACATATGCTCACTTTATCTTCATATGAAAGTTATATATTTAACTTTTTGAAAATTATACTTTGACACCACTAATTTTTTAGAGTCCGTGTCTTTTAACCCTACACTTACAGTGTTTCAAATATAGCAGGTGCTCAGAAAATGTTTATTGAGTGAAGAGAATAATGTAGTAAAAGAAACGTACTTATTCATATGTCTTCTGGTGTAATAATAAAATTAGATTGAAAACTTCAGTTTTTAAATTCTAGTTCAGGAACATTTTTGATGGAACATGACAGCTTAAACACCATATAGAAGACTAAATATTCAAATACTATTGTTACTACATGCTTAGAACAAAATATTCTGTTACCTGAAATAAAATTTTAAAATGGTATAACTGCTTTAAACTTAATTATAATATTTAATCACCTTTATAGATGTCAAAATTATGTATAACTGTAATATAAAGTAAGTAGTTAATATAACAATACCACCCATTACATATTTAGTGAACAGTTTTATTACTATAATACCCAGATATTAAAGTTTTAATAAGAAAATGTATTAAATGTGAGTTATTTTTAGAAAAAGGGAGCACAGCAGGTCAGAATAATGCCATACATAAAAAATTTTTATGAACCATAATATTTATATTACAGCTTCAAAAAAATGTGCATTTGTAGAACAAGAGAGAACATCACACAATCTGGCATAAATTAGTACTTTCAGAAGAGAAATTCTAAAATCTGGCCAAAGAATTCCCTTATTTTGATTTTAGGGAGAGAGAGAGAGAGAATAAATCTAATTGTCATGAGTCTCAGAAAAGTGACTTCTGATTGAAATCATTTAGAGTTTCTTAAATATATCATACATGCCATCATGATCACAAAAATATTTTATTGACATGTTTGTCTGTTAAGAAGTAAGATGCAAAGGATTAATACTTTCTGTAAATATAGAAGTTCTGAATATGCAGTCAAGTGCACTTAAAGAGATGTTGGTCAATGAAAGATGGCATATATGATGATGGTCCCATAAGATTATAATGGAGCTAAAGAATTCTTATCACCTAGTGATGCAGTTGTCATAACTTTGTAGCACAACACCTTACTCTGTTTGTGGTGATGCTGGTGTAAACAAACTCTAATTATAGTACATAATACATAATAAAAATATAGATGGAGATATTTTTTCTGGAATGGAGGAGCTGAATTTTTTTCAGGGTTATATTTACTAAAAATAAATGACACAGTAGAGCTGAGATTCAAACCACAAGTGTCCTTGCCCAAGTGTCATCAGTCTACTTTTAGTGTCTACTATAAAATTCTTTATTCTATAATGGTAATTATTATATCAATTATAGTAAGAAATTGAAATAAAACAATACTGTGCTTAATCCCCCACAAATTTAATTAGAAAAACAATACTGTTCTTGGTGACCAAGAAATTATTAATACTAGATAAATTATATTCTGGTAATAAATACATATATAGTTATTTAAAAATTTTTAACACTTTGAGTTACTCATACTATTTAGAACATTAGCTAAGAATTATTTTTCGCATAAAAAATTTGAGACAATTTTTATTAGAATTATAACAATGATATTTAGCTAAGAAATACTCTGAAATGTTCTTATAATATTTTTCATCTTCCTCTCAATGTCTTGAATATTATTCTATGATAATTCACTCATAAATCTTAGAAAAAAAGCAGTACTAACAGAAGTATGGTATATTTGATGAATATGTGTTGAATCTAAACTCAGAGTTCATGATAGATATGTATTTCAAAATCAAAGGTCAAAATAAAATTGTTTAAAATATAAGCAAAAGAAATAACAAAAAGGTTGGCTAAATTTGAATGCCCATTAATTCTACTACAGTGTCAAAGAATATTTCAGTTCAGATGAATAAGTTAAAAACATTTACTTTTTTTTTTTTTTTTTTTTTGTATCTTTCTGAAGCTGGAAATGGGGAGAGACAGTCAGACAGACTCCCGCATGCGCCCGACCGGGATCCACCCGGCATGCCCACCAGGGGCGACGCTCTGCCCACCAGGGGGCGATGCTCTGCCCCCCTGGGGCGTCGCTCTGCCGCGACCAGAGCCACTCTAGCGCCTGGGGCAGAGGCCAAGGAGCCATCCCCAGCACCCGGGCCATCTTTGCTCCAATGGAGCCTAGGCTGCGGGAGGGGAAGAGAGAGACAGAGAGGAAGGAGGGGGGGGTGGAGAAGCAAATGGGCGCTTCTCCTATGTGCCCTGGCCGGGAATCGAACCCGGGTCCCCTGCACGCCAGGCCGACGCTCTACCGCTGAGCCAACCAGCCAGGGCCTTAAAAACATTTAAAGTGTCAAACCACAAATATATATCTAATGACTTTTGAGAACTTTCATGCTTACGTTTACTTTAATTCTAAAGTTCATTTTTGTGTGGCTTCAAAAATAGCGATCATTCTGAAAGTGATTCACTTGGTTTCTATGGCCATTAAATTCTCATCATAATATTATTTTATACCATTTTCAATTCCTGTGTGCACTGCAAACTTTTGGAAATCCTCTGAACATCTACTTATCAGTACATTACACTCTTGTGACATTGTCTTTCTTTTTTTTTAAGACTTTATTCCTTTCAGAGAGAAGAGAGACAGGGGAGAGAGAGAGAGAAAAGAAGGGAGGAGCAGGAAGCATTAACTCCCATATGTGCCTTGACTAGACAAGCCCAGGGTCTCAAACCAGCAACTTCAGTCTTCCAGGTCGATGCTTTATCAGACATTGTCTTTTAACTTCATTAGTATCTAGCAGGATTTATCTTAACATAAAGAAAATAATCACCAACAGCTCTTGGGCTTCTGTGTATCTTCTACTTACTATCTATAACTAAGCTCTCTGAGCCTCAGTGATATATGTATGCAACTAGGCTAATCCCAATGATGAAGAGTTGTGCTAACTATATTGAGGTAATGTCTGCAAGCATGTGTTGTAAAATATAGCATGTCGTGCACATTATAATAACCATATTTAACGAAACAATCCAATTCCATTTATGGAGCAACTTGAAGCAAAAGAGAGTAAATTATTATTCCAGACTTTACTTTTGCCTCTATTCCTTGGGTAGGCATCATTTTTATTTTTCTCAAAAGTGCCTAAGGTGCAGAAAGTATTTTAAAACTAAGAGTATTACATTAATATCAAGTGAGTAGGTGTGAAAGGAGTTCTGGGAGCAGCAATCTTTCAAACAAGAAGTATGGATGTAACTTTGTTCTATTAGCTTATCAAAAGTTGCATAATGGCATTAATTTGTTTTTTAAAAAGTTATATCAAAAGAAGAAAAAGCAAATGGTTTGGTCTGTATGAAAATCAACCAAAAAAGGGGGGGGCAGGAGAGGGAGGAATGTAAAGACAATATATACAGTGTTCTAGCTGACTATTATGGGAGGAGTCCTAAAGTATAAATTTTCCCATTATCAATCCTTGTAGTTGGCAAACACTTTAAGGAGAAATAATGTGTCCAGATGCCTTAGTCAGTGGCCTGGCTGGGTAGCTTAGTCGGGTTAGAGCATCTTCCCAACTCACCAAGGTAGCAGGTTTCCTCCTCAGTCAAGGCACATACAAGGGACCAGTGAATGTATAAATAAGTAAGACAACAAATTGATGTTGCTCTCTCAGTCTTTATTTCTCTCTTCCCACCCTCTAAAATCAATAAATAAAAAAGAATTTAAAAGAAAAAGATACCTTAGTTGGATACAATTGCTTGTTAAAATATCAAAATAAAGCCCTAGTTTGGACCCTATGTTCACCAAGTAAAAATCAAAGTGAAAATAACTTTATTTTTCATTCAAAGATCATGATACTCCACTTAACAGTTATATTTCTCATTGTAAACAATACATAACACATAACCCTCTACAAGAGTTTTATTACAATGAGAAAACCTCCAAGTCTAAACATTTGGCAGAACTTAAGTTTAGAAGTCTATGTAAACTGAGACTAATCTTGGACTTAGTGAAAAACAGGGCTTCTCTAACAGAAAGATTAAATTGTGTGATATATAGAATATGCAGAAAGAATAAATAACACAAATACACATAATAATACAAGTACAGTTGTCATGTTTACTCCATTTTTAAGTAAAGATCTTTCTAAAAACTTACTTTATGCTCCAGACTTTGACCATGAGCATTTTAATATATACTCAGTATAATAATTTAATTCAAGAAATATTTATTACATATCTAAATAGACTTTCACTGACCTGAGTGCTAGAAATACAATGATGAATAAAACACTGAAATAATAACTCCATTATTATGAAACTGATACTCAATTATTGAGGTGTTACTCTGTGCAGAGTACCAAACTTGTCATTTTACAACCTACAGGAAGACACCAAGGAATTCTAACCATTCTGAATATATGTATAAGCTGAATATTGAGAAAAAATTTAAAGAGCACAATAATAACACACTAATCTGTTATTGTTGGAAAAATATTGGTTACTGATCTTTTAAGTGATGTTTACTTTGAGGGATGTTGAATATGAAACTACTCAAGTTTGTTCCTGAGTGGAGCACTTTCACACATCACTCAGGTTTTTACTCAGCAACTCAAGGCTAGTTAAGTATAATAAGTACTTAGAGTTCCTTTAGGATGTATTGATCCCCATTAGTGCTTTGTTAAATACATTTTTTACCATGATTCCAACGGTTAATTGATGTTTCTTTTTATTAAGAAATGTTTGCTTAGGTGTTCACTTGAAGCCATGACTACAACATGGCTCATAAATTACTCTCCTTTCCAAACTAACCTATTTGTAATTATCAATAGACTATTTCAGTTATTCTAATGTGCTTAACTTTTGCCATTTCACAAATTAGAGTAGATAATGTGATGCTCAAGGAATAGCCTTTGGACTTTTCCAGTCTTTGAGCTTCTGCACAACTATATAATAAAGATGAATCAAAAAGAAATGTGATCAGACTTTCTGTTTTTCTGAAGACATGGGCAAGACAATGTAATTGAGTGACTCTACAACCAGTGAATGATTGTGGCAGAGACCACAATCTCCATTCTTGTGTCGATTTTAATTTGCACATATAAACTAGAGATCTCAGACTTAACTAGTCTATGAAGTCACATACAAATTTAGTGGGTAAGTGGGAAAACTCAGAAAGTTTTATTGCAGAAAGCATATTTTACCATGTTCCCCACACTAAGGATTTGTGGAAATCACTGAAAAAATGGAATATATTCCAAAATACACATGATTGTCATTTTCCATTTCAGTCAGCTTCCTGCTTCTAGTCATTTGATCCACTCTGCTGAAAAATTTCTTAAGTTTCTTATTCTCCCATGAAGCTATAAACATGTCTTCAACTTGAACCATGTTCTTCCTTCTTGGCACAACAGAGTACATGTTCTTCCATTCAAAGACCAATTGCTCTATACATGGTTAGTTAGGATCTCATGGACTAACTTCTCTTTCTCTCTTAATCTGACACTTCTTTGAAGGTAGACATTTTTAGTGTGACTGCTTTAAGGATTTTCTATTCCCCTCTCCCAGTCTCTTTGTGATTTGTCTAGGTGTAGAATTCCTTTATTTATCTGATTTTGGATTTTTCTTTTTTGTCTGCTTAAATTTGTAAATTAAAGTCTAACATTAGAAGCAACTATGAATTGATGCTTCCCACTTCCCTCTTCTCTCTTTCTCCTTTCTCTAAAGTTAATAAATAAGAGCTTTTTGAAAAAATTAAAAAAATAAAGTCTATCATCAATTCTGAAATACTCTCAGCAATTATTATTTTTATTTTTATTCAAATATATTTGGGTTATATTGGTTAATAAAATTATATAAGTTTCAAGTGTACAGTTCTATAATACATTATCTGTATATTGTATTGTGTGTTCACCATCTGAAGTCAAGTATTCTTCTATTATTTTATATATCACCTCATTCTATTCTCTTTTGTTTCCTTTTGGGATCCTGATTAAACTTTTACTTTCTCATTATATTCTTTATGTCACTTCTCTGTGCTTCTGTATTTTTATTTTATTTTTTGTCTCTCTGAACTACACTCTAAATATTTTCTTGTGATATAAATTCAAGTTCACAGCCCTGGCTGGGTAGTTCAGTTAGTTAGAGTGTTATCCTATACACCAAGGTTGAGGATTTGATCCCCAGTCAGGATGCACACAAGAATTGACCAATGAATGTATAAATAAATGGAACAACAAAATGATATTTCATTTCTCTCTCTCTCTATTTTATTTATTTATTTTATAACAGAGACAGAGAGAGAGAGTCAGAGAGAGGGATAGATAGGGACAGACAGACAGGAACGTAGAGAGATGAGAAGCATCAATCATTAGTTTTTCGTTGTGACACTTTAGTTGTTCATTAATTGCTTTCTCATATGTGCCTTGACCGTGGGGCTACAGCAGACCGAGTAACCCCCTTGCTCAAGCCAGCGACCTTGGGTCCAAGATGGTGGGCTTTTGCTCAAACCAGATAAGCCCATGCTCAAGCTGGCGACCTCAGGGTCTCAAACCTGGGTCCTCCGCATCCCAGTCTGATGATCTGTCCACTGCGCCACCACCTGGTCAGGCTCTCTCTAAATCAATAAAATATTCTAGCTCACCAATTCTCTTTAGCTTTGCTTAATCTACTAATAAGCTGATATATTACATTTTTAAATTTTCCATTATTGCCATTTATTTTTATTCCTGTAAGTGTTTTGGTACATTCTAGATAATTTTGTGTCACTTGGATTACTTTAGTTTCCAGAAAATATAGTCAAGTCTGTTTGTTGCTTCTTTTGACATACTTGACATAATTGTTTTATAGTTTGAATTTGATAATTTCAATATCTGAAGCATTTGAAGAGTCGTTTCTGGGGCTTCTTCTCATACCATTGTGCTTGCTGTTTTTCATTCCTGAGATCTACTTACATTTTGTGCCTAGTTATCTTTGTATCATTTTTTTGGGTATTGTACTTAAAAAATTATTTTAACATGTAATTACCTACATTTTAGTACTAAGATATTTCTCTTATTTGTTTCTGCCATGTATAGGACTACCTTAAACTAAGATAAGGACCAAAATTTATTTAGACATCCCTCAGATTTTTACAGACTAATTTTGTGTTATTTGTGCCATACCTGATACAATTAATTTAGGGTACATATTTCTAAGACACTTATTCTTAGACATGCACTGTCAATATGATTGTCATAAGGTCCTTGCAGTTTACTTAGATGTCAATTAAGTGACCTACTTAATATTACAATGCTTTCTTTATATTATCAAACCACACAAAGTAGTTAAATTTTTTAAACTAAAGATAAATTTATTTTTATCTAATTTAAAGTGTTCAGGTTGATTAAAAAGAGAAAAATTTCAATGTAATAATTAAAAAATTAAACAATAAACTATTATCCTAAATTCTACTGACAATGCATATTCTGATCAAATACTTCATGCTTTAAAATGTTATTTATTAAATCTAAATAGCCATCTGTCTTCATTTTCATTAAAAAAAAAGGAGCCCTGGCTGGCTCTTTATCTCTCTCTTCTTCTCCCACAGCCAAGGCTCCATTGAAGCAAAGTTGGTCCGGGCACTGAGGTTGGCTCCATGGGCTCCGCCTCAGGCACTAGAATGGCTCTGATTGCAGTGGAGCAATGCCCCAGATGGGCAGAGATTGCCCCCTAGTGGGCTTGCTGGGTGGATCCTGGTAGGCACATGTGAGAGTCTGTCTGCCTCCCCCCTGCTTCTCACTTGGAAAAAATACAAAAAAAAAAAGGAGATGATGAGCATATCATAAAGGATTTAGAACTGCAAACATATCCTTTTGTTCTAAGGCAAATACCTCCTGGAGCATGCTGTTTCAATTATAAGTTTCAACATCACAGAGGAAAGTAAGGACTAATGTTAAAATATATTATTCTTTGAAACAATTTATATCCCTGACACAATTGAACAAATACTGAATAAGACCAAGATGTTTTATCTAGTTTTTAACTTTAAGTGATGGTTTCTGGGAAAAAGAAAAGAATGCTCTTTGGATGAGCTCTTAACTAGTAATAATGTCTGATCTATGAGGAGTGACCAGAAATCATTATTAAATATATTAGATATTCCCAATGGATCCTTATCTTGTTGTATTTCCATAGTGAAGGTAAAAGTTTCAAGATGAGATTTGACCAGAACTAAGAATAGTACTTGACTAAATTCAACCTCTTAAAGGTTGGGTCTATAACATGAATGCAGAAGAATGTCCTAGGACTTGCTATCCAAAGTGTGGGCAGTGGCTGACAGAACTTAATAGAAATGACGATCCTGGAGCTCCATTCTAAACCTGCTGATTCAGACTCTGTACCTTAAGAAGAATCGCCAGTTGAAAAATAGACAAGATAAAGTTTTAGCTCTGTTTAAAATAAATCAAAATTACCCAGTAAAGTTTTTTTTGTTGTTTTTTTTTTACACAAAGACAGAGAGAGAGCGTCAGAGGGAGAGACAGGAAGGGACAGAGATGAGAAGCATCAATTCTTTATTGTGACACCTTCATTATTCATTGATTGCTTTCTCACATATGCCTTGATTGGGGGGTGGGCTACTGCAGAGTGAGTGACCCCTTGCTCAAGCCGGCGACCTGGAGCTTCAAGCAAGCAACCTTTGGGCTCAAGCCAGTGACCATGGAGTCACACAGTCTATGATCCCGTGTTCAAGCCAGCCAGCTCATATTCAAACTGGCGACCTGAGGGTTTCGAACCTGGGTCCTCCACATCTTGGTCCAATGCTCTATCCATTCACTGCACCACAGCCCAGTAAGGCCAGTAAAGCTTTTAACATAGATATTGTATTAATAAATATTATTTTAGACCTGACCAGATGGCGGTACAGTGGATAGAGCAATGCCTGGGATGTTGAGGACCCAGGTTCGAAACCCCAAAGTCACTGCCTTGAGCATGGGATCACAGACATGACCTCGTGGTCACTGGCTTAAGCCCAAGGTCGCTAGCTTGAGCAAGGGGTCACTCAGTCTGCTGTAGTTCCCCCCCACTACCATCAAGGCACATATGAGAAAGCAATCAATGAACAACTAAGGTGCCACAACTATGAATTGATGCTTCTTATCTCTCTCATCTGTCTGTCCCTCTCTGTCCTTCCCCTCCTTCTCACTAAAGAAAAATAAAAAATATACATTATTTTAGTTAAAACAGCATAAAACATTTCAATTAATTAAATCCTAGTTGTCATTTTATGAAATGTTACAAAAAGTACAAAGATATAAGATCTATCAATGCTTATGAGATGTATGCCAAAGAAATTATAATTGGTGGGCCTTTCACTTCATAAAATAAATCATTATGGGAGATGTTTGCAAGGCAAGCACCTGAGCAAAAGCAAAAAGACGGAAGAAATACAAAATGATTAACACAATCCTGCCTTAGAAAGTATGTTATACTTTTTAAAAATTATATAAGAATCTCTTGCTCTACTAATTCTGCTCTCTGGGAATACTTCATAATAAAAACATCCAAAAGAAGAAACTTGTTAGATGCATAAAAATAGCACATTTTTTTTTCAATATTAACCTATTGGACAGCAATGCTGTAGGCCCTCACATTGACTCACCACTCACTGACTAGCCCAGAGAAACTTCTAGTCCCGCAAGCTCCATTCATGATAAGTGCCGTATACAACTGAACCATTTTTTATCTTTTATACTGCATTTTTGCTGTATATTTATCTATGTTTAGATACGCACTTACCATTGTGTTATAATTGTCTGCAGTATTTTCAGTAGAGTAACGGGCTTGTAGCCTAGGAGCAATAGGCTCCCATGTAGCCTAGATGTGTAGTAGGCTGTACCACCTCAGTGCAGTTAAGTGTACTCCATGATGTTCACATAAGGACAAAATCACCTAATTATGCATTTCTTAGCAATGCATGACCATATTGTTCTATAATTGCCATCATAGGGATAGTTAGCACTTCTATCATGTTTCAAATTATCATTTTTGGGGGAGGTGGGAATAATTAAGATCTAGTTTCTTAGCAAGTTTGATGATTATAATACAATATTGTATAATTCTACCCAGTGGCATTTTAGCCATCCTTCCTCCCCTTTTTTCTTTTTCTCTCACAGGCTGTGCCTCTTGCCCTGAGAACTCAGTTCCTGGTCTCTCACTAGATGTCAGAAACTACTCAGGCTAGGTCAGTGCAACTCCCCACCCTCAGTCGCTTTCTCAGCTCAAATGTTCCTTCAAGTGAGACTTCTGTGGGTTTTAAGACAGATTTCATAAACAGCTTTTCCTTCATTAAACCCCTTATCTCCCTTGTCAAATAAAAAACATCTGATTAAGTAAGGAGAGACCTTATTCTAACAGACTGTTGTAAGGAGTGGAGGTGGAAGTGGTTGGAAGGAGCTGTTGCAATGAGAGCTCCAACTATAAAACCTGCAAGCTTCTCAAGAGTTAGGCAAATGGATTTCTTCTCCAGTGAGGAAGACACAGGCTATAAAGAAGCAAGTGCGAAGCAGGGTGAAAGAGAAGGTTGATTGGATAGTAGATCAAAGAATGTTTTACCCTGGGTCAAAGTTCAGGTGCCTGGAAGGAGAGTAGTTTCAAGTTTAAGTATCATTTTGCTGCCTGACCAGGTGGTGGCACAGTAGATAGATCATTGGCCTGGGACGCAGAAGACCCAGGTTTGAAACCCTGAGTTTGCTGGCTTGAGCAAGGGGTCACTGGCTCAGCTGGAGCCCCCCTCCCCATCAAAGCACATACGAGAAAGCAATCAATAAACAACTAAGGTGCTGCAACAAAGAATTGATGTTTCTCATCTCTTTCCTTTTCTCTCTGTCTATCCCTGTCTGTCTCTCTCTGTATATCCCTCTCATGCACTAAAAAAAAAAAAAAAAAAAAAAAAAAAAAAGGAATCATTTTACCGTGGCCAGGTAGCTTTGTTGGTTAGATTGTTGTCTCGCTCATTGGTCAAGGCACATACAAGAATCAATCAATGATTGTATAAATAAATGGAACAAATTAATGTTTCTCTGCCCCTCTCTCTCTAAAATCAATATAAAAATTTTAAAAGATTTAAAAAATCATTTTATTCCCATTCTCCAGTGGGGGCAGGTAGTTCATCTAATTATTTATGAGGCATAAATTGGAATTTGGAGAGTCTGTGTCTTACCTGAAAATCATATGGGAAGCACCTTCTTGCAGTAAGCTATCCTAGACACAAAGGGGATTTCTTTAACAGCATATTCCGCAATATCACAGGACTTGGGTAAAGTTGACATTGTTACACTTTATAATTACATATTTATTAGTATGACTATCTAATTCAGGTGTCTATCGCCCATTAAATTGTGTTACAGGGAAATATGGGCCAAGCCATGCACTCTATGTGCTAACTAGTAGTCATCGTATAAAAAGGAAAGAAGAAACAAATGATTCACAAGAGTCAATGAAAACCTGACATCTCAGTTTCCATACGAAAGGCCAGTGGCCACCGCCATGGCCGTGCAGGTTCCCATTGGATTCGGGCAGAAGGTAAAGGGACTGTGGAGCCAGAGGATGATGGGCCATTCCGTTTATTAAAGTCTTGTAACAGCGGACAAGCAAACAGGCAGGGAAGACTGCTTCCCTCTCTCATTCTGGACTCACTCTGGACTCACAGGCCCCCACCAGCCTCAGCATTCCCCAGCCAAACAGGCCAGGCCGAAATCTCAGGGCTCCCAAGCCCCTCAGCGCTCTCTCTCTCTCACTCTCTCTCATTCTCACTCTCTCACTCTCTCTTACACTCTCTCTCACTCTCACTCTCACTCTCACTCTCTCACTCTCTCTCTCTCTCACTCTCTCACTCTCTCTCTCTCACTCTCTCTTACTCTCTCTCACTCTCTCACTCTCTCTCTCTCACTCTCTCTTACTCTCTCTCTCACTCTCTCACTCTCTCACTCTCTTTCTCTCTCAACTTTCCAGCAAAACAGGCTGGGGGGAAAAACCCTTCTCTGGCAAACAATAGCAAACAATCACCCCTCCCCATGGAGGTAGGCAATCCACAATTTGCAATAAGTTGAGGGCAAGTACCCGCGCAGCCTTTCACAGACCGCACATACATGGTGTTGTCTGCACCAGTGCAAAATACAAACGAGCAAACCTAAACACACTTGTTTACCCGACACCATATCTAATAAAGAAAGGACTTAAGTAGTTATCTTCCTATTCTGAAGTAGTTTAGTTTTAGAAAACAAGGTGTTTACCCAAATGCTAGTATAAGGATGGAAATGATTGAACATCGCTTTTAGCTATGGAAGATAAATGAAATTTCATTGGATACTTTATCTTGTTCATTTGAAATTTTATTGAAGTATAGCAAATAATTGAAAAAATAGAGATTTTAATTTTTGAAAAATATAATATTTTTGTTTAATTGACTTTTTCTTCTATTATCCTGAGAAACAGAATTCTCATCATCATCAGTTTTGTGATTACCTCCCCACCATGTCTGATGACTCTCATAATACTTCTTCTTCACTTAGAATCTAACCTCCCTTCCACTTGTCCTCATTTTAGGAAGTCCTCCTTTTAGGAAATCAATCCAAAGATATACCTTCTTTCTGACATCTTGCCTAACTCCAGAGCTTAATGCATTAAAACAGATTGCTCTCACTGTCCCACAATGAGCTGCCATTTTGGAATTGTCAGGATGGTGTTGTTTTTCCTTGAGGCAGGAAGTCATTAAAACTCAGTTTGTTTGTATAATAAAAAGTTACTTTACTCAAGAGGGTTTTTCTACACTTTATTTTGATGAAACTAGAAGAAACTTGACCTCTTTAAGAAAAGAAAGCATTTTAAGAAACTCATTCTGTAGGTAACCATTCCTTCCAGAACCCATCTTTTGGGGTAGAACTAGAGGGGAGTTCTGTTCAGTAAACTAGGATATAAGTTATAAGCAAAATGGGAATCTCATATCTCATATAAACCGAGGGTTTCAGCAGAAAAATAATTCTCCAAGTCAAGATACGTTTGTTATTATAGGCACCTGAGAAAAAAATTATAACTCAGGAGTCAAAAACCCAGGGCGATTTTTTCCCTTTCAAGGTACCTTAATATCATCCCTTCTATTCCCCAGCAGAAGGAACTTAACTCAGTATAGCATAGAAGAACTTCAAAATACAAAAGGGAACCCAAAACTTGGTAATTTTAGTGGGGGAGTAAAATGGTACTTAAAAATAGTTGTCTGCCCTGGCCGGTTGGCTCAGCGGTAGAGCGTCAGCCTAGCGTGCGGAGGACCCGGGTTCGATTCCCGGCCAGGGCACACAGGAGAAGCGCCCATTTGCTTCTCCACCCTCCGCCGCGCTTTCCTCTCTGTCTCTCTCTTCCCCTCCCGCAGCCAAGGCTCCATTGGAGCAAAGATGGCCCGGGCGCTGGGGATGGCTCTGTGGCCTCTGCCTCAGGTGCTAGAGTGGCTCTGGTCGCAATATGGCGACGCCCAGGATGGGCAGAGCATCGCCCCCTGGTGGGCAGAGCATCGCCCCCCTGGTGGGCAGAGCATCGCCCCTGGTGGGCGTGCCGGGTGGATCCCGGTCGGGCGCATGCTGGAGTCTGTCTGACTGTCTCTCCCTGTTTCCAGCTTCAGAAAAATGAAAAAAAAAAAAAAAAAGAAAAAAAAAAATAGTTGTGATTCAGGAGATGGAGCCTGTGAGGACACGGTATATCTTCAAGTGTTGGACAAACAAGTTTGTAACAAATGTTTTTAGGTTTGCTCATTTATATTGGGGCAGTGCCACGTGTCATCTATGGAGGGCTGTGGGTGCTTGACCTCAGGGCAGCAGCAGATTGCAAATTGTGGATTGCCTGCCTGGGCCATTGTTTGCTATTGTTTGCTGGAGAAGGGTTTTTTCCTCCAGTCAGTTTTGCTGGAGAGGAGGGGAGAGGAGAGGAGGGGAGGGGAGGGGAGGGGAGGGGAGGGGAGGGAGCAGGAGAGAGAGAGGAGCTGAGGGGCATGCGAGCCCTGAGGGAAGGGAAGTGGTCTTCCCTGCCTGTTTGCTCGTCCACCCTTACAAGACTTTAATAAACAGAATGGCCCATCATTTTCTAGCTCCACAGTTCATTTACTATCTGCTGAATCCAATGAGAATCTGCATGGCCACAGCAGTGGCCACTGACCCTAAATTAAGGAAGGGTCTCCCCAACTATGAGATCCTTAAAAGCTTAGAGCAATACTCCTCAGTTTAATGTGCATACAAATCACCTAGGGATCTTGTTCAAATGCAGATTCTTACCCAAAAGGTCTCAAGTAAGGCCTGAGATTTTGTATTTCCAGCAAGCTTCCAAGTGATGCTCCTATTATTGGTTCTCGGTCCATTTATTGAGTAGCAAAGTCCCCATGAATGTCTGCAAGGCACACTCTGAAGACAATGATGCTGAGCAGAAGCAGGAAGTGGTAGCAGGTGGTAGGTCCCCTGATTACCAACCAAATGGCTAGGCTCCATCTGGATTCATAAAAGGAAGTCTTTTGTAAGAATCTACAAATTTTCTTCATTGAGACAAAGATTTCTATTACTTATTTGAATCAAGCAGGTATATTAAAGGGTTTCTTTCATATGTATATTAGTGTAAACTTCCCTTTTATCCTTTAACATCCAAAGTAGTTTTTGTGTAAATATATGATCCTGGTTGCAAATTCAAATTTGGTAAGGAAAAAAAGTCCCTGTTTGAGTCAGGACTTTGTCAAATCTTTCAATTTATCATTGTCAATCTTTTCCTTTCTGCTGCCAGTTTGCTAATCCCCATAGAGGCTTGGGGCTGAAGTTGTGACTAAGTACTTAACACTGAATGATGAAGTGAAAGACATCTTGTTCCCCTGAAGCAGAATGTAAATCATTCCCAGTGGAAATCATGGCTTTCAATCTCAATGCACCTTATGAATTCATAAACCATCTCCAGCATGTCAATATTTGAACTGATTTGGGAATAATTTCTTAGGATAACCAATCTATTCAATATTTTTCAGAAACATTTAATTTTTCCATGGAATTTTTAATATTTTAAATTTAATTTTTTTTATTATACCACATTTCTCGTGTCCTTGATAAAGAGCTGCCTATCAGTAGTGCATCTATTTAACTGTGAACTAATTTTTAATGGCTTTTGTTTAGAGAGCACAGTGGAAATGACGAGCAAAGCATAATTAGCAAATATACATGCACCCATTCAGCTCTCCCTAAACCCAAAGCTAAACCATACATCTTTCCTGAACAAAACAAGAATAATCTTTTTAGTTAACCCTCCATCTCCCTAGCTGGAGCAGAGGGCTTGCTTTGTATTCAGCTGATTCACAGATGGCGACTGTTTTCCCCAAATTTGCAATCCACTCTTAGAGTTCCTGTGCAACTCTTATGTTGGTCAGTATTTAGTTTACTTGATAGGAAAAGTTACTAGAAACCATGTTTAAAAGCTAACTCATATTTTAAAATAATTTTATGTATTATTAATATTATTTGTTTTCCAGTTAATGATTCTGGAAGAGAATGTATAGTGAGACATTGTTACTAAGTATTTGATCTTCTGATTTTTTTTTTTTTTCATTTTTCCGAAGCTGGAAACAGAAAGGCAGTCAGACAGACTCCTGCATGCGCCCGACCGGGATCCACCTGGCACACCCACCAGGGGGCGATGCTCTGCCCCTCTGGGTATAGCTCTATTGCAACCAGAGCTATTCTAGCGCCTGAGGCAGAGGCCACAGAACCATCCCCAGTGCCCGGGCCATCTTTGCTCCATTGGAGCCTTGGCTGCAGGAGGGGAAGAGAGAGACAGAGAGGAAGGAGAGGGGTAGGGGTGAGAAGCAGATGGGCTCCTCTCCTGTGTGCCCTGGCCGGGAATCGAACCCGGGACTCCTGCACGCCAGACCGACGCTCTACCGCTGAGCCAACTGGCCAGGGCCCTGATCTTCTGATTTTAAACCATTCTCTGTAGAGTTGGTTAGCTTAAATTTTTTAACTTACAATATGATGTGACTATTTCATATTGCACTTTGAAATATATCTGATAAGGTTTGTATAATGTGTCATGATACAGATATTTTATATTTAGGTTGGACATTTATGATTTTTTCTAATTTTTATTAGTCTTGGCAATAAATTTTATCTGCTTAAATCCATGGTTCTTTAAAAAATATATTTATGTATGTTTTGTTTTTCTTTCCTCTTCTACCATATTGCTAAACTAGTTCTGACCTTAAAAATATTATTTCACTATCTTAAGGATCTTATAAAACACTGAAATAGAGTTTAGCTGTGTCTTTTAAAGCAACCTAGAGACTTTTTTCTTATTCTGCCTATGTATTTTAGAAGGGAGAAAAGATCACTTTATTACTGTGCCCCCTTTTTTTTTGTTTCAAGGACAGATTACGTCTGATGTACTTCAGAAGATATATGAAACTTTTCAATTTTATTCTAATTATCTTTTTAAACAAAGTTTAAAGTTGTCACCTACAGAGAGGCCACAAAACACTATACACTAAGGATGCAGATGTTAATGACTGCTTCAGAAGTGTAGAGTTTAGGGAATGTGCAGTGCTGGAGTCCAGAACGGGTTTTTCCTATCTCTGAAGGGATTTCAGGCAGCATGCTCAGAGGAACTGCATCTATGATTTTCTGAGCTTACCTCAAAGACATTTTCTGTTTTATCCTGACTTTATTTGCCAGGCAGCCCTCAAGCAACAAATTTATATGAGAAAACCAGAGCATACTGACTTTTAATTAAAACTTCATACCCAAAGTGCACTGGGATTTAATTTAAATATTCAATTGAAACACAACTTTAAAAATGAAATAAGAAAAAGGAAATATGAGACTAAGTCATTGCAGAGAGACACTCTGATTTAACCATGACAAGTACACTGATGGGGCCCTTTCCAAGAGGACTTCTTCACCCATGGATTCTTGATAATGAATAACCTATGTGTTTTGCAGGTGTTACTGGACTAAAGGGGTCTTTTACCCTCCACACATCAAAGCCCAATAAGGTAGGAACCAGAATTTACAGCAAAGAAAGTAAGAGTTTATTTTTAGGAAGCGGCTCATGCCCAGAGACATAGGTGAGCTAATGCTCAAAGACCTTGCTCCCCAATGGGTTATAAAGGAGGAAAATCATTAATTATAGTGACTGAGGAAATTAGGGTCATGGTCTCTACTCTGCTGATTACTGGGTGCTAGGGTAGAAGGTAGTTGATCATTGCATCTAGTCCTGATGTCATTCAAGGCATATGTCACTTTCCCTGGTTTCCTTGCTTTTCTGGGCCTGGAACTGAAATACAACTGAAGCCTTGATGTTACTTAAAAAAAAATAGAGCTTTGATTGGATAGCTCAGAGCATCACTCCCAAAGCACAGAAGTTGCCAGTTTGATCCCTGGTCAGGGCACATGCAGGAGCAGTTCTGTATTCCAGCCTTTCTCTCCCTCTCTCCCTTCTCATCTCTCTCTCTCTAAAATCAATACAATAAACAAACAACAAAGAAAAAAAAGAAAGAAAAGAAACTCTGTCTCTGTGGTCAATAGACCTGAGACTTGATGCCTGCTATTACTTGATACTGATCAGAATCTCTTTGTCCTGAGGGCTAATGATTGAGGAGGTGCTGTTATAAGGAAGGAGGCAGGTTCCGGATAAAGCCAGTTTGAATCAAAAGGAACAAAGAGGAAAGTTTATATTAAAGAAATGAAGTTTTTTCACAGTTATACAGGTACTAAAACTTAAGTCAGTCAACACTAATATCATCACCTCCTCATTCTCTTGTATTTTCTATTATAATGAATGACACTGACATCCACCTAGTTGCCAAAGCTTGAAGCTCTGATTTCTCTGACTTCCTCTCCTTAATAATGCAGTGACCTTTATGAAGGTGGCTTGGCACAGAGCTCTGCTTACATAGGAACCATGCTTACTGGATGGATTAATCTTTTTCTACAGTTTGAATAAAATTTTGAAAAATACCAAAAATATGTAGTCCAGAACACAATAGTAGAGATCAATGAACTCGAGTGTACTGTAGAGGAGGCAACAAAATTATGTGAGCCATAGTTACATTGAATTCAGAATGTTCTAGAATTTTGTAAAGTATAGCAGTAGCAAGCTTTTTTCCCCTAAAAGATGAATGTGTGGCTTTTTCTCGGTCCCAGAGAGACTATGAAATACAATTCCAATTTTTAATATTCCCATATTACTTGAAGAAACCTGAGCAAGACTTTCCTGTTAACAACCAATGCATACATGCTCCTAAACTATAAATATTGCAAGAATATTGCTCACACAGTATATCAAATGAATGTTCATGGTTAAAAACGGGGACGATTCAATCAGCTGTGTGACTGGGCTGATTACTCAACCTTTCTGTACTTCAGTTCACTTATGTATATATAAAATGATGATAATAGGGCTTAGCTCATGAGAATTTCCTCTTCATGTGATTGGATTTTTTTCTTTAATGCACATTTTGTTTTTTAGTTTTAATTTATAAAAATATTTAAATATATTATAAATAGTAATTTTTTTCTTTTCTTCTTTTTTTAAATAACAAGAGGGGAAATAGTAAGACAGACTCCCACATGCACCCTGACTGGGATCCCCTTGGCAATTGCCCCAATCTGGGACCAATGCTTGAATGAACCCAGCTAATTTTAGCACCTGAGACTAACTTACTTGAACCAACCTAGCAATCCTCAGCACCTGGGACAAGGCTTGAACCAATCAAGTCACTGGCTGTCAAGAGGGCAGAGGAAGAGAAGGGGGAGAGATGGTCACTTCTCTTGTGTGCCCTGACTGGGAATCGAACCTGGGACATCAATATGTTGGACTGACATTCTATCCACTGAGCAACCAGCCAGGGCCTGAATAGTAAATTTCATATGCATCACAAAGGGGTATACAGAACAGGCCTCCCCATGATGTGCTATTTTGTCTTGTGGATTATTTTGAGCTAAAGGCAATCAAGGCCCAGTAGGATCAGGAGAAACTTCTATTCCTCCTTTACCTAGAAGAATCTAAATTGGAACCCTTGTACAATAAGAGTTATTATGAGAGATAACCTTTTATGACCTATCTATAGGGCAAGGCAAACTTCAAATTACTGAACATATGCTCTTCTTCTTATTCTTCAAATTTCCCTTCTCCCCTGTGAATTCCCAAGGACTCTTACCTCACTCTGTGGTTCAGAGCACCATATTTATCCCATTTTACTGTTCTGTCTCTGAACCTCCCACTTATCTGGGTTCTCTAACTCTCTCATGTATGTGAGGTTCTAATACATACAAAAATAATTAAATTTGTTATTTTCTCTTGTTAATCTGGCTCATGTCAATTTAATTATTAGACCAACCTAAAGAAACCTAAAAAGGTAGAGTGAAATTTCTTCCTCCCCAACATTTGCATATGTTTGGGAAGGTTTATTATGCACTAGCTTTTACTTCTTTTACTCCTGGCCTTGTCTATTAAAAACATTATTCTGATCACTTAGCATATTATTATGATTTTAATTCAAGAAATTGTTATATGCCATGGTAATGACCTTAAATGGGAGAAGATTTTTTCCAGTCTGTTTTTAATTTCTGTTATTTGTTTCTTAAAGTATGAACCCAAAGTAAACAGGTGCTTGCTTGCTGGAGGAGCAAACCCAAACAATTCATAATACAAGAAAGCAATATTTTGTGTCATTTCCTTGAAGATCATTTATGTATTTTTTTCTATTTTAAAGCAATTATAGAGTAATATTTTGTTTTGTGTAATAAGGCCTAAGGTTCAGTGTCCACTTTAACTTAAAAGATGAACTGTAATTCTTCTTTAGGCCATGTTATTAATGAGCTTGAAACTGATTGCCCAAAGTAAATTTCATGTTCTATTTAACAGTGTCCTAAAGTCAGCTTCTAATGGCTATGGCAAAGTAATGAAGTTTTAGGACTTTGTAAGCCAGCTGACATCACATTGATGACTTGAAATTAGAAATGGTTAAAGGAAATCAACAAATGCCACCAATCGGTTTTTTGTGGGTTTTTTCCTTCAGAGGGCTGGCTGTGATACATTTACCAGCATACCACTGATACTATTCTCCCAACATCCCATTTTGAAGCAGAATAACTCTTTCAAAACTCAAATTAATCCCCTCAAAATTTGGCTATGATATTCATTCTATATCAAATATAAACTGATTTATGAGAGAAGCCTGGCATTTTCTTGTTGTTCTTTGTAGAAAACAAGAACATAAATCCTGTTTGTCAAGAATATAGGCACAGTAAACCATGTTGCCCCTGTCTTCCTTATCCCATGTGTCATCATAAGTAAATTTTCAACTAAATCTTTTGAGATATCTGAATAGAATATTTACAAAGTCCTATAATACAGTTCTTACTTACCAACTTTAGTTTCTGAAAAAGTAAATTTTTATCCAAGAATGATCTCTAAAGAAATATGGGTAGAAATCACAGAGAACTTTTAAAATTATCTTGAAAAAACTATGCAATTCAAAATCATTAGCTTCTAATCTCATTGGACTGCCTTTGAGATTTAGGCCGTCATGTTCTAGTAGGTAGTATTTGAGGGTTCATAGAAAACCTAGACATGTTTTTCTTTACTTTATTTTTGATAGGAAGGTCTCATTAATAAAAATAAAAACATTATGGGTAGAAATAAATGTGATTTATAACTTTCTGGAATCCTATGTTTCATATCTGTAGAATTCTCAACAATAGACTTTTCAAATTCAGAACAGATGGACATGTTATTCCCTTTTAGAATTTCCAGAGTATCTAAGCTGGTAGAATTTAAAACAGCTATATCAATAAAATAGCAAAAATTCTGGTTAACATATAGCTGTATATAAAGTTTTATCCATATACCATGTGACTTGAAAAAAATAAGTTCTATTAGTATACTTTATGTATATTTGTTTACTACTAAGTATAATACATTTTACTAAGTGTTATTGGATATAGTAATACAGTGGTACCTTGAGATACAAATTTAATTCGTTTTGAAACCGAGCTCATAAGTCAGTCAACTCGTATATCAAACTGCCAATACTGGAACCGTGCGCCAATGCGCCAACTAGTGGTAGCTTCCCAAATCACGACCCGTATCTCAGAATTTTGCTCGGATCTCAAACAAAAATTTGAACCGAGTTGCAGCTTGTATCTTAAAAAATTTGTATGTTGGTCTGTTCATATCTCAAGGTACCACTGTACATGACAACAGGCATCATCAATAAAAGTTATAATTAATTTTCATACTGAAATAATATGGAACCAATGAGTATACCTTAGGTAATAAACCCCCCCAAAATAATTTCATTTTGCTCCCATTTTTCTTTTTCTATATTTTCCTTTTTTGAGATATAGTTCACATACAATAAAATGTACCCATTTAAAGTAGGTGGATTGATATTTTTTGACAAATGTATACTCTCATTTAACCACCATCATGATCAAGACATAGAACATTTCCATTGCCACAAAAGGTTCCCTTGTGCCCTTCAGAAACCAATTTTTTTATTTCAAGCCTGATCACATAATTGATTAGTTTGTCTTTTCTAAACTTTCAAGTAAATAAAATCATATAGGCTGTATTCCTTTGTTTCTAGCTTTTTTCTCTTGGCATAATGAGTTTAAAATTCACTCATATTGTTACATATATTAGGAGTTCATTATATTCACTTATTGATAGTCGTTCAGTTATTTTTAACTTAGGGCTATTATGAATACATCTGTACAAGTCTGCTTTCATTTCTTTCTTGGATAAAGAGATAGTAATTGAATTGCTCAGTTATATGTTACCATCTGTTTAGCTTTAAAAGAAACTGCAGAACTCCCCTGGTTGGATGGCTTAGTTGGTCAGAGTGTTGTCCGAAAGTACAAGGGTTGCTGATTTGATATCTGGTCAGGGCACATACAAGAACAGGTCTATATTCCTGTCACTTTTAATTGCTCAATCCCCCTCTCTCTTCCCCTCTCTTCTTCTCTCTCTCCTTTTTTCTCCTCCTTTTTCTCCCCCTCTCCCTTTCTTCATCGCTCTCTAAAATCAATCATTAAAAAAAAGAAAGAAAAAAAATAGCCTGACCAGGTTGTGGCACAGTGGGTAGAGCATTAGCCTGGGATGCTGAGAACCTAGTTTCAAAGCCCCAAGGTCACCAACTTGAACACAGGCTCACCAGCTTGAGTGTGGGGTCTCTGGCTTGAGTGTGGAATCATAGATATGACCCATGGTCACAGGCTTAAGCCCAAGGTCGCTGGCTTGAGTCCATGGTCTGTGGCTTGAGCAAGAGGTCACTGACTCAGCTGGAGCCCCCCAGTAAAGGCATATACAAGAAAGCAATCAATTAACAACTAAGGTGCTGCAATGAAGAATTGATGCTTCTTATCTCTTTCCCTTCTTGTATTTCTGTACCCATATGTCCTTTTCTCTCTCTCTCTCTCTCATACACACACACACACACACACACACACACACACACACACACCAAAAAAGAAAAAGTAAAATAAAACAAAAAAGAAAAGAAAAGAAAGGGGATTCCAAGATGGCAGCGGAGTAGGCAGACATACAAACTGCCACCTCCCAGGACCAAACTGGATTACAAATTAATTTAAGAACAATCATCATGAAAAACCAACTTTGGACTAAAAAAACAGGACTGGAAAACCAAGGAGCACAGAAGAAACCACACTGAGACTAGTAGGAAGTGCAGGGATACGGTGGGGGCTCCCCCACTCCCAGGAGCAAGGGGCGGCTGAGGGTCCAGAGGGATTCTGATGATGGGGACAGAGACTCTGAGAGGCGAGGGTCCTCAGCCCCACGACTGGAGCCCCAGCCTAGAAACCCAGAAACTAAAAGAGACAACCTGACAACACTGAGTGGGGAAAAGAGCAGGATTACTGTCTATGGGAAATAGCTTGTAAAGAAGTAGATGCAACCTTAAAGGACCAGTGCAGAAAATCTCTCTCACAGCCACTTCCTGGGGCTCTGGTGACAAGGAGAGCTGAAAGGACTGGTCTAACATGAGTAGAGTGGGGGATCTATGCACAGGGACACAAACAGTGATGGGGAGAAGAATACCTGTGCTGAGCATTCTCCAATACTGAGGTGGCCATATGCAGGGGAAGGGGCACTCCCTCTGTCCAGCACAAGCCTAGCATAAAGCCAATTGACCCACCTCCATAAATCTCTCCAGGTCTATTCAGTGCGAAAGGCCATTCAGAAAGGAGAAAGTAAAGGGGAGGGACAGTGACTCAGGTTTTTGGGGAGACCTGAGCTATACCTCCCCCTTCTGATATGGAGAACACCCTCCCCCGCCCCAGAGAGTAACTGGGCAGACCACACCTTCTGGTTCTCAGAGATCACACCCACCACATTCCTGTGGACTTATCATGCAGAAAAAAAAGGCCTGGATAAAGTTTCAACTGGGGCCAAAGAGCAAGATACACCCACTACTGTACTAATCATAGAAGTTCCCTGCTGGTTTCTGCAAACAAACCGCAGGGAAATTAAGACATTCATGCTTCTCTCACCTTGTTAGGGAGAATTAAAATCTGAGCAACCAGCAGAGGCTGAGGAAGTAAGCCCCTGAAGGAGGGGCCACATTCCCTGTACCAACCTCAGCTGCCCTAACCCAACAAGCTTACAATCAGCACACAGAAAAAAAGGGAAGACAGATAAATGTAATCCAAATAAATCAACAAGAGAAATCCACATAAAAAGAATTAAATGTGATGGAAGTATCCAAATTACCAGATGCAGAGTTTAAAATAATGATTGTTAGGATGCTTAAGGACCTTAGAGCTACAATGAATGGTCATAATGAGCACCTAAATAAAGAAATAGAAAGCATCAAAAAAGATATTGAAATCATAAAAAATAATCAGAAATGACAATTCCAATATCAAAAATAAACACTACACTAGAAGGAATCAACAGTAGGCTGGATGAAGCAGAGGATCAAATCATCAACTTAGAGGACAAGACAAATGAAAACACAGAAACAGAGAAGCAAAAAGAAAAGAGACTCAAAAATCTGAGGAAACCATAAGAGAACTTTGTGACAATATGAAGAAAAAATAACATCCACATCATAGGGGTTCCAAAAGGAAAAGAGAAAAAAACAAGGGATATAGAACCTGTTTGAAGAAATCATAGCTGAAAACTTTCCTAAATTGATGAAGGAAAAAGTCATACAAGTTCAAGAAGCACAGAGAGTCCCAGTAAAGAGAAACCAAACGAGGCCAACATCAAGACACATCATAATTAAAATGCTAAAATTAAGAAATAAAGAAAAAATACTAAAAGCTGCAAGAGAAAAGAAGTCAATTACTTATAGAGGAGCCCTTATAAAGATGACATCCAACTTTTCAACAGAAACACTTGAGGCCAGAAGGGAATGGCAAGAAATATTCAAAATAATGCAAAACAAGAGCTTACAACCAAGACTTTTTTATCTACTAAGATTTGTTTAAAATTGAAGGAGAAATAAAAAGCTTCCAGACCAAAAAAAAAACAAAACAAAAAAATAACAAAAAAAACCCCTCAAGGAATTCATTACAACCAAACCAGTACTGCAAGAAATGTTAAAGGGCTTGCTATAAAAAAAGCAAAGGGATGACATCAGAGTAATGGTGGGGTAGGAAGCAATACCGATAAATCTCCCCCAAAACTCAACAAGATCTTCAACCAGAAACAGAAAAACCTATACTTGGAGCTTCCAGATGCTTCGCAATACACCCAAAGGTATGATTGAGTGAAAAATTGGCTAAATATATAACCAAACCCCAAAGGAAATAGGGAGTAAGAAATGCTCCGCCTTCCTCACTAACCTAAACAGGGCGGCTTTCTCTGGTAACTGTGAATATAGAAACTGAGGCGGGCAAAGGGGGTGAATACATCCAGGCCGCGACACAAATGGGCAAACCAGGCTGTGGCACGGAGATCCAAGCCAAGGAAAATCTGATCCTGTGGCAACCCGGGCAATACAAGCTAACACTCGCGCCAAACCCAAACAAAGAAAGACAAGCGGCGCGGACATTTTACCCGGTCTCCTGGTTGGTGCGCAGTTAGTGGGCGAGAGATTTCTTCCTAAGCCCCGGAAGTGGGTGCCCGTGTTGCCCCACGGAGAGGCAGGGTCAGAGGCCTTTCTGTGGGCCGAGGGCAGAGTCTCTGGGCAGCCCCAGTGCCCTGGGAAAGCCACGCACGGGAGGGAGTGAGAACTAATTCCAACGGTGGAGATTTTCCGTACTGGAGGGTGTTTCACTCAGAGGGAAACGTGGCCGGCCTCATATCCTGGTTGGCGCGCGCAGATAAGGAGTGAGCGATTCCTCCGAGTGCCTCAGCAGTGCGCGCCCGTGTTATCGCACAGAGGGGCAGAGTCAGGGGCCTTTGTGTGGGCCAAAGCGGAATCTCGGGCCGCCCCAGCGCCTTGCAAAAGCCGCGCACGGGGACGGAGCGAGACTCAATTCCAACGCTGCAACTTTTCCCTGCGGTTGGGGGTTTCACTCAGAGCGTGAGACTGCTGGCCGGATATCCTGGTCTGCGCGCGCAGCCAGTGAGTGAGAGTTTCCTCCAAGCGCCCCGGAAGTGGGCTCCCGCTTGTGTTACCGGACAGAGTGGCAGAGCCAGAGGTCTTTGAATGGCCGGAAAGCCCGCCTGATTATGCTAGCAGCTCTGACTGACTGAGCCTTACCCAGAGCCCTGTGCTGAGTGGAAATAGAGTGGGGAGTTGCCAGCTCTTTGAGCCTCTTACTATCCAGGCAGAGGCAGCAGCAACCCCATAGCTGGATTATCAGGCTACTAATTGAGGAAGGAAAGACTAGGAGAAAGGCTCCAGGAACACGGACTCTCTCACTGTCGGAGCCTATAAATGCTAATAGCCTCGACTGCCAACGAGACTAAAGCACAATACATGACATCGCCATAGAGACTTATCAACTGCAAACCTCCACCTGAGCGTGGCAAAGGGGCAAAACCCGGGGTACAGAGTCACCAACCAGGAAGAGGGAGAGAAAAGAAAAAGCAAGAAGATAACCTCTCAAAATCAAGAATAATCTGCAGACTTTATAACCTATCCCATTTTATTATATTTGTTCGTTTGTTTCTCTTATCTTCATTCTTGATACTTTTTTTTTCCTCCTCCAATTTGGCCGATTAACTCTCTACCGGTCTTACTCTCTCCTCTCCTTGAACTACACTACCCATAAGTGTTACATCTCCCATTATCTTTTCTCTTCTCTTCCTTTCTCTCTATGAGGGTTGCACTCTAAAACCCTTAACTCTCTCTCTCTCTCTCTCTTCTTTCTTTTATCTTCTTTTAGTGGTTCCCTCTTTTTTTCTCTCTCTCTCTCTGTCTTTTCTCCCTCTATATTAGTTTCTTCCTTTCTCCTTTACATCTCCTCTCATTCAAACCTCAATAACGAACAAATTATCTTATCTGGGACTCAAACTTATGTTTGTGGCATTTTGGGGGGTTTTTACTTCACCTTTTTAACTCACTAGCAGTGCTCCCATCCCTGGCTCTCCATATTATCTAGTTCTTGTTCCACTAAATACAATAGTAATTTTTTAATTTGTCCCCCCATTTTTCCACTTTCCTCTTAATCCTCTCATCATAACTCTTAGACAACCAACACCTAAAAGCAACTCATTTTATTCTTGACCCAAATTTTTTCCTTATTTGCTTTTTGTGGGTCCATACGCTCTTTTTTTTTTTCTTCTTTTTTCTTTTCTTTTTTTTTTTTTTTTTTGCCCCTTTATTACTTTTCCCCAATTCAGGCCCTCCATCACAGGCATTGTTTGTTATAATTCACAGTCCACCACAAGATTTTATCAAGAAAGAGGGGAGAGGAGAGGAGAGGAAAAAAGGAGGGGGGGAATAATTTCCTTTTTTTTTTTTTTTTAATTTTTATTTTATTTTATTTTTCTTTATTTCATTATTAATTTTTTTTAAAAAAAAAACAACTCTTTTCGATTTTTTTTTATTATTTTTTAAACTTTTTATTCTTTATTAAATCTCATCAATACTATCAACAAAACCACCCTCAGATGCCATTAAGGAAGAGAAAATCGAATATCATGGATACAAAAGAAAGAGAGGTAACACAGCTAGATGAGGAAAAATCTATGGAGAAAAAATTTAATATATTGGAAACCTTGGAGCTAAATGACAGAGAATTCAAGATAGAAATCCTAAAAATCCTCCGAGATATACAAGAAAACACAGAAAGGCAATTTAGGGAGCTCAGAAAACAACTCAATGAACACAAAGAATATATGTCCAAGGAAATTGAAACTATAAAAACAAATCAAACAGAGATGAAAAACTCAATTCACGAGCTGAAAAACGAAGTAACAAGCTTAGCTAATAGAACAGGCCAGATAGAAGAGAGGATTAGTGAAATAGAAGACAAGCAACTTGAGGCACAACAGAGAGAAGAAGAAAGAGACTCAAAAATTTAAAAAAATGAGATAGCCCTACAAGAATTATCTGACTCCATCAGAAAGAATAACATAAGAATAATAGGTATATCAGAGGGAGAAGAGAAAGAAAATGGAATGGAGAACATACTCAAACAAATAATAGATGAGAACTTCCCAAGCCTGTGGAAAGAACTAAAGCCTCAAGTTCAAGAAGCTAACAGAACTCCAAGTTTTCTTAACCCCAACAAACCTACTCCAAGGCATATCATAATGAAATTGACACAAACCAACAGCAAAGAAAAAATTCTCAAGGCAGCCAGGGAAAAGAAGAATACAACATATACAGGAAGTCCCATTAGATTATCATCAGATTTCTCAGCAGAAACTCTACAAGCTAGAAGAGAGTGGACCCCAATATTTAAAGTCCTGAAAGAGAGAAACTTTCAGCCACGAATACTATACCCATCAAAGCTATCCTTCAAATATGAAGGACAAATAAAAACATTCACAGATACAGAAAAGATGAGGGAATTTATCATCAGAAAACTCCCACTCCAGGAATTACTAAAGGGGGTTCTCCAATCAGATACAAAGAACAAAAAAAAAACAGAGCCACAAGTAAAAGCTCCAAGAAGAACACAATAAAACCAAATTTAAACTGTGACAACAACAAAAAGAAAGAGGGGGAGAAGATGGAGATTAACAGTAGCAAAGGACGATGAAGTGCAAAAGTACTCACAAAATAGTTCGCTACAATGAACTGGGTAGGGACCCTTTTCATTATTCAAAGGTAACCACCATTGAAAAAACCACCACAGAAGCACATGAGATAAAAAAGATAGCAACAGTGGAAAGATGTATGGAATACAACCAAATAAAAACAAAAGATAGAAAAACAAAAGAGAAGGATCAAACAAGACACAAAACTAACAGAAAGCAAGATATAAAATGGCAATAGGGAACTCACAAGTATCAATAATTACACTAAATGTAAACGGATTAAACTCACCAATAAAAAGGCACAGAGTAGCAGAATGGATTAAAAAAGAAAATCCAATTGTATGCTGCCTACAGGAAACTCATCTAAGTAACAAGGATAAAAACAAATTCAAAGTGAAAGGCTGGAAAACAATACTCCAAGCAAATAACAACAAAAAAAAAAAAGCAGGTGTAGCAATACTCATATCGGATAATGCAGACTACAAGACAGGAAAAGTACTCAGAGACAAAAATGGCCATTTCATAATGGCTAAGGGGACACTGAATCAAGAAGACATAACAATTCTTAATATATATGCACCAAACCAAGGAGCACCAAAATATATAAGACAGCTACTTATTGATCTTAAAACAAAAACTGACAAAAATACAATCATACTTGGAGACCTCAATACACCGCTGACGGCTCTAGATCGGTCATCCAAACAGAGAATCAACAAAGACATAGTGGCTTTAAACAAAACACTAGAGCACCTGGATATGATAGACATCTACAGGACATTTCATCCCAAAGTGACTGAGTATACATTTTTCTCCAGTGTACATGGATCATTCTCAAGAATTGACCATATGTTGGGCCACAAAAACAACATCAGCAAATTCAGAAAAATTGAAGTTGTACCAAGCATATTTTCTGATCATAAAGCCTTGAAACTAGAATTCAACTGCAAAAAAGAGGGAAAAAATCCCACAAAAATGTGGAAACTAAACAACATACTTTTAAAAAATGAATGGGTCAAAGAAGAAATAAGTGCAGAGATCAAAAGATATATACAGACTAATGAAAATGACAATACGACATATCAGAATCTATGGGATGCAGCAAAAGCAGTGATAAGAGGGAAGTTCATATCACTTCAGGCATATATGAACAAACAAGAGAGAGCCCAAGTGAACCACTTAACTTCCCACCTTAAGGAACTAGAAAAAGAAGAACAAAGACAACCCAAAACCAGCCGAAGAAAGGAGATAATAAAAATCAGAGCAGAAATAAATGAATTAGAGAACAGAAAAACTATAGAAAAAATTAATAGAACAAGGAGCTGGTTCTTTGAAAAGATCAACAAAATTGACAAACCCTTGGCAAGACTTACCAAGGAAAAAAGAGAAAGAACTCATATAAACAAAATCCAAAATGAAAGAGGAGAAATCACCACGGACACCGTAGATATACAAAGAATTATTGTAGAATACTATGAAAAACTTTATGGCACTAAATTCAACAACCTAGAAGAAATGGATAAATTCCTAGAACAATACAACCTTCCTAGACTGAGTCAAGAAGAAGCAGAAAGCCTAAACAGACCTATCAGTAGAGAAGAAATAGAAAAAACCATTAAAAACCTCCCCAAAAATAAAAGTCCAGGCCCTGACGGCTATACCAGCGAATTTTATCAAACATTCAAAGAAGACTTGGTTCCTATTCTACTCAAAGTCTTCCAAAAAATTGAAGAAGAAGCAATACTTCCAAACACATTTTACGAAGCCAACCTAACCCTCATACCAAAACCAGGCAAGGATGGCACAAAAAAAGAAAACTACAGACCAATATCTCTAATGAATACAGATGCTAAAATACTAAACAAAATACTAGCAAATCGAATACAACAACATATTAAAAAAATAATACATCATGATCAAGTGGGATTCATCCCAGAATCTCAAGGATGGTTCAACATACGTAAAACGGTTAATGTAATACACCATATCAACAAAACAAAGAACAAAAACCACATGATCTTATCAATAGACGCAGAAAAGGCTTTCGATAAAATACAACACAATTTTATGTTTAAGACTCTCAACAAAATGGGTATAGAAGGAAAATACCTCAACATGATAAAGGCCATATATGATAAACCATCAGCTAACATCATATTAAATGGCACTAAACTGAAGGCTTTCCCCCTTAAATCAGGAACAAGACAGGGTTGTCCACTCTCTCCACTCTTATTTAATGTGGTACTAGTGGTTCTAGCCAGAGTAATCAGACAAGACAAAGAAATAAAAGGCATCCATATCGGAAAAGAAGAAGTAAAGGTATCACTTTTTGCAGATGATATGATACTATACATCGAAAACCCCAAAGAATCCACAAAAAAACAATAAGCCAATACAGTAAGGTCGCAGGATACAAAATTAACATACAGAAGTCAATAGCCTTTCTATATGCCAACAATGAAACAACTGAGAAGGAACTCAAAAGAATAATCCCCTTCACGATTGCAACAAAAAAAATAAAATACTTAGGAATAAACATAACAAAGAATGTAAAGGACTTATATAATGAAAACTATAAACCATTGTTAAGGGAAATCGAAAAAGATATAATGAGATGGAAGAATATACCTTGTTCTTGGCTAGGAAGAATAAATATAATCAAGATGGCCATATTACCCAAAGCAATATACAAATTTAATGCAATTCCCATCAAACTTCCAATGACATTTTTTAAAGAAATAGAGCAAAAAATCATCAGATTTATATGGAACTATAAAAAACCCCGAATAGCCAAAGCAATCCTAAAGAAAAAGAATGAAGCTGGGGGCATTTCAATACCTGACTTCAAACTCTATTATAGGGCCACAACAGTCAAAACAGCATGGTATTGGCAGAAAAATAGACACTCAGACCAATGGAACAGAATAGAAAGTCCAGAAATAAAACCACATATATATAGTCAAATAATTTTTGATAAAGGGGCCAACAACACACAATGGAGAAAAGAAAGCCTCTTCAATAAATGGTGCTGGGAAAACTGGAAAGCCACATGCAAAAGAAGGAAACTGGACTACAGTCTCTCCCCCTGTACAAAAATTAACTCAAAATGGATCAAAGATCTAAACATAAGACCTGAAACAATTAAGTACATAGAAGAAGACATAGGTACTCAACTCATGGACCTGGGTTTTAAAGAGCATTTTATGAATTTGACTCCAATGGCAAGAGAAGTGAAGGCAAAAATTAATGAATGGGACTACATCAGACTAAGAAGTTTTTGCTCAGCAAGAGAAACTGATAACAAAATAAACAGAAAACCAACTAAATGGGAAATGATTTTTTCAAACGACAGCTCAGATAAGGGCCTAATATCCAAAATATACAAAGAACTCATAAAACTCAACAACAAACAAACAAACAATCCAATAAAAAAATGGGAAGAGGATATGAATAGACACTTCTCCCAGGAAGAAATACAAATGGCCAACAGATATATGAAAAGATGCTCATCTTCTTTAGCTATTAGAGAAATGCAAATCAAAACGGCAATGAGATACCACCTCACACCTGTTAGATTAGCTGTTATTAGCAAGTCAGGTAACAGCAAATGTTGGAGAGGCTGTGGAGAAAAAGGAACCCTCATACACTGTTGGTGGGAATGTAAAGTAGTACAACCATTATGGAAGAAAGTATGGTGGTTCCTCAAAAAACTGAAAATAGAACTACCTTATGACCCAGCAATCCCTCTACTGGGTATATATCCCAAAAACTCAGAAACATTGATACGTAAAGACACATGCAGCCCCATGTTTATTGCAGCATTGTTCACAGTGGCCAGGACATGGAAACAACCAAAAAGCCCATCAATAGATGACTGGATAAAGAAGATGTGGCACATATACACTATGGAATACTACTCAGCCATAAGAAATGATGACATCGGAACATTTACAGCAAAATGGTGGGATCTTGATAACATGATACGAAGCGAAATAAGTAAATCAGAAAAAAACAGGAACTGTATTATTCCATACGTAGGTGGGACATAATAGTGAAACTAAGAGACATATATAAGAGTGTGGTGGTTACGGGGGGGAGGGGGGAATGGGAGAGGGATAGGGGGTGGGGAGGGGCACAAAGAAAACAAGATAGAAGGTGACAGAGGACAATCTGACTTTGGGTGGTGGGTATGCAACATAATTGAACGACAAGATAACCTGGACTTGTTATCTTTGAATATATGTATCCTGATTTATTGATGTCACCCCATTAAAAAAATAAAATTATATTAAAAAAAAAAAAAAAGCAAAGGAAAAAAGAAACCAAGAGAAAGAGGATTATACATTTAAAGAAAAAATATTACATATTAATAATAACCTTAAATGTGAATGGATTAAATGCTTCATTCAAAAGACATAGGGTAGCTGCAAGGATAAGAAAAAAGGACCCGTACATATGCTGTCTATAAGGGTCCCACCTCAGAACAAAAGATACACATAGGCTAAGAGTAAAGGGATGGAAAAAAAAACATTCCACTCAAATGAAAAGGAAAAAAAAGCTGGGGTACCAATACTAATATCGGAAAAATAAACTTTAAAACAAAGGCTATATAGTAAAAGATAAAGAAAGTCACTACATAATGATAAAAGGAGCATTACAACAGGAAGATATAAATATTATAAATATATATGCATCTAATATAGGAGCACCTAAATATATAAAACAGATTTTGATGGACATAAAGGGCGAGATCAACAGCAATACAATAATAATAGGGGATTTTAATACCCTACTAACATCAATGGATAGAACTTCCAGACAGAAAATTAACAAAGAAATAGTGGCCTTAAATGACACACTAGATCAACTGGATTTAATAGATATCTTCAGAACTGTTCACCGCAAGCAGCAGAACACACATTCTTTTCAAGTTCAAATGGTACATTCTCTAGGATAAATCACATGGCAGGATACAAAACGAGTCTCAAGAAATTTAAGAAGATTGACATATCAAGCATCTTCTCTGATCACAATGGCATAAAAATAGAAATCAACTTCAATAGAAAAACTTAAAAACATTCAAACACTTGAAGACTGAATAGCATGCTATTAAATAATGAATGGGTTAACAATGAGATCAAGGAAGAAATCAAAAACTTCCTTGAAACACATGAAAATAAACATACAACTCAATATTTATGGGACACAGCAAAATCAGTCCTCTGAGGGAAGTTCTAGCATTACATGCATACCTGAAGAAGCAAGAAAAAGCTCAAGTAAACAACTTAACCCTGCATCTAAAAGAACTAGAAAAAGAATATGTAAAGCCCAGAGGAAGTTGAAGAAAGAAAATAATAAAGATCAGAGCAAAAATAAATGACATAGAGGCAAAAAAATAAATAAATAAGAATAATACAGAAGATCAATGAAACCAAGAGCTGGTTCTTTAAAAAGGTAAATAAGATTGATGAACCTATAACAAGAATCACCAAAGAAAAAGAGAGAGGACTCAAATAAATAGGATTAGAAATGAGAGTGGAGAAGTAACAACTGACACAGCAGAAACAAAGGAATGTAATAAAATACTATGAAGAACTGTATGCCAAAAAAATTGACAACCTAAGTAAAATGAAAAAATTCCTTGAAACATATAATCTTCCAAAAATCAATCTGGAAGAATCAGAAAACCTAAACAGACCGATTACAACAAATGAGATTGAAACAGATATCAGAAACTCCCAACAAACAAAAGTCCTGGGTTCAATGAATTTCACAGGAAAATTCTACCAAATATTCAAAGAAGAACTAACTCCTAGCCTTCTCAAGCTATTTCAAAAAATTCAAGAGGAGGGAAGACTTCCAAGCTTCTTTTATGAGGCGAGCATTATTCTGACTCTAAAACCAGGCAAAGACACTACAAAGAAAACTGTTGGCCAATATCCCTGATGAACTTAGATGCTAAAATTCTCAATAAAATATTAGCAAACTGGATCCAACAATACATGGAAAAAAAATTATACATCATGATCGAGTAGGATTTATTCTGGGGAGGCAACGCTGGTACAGTATTCGCAAATCAATCAATGTGATACATCAAATAAACAAAAGGAAGAAGAAAAACAACATGATAATATCAATAGATGTAGAAAAAGCATTTGATAAAATCCAGTACCTATTTATGATCAAAACTCTCAGCCAAGTGGGAATACAGGGAACATACCTCAACATGATAAAAGCCATCTATGACAAGCCCACAGCCAACATCATACTCAATGGGCAAAAATTAAAAGCAATCCCTTTAAGATCAGGAACAAGGCAGGGGTGCCCCCTTTCACCACTCTTATTCATCATAGTTCTGGAAGTCCTAGCCACAGCAATCAGACAAAAAGAAGAAATAAAAAGCATCCAAATTGGAAAAGAAGAAGTAAAACTATCATTATTTGCTGATGACATGATACTGTACATAGAAAACCCTAAAGTCTTGGTCAAAAAACAACTGGACCTGATAAATGAATTTAGCCAGGTAGCAGGATATAAAATTAATATTCAGAAATTAGAGCCATTTTTATACACCAACAATGAACTGTCTGAAAGAGAAATTGAGAAAACAATCCCTTCACTATTGCAACAACAAAAAAAGTAAATTTAACCATGGAGTTTAAAGACTTGTACTCAGAAAATTTTAAAAATTGATAAAAGATATCAAGGAAGATACAAACAAGTGAAAGCATATACCGTGTATATGAATAGAAAGAATCAACATCATTAAAATGTGTATATTACCCCCCAAAACCTATAACTTCAATATAATTTCTATTAAAATGCCAATGGCATAATTCAAAGATATAAAACAAATATTCCAAAAATTTATATTGAACCAAAAAAGAGTACAAATAACCTCAGCAATCTTGAAAAAGAAGAATAAAGTGGATGGTATCACACTTCCTGATATCAAGTTATACTACAAGGCCATTGTACTCAAAACAGCCTGGTACTGTCATAAGAACAGGCATATCTATCAATGGGATAGAACACAGAACCCGGAAATAAACCCACATCTTCTGGACAATTGATATTTGACAAAGGAGGTAAGAGCATACAATGGAGTAAAGGCAGTCTCTTTAACAAATGGTGTTGGGAAAATTGAACAGGTACTTGCAAAATAATGAAACTAGATGACCAACTTACACCATTCACAAAAATAAACCCAAAATGAATAAAAGACTTAAATGTAAGTCATGAAACCATAATCATCTTGGAAGAAAACATAGGCAGTAAACTCTCCAACATCTCTTGCAGCAATATATTTGCTGATTTATCTCCAAGGCAAGTGAAATAAAAAACAGGATAAACAAATGGGACTATATCAAGCTAAAAAGCTTTCGCACAGCTAAAGACAATATGAACAAAATAAAAAGACAAACCACACAATGGGAGAATATATTTGACAAGAAGTCTGATAAGGGGTTAATAATCAAAATTTATAAAGAACTTGTAAACTCAACAACAGGAAAGTAAACAACCCAATCAAAAATGAGTAAAGAAACTGAATAGACACTTCTCCAAAGAGGACATACAGATGGCCAATAGGCAGATGAAAAAATGTTCAACATCACGAATTATTAGAGAAATGCAAATTAAAACCACAATGAGATACCACCTCATACCAGTCAGAATGGTGCTCATTAAGAAAACAACACATAACAAGTGCTGGCGAGGATGTGGAGAAAAGAGAATCTTCCTGCACTGCTAGTGGTGCAGCCATTGTGGAAAACAGTATGAAGAGTCCTCAAGAAATTAAAAATGGAACTGCCTTTTGACTGAGCTATCCCACTTTTAGGAATATACCCTAAGAACACCAAATCCGTGATTCAAAAGAAGAAATGCACCCCCATGTTTATTGCAGCCTTGTTTACAATAGCCAAGATCTGGAAACAGCCCAAGTGTCCATCAGTGGATGAGTGGATTAAAAAAGTGGTGGTACATATACACAGTGGAATACTACGCGGCTTGAAAAGAAGGAAATCTTACCTTTTGCGACAACATGGTTGGACCTGGAGACTATTATACTAAGTGAAATAAGCCAGGCAGAGAAAGAAAAATATCATATGCTCTCACTCATTTGAGGAATCCAATGAACAATGTGAATTGAGGAATGAGATCGAGGCAGAGGCGAGATCAAAGGGAGCAGAGGGAAAGTGTACAGAGGAAAAGGGGATGAGAGGATGGGACCAGAGAAGGGAAAGAGTTTGGTGGAATTATATATCATAACACAGTGTTATAGAGAGCAGGACAGCAAATCCTGGAGGGAAGTGGGACAGTGTTGGGGGGAGGGGGCAAGGGAGGTTTCGAGGGGAACATGGGGGTGGTGGAGGGAGATATATTTGGTGGATACTTGAATCTATGTAAACACAAATTAAAATTAATAAAAATTTAGATAAAAAGGAAAAGAAAAGAAAGAAAAGAATACGCAGAACTGTTTTCCAGAGTAACTGTAAAATTTGACACTTCCACAGCAATGCATGAAATTTCATATCCTCACCAGCATTTGGTATTTCCAGTTTTTAACTTTGGCTATTCTAATGGGTCTTAGTAATCTCTATATGGTATTCTAGTGGGTCTATATTGTAGTATCTTTGTAGTTTTAGTTTAAATTTTCTTTATTACTAATTATGTTGTGTACTTGTTTGCCTTCCATTTTGCCTCTAAAATTGTGTTCTACATGCCTGTATCACATGTTAGTAGTTAGCTTCTTTCAAATGCAAGCAAATGAGTCTCACTAGATAGTTATGACCAAAAAGGCTCTTTACAAAAAAAAAAAAAAAGGTACCAAAGAAACTAAAGACAGTTTAGTTCTTGGCCTTCGGCAAAGACGACACCAGAGCAGCTCCAGGGATCCTTTAGTATAAATGTGTAAACGCATCTTTTTCTTACGGAACTGAAATTTAGGTGGTTCAGTTCCAAAGCTTTACTATATCATAATTCAAAATTTTGTATTTCTGAAAGAATCTTGTTTCTATTTGTATTAGGATCTTCTTTAGAGAATTTACTTCTTAAATGCTTTCCCCTTAAATCAGGGATCTCAAACTCGCGGCCCACTGGACAATTTTGTGCGGCCCGCAGACTAATCCACGAAGTTCAAAATATTTTGGATAAAATTAAGTAAGCCTAGGGGCCTACTTGTATTTTTCATTTCTCTAGCATCCTAGCTAGATATTAGCTTAGTTAACAGCAGTTGTGATGCGAACTAGTTTCTGATCGTTTTGTGACACTGAGTAAACTGCATGTACGATTGTGCTTGTTGTACTGATTTTTTTTTGTTTTCAACTGCAGTGAGAAAAGTGTTGCGTAACAGTTGCCTTTTGTAGACCTAGTGCGGCCCGCCGAACAGCTGTGATCTTGCTCTGCGGCCCACGTGCTGAGTTGAGTTTGAGACCCCTGCCTTAAATTATGGAAGGAAAAGTCACATTTGACAAAATTTTCTCTTCTACATTATAGTTTCTTCTATTAGTCTGACTTTTTCTTAAATAATAGCTTATTCCCATATTCAGCTTTATGTAGTGACCCTAAAATTTCTAAATGCACAAGGCAGAAAAGACGAAGAAGTTCTGCCTCTCACCTCCTGTGGGGTCATTCCTGTGGAGTAGAGAAGCAGACTGTTGAGGGGTGTGCTCAGGGGCCACAGGTGGAGGTGGAAGGCATCGTGGCTGGTGCACCAGAGCTGTGTGTTGGGCAGAGAACATATTCATGCCAGCTGAACGGATCCTGACACCTGAGGCGGAGAACAGTGCTTTGTGCAGGAGGCAAGTGTGGCTGTGGGTGCATGAGATTGGCGACTGCAAGTAAGAAACCTTCTGCCTAATGATTTTATTTTCTTGATCAAGAATTTCAACAGTGAGAAGAGAGGTGGTGGGACATGAAGAAATGAGAGAAGAAAATAGCTTCAGTGAGAAATGACTTTAAGAACCAAGGAAAACCCAAGCTCATCAAGCTATGTTGAAAAAAAGCTCCAGGAATGCCTGTAGTCCACAAATTTGTAGTGATAACTACTTGCACACTTTTTAAAAATATTTTTAAATTTTTCTAGTGTTTTCTCTTAAAGTCTAGCAATCTGGAGTAGGAAAAAATAGCAAGAAAATTAAATTGTTACCAAGACTGTAATTATTTTTTGAAACTTGCAATAGAAAAGAGGCTGAAACAATTAAGAAGAAGAGGATTAATGTGTGCCGGCCACGTAACTTAGTTGGTTAGAGCATCATCCTAATACACCAAGATTGTAGGGTTGATCCCTGGTCAGGGCACATACAACAATCAACCAATGCATGCATAAATCAGTGAAACAACAAGTGGATGTCCCCCCCCCCTCGCAAATCAATAAAAATTTTTTACAGGACTAATGCAATCCATTGTACTATTTATTCTCTAAAAATGAAAGTGAAGCCTAAGAGCATGAAGCTTAATTGACCTCACTGATTGTGATATTTGCTTTCACTTGTCTGGTAAACTCTTTCACCTAAAGAAAGGGAAAGGATAGATATTTGTGTGACTTCCTAATATTTTATTATACTTAACACTGATGTTGGTATTTCACTTATAAAATACCCATTTTATTATGTATTTTAATGAAATATTAACCTTATTTATAAGGTTATCACTATAATTAATTTGGGATACTGTTTCTGAAATCCCATATTTTCTTTTGTGAAATATTGAGATAGTCATGAGAATAGCATAACAATAAATCAATAATAAAATTATAACTAATTATACAGAACTATAAATAATTCTAGAAAATAACTTTTTGCCAAAATAAAAGGCATAAAATCAATTCTTTAATGACCTATTACTTTACTTCCTATATCCTTACATATAAAATGACCATCTTCAAACATATGAACATTATTGACCGGCCACCAAGCTTCCATTGAAAAAGCTTCCTGCAGAGACAGTAAGACTTGATGAGAATCATCATTACTGTAGGGTTGAGAATGGAGTTAGACAACCCGGCTCAGAACGCAGCTCTGCTGTTTACTATCTGTGTGATTATGTTAAAAGTCACTTAACCTAGTTGTGTCTATTGTTCTTATCTGTAAAAATGGGACAATAGTAATAATAGTAACTATTGGAGTTGAGAGAATTAAAAGTTAATAAAAATAAAATTCTTGCTCTGACCTGTGGTGGCGCAGTGGATAAAGCGTTGACCTGGAAATGCTGAGGTTGCCAGTTCGAAACCCTGGGCTTGCCTGGTCAAGGCACATATGGGAATTGATGCTTCCAGCTCCTCTCCCCCTTCTCTCTCTCTGTCTCTCTCTCCTCTCTCTCCCTCTCTATCTCTCTCCTCTCTAAAAATGAATAAATAAAATTTAAAAATAAAATAAAATAAAATTCTTAAAGATCAGTACATAAGCAATTCTGTATAAAAGTTTTCTTTTTGTGTGAGTAGGCAAATTAACTTGCTCTACGAGTGGACCATGATGACTTTCAAGGTAATTGAGGCCTTTTAACTCCCTACAACTCACTAAGTCAAACTATTCCCATTTCCTACTTTTGCTGAACATGCTCTTGAGAGAACAATGTTCCAGTCAGTGCTCAGTTCCCTCCTTCCTTCTGATTCCTTCCTTCCCTCCATGCAGAAAATCTCTGCTCATCCCACAAGACTCACTCAGCTTAAAATGTCACCTCTATATTAAACTTTCTTTGACCTTTTCAGGTCCATGTATGTTCCTTAACATTTTTTAAAAACTGTCTGTTAACATAAGTCACACCGTTAGGCAGTTTAGGACACCTGTGTCTTTCTATTTACTAATAAGGGAGCAATGCCAGGATAGAAGCTAGATCTTTCTCTCATTCTTGCCCTAATACCTAGTACTTAAAAAAGTTGTTTATAGTAGATGAAAAATTTGGTGAATCAAGAAATGAAATAATTTGTCAACTAAGCAAGCATTTTTAGAAGATATACTTGATAAATAATAATTGCTAATATTTATTGAGTGCTTATGATAGGACATTTACTACCACAGTGCTTTTCTCCTAACATCTTCCTAACACCCTATTACATGGGGAAACTGAGAATTAGGTCAAGTAACATACCCAAGTATACAGCTTAATAAGATGAAAGCTGACATTTAAGACCAGGAAGTCTCACTACAAAGCTTGAGTGATTAACCTGGCTTGAATTTTTTATTATATGGATAATAAATATAAAAGTAATTAATGAATACATAGCACATATCTATACAAAAATCACAAGTGTGTATCTATGTGTAGAAAACATTGTGAATTATTTCCTCTTTTGTATTTTGTACTTATCCCTAGCATTATTACCACTAAGAACAGACTTGCTTTGATATACTAATGAACACCTGCTTAGTCTAAGTGTAATGGTTATTTATGTTTTACTAATTTGCAGTGTTTAATTGCTTTTTATATTAAATGAACACTTTTGTGTTTGGGTATTCACTTTTTCCAATGGTTTTGTAAAGTACTTGACCTCAAGATCTGCTTTCAACAAATACCATACGATTTTGCTTATATGTGGAATCTAGAAAACAAAACAAATGAACAATACAAAACAGAAACGTCTCATAGATGGAACAAACTAATTATTGGCAGAGGAGAAGGGGTGGAAGAGAGCAAAAAAGGTGAAGGGGAATAAGAGATACAAATTTCCAGTTATAAAATAAATCACAGGAATGTAATTTATAGCATAGGAAACATAGTCCATTGTATCATAATAACCTTGTATGATAACAGACATTTACTAGACATAGTGTAGTGATCACTTCATTAGGTATATTAATATTGAATAACTGTTATATAGCTGAAGCTAATATAATATTGTATATTAACCATATTTTAATTAAAAATAATGATGAAGCTTACTCCACATTTCCTGTCCTACCCCATATGCTATTCATTTGCTAATTTTTTTCATTGATTTAATAATACTAACTAAAACACTAAGTTTTAAAATAGAGATCTAAATATAAAAAAACTCGGAAATCATTGGCCAAATTCCATTTGTTTTTGCAAGAATGTGTAGTCAAAAACATATGTATTTAAATATTTATAACTGGAAATTTCATGCCAGTGTACAGTATAGAAACTATATTCTGCTGATGAACTCTTGAACTCAGAATAGTCTTACCTAGATATCTTTCCCAGTAACCAGTGAGCTGAAACTGACTGACACAGTTTGGGTTTAGTTTTGCTTTAATTTAATTTGATCTATCGGCAACATTTAAAATTCAGGCACATTCATACACACTCTGGATTGCTGTTTTTGCTTTTATAAGTTGGATCTGGCCAGCCTAGGACCACCTGGTTTCCAAGTCAGCAATTGGCTCCTCCTGAACAATGCTAACCCCTATGACCATCAATGTTTCTTATCTCCATCAGTCCTCCCTACTCAGTCAGTTTGGTTCAGCCTGATTCATATGGTTGCATAAACCGCCCCATTCCTGAAGACATTTAATTTTGTACTTCTTAGTCCAAGCTGACTTTCTTTCATATAAGCACCACTAAATATAATTTATAACTTATCACTCACAATTATTAACCATAGTTATGTAATTATTCAATAATCAGTCTTTGTTTTCTGCTTTTTCAGCTTTAAAACAAAGGATGCCAGAAGATGCTAAAAAATCTAAGCTGGTTTGACAACCCCTGCAATATCTTTGGATTTTCATATGCAGGTCATAGTGCTTAATGAAAGTGACTAGTCATCCTTGACAGGCTAACAGCCACAAAGGAATGCAAAGAATAAATTAGGTGGCCTTCAGTTTGACAGTATCAATGTATCTTAAGGTTATAACTTTATAACTTCAATTTATATTTTCAAGTGCAACAAAGAAAATAAATTGTTCATGAAAACTTCTAGAAAGCAACAAAAAGAGTTTTCTTGATCAAAGGAAAATTGAAAAGAAGATACAACTTTTAGAGAAAAATGTGGTCTTAGAAAATAATTTTTATTATAAAAGATACTTTTATCATAATGAGTTGAAATGTTACTTAATTCAATAGCCTCTAGTAGACAGGACAATTACTATGAAGTTATCTTTGTATAGCATATACCATTTATTTATAAATTCATTAAATTCATAAATATTGAATATCTACTATGTGTACCAATCATTACAGGGATATGGACCTCAAGTAGCTCACAGTCAAGTAGAAGAAATGAACATGTCAACAAAAATGTGATGAATGGTAACAAATGCTATTACAGGAAAATTACATTGGCAGTTTGTATTGGTTACAATCCAGTTGCAGAGAACAGAATCCATTCTCGCTAAATTAGGCAACAAGAGATTTGCTGGGGTCTGATAGGATAATTTGGACAGCTGAAGTCACAGGCTCCAACTTGAGCTTTTAGAAATAGTTTTCAGAGCTATGGCACAAAACCACAGTGCTAAGGAGCCCTTGCCTTACCTCTTGAATTGGTCTACTGCCCTACAGCGGCTAGCCCACCCTCACAGGGTTTCTGTAGGGTTTTCTATATACAGAATCACTACAAAAAGTGACACTTTACATCTTTTTTCCCAATTTGGATGACTTCAATATCTTTCTCTTACCTGATTGCTCTGGCTAGGACTTCAGAACTATGTTGAATAAGAGTGGTGAGAATGGCCATTTTTGTCTTGTTCCTGATTTTAGCGGAAAAGCTTTTAGTTTTTCACAACATTGAGTATTATATTGGCTGAGGGCTTGTCATATATGGTCTTTATTATGGTGAGATAGTTTTCTTCTATCCCCATTTTACTGAGTGTTTTAATCATAAGTGGATGTTGTCTCATCAAATGCTTTTTCTGCATCTATTGATAAAATCACATGATTTTTATTTTTTGTTTTGTTAATGTGGCATATTACATTGATCTGTTTGCATAACTTGAACCATCCTTGTGCTCCTATAATAAACCCTACTATGAATACAACTGATGTATTATTGTATTCAATTTGTTAGAATTTTGTTTAGGAATTTTGCATTTTTAATTGTCAGAAATATTGGTCTGTGTTGTTTTTTTCTTTTTGTTACCCTTGCTGAATTTTGGTATCAGGGATATGTTGGCCTTACAAAACATGTTACAAAGTGTTCACTCTTCTTCCGTTTTCTGACAGAGTTTGAGAAGGATAGGGAGCACTATGCCTCCATTGGTTCTTTTCCTTTGTTTTTCTGTCTGTTGATTTTTATTTGATGATTATCCATATTTTTTCTTCCATTTTTTCTTTTAGGTTATGTGTCTCAGGTTTGAGCTTTAGTGTGTGGCTACCACTAGGTTTATGAAAAAAGTTTTACATGTATAGCAGTTTTTTTTTAATGCATCTGATCTCCATCTTTCTTTGAAAATATGACCTTTACTCTCACACTTTTAATATTTTGTTGTCACAAATTATCCTTGTTTAGGCTGTAAGTTGTTGGTAATCTTACTTATAGTTTTATGAAATTTTGTTCTTTGTTTCAAGTAGAATAATTCACTTGAGTATTTCCAGCATTGGAGGTCATCCTGTGATAAATTCCCTCAGATGTCTAAAAAGTCTTTATTTCTTCTTTCTATATAAAGTATAAATTTTTTGGGTTTATTATTCTTGGCTGGTAATTTCTTTTTCTCAGTACAGTGGTACCTTGAGATACAAACAGACCAACATACAAATTTTTTTTAAGATACGACCTGCGACTCAGTCTGTATTTTTGTTCGAGATATGAGCGAAAGTCTGAGTTATGAGTCGTGACTCGGGAAGCTGCTGCTAGTTGGTGCATTGGCGCACGGGTCCAGTATCGGCAGTTTTATATACAAGTTGACTGATTTACGAGCTCGGTTACAGAACAAATTAAATTCATATCTCAAGGTACCACTGTAGTTTGAATATTTGGTTCAACTCTTTTTTAGCTTGTAGAGTTTGTGCTGAAAAGTCTAATGATGACCTAATGGGTTTTCCTCTATAGGTTACTTTCTTCTTTTCTTCCCTTTCCCTTCCTTCCTTCCTTCCTTCCTTCCTTCCTTCCTTCCTTCCTTCCTTCCTTCCTCCCTCCCTCCCTCCCTCCCTCCCTCCCTTCCTTCCTTCCTTCCTTTCTTCCTTCCTCCCTCTCTTTTTTTCTTTTGTTCAAGTCTCTTCTTTCCTCTGTATGATTTTTAGATTTCTATCTTCAATATCACTAAGCCATTTCTCAATCTGATCGGCTCTATTTCCTATGCTTACTAGTTTTTGAAAATTTTTTCCTTGTCATTAATTTTTGACAGTTTTGATACAGTGTGCCTTGGTGAAGGCCTCTTTGGATTGAGGCACCTAGGTGTTTGTTTGCTTCTTAGATTTGAGGATCTAGCTCTTTTCATAGGTTTGAGAAGCCCTGATCAACTATTTGTTTGAATAGGCTCTCCATTCCCTTCTCCTCTCTTCTTTTTTTTTTTTTTAATTTATTTCTCCGAAGCTGGAAATGGGGAGAGACAGTCAGACAGACTCCCGCATGCGCCCGACTGGGATCCACCCGGCACGCCCACCAGGGGGCGACCCTCTGCCCACCAGGGGGTGATGCTCTGCCCCTCCGGGGTGTCGCTCTGTCATGACCAGAGCCACTCTAGCGCCTGGGGCAGAGGCCAAGGAGCCATCCCCAGCACCCGGGCCATCTTTGCTCCAATGGAGCCTCGCTGCGGGAGAGGAAGGGGGAGACAGAGAGGAAGGAGAGGGGGAGGAGTGGAGAAGCAGACGGGTGCTTCTCCTGTGTGCCCTGGCCAGGAATTGAACCTGGGACCTCCGCACGCCAGGCCGATGCTCTACCACTGAGCCAACCGGCCAGGGCCTCCTCTCTTCTTTATTCCTATTATTTTTATATTGCTGTTTCTGAAGGAGTCATATAGTTCTCATAGAGTTTATTTATTTATTTATTTATTTTAGTGAGAGAAAGAGAGAGAGAGAGAGGGAGAGAGAAGGAAGAGAGAGATGAGAAGCATTGACTCATAGTTACATCATTTTAGTTGTTCATTCATTACTTCTTGAGCCAAGCCAATGACCCCTTGCTTAAGCCAGAAACCTTGGGCTCAAGCCAGTGACCTTGGACTTTAAGCCAGTTACCCTTAGGCTCAAGCCAGCAACCATGGATTATATTGATGATCCCATGCTAAAGCCAGAAACCTAAAACTAAACCTAGCCAGCTTGAGCTTAAGCCAGAAGAATTCACATTCAAGCTGGCAACCTTGAAGTTTTGAACTCAGGATCTCAGGGCTCCAGGTCAATGCTCTATCCACTGTGCCAGCACTGGTCAGGCTAGTTTTTTTCTCTCTCTCTCTCTCTTTCTTCCCTTTCCCTTCCTTCCTTCCTTCCTTCCTTCCTTCCTTCCTTCCTTCCTTCCTTCCTTCCTTCCTTCCTTCCTTCCTTCCTCCCTCCCTCCCTCCCTCCCTCCCTTCCTTCCTTCCTTCCTTTCTTCCTTCCTCCCTCTCTTTTTTTCTTTTGTTCAAGTCTCTTCTTTCCTCTGTATGATTTTTAGATTTCTATCTTCAATATCACTAAGCCATTTCTCAATCTGATCGGCTCTATTTCCTATGCTTACTAGTTTTTGAACTCCTCTACTGAGTTCTTCATCTCCTGAACTTCTGCTTGATTCTTTTTTAAAGTTTCAATCTCGTTGTAAAGTACTTGTTTTGTTCATTGATTTGTTTTCTGAGCTCATTAAATTGCCTGTCTGTATTTACTTGTATCTCATTGCGTTTTTTCAGAACTGCAATCTTGAATTCTTTGTCATTTATATCACATATTTCCATGTCTTTAAGTTTGTTTTTTGGAGATATTTTATTATTTTGTTTATTGATTTTCAGACAGAGAGAAGAAGAAAGAGAAAGACAGAGAGAAACATCAATTTGTTGTTCTACTTATTTATACATTTCCTGGTTAATTCTTGTATGTGTTCTGCCCAGGGATCGAACCTAAAACCTTGGCTTATTGGGTTGACGCTCTAGCCAACCAAGCAAACTGGTCAGGGCTGGAGATATTTTATTTTCTTTCTTAGCTGCCTCACTACCTTGGTAATTTGTGGTATTTGATGGATTCCTTCTCTGTCTAGACATCTATGGATGAGTGTCACTTCTCTATTAGATTAACAGAAGAGGTCTTTCTATTATTTTCCAGTAAGTAGTGCTGAATTACATTTCTTTTTTAGCTCTGAAATCCCAGTGCTGTCCCTCCTTGCAGCTAGCTGCTGCCATCAGTGTAGCCTCAATGCATCAGAATGTGGTGGGCTGGGGGACCCTGCCAGGCTTCTGGGTTATCTTGTCCTTTTGGTAATGGTGACCTCAGACCTCCACAGCATTGCACCTATTTCCCAACCCGAGAATCAGTCACAGCATACCCTTTGCCCAGGAAAATAAGTGTTTTGTTGCACCAATTCTCAGGTTTGCAGATAATGTACTCCACAACCTGACACCAATTGTGAAAGGAGGTGAACTCTGGGAGGCTCTGGGCTGACAGGTTCCATGACTTTATTTCTCTGTCTGAAATGTGGACTGCACAACAGTGGCACTCCCCTGTGCTGTCTCCTTGCCTAGGTCTCTAGGCTCAGCGGCAGTTTGTACTGCTCACTCCTGCAGGAATGCTCACCCAATCTTTTTGGTCCTCCTGGCTGAAGTAAGTGTCAGCCACAACCTAATTCCACCCCTCCCTAGGCTGAGCCCTGCTGTGAGTTCTCAGGTACAGGACTGTGTCTGCACCTCCTCTCAGCTTTTCACCTTTCTAACCTCCCCCATTCACTCCCACTTGTCCACCTTTAGGTGTTTCAATGCACAGATCTTTCAGGCATTTTTGTACATTGAGAATGAAATCCTTTGTTGAGTTATAGCTGTTCAAATTGTTGAAACTTCAAAGGGAAAGACCAAAGGGATCTCTCACAACATCATTCCTTTCATGTCACCTCATACTCATATTTTAATTAATGACTACTCAAGGAGCCTTCCTATGTTTTAATGTCATGAATAGATAATTCACTCACACTTTCCTCAGTTTTATTTATAGCTTCACTTTTTTATGTTTTAAAACTTTGAGCTATTGGGAACTTATCTTTTTGTTGTCATCCTCCTATTAGTAGTAGTTTCTATACCACTAATTGAATAATTCATTTGGTCTTTGAAAATTTGATATGTCACAATAACCATCAGCTTAATGCTTCTAGGTGCTTAGGGATATAGAAAAAAATTGTTTTTCTGTTTTATTGTCTCAATCCTTTATTCCCCTCAGTATCATACCACCTTCAGTATTTTCAATAAGAATAAAAGAATTTTTCTGGTTGACTGCCTTGAAACACTTATTTATTTAATTATTTATTGTATTTTTTCTGAAGTAAGAAGCAGGGAGGCAGACAGACAGACTCCTGCATGTGCCTGACCAGGATCTACCCAGCATGCCCACCGGGGGGTGATGTTCTGCCTGTCTGGGGCATTGCTCCATTGAAACCAGAGCCATTCTGACACTTGAGGCAGAGGCCATGGTGCCATCCTCAGTGCCTGGGGAAACTTTTGCTTCAATGGAGCCTTGGCTGTGGGAGGAGAAGACACACACACACACACACACACACACACAGAGAGAGAGAGAGAGAGAGAGAGAGAGAGAGAAGAGGGAGTGGGATGGAGAAGCAGATGGGCATCTCTCCTGTGTGCCCTGGCTGGGAATCGAACCCAGGACTGCCAATACTCTACCACTGAGCCAACTAGCCAGGGCCCTTATTTCTTTATTTATTCAATTTGTTTTATAGTTATGACTCCCTAGAGGTAAGAGTTGGGTGAATATTTGACTTTTTCTATATAAGCTATCTTATTGAATTGCTTAATTTATTCCTAATCATAACACTTACATGGAAGTATGAATTATCTAATACTGTAGATAAAAAAAGAAAACTTTAAAAGAGGTCAAACATATGGTACAAAGTCACATAAATAACTAGTGGCACAGCTGAGAATCAAACCTATGTGTATCTGATTCTAAAACCAATACTTTCCCCACAACTCTACATTTTTGACATCCTGTGTTAGATCAAACACAGACAATGACAGGATTATTTCCCAGAATTAAGCATCACACTGAGAGCTGGACTTTAAGGTAGAATGCCGAATATTATAAGGGAGATATGTATAACAGGCGTGGAATAGTAAATCTCAAACAGAAGAAAGATTAGTGTATTTAGGTTGGTATATGAAATATGTAAAGGCACAAAGAAGAAATAAAAGACTAAAAATGAAGTTTGGGTCAGATGGTAGAAAGTTTGATTACCTGGCTAGAGAGTTTGTGATATATTTATGGTCTCATTAGAAGAAAATTTTTCTTATTTTGCCATTGTATGTGCTTTTTTAATTTGATGAGGGGAAGAGTCAGAAAAATATTTCCCTCAGAGCTATTTCACCCCACTGAATTTTCTGTTGTCATGAATAAATTTCATAAGAACATAACAAACCCCATCTGTTTACATGTTGTCAAGGACTGTTATGTGCTACAATGGCTGAGATGAATAGCTCCGTACAGCCTGCAAAGCCTAAAACTCTGTCCTTCATAAAAAAGCTTGACAACCCTTGCACTAGGGTGTGTTCTCAAAACCTTAATATAGTTGACTTGCATAATCAGATCAATTTGTTTATATGAACAAACTGCCAGGTAAGAACTTATTGATTCAACATTAATTTTTTGATTCTTCAACTCATGTCACCATCTAAAAATGCTTGAGGCAGGTTTATATTAAAATGTGCTCTTATTTGATTTTATTGTTATATGATGGTACCACTTAAGACATTTTATATAAATAAAAGAAAGATTGAAACATAAATTGATCAGTGAAATAATTATAATGCCTAGATAAGTCACAAAATACCCTGAAAAACAGTCTATTAAAATTTACAGTAATATGAAAAATTTTACAAATAACTCAAAGGATATACCAAGAATAAAAAAAGCAAGAGTCTAATATAATTAGAAAATAATACTGCCTACAATATGCAAATTAAGTTATTCTTTAATAAGAGGAGGCTGACTGGACATTAATGATACTGGTTATTTACTTGGATTTTTATTATTAAAACACTGAGCCATTAATTAATTAAAATACATCTGTGAGCTGTGTTCCAGAGAACACATGCCCTATTCCAGAGAAATGTGTGCCTGCTGGGGACCAAAAAACCAACAGGGTTTTTGGAGTTTAGATTTTTGAGGGACAAAAGTGTGGGGAATTGGCTGTAAGCTGATGGTCTGCCCAACCCCCCACCTCACTTGCCTGATTAGGTTGCAAAAGGCTGTTAAGCTGTGGTGCTGGATTGTTTACACTACTCCTCATGTTCCCCAGAAAGACTGGCGGCAAATTTCTTCTATCCTTTGTTTGGTGTAAAGTTAAGATACGCTAATTGCCTCACTTTGCCCTATAAATAAACCAAGATGCAGTTTTGGGGCATGCTTTGTTCTTGCCAGCAGCAATTATAGGGCTCTCCCAATCCCATATTTTCTTAATTCCATGTATTTTCTTAATTCCACACCATTCCCACTCAGGACCTGAAATTACTAGCTGCGCTGGTTTGTGGCATGTGCCCAGATATAAAAATATAGTTACTCTGTTATACCATTTCATTACAGAAATACTGCTCTTTTTGTTAACACATCACCATTATATTTATTATTAACACATCATTATATTATTTTTAGATAAATACACCCAAATAAAATGGATAGACTTCTCAAAAAGAAGCATGATATTGAAGAATTCGATTCTGGAAGTGAGCAAAAGTTAAGTGTAAATAAAATAAGACTTGAAGACTGATGGGCAGAATTTAATTTATAGCATTTTCCATCACTTACCACTGAACAATATGACTGGATTAGAAACCATGGAAGTTTCAAGTGATTTTGGTTTAACATTAACAGAAGAAAAAGAACTGGCAGCTATATCCACTGATCGTGGATTATTGATTAAACATAATTGTCTCTTGAAGCCTTTTCGATTTCTGTAGAAGAATATATGGCAATATCTAAAAAAGCTTTGAATATTTTACAACAATTTCCAGCATCCTATGTACATGAATTAGGATTTTCTACCCTCAGCACAATTAAGAGTAAAAAGAGAGGAATTCTTTAATGTATTGACAAGGAAATGAGAGTTTGCCTTTCAAATATATGCCCAAACATTGAAGAAATCACTAGAACACATCAGGCTTATATTTCTCATAAACACAAGAATGAAAAAACTTAACACATTCATGCTGGGACCTGCTGAATTTACTAAATCTTACTAAGAGTGTATCTATACATATAAAAAGATAACTTTTTTGTTGTTTTTTTATTTTCTAACCCAGGGGTCCCCAAACTACGGCCCGTGGGCCGCATGCGGCCCCCTGAGGCCATTTATCCGGCCCCCCCTGCACTTCTGGAAGGGGCACCTGTATCATTGGTGGTCAGTGAGAGAAGCATAGTTCCCATTGAAATACTGGTCAGTTTGTTGATTTAAATTTACTTGTTCTTTATTTTAAATATTGTATTTGTTCCTGTTTTGTTTTTTTACTTAAAAATAAGATATGTGCAGTGTGTATAGGGAATTTTTCATAGTTTTTTTTATAGTCCAGCCCGCCAACGGTCTGAGGGACAGTGAACTGGCCCCCTGTGTAAAAAGTTTGGAGACCCCTGTTCTAACCCCTTTTTTTTATGAATTTTAAAAAGTATAACAAAAAGTGTAACATAAAAATGTTTTTTAATGTCAGAATAAATTTAATTTTGTTGTATTATTTTGTTTAATTACCATAAAAGCACTCTTGGACTTTATATATTTTTCTTTAATATTTGACTTAATTATTATATTTCTCAGAAATTTGTATATAATGCACCTACAATTATTTATAGGATTTTAAATATGCTCACTTGAAAAAGTTTGAGAACCACTGCCTTAGAGCAAGGCTTCTCAACCATGGTACTATTGACATTTGGGGCTGACAGCTCTTGGTTGTGTGGCTAGCCTACATATTGCAGGATATTTTTCTAGCACCTTCAGCTTCTACCCACTAGATAGCAGTAGCAAAGCCCCTCTTTCTACTAGTGACAACCAAAAATGTCTCTAGCATTGCCATGTCTCCATGTCATTGAGGGCATATTGACCTGGCCAAGTTAAAAACCACTGCCCTAGACAAAGATTGAGATAGAATATGTATACCTTATCATCTAGTTAGTAATTAAAACCATGCTTTAAATATGCAGCCTATTGCTATTAGTTCTGGTATGTTTTCTTGAGAATTATATTTATTTATTATTTTTATGGGAAAAAATATAAAGACTCAAATATTTATTCTTCAAATTAAACTATCTTTATCATTTGGCTCTGCCATTTACTAGCTGTATGACTTGATAAATTATATGATACCTAGGAGCTTCATGTTTCTTGTAATGGGCATAGTTTATGTAAGGTATTTAACACTATGCTGGTTATAGAATAAGTAATTAATAAGTTTTGGGTTATTATGGATGATTATATAAAATAGCATCATGATTTAAAATAATTTTTCCTTCCCTTTGGAGAAATTTTATATTTACATCCTATAGATTTTCTGTATGACTTGCTCAGGCCAATAAATTGTGAGTGAAAGTGGCCACTTTCAAGAAGCTTTAAGAACTATTGTATGGTTCTATGCTCTTCCCCTGAGTCTCTCTTGAAACCAGCAATATTTCAGATGGGGCTATTCCTTTATCCTAGGTCTCAGAATGATATAAGGAGCAGAGCCACAGCCAACCTGTGGTATATGTATTACTTGAGCTAGAAATAAAGTTTGGTTGTCCAATATGAATGAGTGCTTTTTTGTTTTGTTTTGTTTTGTTTTGTTTTTAATTACAGTCTAACTTAGCCTGAGCTAATTGATAAATAACTTACCAAATATTTCTTGATCACAACAAATGCAAGACATTCTGGTATGGATAAAGAGACCAGCAAAACTTTCCATTGCTGTTTTAAAATATAGACAGTGATAGAAAATGAATCTATAGTAGACTCATTTCTTCATTATTTAAAATCTCCCTATTTGGGATTCATGAGGTATCGTGGTCATTTTTTTCATTGGGTTAAAATAAATTTATTCGATTGAAAATAATGCCATCTTTTATGGATTTCCTGAAAGCTGTTTCTTGCTACAGAACACATTCCTACCTGATAAATTTGGATACTCAGTTTTGTCTAACAATAATGTATCCATCATCACCATCTTCATAATTATTATTGTTATACATCAAGTGGTTCTGCTCTCATAACTACACTATAAGATATAGTCTCACCAATCATAACTGTGACAACTGCTAAAAGACACATGTATAGTCAGTCACACTGTCTAATTTTGTAGGCATGAGCCACATGTAAATATAAATGTAAATTAAGTTAAAATTAATAAAATTTAAAATTTAGTTTCTTTGTATCAGTAGGCACATTTCAAGTGCTCAAAGCTACATTTGCCAAGCAGCTATCATATTGCACTATGCTGGAGATACAGAATGTTTTCATCAGGACAGTGCTGCTCCGTAGTAAAGACATGCAAGAGGGAAACACTTCTACCAAACTGCATAATGCCTGGCAGCGTCTAACTCAGGGAAAAGCCACATTCTGGAGTTCTTTTAAAAGACTAGTAGTTTATCGATCTCTTTTTGTTGTAACCCGCATATTTTATCTCTTCACTGACAAATTTTATACGTAGGATGGGAACAATAATGAACAAATTAAAAATAGTGACTCTAAATTTGTCTAAAACTCAATGGAATCACCTACAAACTTTGATCCTCTATTGCTACTACAAAATTCAAGTAAAGATATAAAATAAACAAGGCAGCAGCCTCTCAGAGATTTATTGCCACTTTCTGTGCCAACCATTCTATAAAATATTAATGAGGACATTTGCGGTAATAAATGTTAATACATTCTCTTGATCATGTGAACACTGTCAGATGATTCTTTATGGTGACATTCAGTAGTGGAAAGATTTTATTAAAACAATATATTTATTTTTAGGAAGCTAAAAATAATACTTAAGTTGATATCTGCAGTTTTTAATAGTTTCCTACTGATTTTTTTAATTAGAGAAAGCTAATAGTTTACACCAGAAAGTGTTTGAAACCAGGTACCAAAGTACTAGGTCCATGAAGTACTTACGTCTTGCTGTCTCTTCTCCATGATAACATTGCTAGGATCAGGAAAGACTAAAAAACATTTTATAGGCCTTCCGTATAAGACTAAGAGATATACTAATCCATGTTAGTTAATTTAGTGAATATGATTTAAAATATGGCATTACTCAATATGTGATATTAAGAGACAGATCAAGAAAGTCTCTGATATACTAAAACCAACTAATCTTCATACATACAAAAACATATACTCATGTGAGAAATAACTGAATGGATACTTTCTTTTTCTACCCCTTGATGTAACAACTACGGTCTATATAATCTATGTGATATTTCTTGGACCACTCAAAAAGTGAAAGCATAATTTTGAAATTGATTTTTTCACCAATCTGTAAATTATGAGACTATTGATAAGTGTGTGATTTAACTATTATGATCTTTGCAAATACCAAATGAATTTGCCTCCTACAAGGTTTAATAACTTTGTTTGCTATTTCTGTTTAGGGTTATTATAATGTAAAGTTACCTTTTTCTGGAAATTAAGTAGTAGAGTAGAGAGAAATGCTCTCTGGCAATCCAGAGTAAGATTCACAATTCTAAACCAATGATTCCCATAAAGTTGTGAAGGAATGCCAAGAATATTATTTTAAGACCTCAGCTTGTATGGCACAATTCATTTATTCAGAAAATATTTATGGAGTACCTTTCTCAGGTAAGTCTTTGTGCTGCATACTTTGAGGGACAAAAGAAGAGTTAAAAATGAAACAAAACAATTCAACCATTAGTTTGTAGTGCCTAGTGGAGACACTGTATTCTGGCAGCATACTGGTATCTGCCGGGAAGCTGTATGGCCTGAATGTTTGTGTTCCTCCAAAATTCAAGCTGAAGCTTTATCTCCCAATGTGATGGTGTTTGGAGCCAGGGTCTTTGGGAGGTAACAAGGGTTAGGTGAGGTCATTACAGCAGAGCCCTTAAGGTGGGTGCCCTTATAAGAGGAGACACCTGAGAGCTTGCTCTTTCTTCACCCCTCCCCACTCCTTATGTGGGAATGCAGAGAAGAGGTCACATGAACACAAAGTAAGATGGTGGCCATCCATGAGCAAGGAGAAGAGGCCTCAGGATGAAATCTACCTTGCTGAAACCTTTCTCTTGGTCTTTCCCATCTCCAGAATGGTAGGAAGGTAAATTTATGTTACTTAAGCCACCTGCTCTCTGGCGTTTTGCTGTAGCAGCCTATGACTAATCCAGAAGCTAAAAGAAATTTAAAAAGCCAGACAAAAAAAATCTCAAACCCAATTCTGCTTCCAGGTATTCTTATTTAGTTGGACTGGTCCTCAGGGTATTATGTTTTAGAAGTTCTTCAGGTAAATTTATTGAACAGCCAGGTTTGGAAAGTACTGTCTTTGGGAAGGTATCTCAATGTTTTTCATTTTGTTTTGTTTTGTTTTCACCCATGAAGTCCTGGGAGTTATAGCCCTCCCAAAAGATGCTTCTTTCAGTAAAGTTACTCTGCATAAGGAGAGGGGTGAACACAACTTAAGATGCTTTAAAGAAGCTAGCTAGACTGATGTTTTCTTTCTACTGTCCTCTCATTGAGGATCGTTGTGTAATATAAAGAGCTATGAGGGCAGAAAATAAAGATGTTATTTTTACAATGTAACACTGGTGGCCGAGGCCAGGCAAGTGTTACTGCCTGGTGGACTCAGGCAGACAGTAGAGGAACTGCAGAGCTGGAAAGAGTTGGGTCATTACCATTTAATAAAGTCTCGCAATGGTGGACAAGCACATAGACAGGGAAAACCTCCTTTCAGGCAAACAAACATCAAAAACAACCTCTAACAGTGGTGGGCAGGCAATCCACAATCTGTAATCCACTCTGCGCGCAAGCACTCACAGCCTTACATAAAGCATACACACATGGCGCTGCCATGTGCTCACGCACTAATCAAGCAAAGTGCTTGTAACCAGTAAACCAGAGAGCAAGCCTAACACAACTGTTTTCTCAACACATGACAAGCAGGCTTTTTGAGACAAAAATTGTTACTTTGATGCTCAGTTGATAAATATTGGCCTTGTATTTAGTGGGAAGCAAGTCTACTTTATTCTACATGAACTCTTTTTATTTCTCCAACATTCTCAGGTCAGAACTAGAATCTTTGGGAGATTTGTAGAAAAGCTATGTTGAAAACATAGAACTCTCAGAAAGTGCACTTTCTCAGCAGGAACAATACTTTCTTTTTTGGGAAGTCCTGCAAATCTTTGCAAAACTGTAAGGAGAATGGGAGGTCTTAGCATGCAGGTGCTGCTTAAACAGGAATTGGGGATTACTTGTATGACTAGATCTTTTTAGTCATAGCATTTTAAAATTCTGGACATACAGTCATTCATATTTTGTCATTTATATTTTGTGTGAATATTTAAGCTCAAATGCCCATATAGATGATAATAACAACTTGGATATTAAAGTCTAAGTGGCCATTTAGCAAGCTTCAATGTCCGAAGTTAGTGGAGAAGTTTCTTAATTTGCTCACTTGAGTCTAAGAGTAGGAAAAAGGAAAGAGAATGGTTAAGTGATGAGAGTGACCAAAGCACTCTGATTTTTAACATGGTGCAGAGGGTCTAATATTCAGTGGTAAATGGGTAAGTAAACTGGAGCTTTGGTTAAAATGTAAAGCTTCCCCCATCTCCTCCCAGAGTCTTCAGTCAGGTCCATGCATGTTTCCCTGTGTTTTTGATCAATCTATGGGAAACAAACTGGATCCCATATTTAGGTTAAGGCCAAAATGTAACTATAGGATATAAAGTGAAATTCAAAAATTTAGAAAACACTAAAATAAAATAAAATACAGAACTAAGCCCTTGTAAATATACAGAAAATTGGAATAAGAATTTCTTCTTAGGATAGAGAATGGAATTTTAAGATTGTTTTATCTAGATTATATGAGTCAGGTGAGTAAAAGTAATACTGTTTTCTGAGGAACACTCTAATGGGGAAAAATGTGCTTTTTAAAAAAATGAAGTCTCATTTTTAAGGAACTTGGCCTGCTATTATTGAACAAAGTAAAATGATCCCATTTCCCATATGAACTCAGGTCTCATTTCAGTATTTCAGAAACAAATACTTAATAAAACAAAATTTTAGGAATTCAATTATTCAAGAGACTTTATGCGGCCCTGGCCGGTTGGCTCTGTGGTAGAGTGTCGGCCTGGCGTGCGGGGGACCTGGGTTCGATTCCCAGCCAGGGCACACAGGAGAAGCGCCCATTTGCTTCTCCACCCCCCCTCCTTCCTCTCTGTCTCTCTCTTCCCCTCCCGCAGCCAAGGCTTCATTGGAGCAAAGATGGCCCGGGCGCTGGGGATGGCTTTTTGGCCTCTGCCCCAGGCGCTAGAGTGGCTCTGGTCGCGGCAGAGCAACGCCCCCGGAGGGGCAGAGCATCGCCCCCTGGTGGGCAGAGCCTCGCCCCTGGTGGGCGTGCTGGGTGGATCCCGGTTGGGCGCATGCGGGAGTCTGTCTGACTGTCTCTCCCCGTTTCCAGCTTCAGAAAAATGCAAAAAATAAAAAAATAAAAAAAAGAGACTTTATGAACCTGCGTAAAACCTTTACATTGTAGAATTAGTAAATTGTGTCCCGTAGGGTTATAAGATGAAGAATGCTCTCTGTCAAACCTTTCTCTCTCCCTTAGGTACAAGCAATCAACACAAAAGTTTTTACAGGTTACAAACTTTAAAGCAGTGGGTGTCAGTATGTGGTGGTGGTGCATGGGTCACCTTCAGCAACATCACCTTAATCTTGTTGGGAATGCTAATGCTAATCACTTACCCACATAGACCCAGGGAACCAGAGACTCTGGGGTGGGTTTAGTAGTCTGAGCTTAAACAAGCTCTGCAGGTGATTTGCTTGCAGGCTCTGATATGAGAAATATTCATTTAAAATAACATCAGCTCTGGGAAAGTGCAGGCATTGCTATAGAAACAAATTGATAACACCTATAAATAATAGGAGTGATGATAATAAGTTTGCAGAACTCCTTGTGACAAACACTGGGCTTTATAAACGTTAATGAGGGACATTCTAGCTGCCACTGATTAAGAGTACAGTTTCTAGAGAATGATTGTTTAGGTTGAATTCTTGCCCTTAAAATTTAAGAGTGCTATGGCTGAAAGTAAATTTCTTAAATTCTTTGTGCCTTGATTTCTTCATCTGAAAAATACCTAACTCAAAGAGTCATGGGACCTGACAGGAGGTGGTGTAGTAGATAGAGCATGGGACTAGGATGTGGAAAACCCAGGTTCAAAACCCTGAGGATACCAGCTTGAGTGCGGGCTTATCTGGTTTGATCAAGGCTCACCAGCTTGAGCCCAAAGTTGCTGGCTTGAGCAAGGGGTTACTTGCTCTGTTGCAGCTCCCCCCCCCCATCAAGGCACATATGAGAAAGCAATCAATGAACAACTAAGGAAACTAAGAAGCCACAACGAGAATTATAAAGTAAACATAAGAGGGGGCAACATGGTGATGGAATAGGCAGAAGTACCAACTTCCACCTCCCAGAACCAAAGTGGATTACAACTTAATTTTAAGAACCATCATCTGGAAAAACCAACTTTGCACTAAACTAAGAAGACTTTTTAACCAAGGAACACCGAAGAAGCCACACAGAGACTGGTAGGAAAAGCAGAAATGTGGAGAGGGCTGCCCAGCTCCCAGGAGTGAATGGCAGCCCAGAGAGACTCGTGTGTCAGGAAGTGAGTTTAGCCAAGAAGGGACGGCCCTGGGCCCTAGGAACAAAGCCCCAGCCTGCAGCCCCAGAGCGTAGAAGAAACGTATGGACAGTATATAGATGCGAAACAAGTCAGGATACTGTTTGTGAGAGACAGATTTCTCAGACCCAGGATTCTTCTTAAAGGAACCACACAAAAAACCTCTTTCACCACCTCTCACCTGGGGTTCTGGGGGATGGGAGAGAAGGGAGGACCAGAGTAGCAGGAAAAGAGTGTAATCTAGGAGGCACAGGGAGAAACACTTTGAGGGACAGCCACCCTAACCTCTGACTAAGTCACTCCCCAAATCTGAAGTGACTATTTCCCCTGGAACCAGCAATACCAGCAAAGGGAAGCATGACACCAGCCAAACAAGCTCTTCTGTGGCACTCAGAGCAGTCACTTAGAAGGAGGGAGCCTTAAGGAATACAGTATTAAGTGCGAGAGTCTGAGATGCTATGCCCCCCAAACACACTGCTGAGGGCTAGCTGAAGAGTGGGTGGTGGTGGGATGCAGAAACGCAGTCCCATCAGCAGGGGCAGAAGCACGGCCAGCCATGATTGAGGCCCAGCATGAACTCAATTTTTCCCTATGGGAACAGAAGGGGCGCATGGAAGTGGTCCGGCTCGCTGCAGGCCTGCCTGCAATCCCGCCCACAGGGGAAAGGCGAAAGCCTGGGATCTGCAGAGATACAGAGCTGAGCACAGGCACGCAGCCCTGCCCGGCCCACAGAGTCGGGGCTTACAGCCTGACCCGTGAGCACAACTCTGCCTGTGGGGGCAGGGCAAAAGCCTGGGAACAGGTGGAGACCCACAGCTGAGCACAGGCATGCAGCCATGCCCAGCCAGTGGAGCCGGGGCTTGCAGCCCTACATGCAACTGCAACTCTGCCTGCGGGGCAGGGCAAAAGCCCTGGAATAGGCAGAGACCTGCGGCTGAGCAAAGGTGCTCACCCCTGCCCATGGTGCCGAGGCTTGTGGCCCCGGGCGTGGCATGCAGCCCCTCCCACAGCGGTGGGGCAAAGACCAAGGCTTATAGACCCGGGCCCGTGAACACAGCCCCTCCTGTGGAGGAGAGGCGAAAACCACAGCAACAGTGGCAGCCAGCTGGCACCGGCACAACCCATACCCAAACACCTGAGGCAGAGGCAGAGGTGGTGGTGGGCCTGCAGACAGACCACACCTAGGGAACACAGAGGCCACACCCATTGGACTCCAGTGGCCACACCCTTCCTATACACAGACCAAATGGGAAGGCAGAGAAATGCAACCAATTGAATCAAGAGAAATCCCCCCAAAAGGACTTGAATGAGTCAGATATAACCAAATTAGCAGATGCAGAGTTTAAAATAATGATTGTTAGGATGCTCAAAGATCTTAGAACAACAATAGATGATTATAATGAACAACTAAATAAAGAGATAAAAAGTATAAAAAGGACATTGAAATAATAAAAAAGAATCAGTCAGAAATGACAAACACAATATCAAAAATGAAGACCATAATGGAAGGAATTAAAAGTAGGATGGATAAAGCTGAGGATCAAATCAGCAAGTTAGAGGACAAGATAAACAAAGGCACAGAAGCAGAGAATCAAAAAGAAAAGACACTCAAAAAGTCTGAGGAAACTCTAAGAGAGTTCTGTGAAAACATAAAGAGAAATAACATCCTCATCATAGGGATTCCTGAAGAAGAAGAGAAAGAACAAGGGACAGAGACTTTGTTCAATCAAATTGTAGCAAAAACTTTCCTAAATTGATGCAGAAAAAAGTCACACAAGTTCAAGAAGAGAAACCCAAAGAAATCTACACTAAGACACATCATAATTAAAATACCAAAGCTAAGTGATAAAGAGAAAATATTAAAAGCTGCTAGAGAAAAAAAGGCTATCCCCTACAAAGGAGCCCCCATAAGGATGACATCCCACTTCTCAACAGAAACACTTGAGGCCAGGGGGGAATGGCAAGAAATATTCAAAGTAATGCAGAACAAGAGCATACAACCAAGACTTCTTTATCCGGCAAGCCTATCATTTAAAATTGAAGGAGAAATAAAAAGCTTCCTAGACAAAAAAACCCTCAAGGAATTCATTACAACCAAACCAATGCTACAAGAAATGTTAAGGGCCCTGTGGTAAACAGATCAAAGGGAGAAAAGAATACAAAAGAGGAATACAGCTTTAAAGAATAAAATGGCAATAAACAACTACATATCAATAATAACCTTAAATGTAAATGGATTAAATGATCCAATCAAAAGACATAGAGTAGCTGTGTGGATAAGAAAAGAGGACTCATACATATGCTGTCTACAAGAGACACAGAGTGACGTCAGAGAAATGGTGCCGTGAAGAGTGCTCCCAATACCTCTCCCTGAAACTTCAACAAATTCAACAACTAGAGAGAGAAAAACAATCTCAGGAGCATCTGAAATACACATACATTAAATAAAGGTACAATTGGGTGAAAAGGTGGCTGAATATATAATCCACTGTGAAGGAAATAAGACAGAGAACAGAGTATTCCACTTTTCTCACTGGCCTGAGCAAGGGCTGCTTTCACTTGGAACTGAGAGGAAGGGAGGACTGGGGTGCGGAAAGAACAGAGACGTTCAAGCCAAAGAGAGAGTGTGCATTTGGCTCAGCCCACACAGAGCTAATGACAGTGGCAGACCCCAGCAGAGGTGGGTGGGCAGTTGCCTTGTTTACTCCCGGTATCCCAGTCGGCGACTACAGGCAGTGTGAAGTGGATCCACCTGGCGCTTCAGGTGTGGGTGCCCACATTTCTGGACAGAGGGGCAGGGTCAGAGACTGTCAGTAGTGGCCCTCTGTGTGGGCTGTGAACAGAGTTCCTGAATAATCACAGCTTCCCAAACAACAGCACATGGAAAGAGTATGGAAGGCAGCTTTCCTACACCCGGACATGTCTGGGTGCGGCACCTCCACCAGCCATACAGGCTAACAAAGCACACTCTTGAGGAAGAGAACTGTGGAAGTGGTGGGGGGAAGGGCGCGGAGGCAGCTTACTGACAGACTATTAAGAGCAGACCTGCAGAGTGCTGAGGCATACTAGACATGCCCAGAGGCTCATAGAAAGAAACCTGAAAAACAGTTGGCTCCCAGCCCTGCCTAAATACACTGGTGACTCTGGCTGGCAAAGCCTTACCCAGAACCCTGCGTTGAGTGAGGATAGAAGGGGGATTTGGCAGCTCCTAGAGCCTCTTGGTCTCCAGGCAGTGGCTGGGGCAACTTCACAGCTGCGTTACCAGGCTGCTGGTACAGGAAGGAGATATTTGGGGAGAGGCCCTGGGAAAATGGACTCTCCCATTGTTGGAGCCTGAAAACACTAACAAGCCCCACCTACCAATGGCACTGAGGCCTAGTTTGTGTCATCACCATAGTGACACAACAGCAAATCTCTGCCTAAAAGTGCCAGAGGGGCAGAACCTGGGGTATAGTGCCACCAGCCAAAAAGAGAGAAAAGAAAGAAAAAGGAAGAAGATAACTTCTCAAAATCAGGGAAAATCCAGTCTTTATAATTTTTTTCTACTATTTTTTCTTTTTCTTTTCCTTCCACCTTGGTCATTTTATCCTTTTTCTGTTTTATTCTTTTCTTTTCATTTTGAACTTTATTACCCATAGGTGTTACATTTTCCATTCTTTTTTTTTATGAGTATTACATTCCAAAAAATGTAACTCAATTTTTTTTCTCTCTCTCTCTTTTTGTTTCTTCTTTTCTCTTTTACGTTTTCTCTCATTCGAATTTCACCCACAAACATATTAGTTTATTCTGGATTCAAATTTTTACCTTGTGCCATTTTGTGTGTTTTTTATTTTTCTCTTTAGCATTTCCTCCAACTCCAGCTCTCCATTCTATAGTTTTTATGCCACTTAATACAATAGAATATTTATTTTTTTACTGTATTTTTTCTCTTACACTACATATTTCTCTTATTTGACCATCATTTACAAACAAATTATTTTATTCTTGATACAATTTTTTTCCTTGTGGCATTTTGTGGGTTCTTGCCTGTTTTTTGCATTTTTGTCATCTCCCCCCAACTCAGGCCATCCGTTCTATGTATTTTTGTTCCACTTAACACAATAGAATTTTCATTTTTTCACTGCATTTTCTCAAAAAAAATTTTTTGAGAAACTCTTATTAGTGTTATTAACAATACCACTCTCGCCTGACCAGGCAGTGGCGCAGTGGATAAAGCATCAGACTAGTAAGTGGAGGACCCAGGTTCAAGACCCTGAAGTTGCCAGCTGGAGTTGTAGGCTAATCTGGCTTGAGCAAAAAGCTCACCAGCTTGGACCCAAGGTCGCTGACTCCATCAGAAAGAGCAACATAAGAATAATGAGTATATCAGAAGGAGAAGAGAAAGAAAATGGAAAGGAGAACATGTTCAAACAAATAATAGATGAGAACTCCTCATGCCTGTGGAAAGAACTAAACCATTGAATTCAAGAAGCAAACAGAACACTGAGTTATCTTAACTCTAACAAACCTACTCCAAGGTACATCATAATAAAATTGGCACAAACCAATGACAAAGAAAAAATTCTCAAGGCAGCCAAACAAAAGAAGAATAAAACATATATAAAAAAAAGGCCCATTAGATTATCAACAAATTTCTCAGCAGAAACTCTACAAGCTAGAATAGAGTGGACCCCAATATTTAAAATTCTGAAAGAGAGGCACTTCCAGCCAAGAATAATACACCAATCAAAGTTATCCTTCAAATATGAAGGAGAAATAAAAACATTCACAGATACAGAAAAGATGAGAAAATTTATCACCAGAAATCCCTCATTTCAGGAAATACTAAAGGAGGTTTTTCGACCAGACACAAAGAACAAAAAAATCCCAAAATTACAAGTAAAAGCTCCATCAAGATCACAATAAAAACCATATTAATCTGTGACAACAAAAACAAAAATGGGGAGAGGACAAAGATTAACAGTGTAGAAAGGAAGATGCAATTCAGAAACACTCATGAGATAATGTACTACAATGAACATGATATATATCCTTTCCATTACTTAATGGTAATCACCCCTGCAAAAACCACCACAGAAGCACATGGCTTGAAAAAAGAAGTAACAGAGAAAAGAAGTATGAAATTACAACCAAACAAAAACAAATGATAGAAAAATAAATGAGAAGAACCAAACAAGATACAAAACTATCAGAAAGTAATATATAAAAATGGCAATAGGAAACCCTCAAATGTCAATAATTATACTAAATGTAAATGGATTGAACTCACCAGTGAAAAGACACAGAGTAGCAGAATTGATTAAAAAAGAAAATCCAACTGTATGCTGCCTACAAGAAACACATCTAAGCTACAAGGATAAAAACAAATTCAAAGTGTAAGGTTGGAAAACAATACTCCAAGCAAAGAACATCCAAAAAAAGGAGGTGTAGCAATTCTCATATCTAAAAATGCTGACTACAAGACAGCAAAAGTAATCAGAGACAAAAACAGTCATTTCATAATGATTAAGAGGACATTGAATCAAGAACACATAACACTTCTTAATATACAGTGTGTCCGTAAAGTCATGGTGCACTTTTGACTGGTCACAGAAAAGCAACAAAAGATGATAGAAATGTGAAATCTGCACCAAATAAAAGGAAAACCCTCCCAGTTTCTGTAGGATGATGTGACAGCATGTGCACATGTGCATATGATGACGTAACACCGTGTATACAGCGGAGCAGCCCACAGCCATGCCAGTCGAGATGTGGACAGTACAGAGGAAAGTTCAGTGTGTTCTGTGGCTCGTTAAATTTGAACTTGTGACCAAAGTGCAACGTGAATATCAGCGCGTTTATAACGGAGTGCCACCACATAGGAATAACATTACTCAGTGGGATAAGCAGTTGAAGGAAACTGGCATTTTGGTGGAGAAACCTTGTTCTGGTAAGCCATCAGTCAGTGATGAGTCTGTAGAGGCTATAGGGGATAGCTACCTAAGAAGCCCTAAAAAAATCTGTGCATGAGCCCACATCGAACTGCACTAAATAGGTATGAAACTGGGAGAGATTTCCTTTTATGCAGATTTTACATTTCTATCATCTTTTGTTGCTTTCCTATGACCAGTCAAAAGTGTGCCATGACTTTATGAACACACTGTATATGTACCAAACCAAGGAGCACCAAAATATATAATACAGCTACTGACTGACCTAAAAACAAAAACTGACAAAAATACAATCATACTTGGAGACATCAATGCACCACTGACGGCTCTAGATTTTTCATCCAAACGCAAAATCAATAAATAAATATTGGCCTTAAATGAAACACTAGAACAATTGGATATGATAGACATCTACAATATATTTCAACCCCAAGTCCCAGAGTATAAATTTTTCTTAAGTGTACATGGAACATTCTCAAGAATTAACCATATGTTAGGCCACACAAATAACATCAACAAATTCAGAAAGATTGAAATTATACCAAGCATATTTTCTGATTATAAAGCTTTGAAACTAGAATTCAACAGCAAAAAGGAGGTAAACAAACCCACAAAAATATGGAAACTAAACAACATACTTTAAAAAAATGAGTGGGGCAAAGATAAAATAAGTGCAGAGATCAAAAGATACATGCAGACAAACGAAAATAACAATGCAACATATAGAATCTCTTGGTTGCAGCAAAAGCAGTAATATGAGGGAAGTTCATATCACTAAAGGCCTGTATGAACAAACAAGAGAGATCCCAAGTAAACCACTTAACTTCACAACTTAAAGAACTAGAAAAAGAAGAACAAAGACAACCCAAAACCAGCAGAAGAAGGGAAATAATAAAAATCAGAGCAGAAATAAATGAAATACAGAACAGGAAAACTATAGAAAAAAGTAATAAAACAAGGAGCTGGTTCTTTGAAAAGATCAACAAAATTGACAAACCCGTGGCAAAACTCACCAAAAAAAAGAAAAAAGAAAAAAAGAAAAGATTCATATAAACAAAATCTAACATGAAAGAGGAGAAATCACCACAGATATCATAGATATACAAAGAATTATTGTAGAATACTATGAAAAACTATATGCCACCAAATTTAATATAGAAGAAATGGATAAATTCCTAGAACAATACAATCTTTCTAGGCTAAGTCACAAAAAAGCAGAAAGCCTAAACAGACCCATAAGCAGGGAGGAAATAGAAACAACTATTAAAAATCTCCCCAAAAATAAAAGTCCAGGGCCAGACAGCTATACTAGTGAATTTTATCAAACATTCAAAGAAGACTTTGTTCCTATTCTACTCAAAGTCTTCCAAGAAATTGAAGAAGAAAAATACTGCCAAACACATTTATGAGGTCATAAGCCATAACCCTCATACCAAAACCTGTCAAGGACAACAGAAATAAAGAAAACTACAGACCAATATCTCTAATGAATACAGATGCTAAAATACAAAACAAAATATTAGCAAATCAAATACAACACATCAAAAAATAATTCATCGTGATCAAGTGGGATTCATCCCAAAATCTCAAGGATGGTTCAACATACAAAAAACAGAAAACATAATACACCATATAAAAAAAAAAAACAAAGAAAAAAAAACCCATATGATCTTATGAATAGATGCAGAAAAGGCATTTGATAAGATACATCATTTTATTTTTAAAACACTTAACAAAATGGGTATAGAAGGAAAATATCTCAACATAATAAAGACCATCTATGATAAACCATCAGCTAATATCACATTAAATGGCATAAAACTGAGGACTTTTCCCCTAAAATCAGTAACAAGACAAGGTTGTCCACTCTTCCCACACTTATTCAACATAGTGCAGGAAGTTCTAACCAAAGCAATCAAACAAAAGAAAGAAATAAAAGGCATTCGTATTGGGAAAGAAGAAGTAAAGGTTTCACTTATTGAAGATGATATGATCCTATACACTTATAACCCCAAAGATGCCATTAAAAGCCTACTAGAAACAATAAACCAATACAGTAAGGTTGCAGGATACAAAATCAATATACAAAAGTCCATTGCCTTCCTATATGCCAATAATGAAACATCAGAAAATGAGATAAAAAAAAAAAAAAACAATCCCCTTAATGGTTGCAACAACAACAAAAAAATACATAGAAATAAACATAACAAAGAATGTAAAGAACTTATATAATAAAAACTACAAAGCATTGTTAAGGAAAATCAAAAAAGATATAATGAAAGAAAAAATACTCCTTGTTCTTTGATAGAAAGAATAAATATAGTCAAAATGACTATATTACCCAAAGCGATATACAAACTTAATGCAATTCCCATCAAAATTCCAATGGCATTTTTTAAAGAAATGGAACAAAAAGTCATCAGGTTTATTTGAAACAATAAAAAACCCCAAATAGCCAGAGCAATCCTATGGAAAAAGAACGAACCTGGGGGCATTACAATACCTGACTTCAAATTATATTATAAAGCTACAATAATCAAAACAGCATGGTATTGGCAGAAAAATAGACACTCAGACCAGTAGAACAGAACAGAAAGCCCAGAAATTATACCACATGTATATGGTCAAATAATTTTTGATAAAGGTGCCAACAACACAAAATGGAGAAAAAAAAGGCTCTTCAACAAATGGTGCTGGGAAAACTGGAAAGCCACATGCAAAAGAATGAAACTCGACTACAGCTTGTCCCCTTGTACTAAAATTAATTAAAAATTGATCAAAGACCTAAATGTAAGACCTGAAACAATAAAGTACATAGAAGAAAACATAGGTACTAAACTCATGGACCATGGTTAGATAGAGCACTTTATGAATTTGACTCTAAAGGCAAGGGAAGTGAAGGCAAAGATAAATGAATGGGACTACATCATACTAAGAAGCTTTTGCACAACTAAAGAAACTGACAACAAAACAAACAGACAGCCAAACAGACATCCAACTAAATGGGAGATGATATTTTCAAACAATAGCACAGATAAGGGCCTAATATACAAAGAACTCATAAAACTCAACAACAAACAAGCAAACAATCCAATAAAAAAAATGGGAAGAGGACATGAACAGACACTTCTCCCAGGAAGAAATACAAATGGCCAACAGATATATGAAAAGATGCTCATCTTCATTAGCTATTAGAGAAATGCAAATGAAAACTACAATGAGATATCACCTCACACCTGTTACATTAGCTATTATCAACAAGACAGGTACTAACAAGTGTTGGATAGGATGTGGAGAAAAAGAAACCCTCATCCACTGTTGTTGGGAATGTAAAGTAGTACAACCATCCTGGAAGAAAGTATGGTGGTTCCTCAAAAAATTAAAAATACAACTGCCATATGACCCAGCAATCCCTCTACTGGGAATATACCCCCATAACTCAAAGATACATGCAGCCCCATGTTCATTGCAGCATTGTTCACAGTGGCCAAGACATGGAAACAACCAAAAAGCCCTTCAATAGATGATTGGATAAAGAAGATGTAGTACATATATACTATGGAATACTACTCAGCCATAAAAAATGATGACATCAAATCATTTACAACAACATGGATGGACCTTGAAACCTTATACTGAGTGAAATAAGTAAATCAGAAAAAACTAAGAACTCTATTATTTCATACATAGGTGGAATATAAAAATGAGACTCAGGGACATGGACAAGAGTGTGGTGGTTACAGGGGATGGAAGGAAAGGAGGATGTGGGGGAGAGGAGGGGAACAAAGAAAACCAAATATAAGGTGACAGAAGAGTATATGACTTTGGGTGATGAGTATGCAACATAATCAAATGTCAAAATAACCTAGAGATGTTTTCTTTGAACCTATGTACCCTGATTGATCAATGTCACCCCATTAAAATTAATAAAAAAAAAGTGAGACACACCTTAAAACAGAAGATGCACATAGACTGAAGGTAAAAGGATGGAAAAACTATTTCATGCAAATATAAATGAAAAAAAAGCTTGGGTAGCAATAGTTATATCAGACAAAATAGACTTTAAAACAAAAGCTATAGTAAGAGATAAAGTAGGTCACTACATAATGATAAAGGGAGCAATCCAACAGGAAGATATAACCATAATAAATATCTACTCACCTGACATAGGATCACCTAAATATATAAAGCAGACTTTGATGGAAAAAAGAGGGCAAGATCAACAGCAATACAATAATAACAGAGGATTTCAATATCCCACTAACATCACTAGATAGATCCTCAAGAAAGAAAATTAACAAAAATACAGCAGACTTAAAAGACATACTAGAACAACTCAACTTAGTAGATATCTTCAGAACCTTTCACCCTAAAGCAGCAGAATATATATACATTCTTTTCAAGTGCTCATGGTACATTCTCTAGAATAGTCCACATGTTAGGGCACAAAAGCAGTCTCAACAAATTTAAGAAGACTGAAATCATATCAAGCATCTTCTCTGACCACAATGGCATGAACCTAGAAATCAACAACAAAAAAAACCCTGAAAAATACTCAAACACTTGGAAACTAAATAGCATGTTATTAAATAACGAATGGGTTAACAATGAGATCAAAGAAGAAATAAATTCCTAGAAACTAATGATAATGAGCACACAACAACTCAAAATTTATGGGACACAGCAAAGGCAGTACTGAGAGAGAAGTTCATAGCATTACAGGCATACCTTAAGAAGCTAGAAAAAGCTCAAATAAACAACTTGACCATGCATCTAAAAGAACTAGAAAAGGAACAGCAAGTAAAGCCCAGAGATAGTAGAATGAAGAAAATAATAAAGATTAGAGTGGAAATAAATGACATAGAGGCTAAAGAAACAATACAGAGGATCAATGAATCTAGGAGCTGATTCTTTTAAAGGTTAAACAAGATCAATGAACCTTAACCAGACTCACCCAGAAAAAAAAAGAGAAGACTCAAATAAATAAAATTACAAATGAGAGCTGAAAAATAACAACTGACACAACAAACATACAAAGGACTGTAAGAAAATACTGTGAAGAACTGTATGCCAAAAAATTAGACAACCGAGATAAAATGGACAACTTCCTTGGAACATATAATATTTTAAATATCAATCTGGAAGAATCAGAAAACCTAAACAGACCATACAACAAATGAGATCGAAACAGTTATCAAAAAACTCCCAAAGAACAAAAGCCTGGGCACTGATGATTTCACAAGTGAATTCTACCAAATATTCAAAGAAGAACTAACTCCTATCCTTCTCAAGCTATTTCAAAACATTCAAGAGGAAGGAAGACTTCCAAGATCCTTTTATGAGATGAGCATAATTCTCATTCCAAAACCAGGCAAAGACAATAAAAAAAGAAAATTATAGGCCAATATTCCTTATAAATCTAGATGCTAAAATCCTCAACAAAATATTAGCCAATCGGGTCCAGCAATATATGAAAAAAATCATACAGCATGATCAGGTGGGATTTATTCTGGGAAGGTAGGGCTGGTACAATATTTGCAAATCAATCAATTTTTTTTGATTTGCAAAAAGGAAGGAGAAAAACCACATAATTTTAATAGATGCAGAAAAAGCTTTTGATAAAATCCAGCACCCATTCATGACCAAAACTCTCAGCAAAGTGGAAATACAGGGAACATACCTCAACATGACAAAGGCTATTTATGACAAACCCACAGCCAACATCATACTCAACAGGTGAAAATTAAAAGCAATCCCCTTAAGATCAGGAACAAGGCAGGGGTGCCCCCTTTCACCACTCTTATTCAACATAGTCCTGGAAGTCCTAGCAATCAGACAAGAAGAAGAAATAAAAGGCATCCAAATTTGAAAAGAAGAAGTAAAACTATCATTATTTGCAGATATGATATTGTAATTAAAAAACATCTCAGTCAAAAAACTACTGGACCTGATAAATGAATTCAGCAAAGTGGCAGGATATAAAATTAATACTCAGAAATCATAGCCATTTTTATACACCAACAATGAATTATCAGAAAGAGAAATTAAGGAAACAATCCCCTTCACTATTGCAACCTAAAAAAATAAAATACCTAGGAGTAAATTTAACCAAGGAGATTAAAGACTTGTACTAAGAGAATTATAAAACATTGATAAAAGAAATCAAGAAAGATACAAAAGAGTGAAAGCATATACCGTGCTCATGGTTAGGAAGAATAAACATCATTAAAATGTCTATATTACCCAAACAATTTATAAATTCAACTCAATACCAATAAAAAATCAATGACATATTTCAAAGATATAGAACACATATTTCAAAAATTTATATGGAACCAAAAAAGAACACAAATGTCATCAGCAAACTTGAAAAGGAAGAATGAAGTGGGAGGTATCACACTTCCTAATATCAAGTTATACTACAAGCCATTGTACTCAAAAGAGTTTGGTACTGGCATAAGAACAGGCATATAGATCAATGGAATAGAACATAGAACTCAGAAATAAACCCACACCTTTATGGACAACTGATATTTGACAAAGGAGGTAAGAACGTACAATGGAGTAAAGACAGCCTCTTCAACAAATGGTGTTGGGAAAATTGGACAGCTACCTGCAAAAAAATGAAACTCTACCACCAACTTACACCATTCACAAAAATAAACTTAAAATGGATAAAGACTTAAATGTAAGACGTGAAACCATAAGCATCTTAGAAGAAAACATAGGCAGTAAGCTCTCCGACATCTCTTGTAGCACTATATTTGCTGATTTATCTCCACGGGCAAGTGAAATAAAAGACAGGATAAATAAATGGGACTATATCAAACTAAAAAGCTTTGCATAGCTAAAGACAATAAGAACAGCATAAAAAGACAAACTACACAATGGGAGAACATATTTGACAATACATCTGATAAGGGGTTAATAACCAAAATTTACAAAGAACTTGTAAAATCAATACTAGAAAGATAAACAATCCAATAAAAAATAGGCAAAAGAAATTAATAGACACTTCTCCAAAGAAGACATACAGATGCCCAATATGCAGATGAAAAAATGCTCAACATCACAAATCATTAGAGAAATGCAAATTAAAACTACAATGTGATATCACCTCACACCAGTCAGAATGGCGCTTATCAACAAAACAACACAGAATAATTGCTGGCGAGGATGTGGAGAAAAGGGAACCCTCCTGCACTGCTGGTGGGAATGCAGACCAGTGCAGCTGCTGTGGAAAACAGTATGAAGATTCCTCAAAAAATTAAAAATGAACTGCCTTTTGACCCAGCTATCCCACTTTTAGGAATATACACCAAGAACACCATAGCACTGTTTCTAAAGGAGAAATGCACCCCCATGTTTATGGCAGCATTGTTCATAATAGCGAAGATCTGGAAACAGCCCAAGTGTCCATTGTTGGATGAGTGGACTAAAAAGCAGTGGTACATATACACAATGAAATACTATGGGGCCATGAAAAAGAAGGAAATCTTACTTTTTGTGACAACATGGATTGACCTGGAAACTATTACGTTAAGTGAAATAAGGCAGGAAAAGAATATCATATGACCTCACTCATTTGAGGAATCCAATGAACAATACGAACTGAGAAACAGAATTGAGACAGAGATCAAAGGGACCAGAGGAAAAGAGAACAGAGGGAAAGGGGATTATAAAATGGGATAAAACTGATGGGAAGGGGGGAGGGCACTATGGGGAGGGGAGCAAGGGAGATGTTGAAGGGAATACAGGGGAGGGGTGATACATTTGGGGCAACACTAGAATCTATGTAAACACAATAAATTAAAATCAATAAAAAAGAAAGTAAACATACGCCTGACCTGTGGTGGCACAGTGGATAAAGCGTTGACCTGGAAATGCTGAGGTCGCCGGTTCAAAACCCTGGGCTTGCCTGGTCAAGGCACATATGGGAGTTGATGCTTCCTGCTCCTCCCCCCTTCCCTTTCTCTGTCTCTCTCTCCTCTTTCTCCCTCTCTGTCTCTCTCTCTCCCTCTCTCTTTCCTGTCTAAAACTGAATAAAATAAAATTTAAAAAAAAGAAAGTAAACATAAAGTCAGTGTTGCTTTAGTTTTTTTATTCAACCTCAATCAGTTTTTACTTTTGCATAAGGTCTTAGCTAGATGTACACTTTTATTAGCTTCCAAACGGAAAGATACCGTGGCAACCCAGTTATTTTATGTCTCTTCTTCACACATATATCTCTATTTATGTGCCTCTCTACCAGTCTGTGAGATTGCTGAGGTTAGGGACCACTCCTGTTCTTATAATCTCTGAAATTACTGCAACATGCTGAAGTATAATGTTTCTTTGTTGAATGAATAGAGACTATTCTAAGATTTCAGGAAGTCACTAGTAATAATATTTACAGGTAATTTTGTCATGAACTCTGAAGTAAGATGTACAGAAAGACCTATGGAACAAAGGAACAATGTGACTGAATTTGTCCTCTTGGGGCTCATTCAGAGCCATCAGAGTCAGAAAATATTATTTGTTGTGTTCTTCTTCATTTACATGGTGACCATGGTGGGCAACCTACTGATTGTCGTGACAGTTGTGGTCAGCTCAACCCTGGATACCCCTATGTACTTCTTTCTTGGCTACCTATCCTTTATGGATGCTGTATATTCTACTTCTGTTACCCAAATATGATTATAGACTTACTCTGTGAGAAGAAAGCTATTTCCTTCACAGCTCGCTTAAGCTACCTTTTTATAGGACACTTATCTTATGTTGCTGAGATTTTACTCCTGGTGGTCATGCCTTTGACTGCTATGTGGCCATCTGCAAACCCTTGCATTATATGACAATCATGAATCAGCGAGTGTGCATTCTGCTGCTACTGTTGGCCTGGGTCAGGGCTTTGTACATGCTGTAGTTCAACTTCTGCTTGTTTACAACATTCTGTTCTGTGGCCCCAATGTCATTGACCACTTCTTCTGTGATGTGTACTCCTTATTGAAACTTGCCTGCACTGACACCTACATTATTGGCCTCATTGTGGTCGCCAATGATGTGGCAATCTGTGTGGTCATCTTTGTGCTGTTACTCATCTCTTATGGGGTCATTCTCTACACCTTGAGGAATCTTACTCAGGATGGGAGACACAAAGCCTCATCCACCTGTAGCTCTCACATTACTGTGGTGGTCCTCTTCTTTGTCCCTTGTGTTTTTATGTATGTGAGACCTCCTTCTATGTTACCCATCGATAAATCCTTGACTGTGCTTTACACCATGATCACCCCGATGTTGAATCCCTTAATCTATACTTTGAGAAATGGAGAGATGATAAGTGCCATGTAAAAACTCTGGACCAGAAAAAGGAAATGAGTCAGCAGACAAACGCTTCATCTGTTCTGAGTGAAGAATTGTTCTTTCCAGGAAAGCCATGTGATTATTGAACTGTAGTAAACTTCTCCTTGGGTTCAATAACCTGGGCGTGATAAAGAACAGTTTCTATGTAAATACTTTCAATGATCAAAATATATTTGTTATATTTTTATGATTCTCTAATCTAGTATATACATTTTGTTTAAGATATATTTTAAGGTGTTAATATCTTATAAGAATATATGTTTAGTTTTTATGTATAAAATGTCTCTCTTGAGACTATAGCTTTATGGCCTATATGATAATGATTTTTCTATAGTTAATACTGTACATTTATTTTAGTTAACAGATTTTTCATGTTTTCTCTTAAATAAAGCAATATTTTTCAAAAAAAAAAAAAAAAAAGAAGCCACAATGAAGAATTGACGCTTCTCATCTCTCTCCCTTCCTATCTGTCTCTATCTGTGTCTCTCTGTGTGTGTCTCTCTCTGTCACATAAAAAAAAAGAGTCATGGGGATTAATGAGTAAATATGCACAAAGCATTTAGAACAGTGCCTGGAACAGAGAAGTCTATAAGCACTGGCCATTATTTTTACATTTATCAACATATAATGTTTAATTTTACATTGTATTGTTAAACCCATTAATCCAATTGTAAGTTCTATATTATCCCTCTCTTTATATATGTAGACATGGTATCTTAACTTGAAGAATTAATCAGGATCCTTTAAATTTTAAGTATCATATTTAATCAAATGCTTTGAATTACTTTTAAAAAGGTGAGGGGGACTTATTGATCTGTGTAGCTAAAAATTCCAGAGGTAGAATTCCGGCAAGGTCTGCATCTATGGGGTGCAAATGAAGATTGTACCAGGACCTCTGTTCTTTCCATATTATTTCTTCTGGGAGGAAAAGTACATACCCTGGCTCCAATAAACTCATGCCAATCCCTAGCTTCAAACAGTGAGAAAGTTGATTCCTCTATTGGGACCCACAAAGTGGAGTGCAATCTGTCCCTGGCCACATCACAAAACTAAACTCACTCACTCACATTTATGGGAAACACTGTGAGGGATCAACATACACCACTCACAGTCCTCTGACTCACCTTTGCTAGCTTACCTTACACTAGAAAGTAGGACCTGCTTGCCTTATGGAAATCTCCTAGCCCCCTGGATGTCAAACTGTGGCTCGCGAGCCACATGCTGCTCTTTGGCCCCTTGAGTGTGGCTCTTACACAAGATACCATGTGCAGGTGCTACCTCAGTAAGGAATGTACCTACCTATATAGTTTAAGTTTAAAAAATTTGGCTCTCAAAAGAAATTTCAATCATTGCTCTGTTGACTAATGAGTTTGCTGACCACTGTCCTAGCCAATCATGCCCTGCTTCTCAGGTGCCTTTATAGAACTTTTCCCTCCAAATACCAGTGTTTCGCTGCTTGTAAAGCACTGTAGTCCCGTAATCCAGGATGATTTTCCTTAAAGCACATCAAACTCATTACCAAATTGTTTTAGTTTTGTCATTTGAGAAAAGACTTTCTCTCTTCCACAGTTTGGCAAGCCTGGGCTTATCAGCAAAAGCCTGCCTGACTTGCATGCTGTACTTGTCTTTGAGCTAAATCCAAGTTTTTTAGCCTGGACCACATGACCACCTCTCCATCTGGGGTTGGGATTAGACCAATCTATCCACATCCTCATGCTCTGAAGAAGGGGAAAACTCAGGGTTTGGCAACAGAAAAAAGGGGAATAGTGGTGGGAATGAAAACAACAGACATAGACTGCATTTGCCTACGACCACCCAAGTTTCCAGTAGTGAAGCCATGCCTCAAAATGAGATCTGTTTGAATTGGAAGATAGTATCCTTAAGCACTCCCAAATATTCTTGAAATTAAACATTTTTCTGTTCACTGTGTGCTAATCAGGGTCCTAGGAATGTTACCCTGTATAAGACATACTCCTGCCCTGAGGAGCTTTATGTAATGGTGGAGACAAGTATAAAGATTAAGTAACAGTGCTGTGATTAAGGTGCTCAAAAAGAGGCGTGAAGGCCTCATTAGCAGCAATTAGAAATGCTTCCTCTATGGTCATTAATCACCAACCCACACTTCTGAACTCCAGGATCTCCACCCTGCTCTTGCCAAGGAGCACCAGGGGAGAGAATATGTTAGCAGACAAGATTTATGTCCTAGAGGAAGGAGAAATTGCCCTCAGCTACTCTAATGTGAATAAAGAAAAAAATGTTGATGGGGAATTTCAGGAAGTTAATGTACTAGATGGACAAAAATAGGAAAAAATAAAAGTAAAAAAAAGTACAGAAAATCAAACATGCTACAATGATGCATTTAAATAGATATTACCCAAATATTGATACCTTGATCTGGAGACCCCCAAAATTTTTCTCCAGAATTAAAAAAAATACTTAAAGTGAGTCTGTGTTCAATTAGAAGGAATAAAAACAAATTCATTTTTCTTTGGCACTTAATGGTGAAATTGTTCATTTAATGTAAAAATGACATATTGAGTGAAACCAGCTCCATATGGATAAACTAGTGAGCTGTCAATGAAGCCACACTGAGCTCCAATCACCATTCTGCATTTGCCATTAAATGTTGTGCTTGGCTTGAAGACAGAATGACCAGACTATAGTAGACAACATAAAACTTTCATTCATTTTAAGTAAACTTTGTGAATTTATAATGAAAAATAAACAGAAGATGAATGACACACAGCATTCTCTAGTTAAATTTATGAGCTAAAGTGAATGTTATAATAGATAGTAATCTGGCATTTTCACAACGTTAGGTTTTGTGAGACCACAAGCTATAAATTCTGAGGCTGTTGTTCAGTCCTGGAGAAATTTAAACTGTTCATAATGGACTTGTTTAGCTACTGTTCTGGTCTGGCAAATTCTCTAGTAAGAGCAGCAGTCCTCTGCTCAACAGTGGTCTCATTTAACACAATCTGTCATGAACATCTGCTTAGGAAAATTTTTGACTAAAGAAAAAAAAAAGCATCAAAGCATTCAGAACTTAACTGCAAAGATGAATGCAAGAAATGTAAAAATCAACTCTATACTTTGGACACAAGCAATAAAAAGTATCCTTCTATTTAGTATTGAACCTACAGAATATTGGTCAATATATTCAGTGAAGTAGTTGACTCTTGTAGAAGAGCTGGCTTCACCATTTCAGTAGCCTAGATATAGACTAGGGGTCAGGAACCTTTTTGGCTGAGAGAGCCATGAAGGCCACATATTTTAAAATGTAATTCCATGAGAGCCATACAATGACCCATGTACGTTACGCATTATCCAATAAAAATTTGGTGTTGTCCCGGAGGACAGCTGTGATTGGCTCCAGCCACCCACAACCATGAACATGAGTGGTAGGAAATTAATGGATTGTAATACATGAGAATGTTTTATATTTTTAACGTTATTATTTTTTTTTTATCAAAGATTTGTCTGAGAGCCAGATGCAGCCATCAAAAGAGCCACATCTGGCTCGCGAGCCATAGGTTCCCAACCCCTGATGTAGACCGATGGTATGTACTGAATGTTTGCATTCCTCCAAAACTCATATGTTAAAGCCCTAACATCCAAAGTGGCAATAGCTAGAGCAAAAGAATAAGGATCATTTGGGTTTGTAAGGGTAGGGCCCTGATCTGATAGCATTAGTCTCTTCTAAGAAGAGATATTCCTTGTAAACTGTTGGAACAATGGCCATGTGAGGACAAGGCAGCTATCTGAAATCCAGGAAGAGAGCTCTCAGGAGTCAAACTCTGCCAGAACCTTGATCTTAGACTTTTCAGTCTCCAGAACTGTAAAAAAATTAATTTGTGTTTAAATGACCCAGTCTATGATATTTTGTTATGACAGCCCAAACTGACTAACACAATAGATAAGGTTATGTTTATATATAATATATGACTATTATATAGGTTTATCTGTATTAATGAATGAGTATTATTATAGAGCTTTTTAAATGTCCATTACTAAATTGATTTATTCATATTGATAATTGTTTTTCCAGATGTAACATTCTAGTAGTGCTTATAATAAAAGAAAATGATATTTACCTAGTATAAATTTTCCTCACTCTTTCTACCTGAGGATTCTGCATTGCTTACTTTATCATCCTATCCAGTGATGAACTATTTGCAATTTTTAACATGCATGGTTTTTTATACCTTCACATGGTTGAGCACAATAGTCTCTCTCTGTTTAGTCTCCCCTCTGCCTTTTGTAGAACTAGCAAACTTCTAATCTTCCAGTAATTAAGTTATGTGTTATATTTACATATTTTGTGAAGCCTAATTTTGAAAGGTAAAATAAATCTTCTTTCTGCTGAGCCACCAGTGTATCTTGTACATAATTTAATTAATGTATTTAGACAGTATGCATAAAACATTAAAGAGGGCTGAGAGAATAAGAGCTTGTCAGAGTTAACACTGGTGTGTAGTATTTCTTAGATGTAATTAAGAAAGAAAATGTTTCTAAAGCACAGAAGTGCAAGATAATGTCAAGATAATGTCACTCAGAGATGAACTAACTGAAATTAGATTAGCTTTTGATGAATTTAATAGTCACATGAATTTTGTAGTCACTTTGGAGTGAACAAAAATAAGAAAGGCAAGCTAGAAGTCAGCATTCAGTGACCTGTGGGCATGATGAGGAGGTCATTAGGGTACTAGATTGTAGGACAGGAAGAATTATAGCTGGGTTACTAGTCTGAACTTTAGAAGAGGATGAGGCTATGTCTGGAGACAGGAGAGTAGTTTAGAACTGGGACTAATGTGTTCCAGATTAGCAGAGGTAGCAAGATGAGTGGAAATATACACTAGCACCATCACTTGCATCTCTTCAGTTACTCAAGCTAAAAATCCTGCAGTCATATTTGACTACTGCTTACCACTCAATTGGTACAATTAGGTCATATCTTAGTTATTATGCTTTTTACATATTTTTAAAATCCTGCCCTTTTCTCTATCACCAAGGCCTTTGTTTTGTTATTAAATTATAATTGCTACAATACTGGATATTGTTGGTTTGTCTTTCAATATCCCCTCACTTGCCTTTTCCAACTGGCCCTGTGCAGCTCTGTCCTCTGGTTTCAGGTTCAGTTTGGCCAATGAAGAGCCTTAACAAGAGATTGCAATGAGAGAAGAGAGCAAGTATGGGATATTTAATTTTCTGGTCCCTTTCCGTGAAGTCTTTTAGGGTGGTTGTGTTGAGACTGAAGTCACTGCTTCTTTTGAAGCCACCCACTTTGCGTGACTCGTTTTGTCCTGGTTCTTATAACCTTTCATTCTCCTCCTAGTCCCCAGTTCATGCATGCTCCTTTGTGATCCCCTACACTTTGCCAACACCTTTGAAATTAATCCATGTGTACACCCTCTTTGGTTTACCTTAGGTTGAGTATGCTATCTGCTGGAATTATGACAAATAAGAACCCTTAGCACATCGGAGTCAGTCCTGGTCTCATACCTCTTTCTCCAGTCTTACAAATCATTTCCAAAGGAAGATGTCATCATGTCATTCTCCAAACTTATCAATTTTCCTACAAGTTGAACTAAATTTCTTTAAATGTGGTCTCAAAGATCATTTAAGAATGAACCTGTGGGGAAGGTGGGGGGAGGTAGAAGAGGACATGGGGGATAAATGGTGATAAAAGGAGACTTGTCTTGGGCTAGTACACACAATATAAAACACAGATGATGTGTTATAGAATTGTACACCTGAAACCTATAAAATTTTATTAACCAATGTCACCCCAATAAATTCAATAAAAAAAAGAAAGAGCAAGTATAACAATAACAAAACAATTAACCTGTGTGGCAAGAGCCTTACCTCTTGCCATGCTAGCGAAGAGACTCTGTACTCTTGCTACTATAAACATGCAGGCCCTGCAGCAGCCTGCAGTCCTTCCTGTTTCTGTGCTTTCCCTCGAATTGTATCCTCTACGTGGAATGCTCATCTCCTTCTTAGTTCACAGAGAAACATCTTGAATTATGATCCACATACAAATGTCATGGCTGTGGGTAGAAGAAGGGGGCACTGTCTAACTTACTGAAGCCGTTACTGACCAGTCCCTGTAATGCTATAGCAAATGGTATCTACTGTTTATGCACCACCAACAACACGGTATTTTCATGATTAATTGGCGGACTTGCCTGGCCCACTGCACTCTAAGCTTTTTAGAGAAAGGATTATGGTATTTTAAATTTCTTTATTTATTCATTTTAGTGAAAGGAAGGGAGAGACAGGACCATTGATCTGTTCCTGTATCCACCCTGGCCAGGGTTCAAACTAGCATCCTCTGTGCTTCAGGACAATGCTCTAACAAGACTATTCAGCCAGGGTAAGAAATGTGGTCTTTTTCTTTTTCTTTTCTTTTCTTTTCTTTTCTTTTTTTTTTTTTTTTTTTTTGTTTTTTTGTTTTGTTTTGTTTTTTTTTGCTTTTTTGTTAAGCGGGAGGCGGGGAGGCAGAGAGACAGATTCCTGCATATGCCCCAAATGGGATCCACCCAGCAAGCCCTCTATGGGGCTATGCTCTGCCCATCTGGGGCATTGTTCCATTGCACGGCAACTGAACTAATGCAAGGTCATGGGGCAATCCTCAGCTCCCAGGGCCAACTTGCTCGAACCATTCAAGCCATGACTGTGGAAGGAGAAGAGAAAGAGAGAGAGAGAAAGGGGAAAAGGGGTAGAGAAGCAGATTGTCACTTCTCCTCTATGTCCTGACTGGGAATTGAACCCGGGACTTTCATATGACAGGATGATCATCTGGGGCCAAGGAATGTAGTCTTTTAAAATCTTGATAGCTTTTTATATCTTGATATCTTATTCAATGTCTGCCATTGAGTAGATGTTCAATAAAATATATGGGATACATAAATATGTCAGCCTGTAAGTTATTAGTATGAAGTTTGATTATCTAGTTAAAAAGTTATATGATCCAGTAATGACAGCTTTATTCTATTTATTTATGGCTGGAATTAGTTTAGCTGATCCATTTGGCCAGGCAGATGTTTTCCTTCCTCAATTATGTATCCTATATACATCATTCCTAAATCTTCAAACTCAATAAAAACATTGATATGGGCAGAATATTGTATATGTTTACACTTAAAATTAAACTTTCATAATTACTTATTGGGGATAAATATGTTTTCATCAAAACAAATACCCATGCATTTTACTTAGGAGACATTTAATGATTAGTTTTTGAATATGCAGTTAAAAAAAGTGTTTATATATTTATGCCTTTTCACTGTAGTCTACTAATTGAGATATATATAAATGAAATGACAAAACAAATTTAATGTACTCAATTAGAACATAGATACTGAAATATGTACCCCCATGGATAATTTAGACCTAATGAGTTAAATGGAAACCATCTCTACTAACTCTATGGTCCTATTTTCCTTTCATTTAATGAGTTACCTGTAAATAAAGTAAAATGCAATCTTCTATTAGGATTTTTAATCCAGGCTTTTGCCACTCTGATTAGTTTGATAAACTTAATAAATTAAAAGGGATGCTTTCATTGTTTTCTCTCTGCACAGATGAAGCTTTAAAATAAAACTTTCCACCTTCTGTTAAGCTTTCAGGGAGGCATCTGTGTCCCTTAACTAAGCAGCTAAGAGGCTAAATCATATATTTTTTAGTTAAAAAGTTCAATCTGGATTTCCCATGGAAGAGTCTGTAGCAGACCTGGCATCTCTGCTCTGGTGAAGGTGGATGTGACAAAGGTGATCAAGTTCACACCATCAGGGGGGTTCATGCATTTCCTCCAACCTAAGGTTTTATGAAATGTTGACCCACCAGCAACCGGGGCAATCTTTTTCTCAGGAACAAGTACTGTATTTCCGCATGTATAAGACACACCTTAATTTTGGAGCCTGAAATGTGAAAAACATAAAGTTATTGAACTCAAGTTTTATTTATCATAAAATTCATATAACTTCTCATTTGCACAAAAAAGAGGGAAATGAAAGTGAAAAAACTACAACCACTGTATAAGACACACCCAGTTTTTTCTTTTGTTGTTTTTTTATATTTTTCTGAAATGAGAAGTAGGGAGGCAAAGAGAAAGACTACTGCATGTGCCCTACTGGGATCCACCCCGCATGCCCACCAGGGGGAATGCTCTGCTCATCAGAGCTGTTGCTCCGTTGCAACCGGAGCCATTCTAGCACCTGAGGCAGGGGCCATGGAATCCATCTTCAGTGCCTGGACCAACTTTGCTCCAATGGAGCCTTGGCTGAGGGAGAATAAGAGAGAGATAGAGAGAAAGAAGAGGGGGAAGGGTGGAGAAGCAGTTAGGCACTCCTTCTGTGTGCCCTGACCAGGAATCAAACCGGGACATTGAAACTTTGGGCCAATGCTCTATCACTGAGCCAACCAACCAGGATGACACATCCAGTTTTTAGACCCCAAATTTTCAAAAATGGGTGCGTCTTATACATAGGGAAATACAGTAATACTTATGTCATAAAATGAAGACTAAAATGTAAATCACAAATTCAGCACTGACAATACCTGTTTAAAGAACATAGAATTCTTATTTTGTCATTAGTTGCTCTTAAGAACAAATACATTAAAGAAATTACTAATAAACTTGTTGAACTTGAATAGGAAATAACCAATTAAATCATTGAGATTAACTCAAAAACTCCTTTTTGACATGGATATACCTTAATATAACAAAATTTCAATTAAGAGATTATTTAACTCAAGTTTTCCCAATGAATTAATAATAAATACATTAGTTAAGTTTGCTATTCAAGTAATACCGATGGAGATTCCTTGTGAAGAGTCAATTATTTGAGCCTGACCAGGTGGTGCCACAGTGGATAGAGCATTGGCCTGGGATGCTTGAGGTACCAGATTCAAAACCCTGAGGTTGCTGGCTTGAGTATGGGATCATAGACATGACCCCATGGTCACTGGCTTGAGCTCAAAGTTATCTGGCTTAAAGCTGAATGTCTCTGGCTTGAGCCCAAGATCGCTGGCTTGAGCAAGTACTGCCTTGGCTGCATCCCCTTCCCTCATCAAGACACATAGGAAAAGCAATCAGTGAACAACTAAGGTGCTGCAACTATGAGTTGATGTTTCTCATCTCTTTCCTTTTTTGTCTGTCCCTGTCTGCACCCCCCATAAAAAGTTAATTATTTGATAAAGCATATACGGTGTATGAATCCTAATTTCTCTGACTAGAAACTTAGACTTGCAAATTCAGTAATGCAATTACTTCAAGTGATAACTATAGAATATTTTCACCTCTTGGCCCATTTACAAGGGAATTAAGGCTATGATAATAAGCTTTCTTTTTTTTGAACTTTTTTTTTATTAAATTTAATGCAGTGACATTGATAAATTAGGGTACATATGTTGAGAGAAAACATCTCTAGATTATTTTGACATTTGATTGTGCTGTATACCCCTCCCCCAAAGTTAAATTGTCTTCTGTCACCTTCTATCTGGTTTTCTTTGTGCCCCTCCCCTCCCCCAACCCCTCTCTCCTTCTTCACCCCATCCCCCTCCACCCTCCACCCACCCCTATTGCCATCACATTCTTGTTCATGTCTCTGAGTCTCATTTTTATGTCCCTTATATGTATGGATTCATCTTAGTTTTTTTTCTGATTTACTTATTTCATTCCGTATAATGTTGTCAAGGTCCATCCATGTTATTGTAAATGATCCAATGTCATCATTTCTTATGGCTGAGTAGTATTCCATAGTATATATGTACCAAAGCTTTTTAATCCACTCGTCCTCTGACGGACATTTGGGCTGTTTCCAGATCTTTGCTATTGTGAACAATGCTGCCACAAACATGGGGGTGCATTTCTCCTTTTGGAGCTGTTCTATGGTGTCCTTGGGGTATATTCCTAAAAGTGGGATAGCTGGGTCAAAAGGCAGTTCGATTTTCAGTTTTTTGAGGAATCTCCATACTGTTTTCCACAGTGGCTGCACCAGTCTGCATTCCCACCAGCAGTGCAGGAGGGTTCCCTTTTCTCCACATCCTCGCCAGCACTTATTCTGTGTTGTTTTGTTGATAAGTGCCATTCTGACTTGTGTGAGGTGATATCTCATTGTGGCTTTAATTTGCATTTCTCTAATGATTAGTGATGTTGAGCATTTTTTCATATGCCTATTGGCCATCTGTATGTCCTCTTTGGAGAAGTGTCTATTCATCTCTTTTGCCCATTTTTGGATTGGGTTGTTTGTCTTCCTGGTGTTGAGTTTAACAAGTTCTTTATAAATTTTGGTTATTAACCCCTTATCAGACGTATTGTCAAATATGTTCTCCCATTGTGTAGTTTGTCTTTTTATTCTGTTCTTGTTGTCTTTAGCTGTGCAAAAGCTTTTTAGTTTGATATAGTCCCATTTGTTTATCCTGTCTTTTATTTCACTTCTCCGTGGAGATAAATCAGCAAATATATTGCTCCGAGAGATGTCCGAGAACTTACTGCCTATGTTTTCTTCTAAGATGCTTATGGTTTCACGGCCTATATTTAAGTCTTTTATCCATTTTGAGTTTATTTTTGTGAGTGGTGTAAGCTGGTGATCTAGTTTCATTTTTTTGCAGGTAGCTGTCCAATTTTCCCAACACCATTTGTTAAAGAGGCTGTCTTTACTCCATTGTATTTCCTTACCTCCTTTGTCAAATATCAGTTGTCCATAGAACTGTGGGTTTATTTCTGGGTTCTCTGTTCTGTTTCATTGATCTATATGCCTGTTCTTATGCCAGTACCAGGCTGTTTTGAGTACAACGGCCTTGTAGTATAACTTGATATCAGGAAGTGTGATACCTCCCACTTTATTCTTCTTTTTTAAGATTGCTGAGGCTATTCGTGTTCTTTTCTGGTTCGATATAAATTTTTGGAATATGTAGTCTATATCTTTGAAGTATGTCATTGGTATTTTAATTGGTATTGCATTAAATTTATAGATTGCTTTGGGTAATATAGACATTTTAATGATGTTTATTCTTCCTAACCATGAGCACGGTATATGCTTCCACTTGTTTGTATCTTCCTTGATTTCTTTTATCAATGCTTTGTAATTTTCTGAGTACAAGTCTTTAGTCTCCTTGGTTAAGTTTATTCCTAGGTACTTTGTTTTTTTGGTTGTAATTTTGAAGGGGATTCTTTCCTTAATTTCTCTTTCTGACTGTTCATTGTTGGTGTATAAAAATGCCTCTGATTTCTGAATATTGATTTTATATCCTGCCACTTTGCTGAATTCATTTATCAGGTCCAGTAGCTTTTTGACTGAGACTTTAGGGTTTTCTATATACAATATCATATCATCTGCAAATAATGATAGTTTTACTTCTTCTTTTCCAACTTGAATGCCTTTTATTTCTTCTTCTTGTCTGATTGCTGTTGCCAGGACTTCCAGGACCATGTTAAATAAGCTTGGTGAAAGGGGGCACCCCTGCCTTGTTCCTGATCTTAAGGGGATTGCTTTTAATTTTTGCCCATTGAGTATGATGTTGGCTGTGGGTTTCTCATAGATGGCTTTTATCATGTTGAGGTATGTTCCCTATATTCCCACTTTGCTGAGAGTTTTGATCATGAATGGGTGCTGGATTTTATCAAATGCTTTTTCTGCATCTATTGAAATTATCATATGGTTTTTCTCCTTCTTTTTGTTTATGTGATGAATCACATTGATTGATTTACAAATATTGTACCAGCCTTGCCTCCCCAGAATAAATCCCACTTGATCATGGTGTATGATTTTTTCCATATATTGTTGGATCCGGTTTGCTAATATTTTGTTGAAGATTTTAGCATCTATATTCATCAGAGATATTGGCCTATAATTTTCTTTCTTTGTGTTGTCTTTGCCTGGTTTTGGAATCAGAATTATGCTTGCCTCATAAAAGGAGCTTGGAAGTCTTCCTTCCTCTTGAATTTTTTGAAATAGTTTGAGAAGGATAGGAGTCAGTTCTTCTTTGAATATTTGGTAGAATTCCGTTGTGAAGCCATCGGGCCCTGGACTTTTCTTTGTTGGGAGTTTTTTGATAACTGTTTTGATCTCATTTGTTGTAATCGGTCTGTTTAGGTTTTCTGATTCTTCCAGAATGATTTTTGGAAGACTGTATGTTTCAAGGAATTTGTCCATTTCATCTAGGTTGTCTAGTTTTTTTGGCATACAGTTCTTCAAAGTATTTTCTTACAATATTTTGTATTTCTGTTGTGTCAGTTGTTATTTCTCCTCTCTCATTTCTAATTTTATTTATTTGAGTCCTCTCTCTCTTTTTCTTGGTGAGTCTACTTAAAGGTTCATCAATCTTGTCTACCTTTTCAAAGAACCAGCTCCTAGTTTCATTGATCCTCTGTATTGTTTCTTTAGCCTCTATGTCATTTATTTCTGTTCTTATCTTTAATATTTCCATCCTTCTACTTCATTTAATCCATTTACATTTAAGGTTATTATTGATATGTAGTTGTTTATTGCCATTTTCTTCTTTAAAGGTGTATTCCTTTTTTGCTATATTCTTTTCCCACTTTGATCTGTTTACAACAGGCCCCTTAACATTTCCTGCAGCATTGGTTTGGTTGTAATGAATTCCTTGAGTTGTTTTTTGTCTGGGAAGCTTTTTATTTCTCCTTCGATTTTAAACGATAGCCTTGCTGGATAAAGTAGTCTTGGTTGTAGGTTCTTGTTCTGCATTACTTTGAATATTTCTTGCCATTCCCTTCTGGCCTCAAGTGTTTCTGTTGAGAAGTTGGATGTCATCCTTATGGGGGCTCCTTTGTAGGTGATAAGTTTTTTTTTTCTTGTAGCTTTTAATATTTTCTCTTTATCGCTTAGCTTTGGTATTTTAATTATGATGTGTCTTGGTGTAGGTTTCTTTGGGTTTCTCTTTAATGGAGTCCTCTGTGCTTCTTGGACTTGTGAGAGTTTCTCTTGCATTAAGTTAGGGAAGTTTTCAGCTATGATATGATTGAACAAAGTCTCTATCCCTTGTTCTTTTTCTTCTTCTTCAGGAACCCCTATGATGCAGATGTTATTTCTCTTCATGTTGTCACAGAGCTCTCTAAGAGTTTCTTCTGACTTTTTGAGTCTCTTTTCTCTTTTCTTCTCTGCTTTCATGCCTTCATTCCAGTTGTCCTCTAACTCGCTGATTCGATCCTCTGCTCTATCTATCCTGTTTTTAATTCCTTCCGTTGTGGTCTTTATTTCTGATATTGAATTTGTCATCTCCGACTGATTCTTTTTTATACTTGCTATTTCTTTATTTAGGTTTTCAAACTGCCCCTCCATTGTTGTTCTGAGATCCCTAAGCATCCTTACAATCATTATTTTGAACTCCGCATCTGGAACTTTGATTATTTCCATATCACTCAGTTCATCTCCTGAAGGTTTCATTTGGATTGCACTTTTTTGTCTTCTCATTTTCGGTGTTTTGTTTATAGAGTTGGTTGAGTCTAGGCTTGGTGTTGTCTGCCTCCAGTTTTCAGTTGTGTTATTTCTAGGTCTTCGTGGGTTGGTATCAGCTGTTATCTGTAATCCATTTTCAGATTTGGGCAGCTTTGAAGTCTTGATTTGTTTGTTTTCTTAACAGGTGATAGTCTTGTTTACTGATCTCAGCAGGGGGCTTCCTTGAAACTGTATCCAGGAATGCTATGGGTGTAACCTGAGACTCTGAAGGCCTTTTAGCCAGCTAATCTCACTGGGGGCAGGGTGTTTTCTCAGCTTCAGTAGGGCGAGGTGTATCTCAGATCTCCATGGAGACCTGAGTTACTGCCCCTCCTCCCCACTTCTTGTTTTCAGCTGTGTCTTGTTGCACTGATTGAAGCTGGATAGATATCTGGAGATCTCTGATCCGGAAGCACTTCAGCTCTGTTTTGTGAAAGGTTCAGTCCCTCCCCCAGCTATGGCCGCCTCCAGCACGGATGAGTCAGCTTTTTTATTTCATTTCCTGCATTCCTTAGCCCCTCACAGTCTGTCCCTCTCCCTGTCCTTTCTACTTGGGAGATAAGCTGGTCTTTTCAACACACCTCGCTCCCTGGTCGCCAGGTAAGTGGCTGTGAGCAGTAGTTTCTGCTTTTTTCCCTATATGAGATCCCCTCTGGGCTCTCAGCCTCACCTCCCCCCCCCTCCATTCCTGTAAGCAGAAGAGATTCAGGCGCTCCCTACCAGGATTATTGTGGCTTCTTCTTTGCTCCTTGATTTTTGAGAGTTGTTCTTGCAGTTCAGAGTTGGTTTTTCATGCTGATTTTTCCTAAATTGATTTGTATTCCAGTTTGGTGGTGAGAGCTAGGCGTCTGTGCGTTCGCCTACTCTGCTGCCATCTTGGACTCCTCTCAACCTCGATAATAACCTTTCTTGTCATCATCAGTTTGTGTAGTCATCTAGTCTTAATCATTCAAACACAGAAAATAAATGGAATATATTTCCTTCCCAGGGCAGATCTTCAGCAATTAACTGAAGCACTAAATTGTAACAATAAGCTTAAGACATATATTCTGTCTATTCTGTGTTCATTTTGTCAGGTATTTTTTACAGTAAATTTTGATCAATACACCCATTATTTTGAGAGATCATGTATATTGAAGGAAGTGCACTCTAAGTACAAGTTTTAGCCTCAGAAATGCCTAAATTTTTTTAATGATTTATGATCAATACTACTGTGTATGCTTTTGATTTTTTAATATTTCAGCATAAATATTCTCATGTTTAAATGCTTACATAACTGCATTATAGTGAGGAACCACAATTAGGAAAACATTTCCTTAGATTAATTCAAATAAAAAAATAGTATAAATAATTCTGCAATTGGCACCTTTATTCATATACTTGTTTTTGTTTTTATTTTTACTCTATATAAATACTTAACAATGTTATTTTCAAATGGCAAAAAATTTTATCTATCCAGGTCTGCTTTACATCTTGGAAAAGCCACAGTCAATCTCAATACTATAACACTGGTAGAGATGTACTGTGTTCACTGTATTGCACCTGTGACAGCATTGTGAGATTGTTGTTTAGATGTTATTCTTGCTAAATTGATATATATAAAATAGTGCCATAAGTTAGCAAGTCTTTTATTTCCTATTTGCTATCTAGCAATCTTTACTACATAGAGTCATGTCATCAAACACTTGGACTTGTAGATAATTCATTCCAGGAAGATATTCTATTGGTTTCACTAAGACATACCCACACTTTGTAGTGAAAGCATAATGTGTCCCTCACAAGCATTCCCTCTACAGGCAGCCAGACAAAGAAAAGCCGCCTACAGGACTGGGTTGGTAACTTCAGAGGACTGAAGAATACAACAGTGCTTGATGCAGGAGAGACAACAAATTATCTTTTTAAGGATGTATTAGAGAGTTTTTGAGTTCTCCAAGTTTAGACATACACAATAACATGAATGTGTAAGGACTTTTAAAAGTTCTTAGGAAACTATATGTCCATGCAGGGAAAAATGAACAGTAATTTTGTTCCATCACATATACCTCTTTGTTTCCTTACACAGGTTTAATAAACATTGTTCAGGGCATAAATCTAAGGAAATTCCTCTTTTTGATTTTTCAAAATTAAATTCCCCACTTGTAGGTTCTTAGATTTCTAAATCACCAGCAGTGGTCCACACAGACACTATGTTATATAACTTCTATTTCGTTACCAGGATTACTAGGTAAACTAGATAAATTAGAGATGAATTCATCAAAATCAAAATTGTAAATGCTGAGCATATGGCTAGACTCAATGTTAATTGATAGAAAGTAAAACTTTAACAAGATTATAAATTAGATATGCAATCAATTTACCAATTACTAATATTTTAAAATACAGTTGTGCAATTTTTGAAAACCAGTTTTGCACTTTGAAAATAGACTGCTTTATAAGAATGATACTCAGCTTGTATGCCCCAAAACATGAAAATCTATTTTAAAGAAAAAATTCACTGTGCTAGCTAATGTTAAATAGTATTGTTAACTCAAATTCTCTTGCAAATAGTTTAAACATTTAAAAAAAATTTTAAGGTATTAGTGATATATTTGTCCTTCTGTTTCTAGGCTCCAGATTTCCTTGACCAGATGCTACTAGAGTTACCCCGATATATTGCCCAGTGATTTTTTATTGGATGCCATATGTTGTGTTTTCTACCTTGTTGATTACTGAATTTTGTTGTATTCCATAAATTTGTTTTGTTTTGGCAAGTAGTTAATAAAAGACAGTAAAAACCTTTTGAGGTTGCTGTACAGCTTTGTTAAGGAGGTCCACAATAGCCATCATTCTAGGACTAATTGGTCCCACTGCACGGGTGATACCCTGCTGAGGACTCTACCTGGTGCCTGTGAGCTAATAGGTCTTTCCTCTGTCTGTGGAACATGAACTGTTCCTATGACTCAAGAGAATCCATCTGCTGCTCTGTCTCTGTGCAATAGTTCCCTCTAGTACCAGACCCCATACAAGGTAGCTGTATTGGTCTCCCTGAACTCTGATCTTCGCCTCTTTATCCCAGCGAAAACATAGACATGTTTTTAGATTCTTTCTCTCACCACTGCAGCCTAGACATTGACTCCGGGCAAAAAGCTGATTCAATCATATAGTTCACTTTATTTACCTTACCGTGAGAATCACATTACTATGTATTACTCTTATTCAGTATCTCAAAATGATTATTTTACATATTTTATCAGTTGTTTCATGTATTTGAAGTATATGTTTCAATTGCTGCTGTATAATAAATTATCACAAACTAAGTAGCTTAAAACAACACACACATTTATCATCTTACAGTTTCCATGGGGCAGGAATTTGAGCATGGCATAGTTAGGTCCTCTGGTTAGGGTCTCACAAGCTTGAAATCAAGGTGTTGGCAGGACTGAATTCTTTTCTAACCTCACGGTCCTCTTCCAAACTCATGTTGGAAAAATTCAACTCCTTAAAGCTGTAAGTGTAAGGTCTCCATTTTCTGCCTGTTCTCAAGTTCTAGAGACCAGCTGCAATTACATGTCCTCTTACAGCATGGCAGCTAACTACACTGGTACCTTGACACACGAGTTTAACTCGTTTCACAGCCAAGCTTGTGACTCAATTTGTTTGTGTGTCAAATCAAATTTCCTCATTTAAGTTAATGGGAATGCAATTAATCCATTCTGGCCCCCATAAACTACATGAATTTTTTGTTTTATATGCTTTTAAATAAGAAAATGTACTTTATAAATAGCAAATACATACATACATATAGACACACACACACATAAGAGAGAATGTAAAGAAATAAACTTGTTTATGAAGTGTATTTACCTTCAAGGTCAGGGAAGATGCTGGCGGAGGAGGTTTTCATTTCATGCACTATCGTTTAACATAACTTACTCTCTACACACTTAACACTACATTTAATTTAAAATTTTAACTTAATTGCTATTTTTTTACTTTGCTTAATCATCATCATTTTCTTCACTGACTTTTGGCTTTTTTGCCACATTTTCCTCGCTTTCACTTAGAGGCCGTTTCAACAAAAACCTTTCCGTGGAAGCTTGTTTCCTCCTCCCTTTCAGGACCTTCGGCAGGCCATCTAGTGGAGGGTGGTGGAAGCTCGTGATTCAAATATCTGCTTGTGACTTAAAGCAAAAAATTCCACAAGTGGCTGCTCGTCTCTCAAATTGCTCGTGATTTAAAGGGCTCATGTGTCAAAGTACCATTGTATATCTAGGCAAGTTTTGTAAAGCCATGGCCAGTCAGAACAATCTTCTTTTTGATCAACTCAGAACCAACTGACTTGGAACTTTATGTCTACAAAGTGCCTCAACCATTTTTTTTTCTAATTGAATGTATTGGAGTGACATTGGTTAATACGATTATATCGGTTTCAAGTGTACAATTCTATAATACATAATCTGTACATTGTATTGTGTGTTTAGCACCAAAGTCAAGTATCTATCATCATTTATTCCCCCTTTATCCTCTTCTTCTTCCCCCTACCCCTTTCCTTCTTGTAATCCCTATACTTTTGTCTATATTTATGAGTTTTTTTCTTTGCTTAATTCCTTCACCTTTTTCATCCAACCCCCACCCCTCTGACAGCTGTCTGTTTGTTTAGAAGCAGATCATAGCTCAAGCCAGCATTCAAAGGAAGGAAAGTAAACAAGGATATGACTCTGGGAATGATCCTAGGGCATGTCTTCTTAAAACAGCAAGGTCAATTTTGTCTTTTTCTACTTCATCTTGGTCTGAACTGGAAATCTTCTTTTCAAATTCTAATTGTTTCATTTTTTCTAATTGAGTCTGCAAGTATAGCCCTCAAAATATTAAACAAGGTGATATTAGATGTTCTCTTGTTGCCATTTTAAGGGAACTTCTTTAATATTTATCATGAAACATTTCTCGTGATATATTAAGATATTACCTGTAACTGCATATTATAAAGAAAGCATATTAAATATTATCAAGCATATATTTAATGTTACAAATGAATTTGCATATCAATGGAGAAGTGTCTATGCTTTTTCTCTTTTGGGCTATGCATGAATTGAATTATTGACTTTGAATATTTCTACAATTAACCTTGCTTGGTTATGTTACATAATTTTTTCTTAATTATTTCATTGTAGATTTTTGTCATTAATTGACATAAGTGAAATTATTCTGTCATTTTATTCTATTTTTGTACTGTTGTATATTAAAGATATGTTTTTTTCATTATAAGAATTTGAAAGTTTTCTTTTTATGCTTTTGCATGGTTTCAACAGTCTAGGAAGTTATTTTCTTAAGCATTTTATAGAATTTACCATATCTGGCACTTTGAGAGAAATCGGAATTACTTGATTTTTTTCTCAATTCCTTTTATAAAAATTGGTTCTACTTTCTATGTTTTATGTAGTCATTGTTATTAATATTTTCTAGAAAATTACCCTTTCATTTGTTTTCCAATATATTTTTATAGAACTTGGAAAAGTAATCACTTATAGCTCATTTAATTTCCACTATAAATTTTATCTCCTATGTTGTTTACTTTGTATATTTGTATCCTTTATATTTAAAGAGATTTGCAAATGATTTATTTTACTATTCATTAATGGAAGACATTTCTTGAAATATTTAATCATTGGTTTGATTATTGAGTTTCTATCTTTATTAATTTCATCATTTGCTTATTTTGCTTTTGTTTAATTTTCTTTCTTTATTTGAAGGTTTAAGTAATTTATCAAATATTCTCTTTATTAGTTAAGTGACTTTTAGTCTATATCTTTCTTCAATGTTGTTTTTATGATATCACTAGATCTTATACTTTTGTATGCACAGTTTAATATCATTTTTTAAAAGAAATTTGTGAGTTTAGGTGCTATTTTCTTTTTGACAAGAATACTTTTGGAGCTTTTGAAAATTACTGTAATGTTAAGAGGATAAGAATTTTACTATTTTTTAGAGTTTTTATTTGTCATGTATAGTTTAATATCAAATGTGATCAGAAAATGTTATCTCTATATAGCTTCTAGGTCTTATAATATATTAATGCTGACATTATGGCCAATATAGGAACAGTATCTGTGAATGTTTTATGACTACTTGCAAAGAATAGCTTCTTTATATAGGCAAAATTAATTCATCCAATTTTAATATTTAGAAACTAAGAACATGTTCAATGCAGTGCCTAGTTAGAAATTTTTTAATATTAAATTTGATGTATAAAATTAGTAATTATGCCTCAATGTTCTTGCTCTAGACTTTGACATAACCACTACATGTTTTAAGGTCAAAACCATCACTTCAAGTTTACCATCACTTCTTCATGGTGATGTAATTTAAGAGTGCTGAAACTGAAAATTTTTTCTTAATTCATCCAGGTTAATCAGAAAAACTTGAGAAGGGTTATTTTGTTTTTGTTAATATTATTTATTTTGAATATTAATTTGATTCAGTGCAGAAATACTATTGTACTTGATTCTGAGTGTTGCTCCACATCCACTGGGGAGATAGGTAATACTGAGTGTTATCAACATTCTACCTTTCAGAACTCCAAGCCACAGTAAATCCCAAAATATCTACCCTTATGATTTCTGGTAAGGGATTCTGAATCTCTCTTTCTGTTAAAAATGTCCTAGAACAAAATACAAATGACAAATTTAGTTTGTTACCTTCAATATTAATAAGGTATAGTTTAAAGTAGGATATATTTTCCATAGTTAGACTTTCTGAAGGCCCTTAGCATTTTTTCAACAAGTAAACACTTATATCTTTATTATTGATCCTGCTCTATTTTCTTTCTCTACCTTCCCAGAATCTCCAGAATTACTACTAAAAATATATTCAAATGCACTCTTACCTCTACCCCAAATTTTAATGCTTTAAATTTGTGAAATCAATTTAATTATTTCCACTTGTGGCCAGCAGTCACCATTGTTTCCTAAGCACTTAATGCACATCAAATGTAGTCCTACATGCTGAATTCTTGGAGAGGGAAACTGAAAATATGGTGTGGGCAATAGTACGTTTACAGTTGTTCAGACAAAAAATAATACACAAATAATAATATAAGAATGATCTCTGTTTGCCTACTCACAACTGAAAACTTACTTTTGCCCACCCCTATATATAATAATACTACCATTTGTGTGTGGCGTAATAGAAATTACAAAATGCTAAGGAGAACAAAATAAAATAAGAAATCATTGTTTTCAGAGCAAAAGGAAGAAAGAGACAAAGAAAATTATGCGAAGGCATTAGATAAGGACTTCGGAAATTAGTACTAATTTTTTAATTAGTAGGACTGAAGTTAATTGAAAAGGGAATAGACATTGTGAGACACAAAGATATTTAGGGAGCAAGTTTGAAGATGGGTGGGTGGACAAAATATTCATGATCATTGTTGTGTGGGGATTGTAGGTCTTGCTAAATTTCATGGTACTTTTGTCTTTCCATGACTGTGCTCCTGAAAGAGAACTGACTCATCATCTCTCTCTACCTTGGCTTGCTGTAGTTTTCAAGACATTATTATACTGAATTTGTTTTGTAAATTATAAACAATATTATGAATATTTAATATTAGCTCCAATGGATTGTAAGATAGATCCGTAGACTTAAATATGTTACAGAATTATCCTAGCTTTTCAAATTACAACGTCCTAAATGTGATTGATGAATAAAATGAGTGGAATGCTGATAGTAGTTATTTAAATAGATGTGATAGTAGTGAAACATTTGGGAAAAATAGAAAATTGTGCAGAAAAAATCAATTTAATCTAATGTCACAAAAGACTTGGCTGTTTGTGCAGGAGGAGGTAGAGGGGGGCGAAGTGGGGATAAATGGGGGTGCAGAGAGACTTTGCTTTGGGCGATGGGCACACAGTGCAGTGTGCAGATGATGTTTTGTTGAGTTATACATTTGAAACCTGTATGGTTTGTGAACAAATATCACCCCAATAAATTCAATTAAAAAAGACTTGGCAGGTTTATAAAAAGGAAGAGATTATTAATTATTCTCATTTTTAAGTTGCATATAGGCATTTTCTATTTCATGGTACTAAATGGCTAGCTTGGCATTATCTATTAATTCCTATGCTTTATCTCAGCAACTCTGTGCTCTTTTCTTCATTTTAGCTCTAAAGCACTAAAGGTAGTCTATCTTCTTTTCTATCAGTTACTCAGAATGAAAGTTCTTGAATTATATTTGTCAAATAATGGGAACTACTTAATAAAATTTTATTTTTTTAAAGGGAAAAGATGAATACCAGAGAATTTTTTTTTCTCTCTTTGGTTCTTCTATATACAATAGACCAAAAACTAAGAATTTGAAAGTAAGAATTCTCTTCTCAACTTTAAGTTCTTAGTGTTAATTAGTGTTTGAAAAGAAAAAAAAAAGAAATGAAAGATAAAAAGCAATACATGTCTATTATACTAGCTTGATAAAAATAATAATAGCAAGGGCATGGAGAAATTCAGACACTGCTTGTGGAAATAAAATTAAGCCAGATTAAAAAAAAAAACTTTCACCTTTAAAAACTACAGGTAATACCTGACTAGGTGATGGTCCCATGGATAGAGCATCAGACAGGAATGCAGAGGACCCAGGTTTGAAATCCAAGGTTGCCGGCTTGAGCCCGGTCTCACCAGCTTGAGTGCAGGGTCACTGGCTTGAAGCCCAAGGCCACTGGCTTGAGCCCAAGGTCGCAGGCTTAAGCACGAGTTCACTTGCTCTACTGTAGCCCTCTGGTCAAGGCACAGATGAGAAAGCAATCACTGAACAACTAAGACAGTGGTTCTCAAAGTGTGCACCAGAGTGCACTGGTGCGTCCTAGAAGATTTCCAGGTGTGCCCTATGGTATTCCAGAGAAATATGTGCCTGTTGGGGACCAAAAAACCAACAGAGTTTTTGGAGTTTAGATTTTTGGGGACAGAGGTGTGGGGTAAGCTGTAAACTGACAGTCTGCCCAAAACCCCACCTCACTTGCCTGATTAGGTTGCAAAAGGCTGTTAAGCTGTGGTGCCGGATTGTTTACACTACCCCCCATGATCCTCAGAAAGACTGAAGGCAAGTTTCTTCTATCCTTTGTTTGGTGTAAAGTTAAGATGATTTGAATGGTGGGGGTTTGGGATTAATGATTAAACATAAGGAATTGTCTCTCGAAGCCTTTTGGATTTCTATAAAAGAAGAATATGTGACAATATCTTAAAAAGCTTTGAACATTTTACTACAATTTTCAACATCCTATTTATGTGAATTAGGATTTTCTACCCTCAACATATTTAAGAGTAAAAAGAGAGGAATTCTTCAATGTATTGACAAGGAAATGAGAGTTTGCCTTTCAAATATATGCCAAACATTGAAGAAATCGCTAGAACACATCAGGCTCATGTTTCTCATAAACACAAGAATGAAAAAAGTTAACACATTTGCGCCCAGTCCTGCCAAATTTACTAAATCTTACTAAGAATGTATCTATATATATAAAAAGATAACTTTTTATCATTTTTTAATTTTTTAACCCCTCTTTTTGTGAATTCTAGAAAGCATAACAAAAAATGTAACATAAAAATGTTTTTTAATGTCAAAATAAATTTAATTTTGTTGTATTTATTTCATTTAATTACCATAAAAGCACACTTGGACTTTTATGTTTTTTTTCTTTAATATTTGACTCAATTATTATAACATATTTCTCAGCAATTTGTATATAGTGTGCCTACAATTATTTGTAGGATTTTAAATGTGCCCCAACTTCAAAAAGTTTGAGAACCACTGAACTAAGGTGTCACAACAAAGAACTGATGCTTCTCATCACTCTCCCTTCCTGTCTGTCCCTCTCCCCTCTCTCTGACTCCCTCTCTCTCTTTGTCAAAAACAAACAAACAAAAAAACTACATGTAGTCTTCGGGTTATGAATGTGACAGGTTCCATAGGTTTTGAAAATATTTAAGTATTTATGTGCACAGAAATGTAAAGATAAACACTATATTAAGACAAACTCTAAGTTGCATTTAATAGGTAAATTAACAACTGTTCCAACTTACATACAAATTCAATTTGAGAACCTATCTTGTTCATAACCTGGGGACTGCCTGTACTTATATTCTTCTACTCTAAATTATTCTTTTCAGAATATGCTAACAAAATAATCCAAACATTTTAAACATCTATATATGTAAAGAGCTATTTATTTTTAGAAGTTGCAAAATAATCAAAGCAACCTAAATGATACCTAATGGAGAAACATTAAGGGAAATTCCTTTACCCTTTTAATGAAACATTAGGCAAGCATAAAAATTTATATTTAGAAATATCATAAACATATAAATAGCTTCTTATGATATAAAAAATTACTGGAGAAAATCTATACTGATGACATATTAAATGATGAACAAAATAAAATGTTTGAAACTTAAATTTTGTTTGATATTATTATAGGTGTTTTTTTAAATCTTCTAATTTTTTTATGGTAGCTTAATACTGACTCTTGCCAGTTCCCTTTCCGTGACTCTTATCATCTGTCCACTCATCAATATTCAAATAATATTGAGTGTTCAATATATATGCTAGAAAATCTGCTAGGCTGTGAGAATCTAACATTGAATATAATATGTTTATGGCTGTAGCTACAAATAAAATGCCATCTATTGAAGAGGCTTTCCTTGAATTTCAACCTATTACCTGAAACCCTGCCAGCCTTTCAGAGAGTGTGTCTGATCACTAATAAGACTGTTGTGAGAAAGATAGTGAAATGAGAGTTTTAGAAAGTTTATTTGTGGAGAAGAAAAAGTCAAAAGGTAATAACTTTTTTAAAAAAAATCTGGGGATAGGGAAGGGATGAGAAGTTTTTCTTTTTTTTAATTTTATTTTTTTAATGGGACGACATCAATAAATCAGAATACATATATTCAAAGATAACAAGTCCAGGTTATCTTGTCATTCAATTATGTTGCATACCCATCACCCAAAGTCAGATTGTCCTCTGTCACCTTCTATCTAGTTTTCTTTGTGCCCTTCCCCCTCCCCCTTTCCCTCTCCCATTACCCCCTCCCCCCCTGTAACCACCACACTCTTATCAATGTCTCTTAGTTTCACTTTTATGTCCCACCTACGTATGGAATAATGCAGTTCCTGGTTTTTTCTGATTTATTTCGCTTCGTATCATGTTATCAAGATCCCACCATTTTGCTGTAAATGTTCCGATGTCATTATTTCTTATGGCTGAGTAGTATTCCATAGTGTATATGTGCCACATCTTCTTTATCCAGTCATCTATTGACGGGCTTTTTGGTTGTTTCCATGTCCTGGCCACTGTGAACAATGCTGCAATAAACATGGGGCTGCATGTGTCTCTATGTATCAATGTTTCTGAGTTTTTGGGGTATATACCCAGTAGAGGGATTGCTGGGTCATAAGGTAGTTCTATTTTCAGTTTTTTGAGGAACCACCATACTTTCTTCCATAATGGTTGTACTACTTTACATTCCCACCAACAGTGTATGAGGGTTCCTTTTTCTCCACAGCCTCTCCAACATTTGCTATTACCTGTCTTGTTAATAATAGCTAATCTAACAGGTGTGAGGTGGTATCTCATTGCAGTTTTGATTTGCATTTCTCTAATAGCTAAAGAAGATGAGCATCTTTTCATATATCTGTTGGCCATTTGTATTTCTTCCTGGGAGAAGTGTCTGTTCATGTCCTCTTCCTATTTTTATATTGGATTGTTTGTTTGTTTGTTGTTGAGTTTTATGAGTTCTTTGTATATTTTGGATATTAGGCCCTTATCTGAGCTGTTCTTTGAAAGTATCATTTCCCATTTAGTTGGCTTTCTGTTTATTTTGTTATCAGTTTCTCTTGCTGAGCAAAAACTTCTTAGTCTGATGTCCCATTCATTAATTTTTGCCTTCACTTCTCTTGCCTGTGGAGTCAAATTCATAAAGTGCTCTTTAAAACCCAGGTCCATGAGTTGAGTACCTATGTCTTCTTCTATGTACTTTATTGTTTCAGGTCTTATGTTTAGATCTTTGATCCATTTTGAGTTAATTTTAGTACAGGGGGACAAACTGTAGTCCAGTTTCATTCTTTTGCATGTGGCTTTCCAGTTTTCCCAGCACCATTTATTGAAGAGGCTTTCTTTTCTCCATTGTGTGTTATTGGCCCCTTTATCAAAAATTATTTGACTATATATATGTGGTTTTATTTCTGGACTTTCTATTCTGTTCCATTGGTCTGAGTGTCTACTTTTCTGCCAATACCATGCTGTTTTGATTGTCGTGGCCCTATAATAGAGTTTGAAGTCAGGTATTGTAATGCCCCCAGCTTCATTCTTTTTCTTTAGGATTGCTTTGGCTATTCGGGTTTTTTTATAGTTCCATATAAATCTGCTGATTTTTTGCTCCATTTCCTTAAAAAATGTCATTGGAATTTTGATGGGAATTGCATTAAATTTGTATATTGCTTTGGGTAATATAGCCATCTTGATTATATTTATTCTTCCTAACCAAGAACAAGGTATATTCTTCCATCTCATTATATCTTTTTTGATTTCCCTTAACAATGGTTTATAGTTTTCATTATATAAGTCCTTTACATTCTTTGTTATGTTTATTCCTAAGTATTTTTTTGTTGTTGTTGCAATCGTGAAGGGGATTATTCTTTTGAGTTCATTCTCAATTGTTTCATTGTTGGCATATAGAAAGGCTATTGACTTCTGTATGTTAATTTTGTATCCTGCGACCTTACTGTATTGACTTATTGTTTCTAGTAGTCTTTTTGTAGATTCTTTGGGATTTTCGATGTATAGAATCATATCATCTGCAAAAAGTGATGCCTTTACTTCTTCTTTTCTGATATGGATTCCTTTTATTTCTTTGTCTTGTCTGATTGCTCTGGCTAGAACCTCTAGTACCACATTAAATAAGAGTTGAGAGAGTGGACAACCCTGTCTTGTTCCTGATTTAAGGGGGAAAGCCTTCAGTTTAGTGCCATTTAATATGATATTAGCTGATGGTTTATCATATATGGCCTTTATCATGTTGAGATATTTTCCTTCTATACCCATTTTGTTGAGAGTCTTAAACATAAAATTGTGTTGTGTTTTATCAAAAGCCTTTTCTGCGTCTATTGATAAGATCATTTTTGTTCTTTGTTTTGTTGATATGGTGTATTACTTTAACTGTTTTACATATGTGGAACCATCCTTGAGATTCTGGGATGAATCCCACTTGATCATGATGTACTATTTTTTTAATATGTTGTTGTATTCGATTTGCTAGTATTTTGTTTAGTATTTTAACATCTGTATTCATTAGAGATATTGGTCTGTAGTTTTCTTTCTTTGTGCCATCCTTGCCAGGTTTTGGTATGAGCGTTATGTTGGCCTCATAAAATGTGTTTGGAAGTCTTGCTTTTTCTTCAATTTTTTGGAAGACTTTCAGTAGAATAGGAACCATGTCTTCTTTGAATGTTTGATAAAATTCACTGGTATAGCCGTCAGGGCCTGGACTTTTATTTTTGGGGAGGTTTTTAATGGTTTTTTCTATTTCTTCTCTACTAATAGGTCTGTTTATGCTTTCTGCTTCTTCTTGACTCAGTCTAGGAAGGTTGTATTGTTCTAGGAATTTATCCATTTCTTCTAGGTTGTTGAATTTTGGCATAAAGTTTTTCATAGTATTCTACAATAATTCTTTGTATATCTATGGTGTCTGTGGTGATTTTGGGGTGAGAAGTTTTTAAAAGAAAGTAATTTGGGTTTTTCTATATTATGAAAAATATATATACAAATTTCAACTACTTCAAATTTGTCATAATCTCCTGGCAACAATCAGACTTGTAGTACTAAACTAACCTAAATTTTTTTCTGGACCTCACCTTTCTCTTTTCAATTTAATCACAAATGTCATGGATTATCTCATATACTTCTTGAATTGAAGAGTGGTAGAATTTTATTAAAATGAAGATATGGCAGAAGCAAATGAAGTTACCTAAATGTCCATTAATGTGCTGTAATGCACATAATCTAAACTTGGGAATTAACTGTATAGCAGCTTAGTATGATAGAAAAAGATACTAGTGTTGGAATCAAAATATAGGTGTTTGAGTCTTGCTGCTCAGAATGAGACCTTGGACAAGTCTCTTAGATGTTCTGTTTCAATTTCTCTACTTATATATCAATGATAAGACATATCTATATTTACCTCTATACCTATATAATCAGTTTATTAATATTAGTTTAAAGATCAAATAAGAAATGTAAGTGAAATTTTTTTACATTAAAATGGTATATACTACATTAATCATTACAGGTGATAGTAACCCTGATAACATCAGAATACCATATCTCATGATCAATATGGCTTTGTCTAAAAGAAAAGGGCAAAGAATATCTTAGCATGTTTTCTACTCATTTCTTTATACCACCTCTAAAATTCTTAGTAAACACTAAAGTTAAAGCAACTGTAGAAAAACTTCAATAATTAAGAAGATTGACATGAGTAAATTGGCTGTGCTAGAAGCAAGTTTGACTCACATGGAGATAAATCTCTTTATCTAGTCCATCTTAACAATTATTCTGATTATGTAATACATTTTATACTTTTAACAGACTATTAACCACAGGTAAAATGATTGGACACTGATGAAGAAATTGTCCCAAAATTATTCTTCATATTCAAAAGTATATTCAAATTTTAGGAATAATGGCCTTCTGAGTCTGAGAGTATGGTCTTCATAATTTACAATTTTTTTCATTTAAAAATTATGCTCAATTTTATTAAATGGAATCTTTTAATTAAGTAATTTTGATTTCCATTGTATGAAAAAGAATTGACTTCTTTAAGAGAGAGAACTTGAGATATTTCTTCTTTGTGACATCTAGTAAAAGAGAATAGTTCCATATACAAAGGAATGAACCAAATGTTAAAGGGTGGTTAATGATATTTATCAGAGCAAAATGTCTACATTTAGAATGTTGAAGGGTTTGGATTTCTCAACAAATATCTATGTAAAAAAAGCAATTTCAGGATGGCTCATCAAATATTTATGGCATATAAGTTGGCACAAAAGTTCTATTGAGATCATTTTTAAAAATGTCTTGATTGATTTATGTATCCTTGGTACAAGTCATTTGCCTCAGTAAACAAATATCATTCTTACCCTTTATAAGTTAAATGGGCAGAAAGTCTAATCAGATGTGTGTGTGTGTGTGTGTGTGTGTGTGTGTGTATGTGTGTGCATGTGTTCAACATAAAGTTTAAAACATGAAGGTGTTTCTGCTTTATAACAGAAAAGCGTATTATCTTCAGGGATATGAAAATATTCATATCCCATCATTCTATTCTGCTTTACCACTGTCTCTTTCCCAAAGACACATATATTAATTAATTCAGTTGAATCAAGAAATTACTGACTGATTTCTGGTCCTTACCTTATTTATGACTTGCACTAAAACAATTTAAGTTGCCCTTGATTTTTTTTTAAGTCTTTAGGAACCATGAAAACTGGAATCCATATAAAGACTTGAAAAAAATTAGAACTGGAAAGCTTGTTAAATTGCTCCTAGATAATTTAAAAAAATTAAATTTGTTTAAAACACTCATTCAAAATGTCCAACCAAAAGAGGGATGATATTCATAAACAACAGCTCCGATAAGGAGTTAATATCCAAAATATGTAAAGAACTCACAAAACTCAGCAACAAACAAAATGCTCTACTTGTACCTTACTACTCATAAGCTTTATTGTAATACTTTATTAATGTAACATTTTGTAAGATTTTGTTATAAAAATATTGAAAGTATTAATAACAGTGAAAGAGCATCTGAATCAGTAAGCACCCACTAATATTCACAAATACTTCTTGCTCCTTTAGAAAAAAAACAGGGCAAGTTAATTGCAAAATGATAAACACTTTTCATTTTCAACACACTTAGAAAGCAGATGAAGTGTTTGATTTACAAGCATAATTCATTTATAAGTTTCATATACAATTACCCATATTTATAAAATATTGCCTATTAAGCAATATAAGAAATCCTTTTATCTGTGTACCTACAATAAGAGGTAGTACTGCCAAGCAGTTAGTTGCATGTTTTAGATTCTCGTTTATAGCCAATATACTTGAGACAGATGTTAAATCCTCATTTACACTAATATTCATCTATTGTCTATTTCCGGTGGAATGGGTTTTGCTCTGATCAATAAATGCATCAGCCTAGTTGTTCATCTTATTAGGAAGGTCAAAGTAGTGACAGAGGCTCATCTGTTTCCATGTCAGGTAATGGTAGAGGTAATGAATCCTCTCCATGCAGATAGAAAACAGCACTGTCATTGTCCTTCGGTCTTCCACTACAGAGTTGATCATGATTAAACTGAGGCACCGGGGGAATTGGAAGTGTTTGCACTTCCTGAAACATTTTTTACTCTAAAATTTATTTTCATCTCTATGGTATACTTTATTTCTTGAGTAGCAACCTGTTTGCACTGTATTCATCTAAGATGATGCTTTTTACATAATGCATTTCCATAAGTGGAAAAATGTAGCAGAAAATTGTTCCAAAAGATAATCAGTTAAAATTGTTTTCAGTTGCCTATACAACAATAAGACCTCTTTGCAAGCTTAAGTGCTACACTTATGCTAATAATCAATAAAATGTCAAATGACTGTAATGCAAAATGTATCCACAAATGCATGTTAACATGCACACCTTGTTAATACTTGGCAAAGGAAGTTCTAATACTGACAAAATGAGGGCAACCACAAGTTTACGGCAACAGGAAGCAGAGCACAAAGAAGGGCTCGGACACATTTTGAAAGTTTCTGTACTGAAGTTGAGCTGTTTTGAAGCAAACAATGTGAAACAATATGAAGATGATGTCTTGCTTGCTTGATGGATAGGGCAAGTTGTTTCTGTGTGGATTAAGTTACTGTATTTCATCAAGCCTATTTCCTATAACAGAATTGGAAGTGATAAATAGAGGTGGTCACTCTGATTTGTAGTCACTTGCTGAATTGCTAGCATTTATTTTAGTCCTCACTTTGGCATTGATTGACCATGTAGCCCTGTCACTTGAGGCAAGTCAGTTGAGCCCTGCAGTCATCGCTGTCTAGATTGGTAAAATATAAGAAACAACTCCTCACTAAACAGCCACCTTTGGGGACAGAGCATTCTTAAGGCCTTAGGGCAAAGTGAAATCTTGCCAATTGGCATTATAATTGGCAACAAGTGTTAGAAGACAGGCCATTAGGGTCTGAGAGGACTAGAGAGAGATAACTGAAATTGTCCCAAACTATCCTGGTCCCCAAATTTGGGATCTTATATCTAATACAATTTCAGAACTTTAGTGAAATACATCATTATCAACTAGTTCTTTCAACTAATACCTTAAAGAAGTATCAGTGCCAGTATTATTCCATAAATAAAAGGGCATTTTACCCTCATGATTGGAAGAACATAAAATATATATAAAGCAATGGTTTTTCACTATAATTGTTTTCAATATTTTTTTCTTTTTTTCTGTCCTTTTTGGCTTCATCTCTCCACACCCCCTACCCAGTCCCCCCTTTCTGACAGCTGCCAGTCCACTCTCCATCTATGAGTCTGTCTCTATTTTTTGATACAGAAAACTTAATCATTTACTGACCTGAGACGATAGTCAAGTAGTTGAGAAATATCATTTCTGAATACTAGCAAGGCCCTTCCTGCAATAAAAATTCTGATGTTAGCCAGCCTCTGGAGACCAAGTAAAACAGACCAACATGCACTGTCCACAGGTCCAAAGTAGGAAGCAGTGCCTTGATTTCAAGGGTGGGCTTATAGGCAGCCTGGAATCCTGAAGAAAACAAAAGACTCTGGCCTTACATAAAATAGGAACTGACCAGGTTACTGAGATCAGACTCAGATTTGGAGGGCAAAGTATTGAGACCAAGTCTCAGGCAAAGGTAAAAGTCAGTAATCACTATGTAGCGCAGCTCACAGGACTGGCCTACGAACAAGAACACAAGAGAAGCTTAACTCTGAGTCTCTTCAGTTTCTGGAGCAGTAGAAGTCGTTCATGTACTGAGAGTGAAGACACTCAGTTTTCATCAGTGAGGCTAGAGCTGAACCTTCAGAGTGGCCGCATCCACAGCAATGCAGATGAGAGTTGGGTGTCAGGGCCCCATGCAGCTCACTACATTGAAGGATGACATGGAATGGGTCAATCCTACTCTTTATGAGAAGCCTCTCTCTAGTCTATTTCTTTGGAAAAATTGGTAAAATACATATATATATATATATCTTTCTGTCTGTATAAAACAAAACAACTATGCTTGCGAGTCCTGAAAAGGAATCAGCACAATCCCACTCTTGGGTGGAAACTCTGCAGCGTTAATACTACGGCAATTCATCTACACGTGGGCTCTCTCTCCTAGGCCAGCGGTCTCTGACGTGGGCTCTCTCTCCTAGGCCAGCGGTCTCTGACGAGGACTCTCTCTCCTAGGCCAGCGGTCTCTGACGAGGGCTCTCTCTCCTAGGCCAGCGGTCTCTGACGTGGGCTCTCTCTCCTAGGCCAGCGGTCTCTGACGTGGGCTCTCTCTCCTAGGCCAGCGGTCTCTGACGTGGGCTCTCTGACGAGGGCTCTCCCTCCTAGGCCAGCGGTCTCTGACGTGGGCTCTCTGACGAGGGCTCTCTCTCCTAGGCCAGCGGTCTCTGACGTGGATTCTCTCTCCCAGACCAGCAGTCTCTGACGTGGGCTCTCTCTCCTAGGCCAGCGGTCTCTGACGTGGATTCTCTCTCCCAGACCAGCAGTCTCTGACGAGGGCTCTCTCTCCTAGGCCAGCGGTCTCTGACGTGGATTCTCTCTCCTAGGCCAGCGGTCTCTGACGTGGGCTCTCTCTCCCAGGCCAGCAGTCTGTGACGTGGATTCTCTCTCCTAGGCCAGCGGTCTCTGGCGGTCTCTGACGTGGGCTCTCTCTCCAAAGCCAGCGGTCTCTGACGTGGATTCTCTCTCCTAGGCCAGCGGTCTCTGACGTGGGCTCTCTCTCCTAGGCCAGCGGTCTCTGACGTGGATTCTCTCTCCTAGGCCAGCGGTCTCTGACGTGGGCTCTCTCTCCTAGGCCAGCGGTCTCTGACGAGGGCTCTCTCTCCTAGGCCAGCGGTCTCTGACGTGGATTCTCTCTCCTAGGCCAGCGGTCTCTGATGTGGGCTCTCTCTCCTAGGCCAGCGGTCTCTGACGTGGGCTCTCTCTCCTAGGCCAGCGGTCTCTGACGAGGGCTCTCTCTCCTAGGCCAGCGGTCTCTGACGTGGGCTCTCTCTCCTAGGCCAGCGGTCTCTGACGTGGGCTCTCTCTCCTAGGCCAGCGGTCTCTGACGTGGGCTCTCTCTCCTAGGCCAGCGGTCTCTGACGTGGGCTCTCTCTCCTAGGCCAGCAGTCTCTGACTTGTAATGGGGATAACCAAGTACAGAGTTTATAAAAAGGCACAACATATGAACTACAATTTTCCAGAAACATTTATAACTAATATAATTGAGTTTTATTTTGGATATTGCTCATTAAATCAAATAAATACAACTAAAAATTTTCAACATTTTAAAAATGTTCAAATTTTGTTGAAGCATCCTTTAACTCAGGTGTTAACAAAATGCAACCCACAGGCCACATCTGGTTGAACACCTAATTTTGTCTGAACATCATGCTAAGAATATTTTTAATATATGGACATTTTTAATAATTTTATGTATTAATTTTTAGAGAGAGGGGGACTATGGCATGATAGAGAGAGAGAGAGAGAGAGAGAAAGAGAGAGAGAGAGAGAAGAACACTGATCCGTTCCTGTATGTACCCTGACCAGTGATAGAACTAACTGGCAGCCTCTGTGCTTTGGGACGATGTTCTAACCAGCAGAGCTCTCTGCCCAGGGCTATACATAAACACTTCAATTGGTTTGATAATAGGAGAACACTAACTCTGAACACCAATTAAGTAAACATTATTTTCTCATAACAATAAGAAAAACTGCTTAATATCCTCAATTTTACCTATTGATCACAAAGCCAAAAATGTTTATCTAGACTTACAGAAAATTGTCAAACCTTGTTAGAAATATCAAAGAAAGTTTACTTTTTGCACATTATACACCAGTAAAATAGAAGTAAATAATATTTACAAAGAAAAACTTATATGTTTTCCAAAATATAAAGAACAAATAAAAACATTAAGTTGTAAAGAAAGGACAGTGCTTTTTTGTCAAGACAAGATGCATAATTTTTATAGTTTTTAATTATCCACTGATAAAGATGTAGAAAAGTATTCATTTAGTGATGACATAAAGTCATATATAGTGTTACAGAATGTCCAATAGGTCAAAATTATTAAAGAAGGAATCTTACCAAGAATTAAAGATGAAAAAGTTATTGCTTCCTGTCTTCTGTTCTTAAATTATGTACATCTATATTGTATATTTATTTCTAAAAGAATAAATGAAATGAAGAAATATATTTAGTGACATGATGTATCATGTTCTTGAGAACCCATTAGCTAAAATAACTTTAGTAATTAGAGTATACACAAACATTACCCATTTTTCTTCAAAAAGCAGAACCACAACAAGACTACAAACTCATCTTTGAATTAGACTTTTAAAAGTGTATACCAAATGATAGAACTGTGCTCTGTTATGCCTTTAAAAGAAAGGTAATTGATGACGTCAGAGTAATGGCAGGGTAGGAAGCGACACCGATAAATCCCCCAAAACGCAACAAGATCTTCAACCAGAAACAGAAAAACCTATCCTTGGAGCCTCCAGATGTTTCGCAATACACCCAAAGGTATGGTCGAGCGAAAAATTGGCTAAATATATAACCAAACCCTGAAGGAAATAGGGAGTAAGAAATGCTCCGCCTTCTTCACTAACCTAAACAGGGCGGCTTTCACTGGAAACTGAGAATATAGAAACTAAGGTGGGCAAAGGGGGTGAATAGATCCAGGCCACGGCACAAATGGCCAAACCAGGCTGTGGCACGGAGATCCAAGCCAAGGAAAAACTGTTCCTGTAACAACCCGGGCAATACAGCTAACACTCGCGCCAAACCCAGACAAAGAAAGACAAGCGGGGCAGCCATTTTACCCGATCTCCTGGTCGGCGCGCGCAGATAGTGGGCGAGAGATTCCTTCCAAAGCCCCGGGAGTGTGCACCTGTGTTGTACCACGGAGAGGCAGAGTCAGAGGCCTTTGTGTGGGCCGAAAGTGGAATCTCCAGGCCGCCCCAGCACCCTGGGGGAGCCGCGCACGGGGAGGGAGCGAGAACTAATTCCAACACTGGAACTTTTCCATGCGGGAGGAGGTTTCACTCAGAGGGCGAGACTTCCAGTCTGACATCTTGGTCTGTGCACGCAGATAGTGAGCGAGAGATTCCTCTGAGTGCCTCAGCAGTGCCTGCCCATGTTATCCCACAGAGGGCAGAGTCAGGGGCCTTTGAGTGGGCCTAAAGCGGAATCTCAGGCTGCCCCAGCACCTTGAAAAAGCCGCACACGGGGACGGAGCGAGAACCAATTCCAATGCGGGAACTTTTCAGTGCGGGCGGGGGGTTTCACTCAGAGGGCGAGACTTCCGGTCTGACATCCTGGTCTGCGCACGCAGATAGTGAACGAGAGTTTCCTCCAAGAGCCCCGGAAGTGGGTGCCCGCCCGTGTTACCGGACAGAGTGGCAGAGCCAGAGGTCTTTGAGTGGGCGGAAGCCCCGGCTGATTATGCTAGCAGCTCTGACTGACTGAGCCTTACCCAGAGCCCTGTGCTGAGTGGGAATAGAGTGGGGAGTGGCCAGGTCTTTGAGCCTCTTACTATCCAGGCAGAGGCAGCAGCAACCCCATAGCTGGATTATCAGACTACTAATTGAGGAAGGAAAGACTAGGAGAGAGGCTCCAGGAACACGGACTCTCTCACTGTCGGAGCCTATAAATGCTAATGAGCCTCAACTGCCAACATGATTAAAGCACAATACATGACATCGCAGTAGAGACTTATCAACTGCAAACCTCTTCCTGAGCGTGTCAAAGGGGTAGAACCCGGGGTGCAGAGTCACCGACCAGGAAGAGGGAGAGAAAAGAAAAAGCAAGAAGATAACCTCTCAAAATCAAGAATAATCTGCAGACTTTATAACCTATCCCATTTTATTATATTTATTCATTTGTTTCTCTTATCTTCATCCTTGATTTTTTTTTTCCTCCTCCAATTTGGTCGTTTAACTCTCTACTGGTCTTACTCTCTCCTCTCCTTAAACTATACAACCCATAAGTGTTACATCTCCCATGATCTTTTCTTTCCTCTTCCTTTCTCTCTATGAGGGTTGCACTCTAAAACCCTTAACTCTCTCTCTCTCTCTCTCTCTCTCCTTTCTTTTTTCTTCTTTTAGTGGTTCCCTCTTTTATTTCCTCTCTCTCTCTTTCTTTTATCCCTCTATATTAGTTTCTTCCTTTCTCCTTTACGTCTCCTCTCATTCAAACCTCAATAACGAACAAATTATCTTATCTGGGACTCAAACTTATGTTTATGGCATTTTAGGGGGTTTTTACTTCACCTTTATAACTCAATAGCAGTGCTCCCATCCCTGGCTCTCCATTTTATCAAGCTCTTGTTCCACTAAATACAATAGTAATTTTTTAATTTGTCCTCCCATTTTCCTGTTTCCCTCTTATTCCTCTCATCATAACTCTTAGTCAACCAACACCTAAACGCAAATTATTTTATTCTTGATCCAAATTTTTTCATTATTTGCTTTTTGTGGGTGCATACCCCCATTTTTTAATTTTTATTTTATTTTATTTATTTTTTATTTTTTTATTTTTATTTTTTGCCCCTTTATTACTTTTCCCCAATTCAGGCCCTCCATTACAAGCATTGTTTGTTCTATTAAATACAATATAATTCACAGTTCACCACAAGATTTTCTCAAGAAAGAGGGGAGAGAAGAAGAGAGGAAAAAAGGAGGAGGGGAATAATTTCCTTTTTAAAAAAAAATTTTTTTTTAATTTTTTTATTATATTATTTTTCTTTATTTCATTATTAATTTAAAAAAACAACTTTTTTTCAATTTTTTATTTTTTTAACTTTTTATTCTTTATTAAATATCATTAATACTATCAACAAAACCACCCTCAGATGCCATTAAGGAAGAGAAAATCGAATATCATGGATACAAAAGAAAGAGAGGTAACACAGATAGATGAAGAAAAATCTATGGAGAAAATATTTAATATATTAGAAATCTTGGAGCTAAATGACAGAGAATTCAAGATAGAAATCCTAAAAATACTCAGAGATATACAAGAAAACACAGAAAGGCAATTTAGGGAGCTCAGAAAACAACTCAATGAACACAAAGAATATATGTCCAAGGAAATTGAAACTATAAAAACAAATCAAACAGAGATGAAAAACTCAATTCACGAGCTGAAAAACGAGGTAACAAGCTTAGCTAATAGAACAGGGCAGATAGAAGAGAGGATTAGTGAAATAGAAGACAAGCAACTTGAGGCACAACAAAGAGAAGAAGAAAGAGACTCAAAAATTTAAAAAAATGAGATAGCCCTACAAGAATTATCTGACTCCATCAAAAAGAATAACATAAGAATAATAGGTATATCAGAGGGAGAAGAGAGAGAAAATGGAATGGAGAACACTCTAACAAATAATAGATGAGAACTTCCCAAGCCTGTGGAAAGAACTAAAGCCTCAAATTCATGAAGCAAACAGAACTCCAAGTTTTCTTAACCCCAACAAACCTACTCCAAGGCACATCATAATGAAATTGGCACAAACCAATGGCAAAGAAAAAATTCTAACGCAGCCAGGGAAAAGAAGAATACAACATATAAAGGAAGGCCCATTAGATTATCATCAGATTTCTCAGCAGAAACTCTACAAGCTAGAAGAGAGTGGACCCCAATATTTAAAGTCCTGAAAGAGAGGAATTTTCAGCCACGAATACTATATCCATCAAAGCTATCCTTCAAATATGAAGGAGAAATAAAAACATTCACAGATACAGAAAAGATGAGGGAATTTATCATCAGAAAACCCCTACTCCAGGAATTACTAAAGGGGATTCTCCAATCAGATACAAAGAACAAAAAAAAAACAAAGCCACAAGTAAAAGCTCCAAGAAGAACAATAAAACCAAATTTAAACTTTAACAACAACAAAAAGAAAGGGGGGAGAGGATGGAGATTAACAGTAGCAAAGGACGATGGAGTGCAAAAGTACTCACAAAAGAGTGCGCTACAATGAACAGGGTAGGAACCTTTTCATTACTTAAAGGTAACCACCATTGAAAAAACCACCACAGAAGCACATGAGATAAAAAAGATAGCAACAGAGGAAAGATGTATGGAATACAACCAAATAAAAACAAAAGATAGAAAAACGAAAGAGAAGGATCAAACAAGACACAAAACTAACAGAAAGCAATCTATAAAATGGCAATAAGGAACTCACAAGTGTCAATAATTACACTAAATGTAAACGGATTAAACTCACCAATAAAAAGACACAGAGCAGCAGAATGGATTAAAAAAGAAAACCCAACTGTATGCTGCCTACAAGAAACTCATCTAAGTAACAGGGATAAAAATAAATTCAAAGTGAAAGGCTGGAAAACAATACTCCAAGCAAATAACATCCAAAAAAAAGCAGGTGTAGCAATACTCATATCGGATAATGCAGACTACAAGACAACAAAAGTACTCAGAGACAAAAATGGCCATTTCATAATGATTAAGGGGACACTGAATCAAGAAGACATAACAATTCTTAATATGTATGCACCAAACCAAGGAGCACCAAAATATATAAGACAGCTACTTATTGACCTTAAAACAAAAACTGACAAAAATACAATCATACTTGGAGACCTCAATACACCGCTGATGGCTCTAGATCGGTCATCCAAACAGAGAATCAACAAAGATATATTGGCCTTAAACAAAACACTAGAGCACCTGGATATGATAGACATCTACAGGACATTTCATCCCAAAGTGACTGAGTATACATTTTTGTCCAGTGTACATGGATCATTCTCAAGAATTGAACATATGTTGGGCCACAAAAACAACATCAGCAAATTGAGAAAAATTGAAGTTGTACCAAGCATATTTTCTGATCATAAAGCCTTGAAACTAGAATTCAACTGCAAAAAAGAGAAAAAAATCCCACAAAAATGTGAAAACTAAACAACATACTTTTAAAAAATGAATGGGTCAAAGAAGAAATAAGTGCAGAGATCAAAAGATATATACAGACTAATGAAAATGACAATACGACATATCAGAATCTATGGGATGCAGCAAAAGCAGTGATAAGAGGGAAGTTCATATCACTTCAGGCATATATGAACAAACAAGAGAGAGCCCAAGTAAACCACTTAACTTCACACCTTAAGGAACTAGAAAAAGAAGAACAAAGACAACCCAAAACCAGCCGAAGAAAGGAGATAATAAAAATCAGAGCAGAAATAAATGAAATAGAGAACAGTAAAACTATAGAAAAAATTAATAGAACAAGGAGCTGGTTCTTTGAAAAGATCAACAAAATTGACAAACCCTTGGCAAGACTTACCAAGGAAAAAAGAGAAAGAACTCATATAAACAAAATCCAAAATGAAAGAGGAGAAATCACCACGGACACCATAGATATACAAAGAATTATTGTAGAATACTATGAAAAACTTTATGCTACTAAATTCAACAATCTAGAAGAAATGGATAAATTCCTAGAACAATACAACCTTCCTAGACTGAGTCAAGAAGAAGCAGAAAGCCTAAACAGACCTATTAGTAGAGAAGAAATAGAAAAAACGATTAAAAACCTCCCCAAAAATAAAAGTCCAGGCCCTGACGGCTATACCAGCGAATTTTCTCAAACATTCAAAGAAGACATGGTTCCTATTCTACTGAAAGTCTTCCAGAAAATTGAAGAAGAAGTAATACTTCCAAACACATTTTATGAGGCCAACATAACCCTCATACCAAAACCAGGCAAGGATGGCACAAAAAAAGAAAACTACAGACCAATATCTCTAATGAATACAGATGCTAAAATACTAAACAAAATACTAGCAAATCAAATACAACAACATATTAAAAAGATAATACATCATGATCCAGTGGGATTCATCCCAGAATCTCAAGGATGGTTCAACATATGTAAAACGGTTAACGTAATACACCATATCAACAAAACAAAGAACAAAAACCACATGATCTTATCAATAGACGCAGAAAAGGCTTTTTATAAAATACAACACAATTTTATGTTTAAGACTCTCAACAAAATGGGTATAGAAGGAAAATATCTCAACATGATAAAGGCCATATATGATAAACCATCAGCTAACATCATATTAAATGGCACTAAAATGAAGGCTTTCCCCCTTAAATCAGGAACAAGACAGGGTTGTCCACTCTCTCGACTCTTTTTTTTTTTTTTCATTTTTCTGAAGCTGGAAACAGGGAGAGACAGTCAGACAGACTCCCGCATGCGCCCGACCTGGATCCACCCGGCACGCCCACCATGGGGCGAGGCTCTGCCCACCAGGGGGCGATGCTCTGCCCATCCTGGGTGTCGCCATGTTGCGACCAGAGCCACTCTAGCGCCTGAGGCAGAGGCCACAGAGCCATCCCCAGCGCCCGGGCCATCTTTGCTTCAATGGAGCCTTGGCTGCAGGAGGGGAAGAGAGAGACAGAGAGGAAAGCGCGGCGGAGGGGTGGAGAAGCAAATGGGCGCTTCTCCTGTGTGCCCTGGCTGGGAATCGAACCCGGGTCCTCCACACGCTAGGCCGATGCTCTACCGCTGAGCCAACCTGCCAGGGCCTCTTCACTCTTATTTAATGTGGTACTAGAGGTTCTAGCCAGAGCAATCAGACAAGACAAAGAAATAAAAGGCATCCATATCGGAAAAGAAGAAGTAAAGGTATCACTTTTTGCAGATGATATGATCCTATACATCGAAAACCCCAAAGAATCCACAAAAAGACTACTAGAAACAATAAGCCAATACAGTAAGGTCACAGGATATAAAATTAACATACAGAAGTCAATAGCCTTTCTATATACCAACAATGAAACAACTGAGAACGAACTCAAAAGAATAATCCCCTTCACAATTGCAACAAAAAAAATAAAATACTTAGGAATTAACATAACAAAGAATGTAAAGGACCTATATAATGAAAACTATAAACCATTGTTAAGAGAAATCGAAAAAGATATAATGAGATGGAAGAATATACCTTGTTCTTGGTTAGGAAGAATAAATATAATCAAGATGGCCATATTACCCAAAGCAATATACAAATTTAATGCAATTCCCATCAAAATTCCAATGACATTTTTTAAAGAAATAGAGCAAAAAATCATCAGATTTATATGGAACTATAAAAAACCCTGAATAGCCAAAGCAATCCTAAAGAAAAAGAATGAAGCTGGGGGCATTATAATACCTGACTTCAAACTCTATTATAGGGCCACGACAATCAAAACAGCATGGTATTGGCAGAAAAGTAGACACTCAGACCAATGGAACAGAATAGAAAGTCCAGAAATAAAACCACATATATATAGTCAAATAATTTTTGATAAAGGGGCCAAGAACATACAGTGGAGAAAAGAAAGCCTCTTCAATAAATGGTGCTGGGAAAACTGGAAAGCCACATGCAAAAGAATGAAACTGGACTACAGTTTGTCCCCCTGTACTAAAATTAACTCAAAATGGATCAAAGATCTAAACATAGACCTGAAACAATAAAGTACATAGAAGAAGACATAGGTACTCAACTCATGGACCTGGGTTTTAAAGAACATTTTATGAATTTGACTCCAATGGCAAGAGAAGTGAAGGCAAAAATTAATGAATGGGACTACATCAGTCTAAGACGTTTTTGCTCAGCAAGAAAAACTGATAACAAAATAAACAGAAAACCAACTAAATGGGAAATGATATTTTCAAACAACAGCTCAGATAAGGGCCTAATATCCAAAATATACAAAGAACTCATAAAACTCAACAACAAACAAACAAACAATCCAATAAAAAAATGGGAAGAGGACATGAACAGACACTTCTCCCAGGAGGAAGTACAAATGGCCAACAGATATATGAAAAGATGCTCATCTTCTTTAGTTATTAAAGAAATGCAAATCAAAACTGCAATGAGATACCACCTCACACCTGTTAGATTAGCTATTATTAACAAGACAGGTAATAACAAATGTTGGGGAGGCTGTGGAGAAAAAGGAACCCTCATACACTGTTGGTGGGAATGTAAAGTAGTACAACCATTATGGAAGAAAGTATGGTGGTTCCTCAAAAAACTGAAAATAGAACTACCTTATGACCCAGCAATTCCTCTACTGGGTATATACCCCAAAAACTCAGAAACATTGATACGTAAAGACACATGCAGCCCCATGTTCATTGCAGCATTGTTCACAGTGGCCAGGACATGGAAACAACCAAAAAGCCCATCAATAGATGACTGGATAAAGAAGATGTGGCACATATACACTATGGAATACTACTCAGCCATAAGAAATGATGACATTGGATCATTTACAGCAAAATGGTGGGATCTTGATAACATTATATGAAGTGAAATAAGTAAATCAGAAAAAAACAGGAACTGCATTATTCCATACGTAGGTGGGACATAAAAGTGAAACTTAGAGACATGGATAAGAGTGTGGTGGTTACGGGGGGAGGGGGGAAAGGGAGAGGGAAAGGGGGAGGGGGAGGGGCACAAAGAAAACTAGATAGAAGGTGACAGAGGACAATCTGACTTTGGGTGATGGGTTTGCAACAAATTGAAAGACAAGATAACCTGGACTTGTTATCTTTGAATATCTGTATCCTGATTTATTGATGTCGCCCCATTAAAAAAATAAAATTTAAAAAAATTAAAAAAAAATAAAAATAAAAAATAAAAGAAAGGTAATTGTATGTCCATACCACATGATAAGTAAATTGTGTTAAGATGAAATAATAGATGAAGTTCTATGTTTATTAAAATTTTAAACAAAGATGTCTAGGTAGCTAAATGTTGCCTACTTAATATTACTTTGTCTAGTTATTAAATTATTTTTATTATTTATTAATTGATTTTAGAGAGACAGAGAAGAAGTGAGAGAAAGAAAAAGAGAGGGAGAAGAGGGAAGCATTCATTTGGGGATCAACTTAGGTGCACATTCATTAGTTGCCTCTGGGTATCAAACTCAGAACTCTGGTGTTTGGGGATGACCCTCTGACTGAGATAATAGGCTAAGGCTGCCTAGCTATGTTGATGATATTTTGTCTTCTTACCTGGTCTAGTGAGTCACAATAATCATAAAATGGTTAAGTGTAGTAAGGTGGTTAAAGCCAATAATCCAGGCATACTGCCAGTACGTGGTACAGCCTGGACTCTAGTCCAGCCCTGCCTGAATTATTAAGGATTATGGAAGAACTATCGATCACTGCTCAGCACTCTCCCTCTGAAAGTCCTCATTTTAAAGCTGAAGAACCAAAGACCTAAGAAGCAATGAATTTTCCCAGATTATCTGTATTATACTCCAGCTGTGCTCCGATCTATCAAAATCCTGAAACATAGAAAGTGATTTATAATTTATATTTAGAAATATTTATTTAAATTTATATTCTAGCCTATATCCTGACATGATGTTACTCTATAGATATGACTAATTAAGGAATCAATAACATTTTAATTCTATTTTACTAAAAAAGAATATTTTTAAATGATGAACGATTTATTTCAATAATGTTACTGGACATGATGACAGCTGTAAGACAGAGTTCTCCTTTCAAGTTCTTTTATTAGTATTCAACAGTCTTCTTAAGCTCCTTAGTCAACAACTTACAAATTTGACTATCAACTTTATAAAATGATAACTGTAATATTTATTCCTCACATAGCTGTCAATTCTCTACAAAGGTCAAATTTGTATACATGATTTTTTAAATTGATTTTTAGAGAGAGAGTAAGGAGAAGAGAGAGTGAGAGAAAACATTAATTTGTTTTTCCACTTTTTATGCATTCATTAGTTGATTCCAGTATATGCCCTGACTGGGGAACCCACAATCTTGGCCTATGGGATGACATTCTAACAAATTTAGCTACCCAGTCAGGGATACATATGACTTTTTAGTAAAAATTTCCTTTTAAATGATATAAAAGTAAAATACATCCTAAATTTAACTTTTTCCACCACTAATATCTATACCCCAAACCTACGTTGGAAGTTGATTTCCCCTTACATTTCATCTTTATGGTTCTAAAATATTCACTCAGGTCACCCCCAAATTTTTATTCCCATGAAATTATTTTATTTCACTGTTTCAACATTTTTAAATGTCATAATAATCTATGCTCTAATTTTGGCTTTTTCACACTGAAATTTATTCTCACACTACTTTCAGAATACACACACACACACACACACACACACACACTATTTGACTGGAACACTTGTCTGTTTAAAATCAATCCTAATGAGAGTAATGATTGTTTCTTCTTTCTGTAAGGGAGAGAGTGTAGAGAAAAATCAAAATTACTTTTTTATTGAAGGGAAATTTGGAATGCTTCATTCAATTTATAGGTTTTGCCCAAAGGGTTTTTACACCAATATCAGGTTTTTTATTAAATTTGCTTTTTTCAGTCACTGGGGCAAAAACAAAGATTCAATGAATCTAAGCCTGTAAAAAGAGCCATCAGAGAATTCCACGCTATAATAACTTAAAATGGAAAGAATTTTAAGGGATATGGAATATCTGGCAATGGGAGGATTGAGAAACAGTCAGGAATGTTACATGCAGAATGGTTTTCTCTTGAAGTCCTAAGGAAAAAATTATAACATGAAATCGTTTTAAGATAGCACAGTATCTGAAGTATAAAGTTTAAGTTTCTTAGCATGATAAGAAACTCTTCATGACTCATCTCCCTTTCTCTAATCAGTTCTCCCTTGCCATGAACCCTAAACTGAAGGCACCAGCTTGCTCTTCAGACCCAAATTCAGTTATGTTACTTTACGCTACTGTGCCTTCGTCACTCTGAAAGCCTTATCTCCCCTTCTCCACTTTCTCATCCTCCCCATTTTATACCCTTCTCTGTGAACGTTTCTGGACCTGTCCTCCCCCATTCAAAGTTATTTCCTCTTTCTTTGTGATTTCATAACACTCTACAACATGCTAGAGTATTTTGTTGCAAGTTTCATTTTTGTCTATTCCTAATAGACTGTGCATAGCTAGATGACAAAGGCTGAGTGTGATATTCGTCTTTGTATTCTCAGCACTTAACACAAGCCTGGTTACTTAGGAGAGACCAAATATATCAGAGAATTAATAGATACAAATGAATAAAAGCATAAATGAAAATGCCTATTCCTTTTTGACAACAAATCACATTCTAAATCCTAATCAGTTTCAAGTTCTTGTACAGCCCAGCCCTAACCTACAATAGAGAAATATTCCTGCTTTGACAAAATTTTCACTAAACTTATACCATGAACAAACTATGTAAAAACAAATTTGTATTGAGTACAATATAGGTCTGTAACTAGTTTATAAATACACTTGCAAATTTTAATAATAAACATTATATATAATTATACATAATTATAATTATATAAATAATTATATATATTTATTTGTAAACTAATAATTATATTATAAATAGAATACTATATCTTATAAATTATAAATATTACATTATAAAATTATAGACATTTGAATATTGCTATTTTCTATTGAAATAGTAAGCATATACAAAATAATATTTTGCATTTGTAAAGCTCTTTTGCAATTAAAGTACCCTCCCATATAAATTCATTGGATTTTTTTTGTTGTTGTTGTTGTTGTTGTATTTTTCTGAAGCTGGAAACGGGGAGAGACAATCAGACAGACTCCCGCATGCGCCCGACTGGGATCCACCCGGCACGCCCACCAGGGGCGATGCTCGGCCCACCAGGGGGAGATGCTCTTTCCCTCCAGGGCGTCACTCTGTTGCAACCAGAGCCACTCTAGCGCCTGCGGCAGAGGACAAGGAGCCATTCCCAGCGCCCGGGCCATCTTTGCTCCAATGGAGCCTCGGCTGCAGGAGGGGAAGAGAGAGACAGAGAGGAAGGAGAGGGGGAGGGGTGGAGAAGCAGATGGGTGATTCTCCTGTGTGCCCTGGCCTGGAATCGAACCTGGGACTTCTGCACCCCAGGCCAACGCTCTACCACTGAGCCAACCGGCCAGGGCTAAATTCATTGGATTTTTAACTTTGTATTTGGCAAGGGATATTATTCCCATTTTGTAGAACTTAAAACTTAGCTTTAAATTGTTGAAATAATTTTTTCAAGGTCACAAATTAAAGCATAAATCAGGATAGAACATATGAATTCTGTTTTCCAGTGCAGTTTTTTTCCTACCAAATCACATTCCCAATAAAACAAAATGGAGAAAGTACACAACAGCATGGTTGTATTTGCCACATTCTGCTTACAAATGTGTATGAGAAAGAATACAAATAGACTCATTGCAGCTGTGTATTTAGCTACTGGAAAGTTCCGGCACTGAAAATTTGAAGGAGATGACAAAGGTAATTATGTTACTTACACAACAGTCATTTCATTAAAAATTCTTCCTGGTTAGCTCTACTGGAATTTTTCTACTCAGCAATCTCTTGTGACTGTTTACCCTCTTAGCTGTCAAAATTATATCCTAATGTAAGGAGAAATTTTTTTATCTTAAATATTATCTAAAAATAAAGGCAGCCACCAAGTTCACCCTGTCTCTAGCAAGTCGAAGATGAATATGCATCTCTGACATCCAGGCAGAGTAAGGGTGGAGGTCTTCCCTGGCAAACTGACAGGTGCTCAACTAAGGAAGAAAAGGGGAAAGGCAGAGCTAAACCTCGAGATGTGTCCTTCAGGCAGACAGCTTTCTTCCTTTGAGTTTAACCCCCCAAGCAGTGGACAACTCCTTAAGTAGAAAGATCTTTCTTTCATGATATCTTTGTCTTAGAGGAAAACACCCACACTGACAGGCAGTTTCCTGTTTTATGTAAAATCCATAATGTTTGAATTTGCAGATGATAGCCAGAACATTTGGATTTTTCATTAAAATATTTTAAAATTTTTCTGGGTAGCATAGGATTTGCATGAAGAGTCATGCAATATTTTACTTCAAGCTCAGTATTCTAGAAATGACAGCTACTCACTCATGGGTGAATCAGACAAATTTCCTTGGAATTTATCAATTTCATTTCATTTGATCCATTCATTTATTATTTTTCCTTTAGCAAAACTATATTCTGTGTGTCCGTCATTAGAATGTACACAAAATTAATGTCTAGGGAAAAAATGAATAATGGGCTGAACATGTCAGAGAGAACTTTCTGGAAGAGGCAATGTTTTTGCTGATTACTAAAAAAAGCCCACTATATGATTAGAAGGAAAGGCAAGAGAATCCCTGGTACATCCATGAATAAGTTCAGTGATACCAGAACTAAGTGAGAATCAGCAGGGATGGAGACAAAAAAACTGGTTCCAAAGATCATAAAGAAGTGAAATTGATAGGATTCAGTGATTATGTGGTAGGAGTAAATCACAGAAAGATGATGTTTAGGTAGTTTTCTAACTTGGGAGATTGGCTGAATAATGGTGCTGTTTCCTGCATTGAAATTACAAGAGAACGGGGTAGGCAAAGGGTGAATGGAGAGGAAGTAGAAGCATGCTTCCAGGAAAGGAGCTAAGTTAGTACTGTGTATGAAATAGGTAGTTGGGATATCAAGAAAAGGAATAAGACAGTTATGTCAAGACAGATATGTGAACTGGAATTTTAGCTTGGCAATTTCTAGCATAGTGATCTTAAGTGGGAATTCTAATTTTGAATCCTTTTAGTTTTTAAAAAACTTGTTATCAGTATACCTCTAATTTAAAAAGTCAAAGATTTACAAGTGTTTATGTAAAACAGAAGTCTTCTGCCTCATCTCTGCCTATCCCCCTGTCTCCCCTGCCAGAAGCAAACTTCACTCTATGGTTCTTTATTCTCCCATTTGCCTCCATGTTTCTTCTACATAACATGCTCTACAACTGTTTCTTGATTTATTTTTTTTTTTGGCTTAGGTATTATATATTCATTTCCTATTATAGAAGCTAAGGATTTTCCTTTTTCACATTTTCCCTGGCCATCTTCTTAAAAGAATTATGTCACAGTTCTATTATAGAAATAACCAGTTTTTTTTTAACTAAAACTATAAAAATATTATTCATAGGTAAGCCGTGCAATGTACTATGCTTTTGTTTCCTTTTGTGTACAACTCTCTTTTCTTCATGGAGTTAACTATTCTTGACTTTTTTTTATTTGCTTAGTTTTCTGTGTATGTAACAAAAATTCATCCTCAGATATCTGCCAGAGAATAAATATTCTCTCAATATTTTCAAAGAGTTGAGGTAAATGTATGAGTTTACTGTATTTCTTGGCTACCAGTGTGGGACTCTTTGGCTTTGTATTTCAGTCTGAGTCAGTGTCAGGCCTACTACAGCTGTCAAGCTGAGGACTTCATTAGAGCATCCTGCCTGAGAATAACGCTTTTCTACTATCCTTATTTTATAGATCCTTGTTATGGATTGACTTGTGTATCCTCCAAATTCACATCTTGAAGACCGAAATTCCAGTACCTCAGAATGTGACTATATTTAGAGAGAGGGCCTTTTAAAGAGGTAATTAAATTAAAGTGAAGTTGTTAAAATGTGCCCAAATTCAATCTGACTGGTGTTCTCATAAGAAGGGGAGATTATGACTCCCGCAGAGACAGACCAGTGTCACATATGCACAGTGGGACAACCATATGAAGAGGCAACAAGAGGCTGTCTTCAAGTCCAGGACAGCTTCAGAGAAAACCAGCTCTGTCTACACCTTAAACTTTCCAGCCTCTAGAACTATGAGAAAATAAATTTCTGTTGTTTAAGCCACCTAGTCTGTAGCATTTTGTTATGGAGCTCTAGTAAATTAACACAACCATGTATTTTGTTCTTTTTTTCCCCTTCCCACCCTTTTTTTTATACAGAATATTTTCTCTAGCTGTTTTTAGAAAAAAGAGTGAATAGATGGCAATTTGGAGGCTGATTTTGGCATAACTGAAAATACCTATATTTAAACTTAAGATTTATATGATACATTTTCTGGGTATAGCATTATGGGTTGACTATGTCCTATCATCCTGTTTATCTGCTATCTTACTGTCCATGTCTATTTTTTAAGTAGCTACCTACATACAAAACTTCCCATTTCAGGATAACTACATATTTGATTCCTGTTTTATTTCTCAAAGTAAAATACCCACAAGTCATTGCTACAGAAACCAATGTGACCACATCTAATTCATGGGATCAAATAGCACAATTTTATGTGCTCAAAAGAGAGCTAAAAATACTTGTCGAATAGCACTAATAAAAAACATAAGGAACAATATAAAGAAATCAGTGAAAAAATCAGAGTAATAAGAACTTTGTATTGAGTTTGAAGTGAATAAAAACTGATAAAAAATTTTCTTTGGCTAAATATATTTCCAATAAGCTATTGATTGAAAAATATTCAAGCAGGATGACAAACTTCTACATTCTCTTCTTAATCCAGTTTATTCATTATGGATTCTTGTGAATTAAAATCTGAACCTTTTTGTAAGTAACACAATAGAACATTTTCAACCTACATTAGGACAACGTATTTTGAATAAGGAAACAATGATGGCCTTCTCACTCTACCATGCATAATCGAGAGCAGAGGAAATCTATTTTACCCTACTTCACCCACATGACACAATGATAACCCAAAAATATGACACTAAGTATTTCTACATTGAATCTATTAGGTTCATTGAATAGAGATATCTGAAAATACAGAAACAGCAAAGGTTTTTTAAATACATCACAAAGTGAATGGTGATATACAGATTATTATTAACAAGTATATTTTGGGGGATTGTAGATTAACATCTTTTCTCACAGATGTAGGAAGATTTACTCACTTTCAAAGAGTTTCAAAGACAAAGTATCAATATAACTGTAATTTTTCATTTGTACAGTAAGAGGAGCCAAGACTGTGTGTTTTATGCCGCATTTCTAGATATAAAGACCTTAAATCATCAAACCTCAAATATCAGAGTAATTTCCCAGTATAAGTCCTTTTCACTGTGACATAAATGATGGCCATCATTATCTAATAAATGTACCGCTTACAAAAATTAGGGAATATTTTATCGCTTCATATTCATTTTTAAATATCCTCTAATTTTTGTGAGCAGTATATTTTCCCCAAAGCAACATGGTCAACACAGTCAACATGGTAGTCGAAGCTCAATTCAACCACACTAGTATGTGTGGGTGTTTTATTTGTGTCTTTTATTAGTATCATCAAAATTATTCATTTCAAAAAGAGCTTTTCAAAATCAACTCACATAGTGACATCTTATTAAATCTTAGTAAATAAAAAATTCTTAGCCTAAGTGAGATAATAATGAATTATTATATGTTCAAGGCTTTACCTGTACTGAAATGAGTATATATTAGATCAAATAGTCCCACATGTCCTTTCTACTCTGCTTAATACTTCTATGCATGAAAAGTCAGGTTCAGATTGGTATCAAGGGATTTTTTAAAGAGAGAGTGTGTGGGTATTGCCTGAGATCTGTGCACAGCTCTCAGCGTCCTCCTCTGCTGAAACCACTTGCAGTCTCTGTTCATTGCAGGGACATGAAGTACTTCCAAAAGTGCCCCGTCCTGAGGATCATAACAGTTCACCATGCTTCAGAAAAAGTTCTACATATTATGCTGTTACTCTGAGCAAGGAATAAGAGACTTATAGAATCTTATAATGCATCATAAAGGAAACCCATTTCATAGTCACTTCCATAGATTGTACAGCTAGTAATGTTCACTGTCACTTTAAATCTTATCTCATACAATCCCCCAAATAACTCTAAGAGGCAGGTATTATTACTCCCATTTTAAATGTAAGGAAACAAACACTTCTAGAAATTATGTAAACTTGCCCTGAGTCTTGCAGTGTAGTTTTTAGAGCCAGAATTTTGATTAAAATCTGATATCAAACTTCTCACTTCTGATATGTAATTAGCACATTAATTTTTGCCAAACTGATGTACTGTAAAGAATTTTTCTAATTATGTCTTTATTTATTGTTGTAGTAATCTTACCAAGTCAACTTTTTTTCAGAGGTGGTACAAAAGTACATTTCTGCCGAGGAAGAACTATGTAGTACACTACATAGTATAGTTTTTATACCAAACATTCTAAAAGTTAGATTTACTCAGAATTCATGTGATTCATTTAAAATGAAAATGATTAGCTACATTTTTGAAGTGGAGTATCTTCATAGGACCTGACCTATAACTATCATTTTATAACTTATAGTTAATTAAATTTATTAATTTTATCTGCTTGTTTGTCTCTAGGGGCCTAAAAGGGTAAGAAGTTTACTATGAGTTGAAAAGGACTTTCAAACAAATTGGGATTCTCCAAGGGTTTGTCATATCACTGGTCTGTTTTATAATAAGTTACTGAGGAATGTATTAGTAGATGTGCACATCAGTATACTATGTTTTATCTATTCATCAAGTACCTATTAAATGTTTTTTGTTTTGTTTTTTTGTATTTTTCCAAAGCTGGAAACAGGGAGGCAGTGAGACTCCTGCATGTGCCCGACCAGGATCCACCCAACATGCCCACCAGGGGACGATGCTCTGCCCATCTGGGGCATTGCTCTGTTGTGACCAGAGCCATTCTAGTGCCTGAGGTGGAGGCCATGGAGCCATCCTCAGTGCCTGGGCCAACTTTGCTCCAGTGGAGCCTTGGCTGCGGGAGGGGAAGAGAGAGACGGAGAGGAAGGAGAGGTGGTGGGGTGGAGAAGCAGATGGGCGCTTCTCCTGTGTGCCCTGGCTGGGAATCGAACCCGGGACTCCTGCACACCAGGCTGACGCTCTACAACTGAGCCAACCGGCCAGGGCTTATTAAATGTTTTAATAGGACAAAAGAGGTGTATGAAATTAAAACATGAACTCTATTTGAGCTTGTGGGAAAAGGAAGAAAACAAAACAAGAAAAAAATTTAACCTGATATAGATTATTTTCATATCAATAAGACATTCATTGGATAAAAAGAACATTTTTTACACTTATGCTTCTTTAATTCCTAAAGCTGAAAGTAGATCAAGGAAACATTCTTGTCACTACTAAGCTGATGGCAAAGCATGCAACTCCTGTTTGTTAGTCAGTAGATGTCCTAAAGGCATGGATTTCCTAAACATATAAATAAAAATTTGAGTTTGTTATCAGAGCAGGAAAATGTTTTGGTGGTAGATGCAAGTATACACTTAAAGTGTGGGATAACAATGCAACACAGAGTGAGTCTCAGGTGAATGAACCTCACAACAAACATAACAAAGCTGGAGAAGGTACAAGGACACAACATTGAAGAGATAAAAGATACCACTGAATGCAGATAAATAATGTAGGATCTCCCTTATAAAAAGAGTAGGACTAAGCAACCATGGAGGTAAATATCCTTAAAAATGATAAGATAAGCATGCATTTCTCCAATGAAAGAGGCACTCTCTTGAACTTATAAAAGTAATTTTTGTAAAAATACTTTACATTGTAGCTCAATATGAAAAGTATCTCCACTTAATCAGAAAATATAGATTCATAAAAGTATGGAATAAAAAGTTAACAAACCAAAATTACTGTGCTGGTTTGGGGTTTCAGGAAAATTCTTAGAAATCATTTTTAAAAAAATGAAATTCTGTTAAAGTAAGAAAAATCAGTGGAACAAATTTCTCAAACACTATGAGAGCAAACTATCTTTTATAGCCTTTGAGTAAAATACACTTTTAAGAGCTCACTGACTTTTTTATTAATTTAAATATTTTATTTCCTATAACATATAAATAATTTTTTCAAAGGACTGCTTTGGATTTGTTGATGATTCCAATTCTAACCATTCTTATATGTATATTTTAATTTTAATTTTTAATTTTTTGGGTTGGCATGGTTTCAAGTGTCCCACTCAAGAGCTCACTGACTTTTGAATAATTCATTTACGAACACATAGGTGTGTCAATGACAGAGTACAAGTTGCCCTCAGTGTTGCCATGGACATGCAAGTTACCAATTACCTGCCAACATTGCCAGAAAATTGGTAGAAGGACTATATAATTTTATTGGCTCATCAGTTCCCATGTCATGTACCTCAGTAAACAAGGGTGTAACTTTCAGATTTTAGAGACTGAGCACTAGAGGCCACAAAATGTGTTTGCTAAAAATGGATACAATTGTATTGTTCAAATATATATATATAGTCAGGGAGTTGGAGACAGGCAGATAGTCACTTCTTCTGAGTCCTGACAGGGATTGAACCCAGGACGTCCACATGCCAAGCTGATGCTATTTCCACTGAGTCAGCTGGCCAGGGACTAGAAATTCTTTAATATCAATAAATTGTTCTTATTTACCCAAGCTCTACAAGCAAGACCACTAATGTCTAGCTTCCCTGTGTTGTAGCAGTTTCTTAAAGTTTTCCTGTGGAGTAACTAGCATTGGGATTGGCATATATTGATAAATATCTATGAATTTCAGTTAAACATGAAAGATTGAATACATTTCATTTCTACTGTTCTCATCTGAAATTCTGTAAAATGATAGTGAAAAGGTTTAAAGAAGTTCATAAGAATAAAATGAACCATGGAGGGAATGATAGTGACCAATTCTGGAAGCTGGAGGAAAGATAAGAGCACAAGAACAGTTCCTCGTGGAGGAAAGGAGCAGCTGGCTGGGTTGGACCTCAGAACTCAAGACACTCTCACATATTAAGAGGCATCACGGGGGTGCAATTGGGTTTTATACAGAAGGATCATTAAATACTTTAAGTAGCTGTTAAAAAAATACACAGATTCTTTCCTCCAGCCCAATAATGGACTTAGAGAGATTAAGACAAAGAAATTGTGTAGCTGTTAAAAAAAATACACAGATTCTTTCCTCCAGCCCAATAATGGACTTAGAGAAATTAAGACAAAGAAATTGTGTAGGACCCCAGACAAACTGAGAAACAGAAGGATTTAAGTGAATGAACAATGAGATGCCTGGGGCCCTTCTCCCACTGGTCTCCAACAACACTAGCAGACACTTTATATCTTCTAGACAAGAAAGTAAAGTGCTGTCTCTGAAGTAAGTGATTGGCACAATTGTATTTGGAAGAGTGACCTACAGTAATCACCAAAATGGCACCCCTCTAAAGAGCCAGTTCAAGGAGCCCTTCAGGGAAGACCATCAACCAGCATCCTGTGTCTCTGTCACAAACATGCACACAAACTAGCACAGAGCTCCCGATCAGCTTTCCAGTGCCTCCTTCTTTAAAAAAATTTAAAATTTGTTTCCAATTACTGTTTACAGTCAATATTATTTTGCATTAGTTCCTTATTTACAGCATAGTGGTTAGACAATCAGATATTTTACAAAGTAATCCCCTAATAAGCCCAGTATCCATTCTCTTCCAGACAAAGTTATTAAACTATTATTGACCCCATTTCCTTACTCTGAAATGTGAACAGGCGAGTAAGGAGCATCAGGCATTTCAGAAAAGCCTCCACTGGGACGTGTATCAAACAAAGCAGGAAGGCAGGAATAAATATCTTTTTATCCAGAGGTTTCAGAGTGTTTGCACAAATGTATATTAACAAGCCTCATCATCACTTTTCTCCACAGAGATGGATCATTTAAGTAACACAGGAGTTTACCTACACAGCCTACTCAAAGTCACCTGAGAAGTCCTTTGTGTAATCTGGAAATGGATCTTCAAAATGCAAAAATACATTGTAGCCTCACTGCATCCTTTGGCAAGTGCTGGAGGGAACAGTAATCTTCAGTGTTCACAGAGAGGCTCCTATCAGCTGGCCTTCCCTCCGCCTCCCCAAGTCCCCAAAGGCCTGCAAATTCAGTCTTCAGCCCTGCTCTTTCTTAGTGTATCTGCCCCAAAAGCTGAGTGAGAACGGAACAGGGATGTTTGTTAAGATTTCTTCTGTATTACTTTGATTAAAGAAATGATTGGCTGTATTTTCTCTTCTTCCCCCTAACTCTTCTATTAATCCTGTAAACAAATATTTATTTTATTTATTTTTTTCTACTTTTTATTCTTTATTAATTCTCATTAGTGCTATCAACAAGACCACCCTCAGATGCCATTAAGAAAAAGGAAATCAAATATCATGGATACAAAAGAAAGAGAAGTAACACAAATAAATGTGGAAAAATCTATGGAGAAAAAATTTAATATATTGGAAACCTTGGAGCTAAATGACAGAGAATTTAAAATAGAAATCCTAAAAATACTCAGACATATACAAGAAAACACAGAAAGGCAATTTAGGGAGCTCAGAAAACAACTCAACGAACACAAAGAATATATTAGCAAGAAAATTAAAACTATAAAAACAAATCAAACAGAAATGAAAAACTCAATTCATGAACTGAAAAACGAGGTAACAGCTTAGCTAACAGAACAGGCCAGATAGAAGATAGGATTAGTGACATAGAAGACAAGCAACTTGAGGCACAACAGAGAGAAGAAGAAAGAGACTCAAAAATGTAAAAAAAATGAGAAATCCCTACAGGAATTGTCTGACTCCATCAAAAAGAATAACATAAGAATAATAGGTATATCAGAGGGAGAAGAGAGAGAAAATACAATGGAGAATTTATTCAAACAAATAATAGACGAGAACTTCCCAAGCCTGTGGAAAGAACTAAAGCCTCAAATTCAAAAAGCAAACAAAACACCGAGTTTTCTTAACCACAACAAACGTACTCCAAGGCACATCATAATAAAAATGGCACAAACCAACGACAAAAAAAAAAATTCTCAAGGCAGCCAGGGAAAAATAATACAACATATAAAGAAAGGCCTATTAAATTATCATCAGATTTTTCAGCAGAAACTCTACAAGCTAGAAGAGAGTGGACCCCAATATTTAAAGTCCTGAAAGAGAGGAACTTTCAGCCAAGAATACTATACCCATCAAAGTTATTCTTCAAGTACGAAGGAGAAATAAAAACATTCACAAGTACAGAAAAGATGAGGGAATTTATCATCAGAAAATCCCCACTCCAGGAAATACTAAAGGGGGTTTTCCAACCAGATCCAAAGAACAAAACAAAACAAAACCACAAGTAAAAGCTCCACCAAGAACACAATAAAACCAAATTTAAACTGTGACAACAAAAGCAAAAAAAAAAGGGGGAGAGGACAGAGATTAACAGTAGCAAAAGACGATGATGTGCAGAAACACTTGCAAAATAGTGCACTACAATGAATATGGTAGGTACCCTTTTCATTACTTAATGGTAACCACCCTTGAAAAAACCACCACAAAAGCACATGACTTAAAAAAGGTAGCAACAGAGGAAAGAAGTATGGAATACAAACCAACAAAAACAAATGATAGAAAAACAAAAGAGAAGAATCAAACAAGATACAAAACTAACAGAAAGCAATTTATAAAATGGCAATAGGGAATCCACAAGTGTCAATAATTACACTAAACGTAAATGGATTAAACTCACCAATAAAAAGACACAGAGTAGCAGAATGGATTAAAAAAGAAAATCCAACTGTATGCTGCCTACAAGAAACACATCTAAGCAACAAGGATAAAAACAAATTCAAAGTGAAAGGCTGTAAAACAATACTCTAAGCAAATAACATCCAAAAAGAAGCAGGTGTAGCAATACTCATATCTAATAATAATGACTACAAGACAGCAAAAGTACTCAGAGACAAAAAGGGTCATTTATAATGATTAAGGGGATGCTGAATCAAGAAGACATAACAATTCTTAATATATATGAACCAAACCAAGGAGCACCAAAATATATGAGATAGATACTTATTGACCTAAAAACAAAAACTGACAAAAATACAATCATACTTGGAGACCTCAATACACCGATGACGGCTCTAGATCGGTCATCCAAACAGAAAATCAATAAAGATATAGTGGCCTTAAATGAAACACTAGAGAACCTGGATATGATAGACATCTAGAGGACACTTCATCCCAAAGCGACAGAGTATACGTTTTTCTCTAGTGTACATGGAACATTCTCAAGAATTGACCATATGTTGGGCCATAAAAATAATATCAGCAAATTCAGAAGAATTGAAATTGTACCAAGCATATTTTCTGATCATAAAGCCTTGAAACTAGAATTCAACTGAAAAAAAGAGGAAAAAAACCCCACAAAAATGTGGAAACTAAACAACATACTTTTAAAAAATGAATGGGTCAAAGAAGAAATAAGCGCAGAGATCAAAAGATATATACAGACAAATGAAAATGACAATACGACATATCAGAATCTCTGGCATGCAACAAAAGCAGTGATAAGAGGGAAGTTCATATCACTTCAGGCCTATATGAACAAACAAGAGAGAGCCCAAGTAAACCACTTAACTTCACACCTTAAGGAACTGAAAAAAGAATAACAAAAACAACCGAAAACCAGCCAAAGAAAGGAGATAATAAAAATCAGGGCAGAAATAAATGAAATAGAGAACAGAAAAACTATAGAAAAAATTAATAGAACAAAGAGCTGGTTCTTTGAAAAGATCAACAAAATTGACATACCCCTGGCAAGACTTAGAAAGGAAAAAAGAGAAAGAACTCATATAAACAAAATCCAAAATGAAAGAGGAGAAATCACCACGGACATCATAGATATACAAAGAATTATTGTAGATTACTATGAAAAACTTTATGCCACTAAATTCAACAACCTAGAAGAAATGAATAAATTCCTAGAACAATACAACCTTCCTAGACTGAGTCATGAAGAAGCAGAAAGCCTAAACACACCTATAAGTAGAGAAGAAATAGAAAAAGCCATTAAAAACCTCCCCAAAAATAAAAGTCCAGGCCCAGATGGCTATACTAGTGAATTCTATCAAACATTCAAAGAAGAATTGGTCCCTATTCTACAGAAGGTCTTCCAAAAAATTGAAGAAGAAGCAATACTTCCAAACACATTTTATGAGGCCAACATAACCCTCACACTGAAACCAGGCAAGGATGGCACAAAAAAAGAAAACTACAGACCAATATCTCTAATGAATACAGATGCTAAAATACTAAACAAAATACTAGCAAATCGAATACAACAACATATTAAAAAAATAATACATCATGATCAAGTGGGATTCATCCCAGAATCTCAAGGATGGTTCAACATACGTAAAACAGTTAACGTAATACACCACATCAACAAAACAAAGAGCAAAAACCACATGATCTTATCAATAGATGCAGAAAAGGCATTTGATAAAATACAACACAATTTTATGTTTAAGACACTCAACAAAATGAATATAGAAGGAAAATATCTCAACATGATAAAGGCCATATATGATAAACCATCAGCCAACATCATATTAAATGGCATAAAACTGAGGACTTTCCACCTTAAATCAGGAACAAGACAGGGTTATCCTCTCTCTCCACTCTTATTTAACGTGGTGCTAGAAATTCTGGCCAGAGCAATCAGACAAGAGAAAGAAATAAAAGGCATCCATATCAGAATAGAAGAAGTAAAGGTATCACTTTTTGCAGATGATATGATCCTATACATTGAAAACCCGAAAGACTCCACAAAAAGATTACTAGAAACAATAAGCCAATACAGTAAGGTCACAGGATACAAAATTAACATACAAAACTCCATAGCCTTTGTCTATGCCAACAATGAAATATTAGAAAACGAACTCAAAAAAATAATCCCCTTCACAATTGCAACAACAACAAAAAAATACCTAGGAATAAACATAACAAAGAATATAAAGGACCTATATAATGAAAACTACAAAGCATTGTTAAGGGAAATCGAAAAAGATACAATGAGATGGAAAAATATTCCTTGTTCGTGGGTAGGAAAAATAAATATAATCAAAATGGCCATATTATCCAAAGCAATATAGAAATTTAATGCAATTCCCATCAAAATTCCTAGGACATTCTTTAAAGAAATGGAACAAAAAATCATCAGATTTATATGGAACTATAAAAAACCCTGAATAGCCAAAGCAATCCTAAGGAAAAAGAATGAAGCTGAGGGCATTACAATACCTGACTTCAAACTATATTATAGAGCCATGACAATCAAAACAGCATGGTATTGGCAGAAAAATAGACACTCAGACCAATGGAACAGAATAGAAAGTCTAGAAATAAAACCACATATATATGGTCAAATAACTTTTTATAAAGGGGCCAACAACACACAATGGAGAAAAGAAAGCCTCTTCAACAAATGGTGCTGGGAAAACTGGAAAGCCACATGCAAAAGAATGAAACTCGACTACAGTTTGTCCCCTTGTACGAAAATTAATTCAAAATGGATCAAAGACCTAAATATAAGACCTGAAACAATAAAGTACATAGAGAAGATATAGGTACTAAACTCATGGACCTGGGTTTTAAAGAGCATTTTATGAATTTGACTCCAAAGGCAAGAGAAGTGAAGGCAAAAATTAATGAATGGGACTACATCAGACTAAAAAGTTTTTGCTCAGCAAGAGAAACTGACAACAAAATAAACAGACAGCCAACTAAATGGGAAATGATATTTTCAAACAACAGCTCAGATAAGGGCCTAATATCCAAAATTTACAAAGAACTTATAAAACTCAACAACAAAAAAACAAACAATCCAATAAAAAAATGGGAAGAGGACATGAACAGACACTTCTCCCAGAAGGAAATACAGATGGCCAACAGATATATGAAGAGATGCTCATCTTCCTTAGTTATTAGAGAAATGCAAATGAAAACTACAATGAGATACCACCTCACACCTGTTAGATTAGCTATTATTAACAAGACAGGTGATAGCAAATGCTGGAGAGGCTGTGGAGAAAAAGGAACCCTCATTCACTGTTGGTGGGACTGTAAATTAGTGCAACCATTATGGAAGATTGTATGGTGGTTCCTCAAAAAACTGAAAATAGAACTACCTTATGACCCAGCAATCCCTCTACTGGGTATATACCCCAAAAACTCAGAAACATTGATACGTAAGGACACATGTAGCCCCATGTTCATTGCAGCATTGTTCACAGTGGCCAAAACATGGAAACAACCAAAAAGCCCTTCAATAGAAGACTGGATAAAGAAGATGTGGCACATATACACTATGGAATACTACTCAGCCATAAGAAATGATGACATTGGATCATTTACAACAAAATGGTAGGATCTTGATAACATTATACGGAGTGAAATTAGTAAATCAGAAAAAACCAAGAACTACATGATTCCATACATTGGTGGGACATAAAAAAAACGAGACTGAGAGACATGGATAAGAGTGTGGTGGTTACTGGGGGTGGGGGGGAGGAGGGGCGCCGGAGGGAAGGAGGAGTGGGGGAGGGGCACAAAGAAAACTAGATAAAAGGTGACGGAGGACAATCTGACTTTGGGTGATGGGTATGCAACATAAGTGAATGACATGATAATCTGGACATGTTTTCTTTGAATATATGTACCCTGATTTATTGATGTCACTCCATTAACATTAATAAAAATTTATTTAAAAAAATGCATACCATATGTGCAAGGTGAGGCCTTAGTCCATTTTTTCTATCTCTACATATAAGATTTAGCAGGCAGGGCGGGGTTTCTTATCATCACTGAATATGAGTTAAGAACTGTATGTTTTTCCCACTTCAATCCCTGATGCCAAGAGGACGATGGAGGTGTGCACCTGCCGTGGAGTTCTCTGCACCAGGTTCATATCAGCAGAGGATGCTGCATCTTCATGGCCTTTAGAAGCAGGTTATCCAGAATCCTTGCTGTGCCTGGACGGCAGCCCAGGGGGGTCAAGAAGAAGAGTCTGCCCTCACCGTGGGTCCACCCCTCAGCCCTGTCTGAATTAAACTTCAGACTGGACTGTTTTCCTTGAGCCCTTCTTCCCTCCCTTGATCTTCTTTGCTCCCATGTTTGTGGAGGTTCTTATTAATATATTTTATCCTCTCAAAATTTGTCATAAACTTGATGCTCCAGAAATATGTGATGGATTCTCTCTTTTTCATCCTCTGCACACAGAATTGGGGTCTGACTGCTGTAGTTGGAGAAGCGTGGAGTAATGTTGTAGTACTTGGACTTTGGTACAGGAACTCCCCACAGTAACCACAGCAATATTGAAGGGAAAAGGCCAGCACCCAGCATGCTGGGCGGGTTCCAAACACCAGGGCACAGCAGTGGGTGAAGCAGGAAGGGTCTCTTGTCCTGCAGCTGACAGCGTGGGCGCTCTGTGACATCAGCAGGAAGCCTGGGCGCTCTGTGACATCAGCAGGAATCATCTATCATGGCTCTTGGCTTGGTCCACTGCCTTCTGTGCTGGTGTTACTCTCAGTAGGCTTTCCCTTTATATAAGTCAAGCTTTTAAAGACACCTTTTCCTCTGAAGAGTGCTCCAGGCAGGGGAAACAGCAAAGCTCAAGGAAAGAGCTCCAGTGGGAAGGAACTTGGCATTTTTCATGGTGGCCACAGCTTAATGAGCTGGAGTGAGACCAGCAAGTGTAGTGACTGCCAGCAAAGGGCAAAGCTTTGGGCCATGGGAAGGAGTGTGAATTTTATTCTGAGAACAATGTCAATCATAAAAGGTTTTAAGCAAGGAAGTAATATGGTATGACTTACGTTTCAAAACCATTAAATTGTGGAGAATAACCTTTTTCTGCAAACATTTTTATACATCTCTACATATTAGTTTCCTATAATCATTGAAGAAACATGAGTTAAGAACTGTATGTGTTTTTCCCACTTTAATCCTTACCACACCCGTTCCCTGAACATATAGAAAAGCAAATTAAAACATTGTTTTCAAAGGGAAGACCTATCTGCCTCTGTGGAGCTGGTTCATTGTTTGTTTGTTTTTAGAAACAAAATGAAGATATTTATTATCAACACATATTTAATAATATTTTGAAATGTTACTTAATATACGGAGAAAAGAAATAAGTACAAATGTTGGGGAGAAAGATATTACTTGCAACAATGTGACAGTACACCTGAAAATCCATGATCACTATTAACATGTTAGAAACTATAACAAAGTTTAATAAGGAGTCTGGTCACAAAATTAATATACAAAAGCATATATTCATCACTAGTTGTTCACAAGGTATAATAGAAAAACAAGATGCCATTCAAAGTGGCAACATCAAAAGTAGGTGAAATATCTAGTAATTAAATTAACAAGGAATATATAGAACTATATAATATACAGAAACTTTAAATTCTGCTAAAGAGCCCTGGCCGGTTGGCTCAGCGGTAGAGCGTCGGCCTGGCGTGGGGGGGACCCAGGTTCGATTCCCGGCCAGGGCACATAGGAGACGCGCCCATTTGCTTCTCCACGCCCCCCTCCTTCCTCTCTGTCTCTCTCTTCCCCTCCCGCAGCCAAGGCTCCATTGGAGCAAAGATGGCCCGGGCGCTGGGGATGGCTCCTTGGCCTCTGCCCCAGGCGCTAGAGTGGCTCTGGTCGTGGCAGAGCGACGCCCCAGAGGGGCAGAGCATCGCCCCCTGGTGGGCAGAGTGTCGCCCGTGGTGGGCAAGCCGGGTGGATCCCGATCGGGCGCATGCGGGAGTCTGTCTGACTGTCTCTCCCCGTTTCCAGCTTCAGAAAAATACAAAAAAAAAAAAAATTCTGCTAAAGATCATAATAATGAGGCTAACCACTATAGCTATACACCTGAAACTAATACAAATAATACTGAATGTAAACCATAATTAGAAATTTTTTTTTAAAAATCCAAAAATTTAAAAACAAACAAAACAACCTGAAGGTCCATCAATAAAGGAAATATTGAATCCACTATGATGCATAATGAAATAGGAATTAGATTTAGAGCTACTGATCTGAAGAAAAGTCTATAAATCTCACTGTTAAATGAAAAAAGCAAGGTGCTGGGTAATGGATATAGCATGTTAAAAAGATTTTGTAATAAGCAGGAATACGCATGTATATGTAAATATGTATAAGCTTTGATTTGGAAATTCCAAGGCACAGAAGGCTACATACAACATTGTTTACTCTGGTTACTCTGGGGGTTTTGATGGACTGGAGAGAGATTAATTTGTTTATCTTAATAAATGTTTACACTATTTGAGTTATTATACCGACCATGTTACTTTGTAACTAAAAATTTTAATAAAATAATTTAATAACACAAAGAAATAATACAGTAGTGAAAAAGTAGACATATATGTCAAAATAAGAAAGTGTGCTAATGTAAAAGTCTTTATACATGTTCTCTAAATTAATCTATAAGTTTGATATTTGTCATGAAACAAAATGGGTTTTGGGAGGATTTGATAAAATGATATTTTACAAGTAACAGGCAAGAACAACCATATCTCTTTTTTTAAATCTTATTTTTATTAATTTTAATGCAGTGACATTGATAAATCAGGGTTACATATGTTCCGAGAAAACATCTCCAGATTATTTTGACTTTTGATTATGCTGCATACCCCTCACCCAAAGTCAAATTGTCTTCTGTCACCTTCTATCTGGATTTCTTTGTGCCCCTGCCCTCCCCCTCCCCCTCCATCTCCTTCCTCGTCCCCTCCCCACTCCCTGTTACCATCACATTCTTGTCCATGTCTCTGAGTCTCATTTTTATGTCCCATCTATGCATGGGTTCATATAGTTCTTAGTTTTTTCTGATTTACTTATTTCACTCCGTATAATGTTATCAAGTTTCATCCATGTTGTTGTAAATGATTCGATGTCATCATTTCTTATGGCTGAGTAGTATTCCATAGTATATATGTACCAAAGCTTTTTAATCCACTTGTCCTCTGACGGACATTTGGGCTGTTTCCAGATCTTTGCTATTGTGAACAATGCTGCTGTAAACATGGGGGTGTATTTCTCCTTCTGAAACCGTTCTATGGTGTTCTTGGGCTATATTCCTAAAAGTGGAATGGCTGGGTCAAAAGGCAAAAGGCAGTTCAATTTTCAATATTTTGAGGAGTCTCCATACTGTTTTCCACAGAGGTGCACCAGTCTGCATTCATTAGTTCTTATGTCACTGATTAGCTAGTGTTCCTTCCCTTCTCACTGAGGAACCTGTGGTGTTTCTGTTAATATTCTGAAATCAGTGGCTCCTGACCCGGTGGTGGCACAGCGAATAGAGTGTCGGACTGGGACTCGGAGGCCCCAAGTTCGAAACCCCAAGGTCGCCAGCTTGAGTGTGGGCTCATCTGGTTTGAGCAAGGCTCACCAGCTTGAGCAAGGAGTCACTAGGTCTGCTGTAGCCCCCCCCCCCCCGCCCCATCAAGGCACATATAAGAAAGTAATCAATGAACAACTAAGGTGCTGCAATGAAGAATTGATGCTTCTCATCTATCTCTCTTCCTGTCTGTCCCTCTGTCTCTTTCTCTCTCTTTCTGTCTCTTTCACACACAAAAAAATTATTTTTATTTAACTTTTTAAGTAAAAAAGAAGATTTAAAGTATATATGATAAAGATTATATACAGATTTTGGTAAAACAAACAAACAAAAAATAGGAAGTTGTTCTAAAAATGTGCAAAGTTTGGTAAACTAAGAGCAGAGGATTTCCAGACTTGTTTCTGAGCCTACACTGAGGGTTCACATTAAAAAAAAATAAATTATACAAAATTATTTTAAAGTAATTTATAAAAATAAATATTTTATCTGTTTTTATTTATTTTCTCAATCTTTTTCTCATTTTAAAGATTATGCATCTTTATTGTTGGCATATAACCCTGGAAAATGCATAACAGCATAAAGATATTTAAAAACATTATTCACGGGAAAACACATTTAACACGTGAGTTGTTTTATTCTTGTTTGTTTTTAAAAATATAATTTTGAATTTCAAAATGTTATTACATTTGTAACTCATATTTACAGAAAAGAAATAAAAGATATGTGGTTTTGTTTATAAAAAACAATTAGCAATAGAATAACTTTAAGTATCAAATCCTCCGTGTGTACTTAAAACTTTAATTTACTCAAAATTTATATACATGTAATATTTAGAACCAATTACTTATTCAGTAATTTCAGACACATCTTTACTAAATAAAATTTCATACAATTTCAATCCATTATAATGAGATGAGTGAAGCTTCCTTTTTGAATTGGTGCATTTAAACTCCTGCTTTTCTGACTTGCCAGAGACATACACTTTCCAACTCTTTGCGAACTTAGCTTCCTATTATGGAAGAATAAAACCATAGCAGATTGAGCTGTGTTCTAATACTCAATGGGCAAACATAGCTTTGGCTCCATTGCCTACTAAGCTAACAGGTGTAGGGAGATGATACCTATATAAAAAAGTGATACAAATGTTGAAAATATCTTATTTACTTTTTCCAAAGCAGAATATCAGCATGGTATAACATTATCACCTTAAACACAAACAGGAAAGATGGTTACAAAACAGCAATAGCAACAATAACACCACTGCACACACCAAGGAAATAGCCTGCTGTGACAGCCTCATGTTTCCTCCCTCCCTGAGAATTTCTCTATTGAGGAGAATGACCACACTGTCACTTAAATTTTGAAATTACAAAATGAAAGAGGTTGGGATTATACAATCTTATTAGAGCATTTTGTCAGGAAACATATGAAGCTAAGGGACAACCCATGATCTTGAATCAAACTCCTGGCTATTCCCACCAGCTCCACTCAACCTGAACACCAACACTATAAAAGGCTGTGGTCTCCATGAAGACTAGGATTCTGTGAAGTTGGCTGTGTTCTCTCTGTGCCCTAACTAGTGCTTGGTGCTTAGAAGAATCTTTAATAATGTTGAATGAATGGGCCATTATTGTAATAGCTAATATTTCTAAATACCCAAAATGGATTTGGTGCTGTGATTTAATACACTAATTCCAGTAGTTAATATTACCAGAATTGTTTCATTAAGGAAAGAGGCTCAGAAATGTTAAGTAATGTGTCAAGTTCACAGTGTTGGGATAAGGATTCAAAGCTAGATATGTCTGAGGCCAACACTTCAGTATTTTCTCTTACAGGATGGAAAAGAGTCATATGACTTCCAAAAGGGCTTCATATAAGAAAAAAAAAAGTTCTAGTAATGCAGTCAGTCTTTTATTTAGAATAAATATCTTTATTTTTAGAACAGTTAATATTCACTATAATTTTGAATTAGTTTCATGTGTACAGCACAGTGGTCAGACAATCACATACTTTCACAAAGTGCTCCCCCAGATTTCCTGTACCCACCTGGCACCATACATACTTATGACAATATTACTGACTAAGCCTGCTCCTGTCTGCTAGGGAGGGTTCTCGGGGAAAAGGGCCTTAATGTAGCTCAAACAGCTTCCCTGAAGTGTCTTTTACATTGAGAGTTAATGGTGTTCTCTTCTTGACAGATCTCAATATTACTCTTCTTTCTCCATAATATTTTAGTTAATTCAGTATCCATTTGTGTACTCTATTTCTTACTGGTAGCCATATTTTATCAGTAAGCAAATCATTTATTTTCTTCTTCATCTTATATCTTAGCTCTTGGGATTAACATTAATTTAAATTCTACCACCTGCAAATATATTTTATGTTATTATTATTATTATTTTTTTTTTTTAGTTAGAGAAAGGTAGATGAAGAGACAGACTCCAACATACGCCCCGACCAAGTTCCATCTAGCAACTCCATCTGGGGCTGATGCTTGAATCAACTGAGCTATCCTTAGCACCTGAGGCTGATGCACTCTGGTCCACTGAACCATCCTCAGTGTCCAGGGCCAACACTCAAACCAGCTGAGTTTGGCTGTGGAATTTCCTTAATGAGTATGCTTAAAATTTTTTAGTCTCTATAGATATATAGTCCTTTAACAATATAGTTCTAGAAGTCATTTCACTCTCTTTGGGATGTGATTTGAAATTCATCATGTGCAAATGCTTTTAATAATTTTAAAGGAGGGAGAGAGTGGTGGTGAGTAATTGTTTGATGTGCCATGTACATCAAATAGCATTTCACTATTAATAGATATCCTTGAATACCAGTATAATAGGTTATATCAAGTGGAAATACTATAGAAAAAAATGGCATGATGACTTAAATATTGCTCTCACCAGGAAGATATGAAAATATTTGGTTTAACACAAAGTATACTTAATTCAAGGCACTCGATTCCACTGAAGGTCAGACACATCCATTCCATGGGCTGGCCTTCTTTCTGAACCGACAGTTCACACCTAATGCAACTCTCACTCAATAAACACATTCGTGAATATCCCTCAAGTGCCCAGGTCCCCCTGACAACTTTCTTCCTGGGAAGCCTGAGGAAAGTATTATTGCTTTCTGAATTATGCCAGATATCATTATTAATGAATATTTCAAAACATTTTTTTTCAAGTTAGACCCTGTTATTATCAACTCTCTCTGACAATCACATGCATTCTGACTATGCTTCCCCTTTTTCTAGGCACTGTACCATCCATTCTATCTTCCTTTAATCATATGTAAAAAGTAAATTGTCACAGTTCCATGAGATACAGGGCAGTTCTCCCTCTGACATTGTAAAACATTATCCCCAAATGAAAACAGTCTTCGGCTGTCCAAATTTTTTAAAATTATGATTTAATAGTTACCCTTAATAATCTAGTCTTCTTGAAATATAAAAAGCTGTCATAGTTTTTTCTGTTAACAATACTTCAGAGTGAACTCAGATCTTTGATTGTTTCTATAGTCTAGTATTACAAATAAAAACCTGATTCATGACCCAACATTATGCAGAAATAAAGGCTATTCAATTTAGTAATGTGTGTGCCATTCAAAGTGATTGTGTTCACCCCAGCATTCCAACCACTAAATTATCATTTATCTTTGCCTGTTAATAAACATTACAGATTTTGTCATTGTCACCTTTTGAGATTACTGTGTCAACCTCATGCAACTTCAAAGGATAATATTGAGTGCATAATACTATTACTACTTAATGCTAATATTACTCCTTTGCTTTTACTGTCCCAGGAAATGTCTGTCATTCTCTCATATTGGGTGACAGTATATGAGGCAAGAAGTAACACAGCTAAATATTTAGGGCTCCACAAATCCTATGAATATGTTGGAGGCTGTCTGAAACAAATGTAGAGAGAGGATGCACCATAAAATAACAAGTCTGCCAATGTAGCGCTATTATCCAGCAGTGTGTCACCCCAGCAATTTATGGAGAAACCAAAACAATTATATTAGTAACTAAAAACATTTTGTCTGATATAAACCAATCACCAGAGCAGGGCTGCAGAGAGAAATCATCAGACAGTAGAAGTGAGAACACAGATAACATGCTACTCATTTGAAGAAAAAAAAATCTGAAAAATTACAGTAATCTTTGTAGAAGAAATGAGCTATTAATTTATTTCCAAATGTCCCAGGGTAATCAAATTTAGTTAATTAGCTAATTAGAATAAGTTTGAAAACTGAAGCTTGGAAACCATCTAGTGAGATAGAAAATATGATAAAATTTTTAAAAGGCTGAAATAAGTACAGCCAACATGAGACACTTGCAGTTTTGTAGTATGATGTAGTATTACCCAGGCCTTCAGTAGAGTGACAGTGAAGAGAAGCAGAGAATGAAAATGGGTTAAGATTCCCGAGGTGTTTTATATAAGAGAAAACCATTTGAATGCTGTGGTTACTGAATTTAGAGAAACTAACCATAAAGGTGCACATATTCTTTGATTATTGGCGGTGTGTCTAGTACTACATGTTGACCAATGTAGAAACACAAAAGCAGAAACCCTTAACCCTGCCCTAAATGTGCTGAAAATCTAGGTGAAGAAAGAATACTGATAAACAAAAAGTGGAATGAGGAACCTGGCAGTGATTGAGCACCGAATTAAGTACTGCAAACTAGAGGTGCTATAAAGTAAAATAGAAGGTAGAGAGTAAAATAAGGAGCACTTCATTTAAAGATGGTTCAGAAACTGAATCCATATTATAGGTAAGGAGTACATTCAGAGATAAGTGGAGGAGAGTCTTGGGGCAGGGGATAGTTAGGTGAGTGATACTTTTCCTTACAGTAACACTTCTCTAAAAGATAAATATTGCTTAAGGTAATCAAAAATATTCTTGGATCTTTAGGAACACAATAAACCTAGGGTAAATGGAATATATATTTTTTAAAATGGCTTCATCAGTAAGAATGAGATTAGGATACAAAAATTAGTTACATTACTATACATTAAAAAGAAACTATCCAAAAAAGAAATTAAAAGAAAAAGAAATTAAGAAAACAATCTATTTACAGTAGAATCAAATAATAAAAATCAAATCCTTAGGGATAAATTTAACTAAGTAGGTAAAAGATCTCTACACTGAAAACTACAAAACATTGATAAAAGAAATTGGAGAAGACACAAATGGGAATATACCCTGTTTATAGACTGAATGAATTAATATTGTATATTCAATGCAACCTCTATCAAAATTCCAATGGTATTTTTCACAGAAATAGAAAAAATCCAAAAAATTTTAAGAAACCACAAAATACTCTGAATATACCAAAGCAGTCTTGAAGAAAACAAACAAAAAAACAAAGCTGAAGGTATCACACTTCCTATCTTCAAACCATACTGCAAAGATATGATAATCAAAACAGCATGGTACTGGCATTAAAACAAACATATACACCAATGGAAAAAACAGAGCCCAGAGAAAATCCATGCACTTCTGGTCAGTTGATTCGTGAGAATGTACCAAGAATACACAATGATGAACAGGTAGTCTTTTCTTTTGTTTTAATACACAGTATTGATAAGCTGATTTTCCACATGCAGAAAAATGAAACTGGATCCTACCTCACTCCACAAAGCAAAGTGAACTCCAAATGGATTAAGTACTTGAATGTGAGAACTGAAATTGTAAAACTATTAGAAGAAAATATATCCTTTTGATACTGATCTGGCCAGTGTTTTTTTGGATATAATCCCAAAAGCAGAGGGGAGAAGCAAAAATAGACACATGGGACTACATCAAACTAAAAAGGCTCTACACAACAAAGGGAACTAGCACAGAGTGAGGAGACACTCTGGAATGGAAGAAAATATTTGCAACATACATTGACTAAGGGGTCAATATAGGAAAATATATTAGGAATTCAAACAACTCAATAGGAAGAGCACAAATAACTTAATTAAAATATAGCAAAGGACCTGAATAGATATTTCCCAAAAGAAGACATACAAATGGCCAACAGATATATTAAAAGATGCTCAATACCATTAGTCATCAGGGAAGTGCAAATCAAAACCACAATAAAATATCACCTCACACCTCGAAGAATGGCAATTATCAGAAAGAATAAGGTAAACAAGTGTTGGCAAGGATGTGGAGAAAAGATGTCCCTTACTCTCTATTAGTAGAATTTTAAACTGGTACAGCCACAATGGAAAACAATATGGAGACTCCTCAAAAAATTAAAAATAAAACTACCATATGACCCAGCAGTTCTGTTTTTGAGTGTAAGCAAAGAAAATGAAATCAGTTTCTCAAAGAAATATACTGCTCATGAAAATTAGGGGATATGTTATTATTTCATATTCATTTTGAAATATCCCCTAATGTTTGTGAGCAGTATATTTGCACTCCTATGCTCATTGCTGCATTATTCATAATAGCCAAGATGTGGAAACAAACCAAATGTCCATCAACAGATGAATCTGCAATAGTGGTTACATGTTAGAATCATTTGGCGATCTTTTTATTTAAAAAAAAAAAAGTAGTGATTGGACCTCATCAAGGCCCTAGGTGGCAGCCACTAACATGCCTCAGCTCTGGCAGTACCCATGAAGAAGCTCCCAAGCTAGACTCCAGCATGGCTTCTTGATCATGCCCACGGCCATCCAGAAGCAAGAACAGTGTACGGATGTTACACACAGGGGCCTGCGTTTGGTGAAGCACACAAAGCTGTGTTGCCGGAACTTTTCTGCACTGGGGTGGTACAGTCCACAGATTAGCCTCCCAGCACCCCTTATTTGGTCCTTCCTTATTTTATTGGAACCACCTGCTTCCCTCTGGGCCAAAGCTCCAAGGGTGAGGGAGTGGGGAGTCAGGAAGCATGAATTACACTGTTTTTACTTCTTCCTCTTAGCAGAGAGCTGGGAAGCAGGCAGGCTTTTGGTTTGTTTCAACTTTACATGTACCATATTTTTCTTCTAATTCCAGGTAAGTCCTGATGGTAGACAAGATCCCTCTCCTATACTAGAGAAGAATGCTGTGTACCTTGCTTTCCAATAGACTAAGGACGGAGAAAAATGAATAGGGAAGAAAAAACCATTTTCTTGAGGCAGTAGCATGCCTTGGAACAGTGACTGTCTTGCTGCATAATCTTATTTTGACTAACTTTATTCTCTGCCTTTCAACTGTAACAAATCCCAATAGAACATGAGATATGTGACATTTTAGGCAACGATGAACCCCATATATGAGGTGGTACCACAAGACTGTAATGGAGGTGAGTTTTCTGTAAGAAATGGAAGGATATGTGGTTGAGGAGGAATATTTTTTTCTCCAAATGGGAGCAGTATCTGGGGTCTTGACAACAGATTCCCTCTCTCAGCACCTCGATTTGGAGTGCAGAGATGGCATCCCAATTAGTGAGCCACTGATTTGTTTCAGCACAAAGGAGTCTGCCTCCCACCCAGTGCTACACAGACAGAGGGCACGGCAGCCCACCCAGATCTAACCTGATGGTCTTCAGAGTACATTGCTATAAATTCTTTGTTGAGGACCTAAGATTCTGTACAAGGACACACACAGGTCCACAGAGCTACCTGAACAAATACTAGAGTTGAGTTTTATAGAGTGTTAGTTAATAGTTGTGTTTTATGGAATTTCAGCAGAGAGCCTTGGATTAGGGGATAATGAAAAATAAATAATGCAGGTAGAATTGCCATTAAATTAGAGTTGAGATATGTTAATAGACAGTGAGGTGAATTTGTAATACACTAAGGTAACCTACATTAATATATTTTACATTTGCAGAGCTTAGAAAAGACAAATAGCCCGACCAGGCAGTGGCGCAGTAGATAGAGCATCGGACTAGGAAGCGGAGGACCCAGATTCAAGACCCCGAGGTTGCCAGCTTGAGCGCGGGCTCATCTGGTTTGAGCAAGGCTCACCAGCTTGGACCCAAGGTCACTGGCTTGAGCAAGGGGTTACTCGGTCTGCTGTAGCCCCACAGCCATGGCACATATGAGAAAGCAATCCGTGAATAATTAAGGTGTCACAACAAAAAACTAATGATTGATGCTTCTCATCTCTCTCTGTTCCTATCTGTCTGTCCCTATCTATCCCTCTCTCTGACTCTCTGTCTCTGTAAGAAAAAAGAAAAAAGAAAAAAGAAAAGACCCAAAAAGAAAAGTAATGTTTCCACAGCAATCAGGAGCATTAACTCTCTGTTGAGTTTACTAAGAGATTGCACCTAGAGCCTGGACAGCATAAAGTGTGAAAAGCTTTTCCTTTGTAATTGGGACTGTATTTCACAAGTCTTAGGAAAATAAACAAGTTGAAGATTTCACAAGTCTAGGAAAATAAACAAGTTGAAGTGGTTTTTTTTTAAGTTCTCTGATTTTTTTTAGTTTTGAAATATTAACAGCTTTCTTTTGGATATTGAATACTTTAACGCTACAGAAGGGGAGAAGATAGCTCTTCACAAACAAAAAGAAAATTTTAATGGAGATTCATGACTATTGTTGATAAAGAAGTGTTTGGCTTTGAACATTGTTATGTACATAATTTGGACTAGGAAAATGGAAAGCATTCAAGAATAAAAATTGGGAACAAAAGTTCATATCCCATTTAATGTTTTTGTATTCTTTTGATATTTGGAGCACATTTGTTTTTCCATTTTTTTCCCTCATTTAAAATCGAGACCATTCATGGTAATACAGAGTGAGATTCATTTACTCACACAAACTACAACCCTGATAATGCACTCACCTGGGGATGCAGTGAGCAGACACAATAAGAAGAAAACATTTTAAAAAATGACTCACATCCATAATCACAAATGAGTTAAGTGTTGTTACAAACAATGCAGGTGTCATTTTATAACTTGCCATCTTGTTTTTATTGTTTCCCTTGACTATTCCCAAAGAAGATAAGAGTGTTATCATTTTCTCAGACCCAAATAGCTCATTTGCTGCCTGGCATTCTCCTGAGCGAGGTGACCAAAAAGGACCTGTGTCTTCCCCATGGGCTACAATAGTGAGACCGAGGTGCCTACAGTACGGCACATTTTACACCATCCTTTCAGACTTTGAAAATATTTTTTAAGCACTCTTAACTCTAACTAGTTTTTTTCTGCCAAAAACAAGATGCCTTACCTATATATTAAGCTTTGATGATAGAAATTTTTAGACAGTACAGTTAACCAATTTTCTAGTTATTCATCCTTCACTTTCTGTACTGACTGGTGCTCGAGCTCCACCCTTGATGATAATGCAGCCGGATGCTCCCTACACACTCCCGTTACTCACGGTGCCTCCAGTACTTCTCAGTATTCCTAAAAATTCCATAACCTTAGCTCTTGGTACTCTTTAGATAGTCTAAATTATTTTAAACAAGGCTAAATATGGAACATGTTGCAAGGGAGAGGTTTATTTTTAAACAGAGATTGAAAGGGGGACAATGTGATCTAGAGAAACTTCAATAAACACTTAGAAACCTTCTCCTACATGCCAAGAGCTATGTGGTTCAACCTGTAAGCCACAGTCCCATCCTTCAAAGAGCACATGGTACAAGGTCTGGATAAATCCCATACTGCAAAACAACACAGTTCATAATACTGGGTGGAGCAAAGTGAGGTTTATGGTTGTACTTACTTTTAAATAAAATAATAAATAACAATAGGAGAATAAACTATGTGTTTCTCATTATTTATTAATTATTGTATTATTTTCCAAAGGGAAACCATAAACCTACTTCTGCCCCAACTTATCCAGATTCTGTAAAAGTCCAAAAGAGGGAACTCACAAGGGAAATTCCATTTGAACCAAGTCTCTAAAAAACAAAGTGAGAATTCACTGGTAGAGGAAGATTAGGGCATTACAGAAGTATAAAATGTAGAACTGTGAGAGTCTGGCATACTTAGGAGGACCAAGTAGTCCAGTGGCTAGGGCATAGGCTGTCGTTGGGATTGCTCTCCTCAGTGCTTGTATTGCTTTTGTTGTGAAGTCATCTTTGAAATAAGAATTATTTCCTATGAGATAATTTTATTTTTTTCCTAGCCAACTGCTTTTTAATTATATTTTTTGTCTTTAGTTTTACTCTGATGTGTCTGTATTTTTGTTTTATTTTGTTCCATTTGTATTTATTCTACTTGAGAGTGATGAGGATTCATAATTGTATTTCTTGAGACCTTATCTTAATTCTGGAAAATTCTCAAATATTGGTTGAACCCATTTTCTCTTTTCTTTCTGGGACTCTGATGAATTTACATTAGATTTTCTTAACTGTATCTTAACTATTTCTTGCCTCTTCTCTGAATTTTTTATTCTTTTGTCTCTCCATGATCTCTTTTTGATATTTTCTTATACCTATCTTCTGATTCACTCATTCTCTCTTCAACTGTCTAAAATTCTGTTAAATTCATTCACTGAGATCTCAATCGTGATTATTGTATTTTTCAGGTCTGAAATTTCTATTTTTAATTTCCTATCCTGTGCCATAATTCTCAATCCTAATTCTCCTTTGTAAAAAATAGTTATTTAAAAGTGTATTTCTGATTATTCCATTTTGTGATTTAAATTTTTTTCCTTCTCTGTTTTTCTTGGATTTTTACTCACATTATTATGTCTCCTTGAGCATCTACTTATTTTGACTAAAGGCTTGATACTTTTATTGAAAAATTCATAGAAATAATTTGAGACTTGAACTTGTGCTGCTTTCATCAAAGGAAAATGTAAGTTTATTGCTGATAGGTGGCTTAGAGTATTAGCGAGTCCGAAAGACTTCATCCAGAAAAGGCTTCAATCCCTATAAGGTTAATTTAACTAAATATCTCTTACTCCTAAGATAATGTTCTTCTAGTTTCCTACACAAAGGCCCAGGAGTTACCAGGTACCCTGGACTTTGGTGGTACCTGAGCTTTCTGTGTGTCACTCTAGTTGTGAGAGTCTAGCAAGACTCTGCCCAGCTTCTCTGCCTCCCAATCACCTGAAATCACAGGATGTCCCAATGGAAACTACATGATCACCTTTCAAGGTTTTCAGCTTCTATCTGATCTTATTATTCCTTGCTTTGTTAGCTCTTTAATAAATTATTTTGTGTTCAACTCTTCTCATCCTCATAGTGAAGTTGGTCCAAATTTCCTACCTCTGTTACCATGAGTTGAACTTCTCTTATAACTCATGTTCCTATCTCTCGAACATTAAAATGTAGAAGAGAAAACCATTCCCCTTTCTATGTGTCTTCTTTATACCTGCTCTATTGCATATCTTTCTCTTTATGGACAGATTCCTCAGAGGAGGCTACAGCTATTGCCCTCATCTTCATTTTTTTTTTTCTGAAGTTGGAAACGGGGAGGCAGTCAGACAGACTCCCGCATGCGCCCGACCAGGATCCACCTGGTATGCCCACCAGGGGGCGATGCTCTGCCCATCTGGGGTGTTGCTCTGTTGCAACCAGAGCCATTCTAGCACCTGAAGTAGAGTCCACAGAGCCATCCTCAGCGCCCAGGCCAACTTTGCTCCAATGGAGCCTTGGCTGCAGGAAGGGGAGAGAGACAGAGAGGAAGGAGAGGGGGAGGAGTAGAGAAGCAGATGGGCGCCTCTCCTGTGTGCCATGGCCGGGAATCTAACCTGGGACTCCTGCACACCAGGCCGACACTCTACCACTGAGCCAACCAGCCAGGGCCCTCATCTTCATTTTTTACTTACCTTTTAACTTTCCATTTCATCATAGTTCACAAATCGCTATAACTGAAGTCAGCAGTAACCACCAAATTCCCAAATCCACAGACCCATGTTAACTCATACCTTACTCTCTTTCACATTTGAAATTTTTAAAACATCCAAACAGAAGATCAATGTAGTTCTAATTTGTATTTGTTTTCATAGTATTGAAGTTAAAACACCTTCCATATTTTTAAGCACTATATTTTTTCTGTAAACTATATGTTATTGCCCATTCTTATGAGAGCTATTTGTATATTGAGAATTTTGTTCTTTGTTTTTCATATGAAATGCAAATTTTCATTGTTTGTCATTTGTCTTTTGACATTTTTTCATGCAGATTTTTTTCTTTTAATGTAGTAAAATGTGTTACTATTTTGGAATTTTGATTAAAAGTTAATTACAGTGGCGCAGTGGATAAAGCGTCGACCTGGAAGTGCTGAGGTCGCTGGTTTGAAACCCTGGGCTTGCCTGGTCAAGGCACATATGGGAGTTGATGCTTCCAGCTCCTCCCCCCTTTCTCTCTCTCTGTCTCTCCCTCTCCTCTCTAAAATGAATAAATAAATAAAAAAAATTTTTTTTTAAAGTTAATTACAGGGTTTCTGATGGTTATTTGTGGTAAGTCAGGCTTGGAAGAGCAACAAACTTTTTTTTATAGTTTCTTTAAAGACTAAAACACACTATATTTCTTCTCAGTCATCTTAGGTATGAATGCCCTAGACTTCTGATACCACTCTCACTTAAAATTAGTCATAGGGAGCATATGGAGGGAGTTCTCTCCACCTTTATCCCTTATGGGACATAAGGGTTCCGTTAGAATTGTCCCAGAATTCAAGGCTGTAGAGCAGGTCAAAACATAACTGTCTGATACCTTGCCATCTCATAGCTTGCCTTCTGAGTGGTATAAAATACTACCTACAAACAATTAAACTTCAGCCTGTTGATGACATTTGAAACTAAGTATAATTGAGTTACAGTGTGTTACAAAGAACCAGCAATCAGGGGATGTGAAATTTTTCATCCATAAGAAAAGATGATGTGAAGACAATGGAAACCATAATTTGAAAATTTTCATTTCACATCCCTGTGCTCCCATTTATAACATGATTTTGTCAAGCTTTATATCTTCCTGAGCTTTAAAAAAATATTTGTAATAAAAGTATAAAAATTTTTGTCCCAGGAGGGTATTTTTTTTAACTCTCAAATGATTTTCCTACCCTCATCACTACCACCCCCTTTTTCTTTAACATTTGGAAAAATATTTTACGCTCTATTTTTTGTAGTGACATTGAGGTATTGTATCTTATAAAGAAAAAAGTCTACATGTATAAAAGAACTAAAAATATAATAATGATGCAGATGCATAATTCTTGTATAAATGGGTTGAAGACATTAAATGCTTCAAGTAACTCATAATATATGAAGCTTGAGGGACATGAGGAAACAAACACTGGTTATTTCTAGTATAAAATTAAATCAGGGGAGTGCCAGAGTCATATAGTATTCACTTAACACAAGAATGTTCAGGGTAGAGAAAACAGTCATTCTTTGAGTGGAAGGATAAGAGATCAGAAGGAAGAAGAAATGATCAATCATTCACTAAGATCAGTGAGAGAAAGGAAATAATTGACAAGCCAGCACACAGGAGAAGTGACCACCTCCTTCTCTCCCCCTCACTCTCCCCCTTCTTTTCCTCTTCCTCTCCCACAGTCAGTGGCTTGATAGGTTTCATTGTTGGCCACAAGCAGTGAGGATAGCTTGGTTGATTTGAGCATCAGCCCCACATAGTGGTTGCTAAATGGATTCCTGTTGGGGTGCATGTGGGAGTCTGTCTCTCTATCTTCCCTCCTCTCACTTAAACAAACAAACAAACAACCTCATAAAGAATTCACACCAGAAGTGCCATGTACCGTATTTCCTCATATATAAGATGCACACTTTTTTTAAAATGTGGGGTCTAAAAACCGGGTGCTTCTTTTTTTGTGACAGAGACAGAGAGAGACAGAGAGAGGGACAGATAGGGATAAACAGGAAAGGAGAGAGATGAGAAACATCAATTCTTCACTGAGGCACCTTAGTTATTCATTGATTGCTTTCTCATATGTGCCTTAACCAGGGGGCTACAGCAGAGGGAGTGACCCCTTGCTCAAGCCAATGACCTTTGGCTCAAGCTAGTGAGCCTTGCTCAAACCAGATGAGCCCACACTCACGCTGGCGACCTCGGGGTTTTGAACTTGGATCCTATGCGTCCCAATCTGATGCTCTATCCCAGAGGTCGGGAATCTTTTTCGCTGAGAGAGCCATGAACACCACATATTTTAAAATTTAATTCCATGAGAGCCATACAATATGTTTAACACTAAATACAAGTAAATGTTTGCATTTTATGTAAGACCAACACTTTTAAAGTACAATAAGTCTCTGAATTCTTTTTAATAACATTGTTATGCTGTTGCTAACCAATGATGAATAAAGTACTTCTTACCATTAATGCAACTTCTGGTGCTGCATGGTTTTGCTGATAGCTTTGTAGTCTGGGTGATACATGGTGAGGTTAAGCTTTATGTAGGCATTGAGACTTGCATCTGTTAAACACGATCGTAAGTTGGTCTTAACATTCTTTAGATGTGAGAAAGACTGCTCACATGCATACGTAGAGCCAAACATTGTCAGTACAGCAATACTCACATGCTGCAGTGTGTGGTATGTGACGGGAAGCGCGTTCCAAGTTTTGACAATCAGCTTGTCTGCGGGTTGAAGTTTTTTTATTTCTCTCCACTTGTGTTTGCTCGTCAACTCTGCTTGCTGTTGTGCAAATCTTTCCAAATCTTCATTCAGTGACTTGAACTTATTTACTCACATGTCTGAGGCCTTCAGGTCAGCAGCTTGTAGCTCAACATCTCTGATGGAGACACCAGGGATGTAACTCAGGTCAGTGCTGTCCACTACACACTCATGTGAATGGGTGATGAACTTAAAAAGACGAATGTGCTCACAAAATTCTCCAAGTGCGCTTTGAATGACTGCAGGAGATTAGATGTGAAGCCCGCTAGCTGCTGGAGATCAAGATGTTGAGCAGGGTCACTTGCTGTGCATGCATCTTTAAACTCTCCTAGTTTTTCAAAGTGTAGTAAACGACCTGTTTCAATGTTGGAGATGAAGAGTTCCAGCTTGTTTTCAAATGCAAACACTGTTTGTTGAAGGGATAAGACTGTATTTCCAATGCCTTGCATTTTCACATTGAGCTGGTTCAGATGTTCAGTCATGTCCATGAGATAGTAGAACTTCAGGAGCCACTCGGTGTTAGCTAACTCAGGATGCTCAATGTTTTTCATTTCAAGAAAAGTCCATATTTTGCCCAGACAAGCCGTGAAATGGCTGAGCACCTTCCCTCTTGACACCAACGCACATTGCTGTGCAGAAGCAGACCAGGATAATTATTCTCAACTTCATCCAGCAGTGTTTTAAACTGGCGATCATTTAAAGCTCGGCAACAATAAAGTTGACCACCCAAATGACCAGCAACATCACCTCACCAAGCTGATTGCCACACATCTGAGCACAAAGCGCCTCCTGATGTAGGATGCAGTGAAAACTTAGGATGGGTCTCTTTTTATGTTCACGAGGAAGCGCTACAAATCCTCTGTTTTTCCCCACCATGCACGGAGCACCATCAGTACACACCAAAATTAGTTTATCCATAGGTAGATTATTTTTCTTTAGCAAAAAATAATCAGTGAATGACTTGAATAAATCCTCCCCTCTTGTTGTCTCTTTCATAGGCAAAAAACAGTAAGACTTTCCTCACATAGTGTGTCACCGACAGCATACCTTGCGATCACGCTGAACTGGAATAAATGGCTTACATCTGTTGACTCATCCAAAGCGAAAGAATGATGCTGCATTTATGTCCTTCACTTGTGTTGCTTCAATTTGATTTTCTATCATGATGGTACAATAGTGAATGGTTCTTGCCGACAGAGGCATGTCTTTTATTTGTTTGATTATCTTGTCTTTATCCAAAAAGTCGTCAAAAAGTTCATTGGCAACATCAAGCATGAATGTTTTGGCATACTCCCCATCTGTGAATGGCTTTCCGTTTCTCACAATTGCTAAAGCACCAGCAAAGCTAGCCGAATTCCAGTCACCTGGGTCCAAACACCACTGACTAGCTTGCACTCTGCACAGTAGCTCCTGACATGCTTTCTTCCTGCTGTCCCCCGCTGGATATTTTGATGCAAATGTAGTATGGCGTGTGTCGAAGTGCCGCTTTATATTTGACCGTTTCATCGATGCAATTTTATCATTGCATATTAGACACACTGCAGAACCTGCTCTCCCCACAAAGGCGAATTCCTGCTGAAAAGTACAATATTCCTCATCTTTTTTCTTTTAGCCATCTTCTTTGTCCAAAGAGTTTCTGCAATTAGCTAGCTACTTGATTAAAAGGAGGGAAGTTTACTTCCTGACCTCGCAATGACCCATGTACACTATGCATTATCCAATAAAAGTTTGGTGTTGTCCCAGAGCACAGCTGTGATTGGCTCCAGCCACCCACAATCATGAAAATGAACGGTAGGATATGAATGGATTATAATACATGAGAATATTTTATATTTTTAACATTATTATTTTTTTATTAAAGATTTGTCTGCAAGCCAGATGCAGCCATCAAAAGAGCCACATCTGGCTCACAAGCCATAGGTTCCCAACCCTTGCTCTATCCGCTACACCACCACCTGGTCAGGCAAACTAGGTGCATCTTATACAGTGGTTGTGGCATTTAAAATGCCATAGATCAGCGGTTCTCAACCTGTGGGTCGCGACCCCGGCGGGGTCGCCTAAAGCCATTGGAAAATACATAATGCATATCAGGTATTTACATTCCGAATCATAACTGTAGCAAAATTACAGTTATGAAGTAGCCACCAAAATTATTTCTTGGTTTGGGGTCACCGCAACATGAGGAACTGTATTGTGGGGTCACGGCATTAGAAAGGTTGAGAACCACTGCCATAGATGAAACTGGGGACAAAGCAACATATGAATACAGCGATTCATCATCAGACGCAGATGAGGACAAGCTAATAAATGGGAGTTTTGACAATGATGAGGAGTTGTATGAATTTTATGATAAATAAATCTTGAGTTCAATAACTTTATGTAATACAATTTTTTTTCAAATTTTGGGCCCCAAAATGAAGACGTATCTTATACATGGGAGTGTCTTATACATTTACAAGGTCAGTGTTCACTAAGGAGTTTCTCCAGCATATCAGTGAGTAAGTTGAGACTTGCCCAGAGTCACATAGCCAGGAAAGGCAATGTGGCCTTTGAACCCAGGCAGTTGACCTCTGAGCCTGTGCTCTGAATGTCACAGGGAATGAGTGGTCCTCTTCCCAGAACTCATTGAATTCTATGCTCTTTTGGCCCAGAATTGCTAGTTTCCAAGTCCCAGTGCTCAGTGACCCAGGTGCCTCTTTACTTGTGGGCTGCTCCACGGCCAGCCCAGTGCAGCTTACCCCTAGTTTGTAGCCACAGACCAGTTTAAGCTCAATACTGGACGGTGGAGATAGGGATTCATATTGACTAGAGTGGAAAGTGCTGTTGTAATTAAAATCTTTTAAAAAAAAATATTGGTCAGTGTACTTTCACCACCAACACCAATCCCATAGCACTAGGGGCTGGGCGAATCTGGGAAACAAAACCAATCAATAAAAGACACCTTTCCCTGTGTATCGAGTTTTACTCACTGGGGTTTAATGAAATCTTTTGAATCAGATAGATTTTTTTAAATGAATGTTTGAATAAGCATTTCTTTTTATAATGACTTATTTTAGATGACCACTCTCTGACTGGCCTTTGGTGATAAATAAAACTGCACCAGTGTCAGAGTCTCACATAGGTCATTGGCATTTATTGGTAAAATGATCTCTGTAGTGTCGTTAACACAGTTAGATCAAGCCTGAGGAGCCACACATACGAGGGCATTGTTTAGTAACAGACCTTAGTGTATCCTGACTCAGCTTTCATAAACATCAAGCTGACACATCGTTTTAATTTCCTCCCTAAGTAAGGAACCAGTTTTGCACCCCATCTTTAAAGCCAGGTCTTGAGGATTATCATTTAAGGAGAAGAGGTTGGGATTGGGGTGGGGCATAAAAATGTCTTCTCTTTTCCAGCTTTAGACGTTCAAGGCTTGGTTTGGTGGTGAGATTATTTGTTAAATAACTTGGAACACCCAACACAGAACTGTGCACAGTGTTTAACCAACACCTTACACAAAGCTTGTGACAGAAAATACTGAACAGGAAGAGAAAAGCCTGTCTCTTCTGGTCCTGGAAGGTTGTGGAATGAGGAAGCAAAAAAGATGACCAAAGTAAGGGAGGAGGTGGTAGATGTGCTTCAAACCCCTATTATCTGGATTCTAACGGGGCAAGGTCACTAGAGAGAGTGAGGGAAAACAAAGGGCAAAGGGACTTGACCTGAGCTTCTTGGGTCCCTAGAAGATGATAGTTTTAAATATAAAGTTTACGTGAAGTGGTATGAAGCAAAGAAAGTTTAAGAGAAATGGCATTTTTAATGACATAGATGAGGTTAGCACATCTTCCTGACTGAGAAGTTTCTGCATATGACCTCTGTCGAGGAGGTATTGCCTGAACAGACAACAAGAGTCCATGTTGCAGATGTGAAATGACCATCCTTTCAAAGATTAAGGCCTTGCTGAAGAAGCATGACTTCTTCAAGGAGACACCAGCTCTGTCATTGCTCCCACAGGCCATTTTCATTGCTCAAAACCAACAGGCTGCACTAGGATTAGATTCAGAGCGAAGCCTTCTCCGACTACTATTTAAACTGGTCCACAGCCCTCCCCACGGCCCATTTCGCTTGCACAGTGGTGCCCTACGCAGGGCGACTCCATAAGTGGCAGCTGGTGCAGGGAGGGAACTGGGAGTACAAGCCTCACTGAGGCTTTGCTCACAATCACAGAGACTCCTACTCCTTCAGTGCGACTGGTGTGAAAACAGACCAGCCCTCACAGGGACTATAATTAGGGTTTCAGATTACTTCTGCAATTTTTCATATGCAATGTGACATTCAATCCAAAATAACCATGCATTTTAGAAGGTGGAACTTGACAGAAAACCAAAACAAGAGAAAAAATACAAATCAGAAGCAAAACCCCCTTCGCTATAAGCACACCTCATCTCACCTCCTCTTGGTTACGCCTTTTTGCACCTTTCAGTATATGAAAGCATTATGTATTTGCTTTGCTATGGCCTGTCTCACTTACTAGAATGCAACCTTCCTTAAGACATGAACTTGTTTCTGTTTTATTTAGCATTGCCTGACACATGATAAGTGCTTAAGAAATGTTGCTGAATGAAAAAAATCAAGTTATTTTACATACCAAATAATTCTTGTGACATTTTAGAGATATAAGCGATTACTTTACACTGCTGAAAGAAAAGGTTTATGACAAATATTGATAAAAAGCAACACGAGCTTACACAAATACCTTAAAAGAAGAGGAGAAAAAGGAGAACAAGAAAATACATAAAGTTTGAATCACAGAGAGAGTAAATCTGTTTGTCTCTAATGAATGTCAGCGTAGGAAAAATGAAGACTAGGTGATACAGATTAGGAGAAATAAAAAAGAAGGAAGTGAATGAAGTATCATGAATCCAAAGAAATATTTTAACATTTTACCCTCTATCACGACTGTCATCCATATTAATAAATTTGAGACATTATTATTTTAAAACATATAATAATAATAAATAACATGAGTTTGTATATATCTTAAGAGTTTAACTGAATCCAAGTTAACAATATTGTATATTATTATTTAAAGAGAATGAAACTGTCTGGAAAACTTCATGCAATGGGGATGAAATGAGTCATAGAATGTCTTACATGCAGAATTAATTGAACCCATATTGAACTTGATTTTGATTTCATACCTAAGGAAGAATTTGAAGCCATAAATAATTTTAAAAGGTCAAGATCAAGAAAAATTTTTGAAAAATGAGACCCAAAAGGAAATTGTTAAAAAAGAAAGTTTATTTGAGGAAGGGGAATTTTTCAAGGTATGGTTTATGTTATAAATAAAAGTATTATTACTGTACAAATGATAAATATTTAAGGTTTCTGAGGAAAGTTGTAAAATCAACTAGTGTGTTTTAGAGCAAGAAATAACCATAGATTTTTTTTTGCTTATCTCAATTTTAGTTCTAATTCTTAGATTCTACTAGTTGTATAGTCATTTAGTGTATGCTGTTCCTAGTACAGAAATTCTTACAATATTTCTATCAAAAAAAGATTTAAATTTTATAAGAGCAGATCACAGCTCCTTATTTTTTAAGTTGCTTCTTTCTAAATTTTTTTGAAGGCTTTAAGGGTAAAAATGAAAATATCCCTTCCCCTTCTCATTTTTAGAAATAGGGACTATTTTCCAAAGGACCCAGAAGGAACAGTTGCTGGGAAATTGAGGGCATGAGAGGGACTTTCCACTGTCAATTTTTAAAAACCTGTTCTAAATTTTCACCATGTTCATGTATTTCAAAACACTTTAAAAATATGCTGAAGAAATGACACCCAGAGATCACAAAATAGATTGTTGTAAAAATAAAAAAGATCTGGCTGCTGATCCTTTTTCTCTTTATCCAAAGGGAATTTGCTCATATTTGGAATTCAAAATAATTTTTTTTTAGAAATACAAAGGGCTGAGATTCAACCAGTATCTTAAAATCTCATTCTCAAGTAGGTTCCATTTGTGAGCTTAACTAAGTGTCAACAGGGCAGAGATTTAAGGCATCCTTGTTTATGATCAAGCACAATCTTCCAAACACAAGGCCTCGCAGATCAAACAGGAAGGCCAAAGAGCAATCTAGAAAGTTCTAGTCCTGTCAGCTCACTGGTCCAGGGCAGCTAGTTTTACACAGCTGTGTGGAATTTCTGCCTTCCTTTTCCAAATTTAATGTAGACACGCCACAGTCATTTCTCAGATAGAAACGTATTTTTTATTCATTTTGTGGAGTTCCTGCTGCTCCTGACCACCGGAGGTGGTGGAGGGACTTAGGACTTAGCTAGCATCCAGGCCCGAAGCTGAGATTTTTCATATTTTTATAATCTAATATGGCATGGGTGCTAAGTGGTTGCTAAGTGATAGTCAAATTAATAAAATATAAACTATTCAAACTATTATCAGAATTTCCTGGGATTGGTTGAAGTGATAAAAGGGAGAGTGTAACAGGGAAAGGTATCAGGGTTTACATTTTGACAGCTATTGAGTTTAAATGGCAAATCTCACATGGGCACAGATGCCCTTAAAGTGGCAAGGAAAGCAGAATATGTGCTAGAACACTTCTTACAAATCAGAAGTTCTATTCGAGGAAGATTACTACAAAACCCAATGACCATGAAAAATTGACATGGACTCTAGTTAATTATTCATCAGGAAATATCCCTGGAGAAACGAACAAAAATCAAATTGCAGACATGTAGAAGAAAATAGTCTGAAGCTTATTCTAACAGAATTGTCTGGCTTTCTCCTAAGAGATAAAATTAAACTTGATAGATGTGAGGTTTAAAACTCACCATGATAGCTTGAATTTGGGGAGAGAGGGAACCAGGTCACGATGGCTATTGTTTTCTGAATTTCTCTGCTTTTTCTGCCTACAAAAGGTTTATTCTTTTTTTAAGCAAAATATATAAAATTGTATTTAAAATAAACTAAATTTGGAAGAGGGTTACATAGTTGATTCTGCTAAGTAGGCTTCTCCCAACTTTTTCTTTCTTTTTTTTTTTTACAAACAATGATTTAAAAAACAAAATAGTTTGCGCCAATCTGGACTTAATGTCTAAAACTCATTCAGAATTACATATCCAACTGTTACTTGACATTCTAATTGGATACATATATAATAGAAATTTAATAAGCATTTCAATCTAGGCATATTCAAAGGTGGTTGCTGGTATTCCTCCCAAAATCACCTTGTCCAGCAGCAATTCCCTTCCTACCAGTTGCTCATGTCAATCACTTTGGTGTCATCCTTGAATCCTTCATTTTCCAAACAGCTCACACAAGTCCATCTGCAAAACCTGGTAGCTCGGCCTTTAAAATATATCTAGATTAAGACCACTTTAACCAACTGCTTTTCCATCTCTTTAGCCTAAATCACTCACCTCTCATCTGGATTATAAAAACTTTGTTCTCTCATTTCTTACCTCTGCAGTCTAGCAATAGTCTTGAAAAACTTAAGGCAAGTTTTTCACAGGCTCCCCATCACTGTTCCCCACAGGCCCTCTATAGCCCGTCACCCTCGCACCTCGGTTGTCATCCGTGTTTGCCCTTGTTCTCTCTGGGCCAGCCACCCCGGCCTCCTTGCTGGTCCTAGTCCATAAAAGTCATGCTCCCAGCGTCTTTGCATACATGCTTCCTCACTTTGCTACCTCTGTCACATCCTCCAAAAATGACCTTCCCTGTGAGGTATTCCCTCCCCCTATTTAAAATATCACTTTTCTTGACTTCTTATATTTTGTATCTACTTCTCTTAATTTTTTTCTTTTTAACCCTCAACATTATCTTACATGCTATATATCTTACTTATTTGTCTTGTTTATGTAGTCCCCCTTCTAGAAGATACATGAGGGTAGAGTATTTTTTTATTTTGTTCACCGAGAACAATGTCTGATACATAGTAGGTGTGCAATACGTATTTGCTAGATGTATTTATAGAGTAAAATTCTTTTTGAAATGTTAACACTGGTAATTCTTGTCATTGTTGGTGCTTAGTAGGTTTTTAGTGGCTGAATGTGAAAATTCTCCACAACCTGACCCTCAGTCTTGCTCCTCACTTGGTACCTTGGCTCTCAAAATCTAAAAATAATCTGCAAGTTTAAAATAGAGAATGATCCCGAAGGAACTATTAGCAATGGAGTCTCCCAGGGCTGCCCATACATTGAAAGCACAGTGCAAGTGGAATGCAGTGGAATTGATAAAACAATAAGTAAGCAGCTTTCTCAAATCTCACTTTTACAGAGAACAGAAAAGCTCAGTGGGGATCATCACATAGTATTGGTTCTCCCCTCTCGATGCTGAGGAGGGGGTTTTCCTTTCTCTGTGATTGTAGCACAGTTCTTTCAATGTTGTTGAGCACTGTTTCCCAAAGGAAAAAATACATCAGCTTTTAAATATGATCTTTCTACCTGAGCCATGTAAGAGCACTGGAGAAATGGGAGGGTTTAAATTAGTTCTGGTCCTCACAATTCTTTTGTATCACTTTCTTATGAGGTTTAGCCTTTTATGGTTAATATCTAGAATAGCTCATGGTTAGCCATTCAACTCAAAATGGAAGGTATTGTCTCATACTATATATTCACATGTCAGAAATCCTTTTCTCTCTGTATCTAGCCTCCCCTTTTTGTTAAACTGTTCCTTTAAAAAATGTATGTTTAAATTAAACCACCAACTACACACACACTGCTGGTTCAGGTGTCCACATTGGCACGAGATTAGGTTTATAGTCTGTACATTTAAGAACACACATGCACACATACATAAGATATAATTTTGAGGTTGACTATTCTATTTTGGAAAAAACCATATCTTTTGAATAAAGATGTCATTTGATATCTGATTAATTTAGTAATAATTTTATTTTCTGGACTGACAACAAATTGATGGGGAAAATGCCCCAATAGTGATATATTTTATTATGTATTTATGTGGATCTGGGCATTAAACTGGAATCTCACTCTGGTCTATGAAAGTCATTAGTCACCAGAGCACCTGAAGGTTCCATATGCTCCTGACAATCCCCCAAGATAGATGTGCTCTGTTATTTAAGATTTATGGTTATGCCCATGAATCATCACTATATATAATTCAAAAACTGGCATTTGCCCTTGTGCTAGAACAGAGGTTTTCTCATTCTATCAATAACTACTTCTTATTTTGAGATGATAGAATCAATTTGTCTTATTAAATAGGCAATGATATATGTTTATGATCCAAATGTTTTTTAATTACTTGTGCCTTTAATTTATTAATTATGAGAGGACATATTTATGGTCTTACTGAAATAAATACATGCTTAAACTGTTTGTGTTAGATGTTTTTTAAGTAGAAACCATTTGGTTTCTAGAGAAGGCCAAAATTTTTTGAACTTGGAAGTCAAACTAGTGCAGAAAGCATATTTGTCTGAATGACTTCATGACCTCTAGAACAACACAAATTCTGTTCAGTATTCCTTGTCTGCTCCTAAGAATAGAATGAAATGAAAGGAGCAAAATTCTTTATATCTGACCTGGAGCATATAAGCGAGTTGATCTTTATATAAAACAATACAGCGCAGGTGGGCAGCTATATGAAGTAATTGGACATTCAGAAAGATGACTTCTAAACTTCTAAGTGCTTGTAACAGTGCTAAGATTAACCATCAGGGAGTCACTCCCCAACCTAATGTTTTCCCACTATGGCTCTCTAATGATTAAAGGATGGAATCTCTGTTTTATCCTGTCATAAAGTATTTCTCAGAATTCATTTGAGCTTCTTCCCCAAATTCACGCTGTCCTCTCCCATCCATCAGATTTCTGATTGTTTCCCAGGTTGTTCTATGGTTTTATAACATTCTTTTTTCCTCAGAATGCTGTTCCCATTTTTCTCTTTTTAAACAAAGCGGGGAAAAAAACAGCAACAACAAACTCTTAGATACCTCTCAAGACCACATAAAATATCTTCTGCTTCTGCTTCCCCTATTTTTCCAGACAGAGGAACTGACTTCTTTCAGTGCTGCCCTTCGCAGTTTGTGTTTGTCTCTACTTGAATTGTTATTACATCAGGTGGTAAGTGTGCATTTACAGGTGTTCGATGACCGTTAGACTTTAGAGGAATTTAAAGCTTAATGAATCTTAGAAGAATTTAATTTCTATGCAGAACTCACAAGTTTGAATGCATGCCAAAAGGCAGGCAGATAATGAAGTTAGATTTTTGGAAAACCGTAGCACAAGTTATGAGAATAAATGGCAACTCACCAAGAGAGTCAATGGAAAGTGGTGGACACTGTGGATAACTGTGAGCAGAAATATGTAGCCGAATGATCCCAAAATCTGAGTTAGGCAGTGTCTGCATTGCTGGGTGCTTCAGTGTTTTTCCATTGTTTTATAAGATAGAGATGGGAAAAAACCACATAGCTGATAATGCCCTGCCTGACCTGAATATCTTAACCTTTATATCCTCCCTATATATCACATTGCTTCTTGCTCCTGTGTTCCAGCTTTCCTGTCCTTATATCTTTAGTCTTTCCACCATATGGCTTTTTACATGCTTTTCTTTTCTCGTTTATTAAGCCCACTCATCTCAGTTATACCTCGGGTACCTCAACCAAACTACCTAATGCCTCTGTTTGTACCACTAATAACAACGCAGCACTGCTCACAACTTATTTTTTGTCAGAGACAGAGACAGAGTCAAAGAGAAAGACAGATAAGGACAGATAGACAGGAAGGAGAGAGATGAGAAGCATCAATTCATCATTGCAGCACCTTAGTTGTTCATTGATTGTGTTCTCATATGTGCTTTGACTGGGGGGCAACACTGCTCACATTTTTAAGTGGTAATTATAGACTCCATGGATAGAGTCTGAGCCCCAAGAAGGCAAGGATCTTTTTTTTTTTTTTTGTATTTTTCTGAAGCTGGAAACGGGGAGAGACAGTCAGACAGACTCCCGCATGTGCCCGACGGGGATCCACCCGGCACGCCCACCAGGGGCGATGCTCTGCCCACCAGGGGGCGATGTTCTGCCCCTCTGGGGCGTCGCTCTGCCGTGACCAGAGCCACTCTAGCGCCTGGGGCAGAGGCCAAGGAGCCATCCCCAGCGCCCGGGCCATCTTTGCTCCAATGGAGCCTCAGCTGCGGGAGGGGAAGAGAGAGACAGAGAGGAAGGAGGGGGGTGGAGTGGAGAAGCAAATGGGCGCTTCTCCTATGTGCCTTGGCCGGGAATCGAACCTGGGTCCCCCCGCACGCCAGGCCGACGCTCTACCGCTGAGCCAACCGGCCAGGGCAGAAGGCAAGGATCTTTTATGTTTACCCTACTGCATTCCAAGAAATAAGCATAATGTCAGGTAGACAAAACAAATATACTGTACACCTTTAATTTATGCAGTAAGTCTACATGCTGGCAGCAAGGGACTATTAAATAATAATACTTTACATTTACATTACATGTGTCTGTGTTTCCCAATGCAGACAAAAACAATTTAATATGAGAAAGATAGAAGGTACTTGTAAAAAGTTTTTCAGTCTCATTAGTGGTGGAGAATAGAGAGCTGGGTGAGAACAGTAACCTTTAGCTCTGAGGGAGCTATTCTGCTTCTTGCGTCAGACGCTTTTCAGCTCAGATCTCCCTGCATTGTTCTGTTATAGACTGAACTTTCCCCTTTTGTGCTTAACTCGGAAGAGGAAATTTCACCAAGTGCTATTTTAACCTGAAAACACAAAGATCTATATAATACTAATAATTTCCTGCTACAAGATTGGAAATAAAAATCAGTGATGATCAAGAAAATATTTAACTAATAGAAGATAAGAGAAGGAATAAAAGTACTTTGAAGGTCCGACAAAAAATTACAAAATAAAACAGTCTCATTGCTTTCAGGATTTAAGTTTGAACCATTTTTGGTTTTCTCAGTAAATATTTAAATGATGCTAATTCAAGTGCTCATAGAAACAAGTTTGGCTTTAAAAAAAAATCTTAGATTTTAACTTTTCAAATATGTATATGTTATATATGTATATTATGCATAAGTATGTTATATATTATGCAAATATGTAGGTATATATTATTCAAATATTATATAATATGAAATGTTACATGATATAAAAAGTTATACCGTATTTCCTCATGTATAAGATGCTTCCAGGTATTAGACACACCTTAATTTTGGGACCCGAAATTTGAAAAAAAATGTATTACATAAAGTTATTAAACTCAAGTTTTATTCATCATAAAATTCATACAACTCCTCATCACTGCCAAAATTCCCATCCATTAGCTTGTCCTCATCTGTGTCTGATGACGAATCACTGTCTTCAACAAAAAGTGCAAAAATAAGCATGAAAAAGTGGGGAATGCAAATTTTTCGAAAAAAAGTGAGTCTTATACATGGAGAAATAGGTATATAATTATATTAAATTATGTATATAACACTTTATATTACATATATACATTTACAGAGAGGTTTAGAACTTGAGAAATAGGCTTTTTCTTGGCAAATTTTAACCATTTGTCATTTTTCAAGAAAATAGACAATTGCTTCCAAATTACCTGTTTGCTCCCACTTCATGGCTAAGAATTGGATATACCATGAGGTTTTTTACAAGGGATTTAATTAAGAATAGTGTTTCCCACATTATCACAATCTGGAAGTATACTGTGTGCTCCTTTCTACCTCTTTTATATTTTCATCCATTTCTCCACACAAAAAATATATTTTATTTTTTTCTGTTATTATGCTGTATGTAGCTATTCTATCTTTGGTGACTTAACTTTTTATTGAAATGTTTTAAATAATCAGCCATATTAATATGTGAGATATATTTCAATCACTTGCATAAGGGTATAGTTTTGTATTGTATGAATATGTTACATTGTATTTATTCTTTTTCCTATGAGTATTTGTTTTTTCCATATTTATCTCTTAAAAACAAATCTCGTGAATATGTGGTTTTTCTGGTGCACGTCTACAAAATTTCACTACAATCTATGTCTAGGAGTGCAATTGATGACTAAGCATAAAACTGTTTTTCAAAGTGACTAAACAGATGTGTACTCCCACCAGTAATGAGTGGGACTCCCCACTGCTCCATAGCCCCCAATCGTGGCAGCATTATCAAATATTTTAATTTCACCAATCTCGTCAAAATGGTGTTTCCTTATATGTGTTTAAGTATATTGCTCAGTGAATTTTAATATAGTCACAGAGTAATATGACCATCAACACAACCTAATTTAGGAATATTTTCATCACCCCAAAAAGAACCCATTTGATAGAAGTCAGTCCCTATCCCACCCTAGGCAACTGATGATGTATTTTCTGTCTGTATAGATATGCCTACTTTGAATATTTCATACTAAGTGAAATCATTCAATATGTGGTCTTCTATGACTGGCTTCTTTACTTAGAATAATGTTTTCAGGGATCATCACTATTCATATATATCAGTATTTCATTTCTTGATATTACCAAATAATATTTCATAGTGTGATATTCCACATGTTGTTTATTTGTTCCTCAGCTAATTAACACTTCAGTTGTTTCCACATTTTGGCTATTATAAATAATGCCACTATGAACATTTGTATAGAAACTTTTATGTAGAAATATGCTCTTACTTCTCTTAGGTACATATGTAAGAGTGAAATGGCTGGATTATAGGTAACTTGATGTTTATTTAATATTTTGAGAAATTGCCCAGCTGTTTACCAATTAGCTGGAGCACTGGACATTCCCATCAGCCCCAGTATCTGAGGGTTCCAGTTTCTCCACAACCCTGTCACCACTCACTATCTGTGTTCCTGGTTATAGTCATCATAGTAGGCATGAGGTGGTATCTTATTGTCATTTTGATACGTATTTTCCTAATGACTAATGTTGAGCATCATCTCATATACTTACTGGCTATTTGTGTATCAACTTTGAACAGCTATCTATTCAATCATATTGGAATTTAATTAAATTAATTTTTAATTGACAAGTTGCAAATTTGTTACTGCTTTTCAGATGCAAATCCTCTATCAGCCATATCCTGCAAATGAGCTCCATGTCAGGTCAAAAAATGACAACACTATAAATGGTATTTTCCAAGGAATTGTAAAACTGGTTAATTAATAACTATTCTCTGTCTGGGAATAGGACTGTCTGAGGAACTCCAACACCAGTCCACCTCTCCAGAGGCTACAAGGCTGCTGGTTTTCTCAGCTCCTGTGGTTGTGAGGTTGATGGGTTTTAAGGCTGGACTAGAAAGGAGAAGAGGACTTGTATCCAAGCAATAAATAACCTTCACAATTTAACAGTAAACCAAAAACTTCATATAAAAATTGGCAAGAGATTTAAAGGAAAAAAATAATAAGTGGCAAATTAGACCTTGGAAAGATAAGATGTTTAACATCATTAGTCATTAGGGAAATACAAATTAAAATCACAATAATATAACACACCACATACCCACTAGACTAGGTGAAAATGAGGCTCTCAACCAAATGCTGGTGAAAATACCAAAAGTAATTGGACTATTTTTTATCTCCTGGTGAGAATTTTTAAAAATTCTACAAACACTTTGGAAAAAAGTTTTGTAATTTTTTATATGCTCCAACACCACTCTAGGAATTTACCCAAGAGAAATGAAAACTTCTGTCCATATAGAATCCATTAGGTACTAGTTCATGCAGCGTTATTCATAATAGCCAAAAATCTAGAAACAACACACATGTCCATCAAAAAGTGAGTAGGTTAGCAAATTGCATTACAGTGTACATTCATATAATGTGATAGTGTCAGCAATAAAAAAGAACTACTAAAATGTGCAATAACATAAATAAATTTTAATGCATTACACTGAAGAAAGAAGACAAATACAAAAGGCCACTAACTGTATGATTCTATTTACATAACATTCTAGAAAAGCCAAAGCAGAAACAACAGAAAATAGAGGAGAGCTGGGATCAAATAAAACTTTCCAGAATGATGGCAAATTTTCAATATCTTGATTATAGTGGTGGTTACTGTATACATTTATCATATCTCTTTGAATTATACACTTAAAAAGGGTGAATTTTATAGTATGGAAATTATACCTCAATAAACTTGACAAAATATTTTATACAGATGCATTAGACTTTGTATATTGTAAATATTATTGTAAAATATTAACATAATATAGAATATTTACATTTTTAATAGAGAACATAGACAAATATAGTATCAAGTACATAGCAACAGGATTAATGATAGCAATGTATAAGGTACACAACAATAAATCCAACAAAGATATGTGAAAACTTCATGTAAGTAATTTATAAAACTTAATTGAAATATTTTAGGGAAGATATATGTAGATAGAAAGAGCCTCCATATTTAGGGAATAAAATATTAACATTCTGAAGATGTCAGCTTTCCCAGTTGAGACATAGAAATTCTAGTTAAATTTATTTCCCCTGCGAGTATTTACTGAGTCCCTATTTTTACTCAAGCATCTTCTGTTTTAGGTGCTTGAGATGTACAGATGAATAAATCCAAACAGAATTCTGCCAATTTTGAGTTTATAGTTTAGCTAGGTAGGAAATTATTGGCTGAGATGAAGATGAAATAACAATAGGCAAATAATAATAAACCATATAATATGTAGAAGGTGATACTTGACTATGAACTAAGAGAGGCAACTAAATTATTATATATAGTGGACAGGAGATGTGACAGGTTACAATGTTAAATAAAGTTGTCTTTAAAATCAACAGATTTGTTTTTAAAAATATATATGCAGAATTAAATGCACCAAAATAACTAATTTATTATTGAAAAATATATATACTAAAGAGACATATTCTATCCCAGGGGTAGTCAACCTTTTTATACCTACCACCCACTTTTGTATCTCTGTTAGTAGTAAAATTTTCTAACCGCCCACCAGTTCCACAGTAATGACGATTTATAAAGCAGGGAAGTAACTTTACTTTATAAAATTTATAAAGCAGCCTGACTTGTGGTGGCGCAGTGGATAAAGCCTCGACCTGGAATGCTGAGGTTGCTGGTTCAAAACCCTGGGCTTGCCCGGTCAAGGCACATATGGGAGTTGAAGCTTCCTGCTCCTCCCCCCTTCTCTCTCTCTCTCTCTCTCCTCTAAAATGAATAAATAAAAATAATTAAAAAAAATTTATAAAGCAGAGTTATAGCAAGTTAAAGCATATAATAATAATTACTTACCAAGTACTTTATGTCAGATTTTTGCTAAGTTTGGCAGAATAAATCTTTATAAAACAACTTACTATAGTTAAATCTATCCTTTTACTTATACTTTGGTTGCTCCGCTACCACCCACTAGTGGGAAGTAGAACCCAGGTTGACTACCACTGCTCTATCCTATATTAAGTCTATTTTAAAGCTATAATTATATGGTACTAATGAATTGGTGACTGATATACAAAGGGACACAATAAGAACCCAAAAATGTATAATATTTAAAGATATATGGAAAGGATGGATTATGTAATAAATGGTCCTGGAATAGAAATTGGATCTACTTTACATATACTAAAAAATTATTTCAAATGGATTAAAGACTTAAATATAAGAGAGCATTTAAAATGACAATAAAAAGGAATATCTTTATGAAAGTGTGGTAGGAAAAATTTTTTAAGCAAGATTAAAAATTGCAAAAATTTCTTAAGGAAAATTAAACAAATCAACTACATTTATTAACCTTTTTTTGTGTGTGTATTTTTCTGAAGTTGGAAACCGGGAGGCAGTCAGACAGATGCCCACATGCGCCCGTCCGGGATCCAACCGGCATGCCCACCAGGGGGCGATGCTCTGCCCATCTAGGGCATTGCTCTGTTGCAACCAGAGCCATTCTAGCACCTGAGGCAGAGGCCACAGAGCCATCCCCAGCGCCCGGGCCATCTTTGCTCCAATGGAGCCTTGGCTGTGGAGGGGAAGAGAGAGACAGAGAGGAAGGAGAGGAGGAGGGGTGGAGAAGCAGATGGGCGCCTCTCCTGTGTGCCCTGGCCGGGAATCGACCTGGGACTCCTGCACGCCAGGCCGACGCTCTACCACTGAGCCAACAGGCCAGGGCTTAACTTTTTAGTTTCACTATCTACTTTATTAATAATCAGAAAAAACAAGGTGAATTTACAGCATCACATTCATCAGATTAACAAAAAATAAGAACTGACAATTTCAAGTAACAGCAAAGATGTGGAACAATGGAAATTATTATACTCTACTCACAGGAGTATAGAGTGATATCACTTCCTTGAAAGAAAATCACAGTGTCTAATAAAGCATTTGAATATGTGGCCCTACAGTCATTAGCAAGAATGTTTACAGATCAATGTTTTAAATGAATCCACGAGTGCATCCCAGGAGCATAATATTGAGCATACAAAGAAAGTTACACAAGAAAACCTCTGAGCACTGGAATTAATATAGGCTTTAAAATGAAGCAAAAGGAAACAACATATTGTTTATGGATTCATAAAAGTGGCAAAATTACCAAATTATATAGCAAAAAATAACTCAACTTCTGTTGTTTACTTCCTAGAGGTAAGGAAGCGAAGTAACTGAGGAGCAATAGGGACTTCAAACATTGAATTTCTATTTTTTAAACTTCATGGTAGAAGGTGTGTATTTGTGTATTTTTAAAACTATTATGAACATCATATGCAGGGGGTCCTCTTGTTACAACAGTCTCAACATACAACGTTTCAAGTTTATGATGCTCACTCCCATAAAAACTTAAAAACCTTGAGACATGAGTGTTTCGGATTATGCTGTCAGTGTCCTACTGACAGACGGCGTGGGCGAACTATGTAGTTTGTTTCCACGTGGCAGAAGAATACGCAGTGTGGTGTACAGTACAGTACATCTATGTCCTTGTCCTTTTCCTGTGGCTCAGTGTGTATTTATGTTCTAGGTTATGCTTTTACAACTGTGTTAGGATAGGGGAGTGACTTATGTTAGGGCGTGTTTTGACTTACACCAAAATTCAAGTTACATCACTGTCATGGGAATAAAACTGCATAGTAACCCAAGGAAGCCCTGTACATTCTTTTATGTATATATATATATATATCATCAGAAAAATTTTATAAAGTAGTAAATATATGTTCAACTACCTAATTTAAGCCCTATGTTCATCTTATACATTTTATCTTATAGAGTAGACATATGAAGCCCCATTTGATACTGTAGATCTTAAGAAACATTTAACTGTTTTTGAATTAAAATTAACTTGCTGTTTTTTTAATGGAGCAGATTGAACTTTATCTGGAGAAATTAGGGACACTTTAGAAAATAAGTGCTATGAAATGCTCTTAGATTTCTGATTCAAATAGACTTTCAAATTGTTTTCTCTCTTCTCCACATAGCATAAGCCAGAATGTATTCATAAGTCATTGAATCATTCATAACAATTATAGTAGTAAGCCCTAAGACTTGCTGAATAACTACTATGTGTCAGAAACTATTTTTAGGTGAGAGAACATAGCAGATGAAAATCTCTCCCCTCATGAAGCTCAGATTATTGGGGGAGAAGAAAGCCAAAAAGCAAAGTGATACAAATATTAGAAGGTGATGTGGCCCTGGCCAGTTTGCTCAGTGGATAGAGCATTGGCCCAGTGTATGGATGTCCTGGGTTTGGTTCTCAATCTGGGCATATAGGAAAAATGACCATCTGCTTCTCTCCCCCTCCCCCTCCCACTCCTCCCTCTCTCCTTCTTCCCTTCCCACAGTCAGTGGTTCGATCATTCGAGCATTGGCCCTGGGCACTGAGGGTAGCTCAGTGGTTCCAAAGCGTCAGCCTCGGGAGCTAAAAATAGCTCAGTTGTGAGCATCAGCCTCAAATGAGGGTTGCCAGGTGGATAACAGTGGGGGTGCATGTGGGAATCTGTCTCACCATCTCCCCTCCTCTCACTAGAAAAAAAAATGATGTGAGATATGGAGATAATTGAAGCAGGGAAGAGCAAGACAAGTGCAGAGGTGGGGGGAGAGGGTGAATTCTGAATAGAATAATTAGGATAGGCATCCCTGAGAAGGGGACATTCACGCAATGACGTGAAGCTAGTGAAGGAATCCTGGGGAAGAGCTTCCTGGAAGAAGAAGCACGGAGTTACGGGCTTGGCGGCAGGAACATGCCTGGTGTTGACAAGAAACGGCAGGTCAGTGTGGATGGATGGAGAAGGGTCACCAGGGGCAAGGGGGTAGGAAGCAAACCAGAGGCAGTAACTCGCATAAGACTTACAGACTGTGATGAAGATCTTTCTTTTATTCTAAATGAGGCTGACAAACTGTATTCTATTGACTTACATTGTAACAGGATCACAAGAAATGTGGTGGAGAGCGCACCGATGCGGACCGAGGCAGAAGCCCAGGACAGGGCAGAGGGTATCACAGTAATCCAGGCAAGCGGTCACTGTACCTTGGTCATGTTTAGTGTACGGGCAGTGAGGCTTGTGGATTTTAAAGCTCGGACAGCCAAGATTTACTTATAGAGTTGACGTGGAGCATTAGAAAAAAGAGGAGTCCTGAAAATGATTGTCCTGAGAAACTGAAAAGTAAAGTAGGCCACTCTTTCAGTCTAAGGACGGCACTGCAGGTCGAACATGTTTGAGAGAAAAGTCGTGAGTTCACTTTATTGTTTAGTTTGAGATTCACATAGAAGACTGGGGTTCAGAGAAGCGTGGGCTGAAGATATAAGTGTTGGTTACAGTCATTAAAGGAGTGAGTAGATAAAAAAATAAAAGAGATCATGTCTGAGCCCTGGAGTTTTTCTATAATATGAGGTCAGGAGAAAAGATAAAGAGAAATAGAAGAGAGTAAGGAGTGTGGTGGGTGATGGGCACGGGCAGGACCAGCAGTGAACTCTGTCCTGGAAATGCAGAAAATGTTCCAGACAAGCGGTGGGTCATCAGCTGTGGCAAATGCTGCTCCTAGGCAGAGTAAGATGTGAACCCAAAGAAATGATTATTGAATTTACCAATACGAAGTCACTGGTGACCTTGAAAAGAAGTTTCATGGTGCAAGTGGGGTATGAGCTAAGGTGGATTTAAATGGATTTGAGAAAAAGAATAGAAAGGAATTGGAAACAGAAAAGATAGACAACTATTAAGAGTTTTGCCATTTAAAAAGAAATAAGTGGCCATAGAGGAAAATGGGGTTCAAAGCTTTTTAAGTGATGGGAGAAATCACAGAATAGTATATATGTTAATGAGATAATCAAGTGCCAAGGTGACTGCACGGGTGACGTCCTTGAGAGAGGAGAGGAAATGGGATCTGGCACACAAGCAGGAAGGTGGCTCCATCGTTACTGGAGTGAAGAACTGTATGACGCTTGGTGATGGTACAAGGCAGACTTGAGAGTAGGAGCTGAGGAGAGATCCTTCCTCTTCAGTTTTCTTCATGACCCCAAATCACAGATATTAACTGAGAGTGGAGATGGGAGAATAAAGTAGAGGTTTGGAGAAAGAAGAGAAAGCATGGAATGTGTTTCAAGGAGAGAAGACTGAGCAGTGTAGGAGCACGTGGTATTATTGCTAGAGATCTCTGAGGGCCACCTGAATTTAGTGGTTAGGAAGTTTAAATGAAATGTTGATTATGGCATTATGTTTCTCTCCTATGCTTGGGTAGAGGCCCAGAGAATAGCATGGAAGATGGAAGAGATTTGGGTTATGTGCAAAAGAATGACTAGAAAACTCGACTGTGGCATGTAAGCTGGGCAAAAAGAAAATGAGGGCCTGACAGAAACATACAAATGTGGAATTTCTGTCAGATTAATAGATTGCATTACTGGTTCTGAAGGGTTGTTTGATCAGAAAGTGGGAATGTGAAGTTTAGGGAATGCAGGTTTACAGTGACTGCTGATGACAAGTCCTAGGAGAGATATATACTTTTGTTGACCTTTGCCTTAATTGTAACTTTTGATAATTATATTCAATGGTATCCTTGTGTTTTGTATTTCTTAGTATAATGTGTGTAAAAATAACATCACTTTTAGTTTTTATAGCACACAGGATAATGTTTGCATAAGTATTTTATTGTATTAAAGCACCGAATACTATAATTCTATCTAACAAAATTCTTTTAATTCTTAAAGATATGTTTTTTATCCTTTCAATTCTTATTTTAAAAGTTATCAATAGTGTGTATTTCTGTAATAAATAAACAGAAGTTGATGATATAGGATATATTAGCTAGGATATGCATAGAGTGCTGCTACAAAATGCACCCAAAATCGATTGTCTTAAATTGTGGGAATATGCTGTGAAAACATGCTGAATTAGGATTCAGTTAGAGACTGCAAAGGAGCCCTAGGGCAAAAGCCCTGAGCCAAGGGTCCCCAAACTTTTTACACAGGGGGCCAGTTCACTGTCCCTCAGACCACTGGAGGGCTGCTGCGTACAGTGCTCCTCTCACTGACCACCAATGAAAGAAGTGCCCCTTCTGGAAGTGCGGCAGGGGCCGGATAAATGGCCTCAGGGGGCCGCATGCGGCCCATGGGCCATAGTTTGGGGACCCCTGTGAGAGTCCAGGGCCTCTCTGAGCCCATCCTGGAAACACTGTGTGCTGGAAACTGCAAAACAGCAGGATAAGATTTAGCAACAGAAAATGTTTAGGCTCTCAGAACAGAGATTAGGAGTCAGCATGTTTCTTGTCCTTTACTTCATCCCCTGCAAACATCTTCTTTCTGCTTCCTCGATTAGTTGTATTTCTAATACGTAGCTGAGTGAGGCTGGGAATGGGGCTTCAGTCTCCATCTTCAGTCTTTCCATCTGTTGACCAGGAATGTTGCCTCCTCTCAGACCCTCAGTGAATTTTATCTGTTTTCTGAGTAGTTTTTGTTGTTGTGACATTAAATAATAAAGATTTTTTTTCTCTTGTGATAAAATATGACTTGCATCTTCTAAGTTGTCAAGAAACCCTTGCCCTTGTGACCATTCAGGGACTCAAGTTCCTTCCAAGTTCTTGCTTCTCCATCTGCCAAGACAGTCAGGGTTCTTAAACATTTATTGTGCCACAGAACTCTTAGTAATCTAGTGAATTCTATGGACCCTTTCTCAGCATAATGCACAAAATAAAATGCATCAAATTAAATGGAAATAAATTACATTGAAATACTACAATTAAATTCTGCAGTTATATTTTTAGACACTTTATAAGATGTTTAAAGTCTATGTTGTAGTTCAAATACCATAATTTTGAAATGATTATGAACATAAATAGTATTTTAAGTATCTTCAATGACTATTATATGATTTTAAAATATCTGTGATTTTTTGGCCCTGGCCGGTTAGCTCAGCGGTAGAGCATCGGCCTGGGGTGCGGGGGACCCGGGTTCCCTGGTGGGCAGAGCGTCGCCCCTGGTGGGCGAGCCGGGTGGATCCCAGTCGGGCGCATGCGGAAGTCTGTCTGACTGTCTCTCCCCATTTCCAGCTTCAGAAAAATACAAAAAATAAAAATAAAATATCTGTGATTTTTAATTTTGCCAAAGCCACAAATATTGTTGGTTTATTTTTTTACATTTTCAACAAGGGGAAATCCTAGATTAATAAAATTAAGGTAAATATTTTTGCCATCTAAATTTCACAGACACATTGAATTTCACCCAGTGGTAGCCCTTGGGTTAAGGTAAAAAAAAACTCCTTTTCTCAAACACTGATGTCATTTTTCTGGCCCACACTGAGCTGAAGGGGGAGGAGAATGTGGAGATCTGAGAACTAGGAGTTGGCCCATCTTCCTGTCCGTTCTATTTGAGACAAATCAATCACAGGATGCCACCCAACTGCAAGAGGTCTGGAGACATGTAGATCAGCCTTACATCTAAAAGATAAAGGGACAGGGGTAGAGGACAACCAGCAGACTCGACCACAGAGGCTACCTGCCCTTCGTTTCCTGCGCTTCTCCTCCTCCTTCCTTTTGTTATGTGTTTCTTTTGTTTTGTTTTAAGTCAATTAATTTTCTTGCAGATAGTTTCTTCTGTGTAGTCTATGTATTGGAAAATTTTCCATTAGGATTTCCCTTCAGGGTGCAGTAATTCTATGAAAACATTTTTAGCATACCACAATATAGACAAATGCTGGGAAGATTATTCAGAGATAGGAAAAAGGCAAGTATATTCAATGTAATCATGTGTATTGTCCAAGTTCACTTTTCAAAATTTTTATTAAATAAATTAGATCTTAAAATATATGTCATTTACCAAATATTAACTGTAGGTATATGTATTAAATTGGAAATATATTTCTTGTCTCATGTATATCTCGTGTGTGTGTGTAAGATGAAGGTGAAATAGACTGCCGACACAAGGCAAGGCTTGCTGTCAGCAAAGCAGTTCCACGGTACCAATCGCTTGAGGCCCATCTTGACTTCATCCAGGGCAGAGCATATAAATCAACACTTATTTTAATGGTTTATCTAGTCCATCTTTAGAACAATGACTTTCTTATTTAATAGAGAATGATGAATACCTTTGTAATTATAAATACAATATGCTGTCTTAGATTTATTTAGTATTGATAATTACATCACTATGTTGCATCAATGTTTCTTAACCTTTTTTGTGAACCATTCTGGAAACTTGGGAAAAGCTGTAGACTCCTCCTCCCGCCCCCACTGCATGGAAACAAAATACATAGAGCTTGTTCACTTCAATTCGCTTCCGGAGGTATCCTTAAAGTTAGGTTAAGCACCTGTTTAAAACCCTGCTCTTACATTTTCATGTAATGACATGTATCTATCAACAAGACTGTAGCAAACACTTTTTCTACAAGTCATACCAATAGCAAATAATTTGTTCATTATATTCACCTTCTGGCTACCAAAATAATGTTGGCAATATTTTCTTGTTCTTGAATATATATTAATACTTAGTAAGATACAAAGTTTATTAAGACAGTGCATTTTTACCCCTCACTTCAGTGACTAGCTCAATGACTGGCTCCTGATTAAGTACTTGATAAATTTGGGGTAAATAAACTAATGATATAAATTGGGGGTGGGAAATCTTCAATGTTCACTTGTAATTGAATGGTGTTGCCCTCTACAGGTAGTACAGTTGGTTAGAATACTGTCCTGATACACTAAAGTTGAGGGTTCAATTCCTGGTCAGGGCACATGAAAGAATCAATCAATGAATGTATAAATAAGTGGAACAACAGATGAATGTTTCTCTCTCTCTCTCTCTCTCTCTCTCTCTGTCTCTCTCTCTGTCTCCCTCCCGCTCCCTTCTCTCTAAAATCAATCAATAAATAAAAAATTTAAACAAAGAAATTGAATGGGCCCTGGCCGGTTGGCTCAGCAGTAGAGCGTCAGCCTGGCATGCGTGGGACCCGGGTTAGATTCCCAGCCAGGGCACATAGGAGAAGCGCCCATTTGCTTCTCCACCCCCACCCCCTCCTTCCTCTCTGTCTCTCTCTTCCCCTCCCGCAGCTGAGGCTCCATTGGAGCAAAGATGGCCCGGGCGCTGGGGATGGCTCCTTGGCCTCTGCCCCAGGCGCTAGAGTGGCTCTGGTCGTGGCAGAGCGACGCCCCGGAGGGGCAGAGCATCGCCCCTGGAGGGCAGAGCGTCGCCCCTGGTGGGCGTGCCGGGTGGATCCCAGTTGGGTGCATGCGGGAGTCTGTCTGACTGTCTCTCCCTGTTTCCAGCTTCAGAAAATACAAAAAAAAAAGAAAAAAAAAAGAAAGAAATTGAATGATGTTGAAGAGGTTAACATGATTTTAAAGAAACACAAGTGCTACATTAGTTTAGCTAAGAAAGGAAAAGATAAATTCTGGTTAGATGATTATAGGAGCTTTATTATATAAGGGTATGATTAGAATGAGAATTTGAAGGAATGTAGATTTCAATAAATAAATTAAAGATGAGAGGAATGTAAGAAAATTTGTATTAAATATACTAGATTGTAAATAAATGAATTTGAGAAAGCAAAACAGATTTTATAGAAAAATAATAACAGATACACCTACATCTGCGAGGAATTTGTACCCCAAACATATAAAACATCTCTGTATTACTCCTGCCTTGTCCAACATTACAACATTACATGTAATTGGCAAACCTAATCAGTGTCAAGAAAGCCAGCAAGTGGAGCTTTCAGAGTGTGCACACACTGAGGAGCTGGGAAGGTAGACCCCCTGGGTAGGGCATGTCCGATGCGTCTCTTCCATTTGGCTTTTTCTGAAATGTATCTTTTATAATAATTTGGTAAAAGAAGCTGAATTTTGAACTTTCAGAGGAACATCTGGGTTTTGGAGTTCCTATTAGATCTCCTTGCCATGAACCTTACCAGTAGCTATAATTGACTGCAAATTTACTCACACCTTCGTGTTGTTTTCCTCAGCCAGACTATGCACAAAGTAGTCTACAAGAATTGCAAAATTCAGCAAATTTTGGCAAGACAGAGCCATAGAAAATACAGAATTTTATGACGAACGGGGTAATGCAGTGCTGTTCGGCAGGACCATTGCTGTGTCACATAGACACTCACAGTCACACAGACTGAGATAGGACGGAGCCCGTCCTCTGCTGGTAGAGTCATCCCAAGAGTGGAAAGATCAGTAACCATTATAGTTGCTGTTATACAGAATTGTTTTGAAACAAACTTGTCATCTAAGCACTCTGTAGCTCCTTATAGCATAATTAACGAAACAAAATACATTCAAAATCTTAAAAAAAAAAAAAGCCTAGCTGCAAAGAAATCTAAGAAACATTCTCATTCTATCTCTTCAATTTCAGTCTCTCTTGTTCTCTCTCCACACCACACTCTCAGAGAGAAGATATGTGGTTTGATGGGGTTCATACAGCACATTCTTCACAAGGATTTTTTTTTAGTTAAGTGACGGATGGGAAGGCAGAAAGACTCCCACATGCGTCCCAACCGAGATCCCAGCAAACCCTACCGGGTGATGTTCTGTCCATCTGGGGCCGCTGCTCTATTGCTCAGCAACCGAGCTATTTTAGCACCTGAGGCAAGGCTGTGGAGCGATCCTCAGAACCTGGGGCCAGCTTTGCTCAAACCATTGAAGCCATAGCTGCAGGAGGGGAAGTGAGGGGAGGGTGGAGAAGCAGATGGTCACTTCTCCTGTGTGCCCTGACTGGGAATCAAACCCAGAACTTCTACACGCCAGGTCGGCACTTGACAGATGAGCCTACTGGCCAGGGCCAAGGACTTTTTAAAAATTATTTCAGTACCAAAATATTAGTTGGCTTGGAATTAAGAAACTGACTGCATTAAGCTGGTGAGGTAGCAAGTCACCAACTACTTAACCCCTGGTTCATGTGTCTAATATGAATATGATGCTTTCAAATAACAGAAAATCCAACCAACCTAATAGATGACTTTTACTTTCCAGGGTTGCTATATAATTATTTATTCCCTTTAAAGGATATAATCAAGATATTTTATAAATTCTATTTTATATATTTTTATTGACTTTATTGTAACAGTTAATAAAATTATATATATAGTTTTCAAATGTACAATTCTATACTATATCAACTCTATGTTGAATTATGTTTACCACCTAAAGTCTTATCTCCTTCCATTACCATTCACCCTCTCTTTACCTTTACCCTCTTCCACCTGCTTGCCCTTCCATCCCTCTGGTCATCACCATGCTGATGTCTATGCCCACTCTTAAGGAAACGTTTTTTAGTGTTTACCCATTGAGTATGACATTGGCTGTGGGTCTGTCATTTGTGGCCTTATGTTGAGGTATGTCCCCTCTATTCCCACTTTGCTGAGAGTTTCTATTATAAATGGGGGCTGCTGTATAACATCTTTGTGATTTACAAATATTCTACCAATCTTGCATATCCAAATGCAATCCCACTTGATCACAGTGTACAATCCATTTAATCTATCTTGGATTCAATTTGCTAATATTTTGTTGAGGATTATAGCACCTAAGTTCATTAGGGGTATTGGCCTATAATTCTTCTTTCTTTAAAATGTCTTTATCTGCAATTAGGATAATGCTGGCCTCATAAAAATGAGCTTGGTAGTGTTCCCTCCTCCTGAAGTTTTTGGAATAGTTTGAGAAAAAAAGGTATTAGTTATTCTTTGAATGTTTGGTAAAATTCTCCTGTGAAGCCATCAGTCCAGGACTTTTGTTTGCTGGGATGTTTTGATTACTGCTTCAATTTCATGAGTTGTAATCTATTCAGATTTTTTTATTCTTCCTGATTCAGTTTTAAAAGATTGTATGCTTCTAAGAATTTATCCGTTTCATCCAGGTTTTCTGATTTATTGGCTTTTATTTCCTTTTAATATTTTTCTACAATCCTTTCTTTGGGGTCAGGTGTTACTTTTTCACTTCTGATTTTATTTAAAAATTCTTTAAAGCTGAATTTGGCAACACTTCAAATCTTATTTAAAGAAGAGACCAAAAACTCAGAATACCTTCTGAGCAGTTTCGCACTGAAAGAAAGAAGAGGAAGAGAAAAGTGGGCAAAACCATAACTTTTGCAAGCATGCAATGATATGGTTTTAGCTTTTTAAAAAGAAACTCAAATATTTGATGTAATCACTAAAATTTCATAAATTTTAAAATATTAAAAAATATTACTTAGCATTACATGTCCAAAAATAGCATCATATTTGGTTAATCACCAATAATCCATTCATCTAGTTTCTGTATAGCCATGGGCAGTCACTGCCCACACCCCAGCCTACATTTTGCTTTTTACAGTTCCATTTGGTGATGAAAGTCAGGATCCTTGCCAAATAACAGCCACCTCCAATGTTTTCAATATTGCTACCATTGCCCTAGCAACACAGAAGTTGGGACATAAATAGTTGCTCTGCCAAACATTATCTATTGCCTCGTTATACTTGTGGGAGTTAGAGTTGTCAAGGGAAGTTTTGCCAAAGTTAAAAGTAAAATTTGACTTATTGATAGCAAGATTTTCCCAAAAAATGCATTCACATTTTATGTAAACAATTAAGTGGAAATATAAATAAAATAGAAACTCCATGAAGATCAAAAAAACAGTTGTCTTGTTCCCCAGCATTGAGCACTAGTAGATACTCAATAAATATTTGCTAAATGGATGAATTTGTTCAATGCAAGTTTGAGTTTCTCAAGTCAAAGCACACAGTTTGATATTTTTTATGTTATTTTGTTGGTAGCATTAAAATATTTTTTAATAAATCATAATCCAGAATATTTTTTAAATGACAACTATAAATGGGTACAGAAATTTAATTAACTAATTCCAGTTGGACTATCTGATATGTATAATAAGAAATAAAGTTACCGGATGCTATCAAGCTCTTGGCACTGAATTACGTATTTCTTATACATTTGGGGCCTTTTGACTTCCCCAATGCCACACGTTGTAGATACTTTGCAGATAACTTAGACCCCAATCAGTCAGCAAAGTTGAGCAAGTTTGCTCAGCTAGTCAGAGGAGGGCAAGACACGAATCTGGTTTCATCTGGCTTCAAAGCTCGCACTCCTTCTAGTCCTCAAGCTACTAGCTTCTGACCACTTTCCTCCATCTCTAGAGTAGTCTGGGCCTTTCTGGAGGTAGAATGCTTTTCAAGAAATTATATCACTGTACTGAACTAGTTCACTGTTTTAGAATCCCTGCCATCACCTCTCCTTAGTGATCTTGGCACCTGGTCCTGGTCCGTAATTCAGAACCTTCCCACTGCCATTGAGTCCCTTCCCATTGAAAAGGAACTGTGGGAAGCAGAGCAGTATGGGATTTCCCACGTGTTTATTGAGGGTCTGTTTGAAAGTGGGACTGGTTTTTGGGAATGGCTTAAGAGAAACCATGTTTTGTGTCTCTTTAGAATGAGCATAATCTGACATTAAAGAAGCTGTTAAATGAGAGACTAAGTGGGGAGTAGTTAGATACATCACAGATCTTCCAGATAGGCAGTCCCGTGGCGTGGTGGAGAGAGCATGAAATTTGGGATCAGATTTCAGGTTTGAGTCTTAGCTTCACCCCCTACCTTTTTTTTTCCACTTGAATAAATAACTTACAGCCTGATTTCTCTTATGTATGAGATACCTAATCACAATCTTTGGTTTTCAAGTCTATTTGGGAGTTTAATTGATAGCATACAAAAGTGTTTTGTAAGTAGTGAAGTATTAGAGGAATAAGTTATTGGTGATTACTGTATAGTTATTGGAGTGTTAGCTTTAGGACAGAACTCAGAAATTAATCTAATAGTCTAATTTTACATATTTAAAAAACTGAAGCATAAAGGAGTCAATTAAGACAAAGATTCTCAATAAAGGTGGAATAAAAAGAAATTTGAAAGTAAATACAAACCACTATATCCTAGAATCTGTGCATATCAATACATTAAGTCTTACTATACAGTACAAAACTTAAAATGGCAATCCTTGCTACTATATTTGTGATTAACTTAAATTTATTCTAAAAACTGAAAAAAAGAAAAACAATAGTTACAAGCACCATGATTCTGTCCAGGAAGAAAAGTCAAATTTGTAAAATACATATTTGCATAAGAATCGTGGTGTTTTGATAGAGTGGGGACGTGAGTATCATCACAAGCACCATGTTTCATTAGAGGACTGGGGGTGGGGGATTAGAGGAGCCTTTCCAGGTTCTGAAAAGAAATTATTTAAAGAGATGAAAAAGTGTGGCCTAACAAACATATGAAATCTGAGACAGCATAGAATGGGTATCAGTCCGTTGGGCTGCTGTAGCAAAAATACTCTAGAATGGGAGGCTTAAGCAATAAATATTTATTTCTCACAGTTCTAGAGGGTGAGACGTTGGAGGTCAGGGTACCAGCATGGCTGAGGAGATCTGGTAAGAGCTCTCTTCCTGTCTTGCAGATAGTTGTCTGCACTCTGTGTCCTCCATACCAATGAAAGAGAAAAAGCAAGCTCTCTGGGTCTCTTCTAATAAGGGCACTGATCCCATCATGAGATCCCCACCCTCACAACCTGATCTAAACCTAATTAGCTCCCAAAGGCTCCATCTGCAAATACTATTACATTGGAGGTTAGAGCTTCAGCATTTTAATTTGGGGAGATGGGGATACAATCATTCAGTCCATAACAGCCTGGGAAGTAGGAAGGCGGGCTGTTCCAATAGAATGGAGGTGAATATATTCACTAATTTTTTTTCAAAAAGAAAACAAACTCCCTAACAAGGCAACTGCCTAAGCAAATATGTTTACTTCTTCTTCTTATGCAAGTCTCTTTGGAAAGGCCGGAAAAATTTAAAAATAAATTTACCCCAGAAAAACTATGTAAGTAAAAATTTAAAAACTAAATCTAAAAAGCCAAAACTGGTGGAAGTGGTAAGCAAACAAGGCAGTGGCTGATAAGGCACAGCTACGTTGAGACACTTGCAACTACTACAGGCAGAGGAAATCGTCCTGCAAAGGGGCAGGGCGCCTAGTAGAACCTTAGATTAACACCAAATTGGAAATAGAGAAAACTGTAAGCTTGGTCAGCTGGGAAGTTAATTAAAGGAAGAAAGAATATATCTGCTTCTGAAATAGCAAGTGACTCCAGAATTCGTATTCAGTATGAAGACTCAATCAGGATTTTATGGGTGGGCATGAATTCAGTAAAATCCTGTGATGACACCAATTCTGATGACATATTATCAACACCTTACTTTTTAAACTAGAGCCAAATTTCCACCAGATGGCGCCAAACCATAGCGAAGATGAGAAGGCATGTTTTTACTACAAGCAGCTAAACCCACGAAGCAGGTCAGGAATGGTCACTTTCTAACCTTGAAATAAAGCAACCCTTTATTTTATTAAATTGTATTTTTAAGGCAGACTTCTCGAGTTCAGCAGGATTTATACTTTAGTTAAAGTAAATGCTGATTCTTCAGTGCTCCTATACAGATTCCTTGTCAGAAAATAGGCACTTTTAAATGGAAACGTCTAATGAAACTTCTTGACTTTTAAACTCAGGCTTCCAAATTCCAAGTCCTTATTCAATCTACATTATCCAGATACCTGTGTTGAAAATAAGACTAAATACTTTGTTTTTCATTCTACACTTTTCTAATTTTAAAGAAACAAAGAAAAAGCTTTAAGGATAATTTTTATCGTTGGAGTCAGAGTGAATTAATATAAATAACAGCCCGAACTGTCTACATTCAACTTAATGTTGATTAGCAGAGCAGTGCCTATGTTCCCAGTGTTCATTATATTGAAAGGATGCGAGGCATCAGTTAACATTACTAAAAGTTATGAACATTCAACTTTCCCTTTATAGTTATTAGAAATCAGCTTTTTTTTGAGAGAAAAAGGAAGGGAGAGCGAGAGCGCGACAGAAACATCCATCTGTTCCTGTATATGCCTTGACCAGGAATCAAACTGGCAACCTCTGTGCTCACGGATGACGCTCTAACCAACTAAGCTACCCAGGCAGGGTAGAAACCTACTTCTTGAGACTTTGTCTGCAGGAGACAAACATTTCCAAAGGCAAACCACCCTTCTCCTTTAACCTTGTTTCAGTTGAGTCATCAATGTCCTGGTCGCCTGCTGTTGTTTTAGCAACACCTGTTAAAGTATGTAATGTCATACTTTATCACTTTAGTAATCTCTGTGATAGTCTTTACCACTACCACCCTATGGACATTTATTCATCAGACCTCATTATATTGTTTATATTTTATTGTAAAATTGGTTCTTGAGACTCCAACTAGAGTACAAAATTGCCACGTATATAATTTACACATTTGGGACAAACATCTATAAAATAATTTTTTAATGTTGAGTTTAAAGTGTTTTTAGAGAAACAGGAATCAAAAGCATTAATTTTGCAAATGATAAATCTATTATCTAGAAAGAACTGATTGAAAATCATACCCATTGAGTAAAAGAGAAAAGGGCTGGATGTTGACATTTGTTCATATTTTTTCAAATCCTGTGTCTTAAACCAACATTTTCACAGCTCATTTTAATAGAAGACCTAAGGGAGATTCAGCAGTTACCAGGTGCCAGGTGAGAAAAAACCTTTCCTAATGGGTTTCTCCATGGTCTGATTCTGGATTTAGATTAACCTGATTCCTGTCTTAGCAGAGAAATAACCTTTTTGTTATAGAAGAGTACAGTGTCAAAACCAAAGTCACTGAAGTCAGATGGATCTCACTTTGAATTCAGGTTCCCTGATTTTATTTGTTATGAAATCTTGGGCAAATTAATGAACCTCTTAATCTCTCTCTGCATTTTAGTTTTTTTATATTTAAAAGGGAACAGCAATAGTATCTCTTTTATAGAGCTTGAATAAGATACTGTGTTTATGACAGTCTGATGCATAGGAAATCTTCAATAGTGTTAGTTATTGTTACTGTCATCACTAATTATTCCTACAATGCTCATTTTAGTATAAGTAATTCCAGATGGGTTTATAACAATTTATCAAATCAGTAGAATATAAATACAATATCTTAAAATTTAAGACTTAAATGCAAATCTAGACTTCAAGTGTTTCATTTTTAACTTTTCACAAATGTATATAAGATGAAACTGAGTAATGGATGAAAAAAGATCGAAGTAATAGGGTCATCCCAAATAACAGTTAATACAGAATAATTATATCAATAGGAAGAATGAATAACATTTATTATTTATGACACTGTTTAACTCCATTTGAAAAAAGTTCTGTGGTTTGTTAGTTTCATTATTGGAGAAATTCATTGGAGAAATTAAGAATATACATATTTTAGTATTAAAATAGAAATTTAAAGTCATCTGAAATTCCACCTTCTGGAGAGTAGTTGTGCGTGAGTTCTATAAATTTTAAAGATAACATTTTGACTTGAGGAGAGTGAGGGAGTAAGCCATATGGCGAACAAAAGAAATAGTGTTCAAGGCAGAGAAAATAGTAAGTACAAAGCCCTAAACTGGGGAACAAGCTTGCCGTGTTCTAGGAACGTTGAAGTGGATAATATAGCTGGAGCAGAGAGATGAAAAGAATGAATAATTTAAAAGGACAGCTAGCAAGAAGGCTAAATATGGTGGTAGCTTAGATCAGAGTGGTGGCAGTGGAACTGGGAATAATGTGATATACACTGCTCACAAAAATTAGGGGATCAGGGAACATGCAGATGCTCCAGTACTTTCAGCCTTTTGTACAGTGCATTGTCACCAATGAAATAAAAGTTGGGTTTGCATCTCATTTGCATAACCAAACAACTTTCTTTGACTTGTCCTTTGCTTTTCTGATGTTCTTGTTTAATAAAAAAAAATCAAATGCTTTTTTTTATTACTTCATAGTCATTTTGAAATGTCCCCTAATTTTTGTAAGTAGTATATTTAGAGATAATAGAGAGATATAAATGTTGAAATTATGGACAGAAATATATTTTTGTGAATTAGAAATGAGATGTGCTGAAAGAGAGCAGTTAAGTGTGACTCCAAGTTTCGTGTATGGGTAATTGGGAGATCGAGCCACGTCCAGTTGTTGGAAAACAGTATGGATAAAGGTTTGGTTGAGTATGAGGGGACATCAGCGGTTCCATTTCAAACTTATTGGCTTGAGAGACAGAGAACAATTTCAAGTGGAGACATGCAGTAGGCAGTTACAGGTGTTAATCTGGAAGTCAGTTGGGGAAACCTGGGCTAGAGATATAAATTTGAGAGCCAACAGCACACCAATGGTGTTTAAGTCATAGGAATGGGGAGTACAGGTAGAAAAAAAGTCCCAATGTCTGAGCAGGGAGGCTCTTTGACTTTTCAGAATTCAGCGAGATGCTGCAGAGCCAACAAAGGAGGCCCAGGTGGAGAGGTCAGAAAACTGAGAGAAAATCAGCAAAGTATGTGAAGAAATATTTTAAAAAGGAGGTCATGACAAACTTTCAAATGCTGTGCACAACTGAGAAGTGACCAGTGGATTTAGCATTGTAGAAGCTGTTCACTGCTTTCCCACTGTGTCAGAAAATCCTTTCCCCCTTTTCACAATTCTCTTCAAACTTCAAGAGCCTCCTCACTCTCAGCTAATGAGGTGCATGCATTTCAGTGTGGAAACAGGAACAGAAGAGGATTTATCCAATGCCACAGTGTGGAAACAGGAACAGAAGAGGGTTTATCCAATGCCACTCATGTCTCTGCCCAGAGTGTGCCCTTTCCCAATCAGGGACTGAGACCTTCCGTGCTCTGAGCCACAGCCAGCTCAGCAGTGTGCAAGAGGGGTCCCTGCTTCAGCAATGCTCCCTTCCTGCATCATTGTTTCTCCGTATTTTATTATTCTCATTAGCCTTCAAATGTCTAGAAGTAAGTTTCTAAGTCAGGTGAATATGTACTTTTTAAAGGATGCAAATTATCAATTTTACTGAAATGATTCAATAATAATTATCACTATTCATGTGCTTTCATCAAATCTCTGATCTCCAGTTATTCTTTTGGTTAGTATTAGAATCCATCTATGTTGAGACTTAACTTTCTTTTAACTTAAGTGGCTAAAGGTACTTCCCTAACTTGAGTTAGATATCAGTATATAACTATAGGGCATTGGGTTGCAAGTCATTACAACTACTTGGTGATTGACAAAGGTTCTGATTCCATAGAGCTAGAGAAAAAGAGTACCATAATTTTCTAGTTTTGGGAATAGCTGCCACAAAGCCTCGGGTCTTCTAATTACACTGTGTGTGTCCGATGATGCTCTCTGTTATGCAATTTCTTCAAGCAAGATGTCTTGAATATATCCTATCAGTGGCAAAGGATTTATTTGCATTTGCAGGTACTGGTCTTGGTAAAGAGTTGTAAGTGGAATTCACCCTGGTTGGGTAGATCAATTATTTGGAGCATCCTCCTAATACCTCAAGATTGTAAGTTCAGTCACTGGTCAGGGCATATGCAACAGTCAACAAGTGAAGGCATGTATAAGTGGAACAGCAAATCGATCTCTCTCTCTCTCCTTCTCCCTCTCTCCCTCAATACATCAATAAATTATTTTAAAAATCAATAAATGAAAAAGGCTTGGTTAGAAAAAAAGAAAGATTGCCTGACTTATGGTGACACAGTGGATGAAGTGTCAACCTGGAATGCTAAAGTTGCCGGTTTGAAACCCCAGGCTTGCCCAGTCAAAGCACAAATGAGAAGCAGCTATGAGTTGATGTGTCCCACTTCTCCCTCACCCTGTCTCTCTCTCTCTCTCTTGTTGCTGAAATAAAAAAATAAAATAATTTTTTAAAAAAGGATTACATTCAGGGTTTTTTTCCAGTTTAAGTTCATGTAAGGCAGGGGTAGTCAACCTTTTCATACCTACCACCCACTTTTGTATCTCTGTTAGTAGTAAAATTTTCTAACCGCCCACCAGTTCCACAGTAATGGTGATTTATAAAGTAGGGAAGTAACTTTACTTTATAAACTTTATAAAGCAGAGTTACAGCAAGTTAAAGCATATAATTATAATTACTTACCAAGTACTTTATGTTGGATTTTTGCTAAGTTTGGCAGAATAAATCTTTATAAAACAACTTACTATAGTTAAATCTATCTTTTTATTTATACTTTGGTTGCTCCGCTACTGCCCACCATGAAAACTGGAACGCCCACTAGTGGGCGGTAGGGACCAGGTTGACTACCACTGATGTAAGGGTACCAACATACAAACAACTCATTATAGTGAAGTGGTATTAGTTCTTTAATAGGACATTATGGAACCACATAGAAAGAGCATTTAATCCAGCTTAAAAGAATAAGGAAATTTGGTCAAAATAAGACATTTGAGAAGTGAGGAACATGGAGGAGGGCTGACAGAAAGAATTAGGGAGATCTGAGGCATCTGATGGCATGGAAGCAAAGCCACATTAACATAATTTAGGGCAGCAAGGTGGAGAATCAGAAACAGAACCTAGAAATAAGATTCATAGAAAAAATAGAAAGCAAATTTAAAGACAGAGATTTAACATCTCTAAGGTCACAAAAAAAAGCTGAGTTTTTAGAAACCATGCTCTAACCCTCCACAGAGCCTTGGGCAAGACATGTAGTGGTCACTTAGCAGACACTTGTTGATCAGAAGCAAAAGAAGATGGAGGGAGAAGTAGCAAGCCAAATAACAAGGGAGACAGACACCAAGCCAGTCAGAAAGTATCTGGAAAGGAAAGCAAAAGCTTTCATAGTTTTCTAATGGTCTGGGTTCCAAGATAAAAGTGTCTAAGTCTTAAGGTGCCATTTCTGGCCATTCTGGTCATTGCTTGAGCTAAAACTGGCTTGTCTTTATGCTGTCCCAGGAACATCCATAAATGTAAAATAAATTAATAACCATGTTTAATCCACATAGTGTCAAACAATCAAGCCCTTCACTGAAATGAAGGATTGGTTTGACACCCATAATCCATCTCATCAATAAACACCCAAAGAATTGATTTTGAATCAAAGGTACTTGAGACAGATTATGAAATTGTGAATGAACTACACTGAACGCTCCGAGATGCCAGGATGTAACGTGCTGAGAAACTAGTTTTCTAGAGCTCTGACAGGGGCCGTGGCCTTGGCAGCCATGGCAAGGTGGCTGCTTGCCCAGACGCCCAGGCTTCACCGTCCTGTGCTTGTTTACGTGTTCCTTGGCTTCTCTCTCCACTTCTCTATCAAAACATTTTTTTTCCTTAAGATTGGATCTCATATCTCAGTCAATTCTATCTACCTATCATCTATCTATCTATCTATCTATCTATCTATCTATCTATCTATCATCTATCTATCATCTATATCTATAAATAGACATAGATATATATGTACGTATAGATAGATATATTAGTCAATTGTGTTTTAATATGTTTAGATAAGTGAGTTCTCTAGCCCAGGATTATTTTGCATTTTGAGTGTTAGCACAAATGTTTTATCCTCTCTTAAAAGAATTTCAAGAATCAACAAGCAAGTGGACTTGGTATGATGAAAGAAGAACCTTCCCAGGATCTCTGAAAATTCTATGCATAGATTTCAAATCCAGCTATACATAGGAGCCCACTAGTTAAGTCTCAAAGGGACATAGAATTATTATTCTTTAACCATGATGACATCTGTTGTTGTTAGCTTTCCTTGAGTCCATTTTCCCTTTCTTAGTGACAGTACCAGTTTTTCTTTGAGGAATTGTTGATCCCTTATTCTATCTCTGTGGTTTGGGTAGGTTTAACCTCAATCTTGCTTCCAAAATGAACATATGATTTAGTTTAATTAATTTGAACATCAAATTCCTCTGGACTTAGACATTAGTCCATCAATAAGCAAGCCAAGAGGCTCTTAAATCAGGCAAGTAAAGGCTTATGACCATCATTCTGGGCAGGGCAAGCCAGAGCCGATGAAGCTCAAATCTTGGGGCATTGCCTGGATATATTTGAGGAATGAAGGTTTTCTTTTCCTGAATTCTGAGTTCCTGAGGAGAGCATATGTAAAATGGAACTACTGGTGGTGAAGAGAAAGAGCATGCCTCAAAATGAAGTGTGTGCAAGTAAGTGGAGTCAAGAATGATGAGAAAGTACTGTATTTCCAAATACTTATGATCTCATTTCAGCCATTGGTCTCTTCAGTTGTGCACGTCAATTCTTTTTAGTCAGGTTTAACTAAACAACTAAATAAATTCCATAAAGCATCAAAGTATTCCAACAGTTTCTGTCTACTTGGTTGGACTTCTTGATTAAGCCCCAGCTAAACCAGTGGTGAGGTTCTAACTGTCCTGAGAGGTCTCCGGACTGCAAGGGCTACACGGACTCCCTTGCTACACTAAAATTTCTTCTTCTTTATCCCCAAATCCTTAGTTATTTTTCGTATTTATTTAATATGCATTTACATAGTCATGACCACTGTCCTACCTACTTTACAAATATTACCAGTTCAATTAGTGTAGGAATCTCATGGAGAGTTTAAAAAATACAATTTACCAGGTCTCAAAACAGAGCTTTAAATTGGTCTGGATTGTGGCCTGGACATTAGCTTTAAGGGTCATTCTAATTTGCTATTCATATCAAAAGCCATGTTTTTAAATAAAAAATCAACAATTATCTTTCCCATGTTCTGAGTATCTGAGAGGGAATTCACTCCAAAACCTCTTTGACTTTTATTTTATGCCTATTAAAAAGCAATAGTTTTAAAGAACTATTAAGATAGTCTATTTTGATATACTATACATTTAGGTTACAGATGTTATTTGCTAAGACTAGGAGTGAGACTATGGCTCATGCAACTGTGAATATGCCTAATGTGTGAAATGGATGGTAGCAAATGCAAAGGTGCTTAAATTTAAATAACTACAAATGACCCAATTTTGTGTTCTTATTCATGACTAGCATCTGGCACAGATAAAATTAATAACAAGAAAATACTGTTTATTTACATACTGACTATCTCCAAGGTATATAGACTATTTCAAACTTGGATCTCTCCTGTGTGCCTGGACACTAAAGTGAAGAAAAATATATATAATGTCTAACTTTTCTTTCTACTCTCTACACCCTTGTCAGCACCCCAGACCCTGAACTCTGGTCTAGTTCTTAGAGACCACAGATCTCTTATGCTTTCAGAGAAATATATGGATAAACGTAGGGTAAATGCAGACATCTTACAATAATGTAGAAATTATATTGCTTTTAAAATCTCCAGTTGCATTTCTTCTGATAAATTAATGTCCTTCACTTCTTAAACTATTTGTATAGCATGACTAATACTCTCTAGTTCTCCATTTTCACTACCAAAATTTCTTTAAATTTTATCAGTCCAGTTCAGGGTAACTCAGAGACATGCTTGTTCAGGGTAGAGAATAAATATTAAAGCTCACTTGATTTATAATTTTTCCTTCTTTGGGGAAAAGGAGAAACTGTTTTCTTGAAATATAAAAATGCCATTGAAATTTTTTAAAATTATAATCTACAATCAGTAACTATGTTTATATTTCAGATAAATATAATTCTAGTGTCTATGTATTTTACTTTGTTTTTAAATAAAAGATTTTTCTTAAATATAGTTTTAAAAGTTCTTAATAAGAATTTTACTAAGCTCACCATAGCCTAATGACACTCCATTCTCACTGCTCCTTAGACTTTCCATAAATCATTTTGTCTTTGATAAAATTAACACTTAGAATAACATTGAGTTGTTAAAGTGGTGAACATAGCCCGACCTGTCGTGGCGACTTGGATAAAGCATTTATCTGAAATTCTGCGATTACCAGTTCAAAACCCTGGGCTTGACTGGTCAGAGCACATATGGAAGTTGGTGCTTCCCGCTCCTCCCCATTTCTCTCTCTCTCTCTCTCTCTCTCTCTCTCTCTCTCTCTCTCTCTCTCATTCTCTCTTCTCTAAAATAAATACAATCTTTAAAAAAATGTAAAGTGGTTAACATAGCCAAATTTCTCCACTTTCTCATTGTTTAAAGTAAGCAACAAAGTGTAAGCTTTATTAATTATTGTTTAATTTAAGAGGGTTAGTCAGGGAAGGTAAAGTGGCATCCACTTCTTTAAATTTGCAACAAATAAACATAGAATTAATACTTGAAACTGGTAGCCTGTCATGGGGGATGAACTAGCGTGTCTTCATGCAATCTAAAGCAAATCAAAGCTTTGTTGATACTTTTGACTAATGAAAGATAGCATGTATATATTAAAATAAGCTTTTTATCAAGGTAACATAGAAAAACTATATTCTTACTTAAGGGCAATGCATATAACAAGTAGCATTTAGTAATTCTTTCGACACAGCATTGGATCCTAAATGAATTACTTGATTGTTGAGGCTTTTGTTTGAGATGAGAATTTGGCAGAGCACTGGTCAACGATTTTCTGATTTGCACCACCAGGGACACATTCAATAATTAGTTTCCCTTCCGCAGAGTAGTTTCTTTGTTTAATAATGACTCATTGCTTATATGTCCTTTAAAGAAGTAAAGATATTCATTTTTTTTTCTTAACCACAGAAATTCTTAGCATTTCTACTGAATGTCCCAGCAGCCAATTAGTTTCTTTCTGAAACTTCTCCTGAGTTGATAAGATCAGCTGGGTCTTGAATTTGTATCACATATTTGTATCACATACCAAGGATGTTAATAGTTCTAAAAATACAACAACAATGTGGGAAATACATCTTCCCAAACTTTATTTACTAAGTGGGACAGCCAGTGATATTAAATTGTAAAACAGATAAAATATGCCATTTTCTTCCGCATAGGAAAGCTCCTGTGTGGTTCAATAATGTACTGAGTTTTTACTGTATACAAGGCAATGTGCTATGGTTGGAATACAAAGATGGATGAGTCACTGTTGTTATAGTCTGTTCCTCAGTAAGTCCTGAAAGTTCTTCTCGAAATAGTGACCATAAACCCCAGTTTGCTCTGACTGGTTCTTGCTTACTCCTGTTGTACCAATACTTATAACTCCTCATTTTAGTTACAAGGAATCTGATTTAATCAATATGTATATGTATACATTTCCATTTATCCTTAATGATGTCAGTCACCATCGCAAAGGAAATGAGGTTGATATGAAAAAGAGCTTGCTGTTTAAAATTTATTTTAATTTTTTTATTTTGAAATTATTCAGATACAAAGTCTTTGCAAAAATAGTCTAAAATATTTCTGTTTACCTTTCAACTAGATTCCCCAAATGTCAACATTTCATATCACCACAGTAATCAGAAAATTAATATTAATACAATATTTTTTCTGAATACAGATCTTATTCAAATCTTAACTGCTTTACTGACATATTTTTTCTAGCTCAGGATCCAGTAAAAATTCACACATTTCATTTAGTTAAAATTTTTTCCAGACTCCTTTATTCTAGAATAGTTCTTCAGTCTTTCTTTCCTTTCAAGTCCTTGACACTTTTGAGTACTGGCAAATTATTTTGTAGACTATCCCTCAATTTCTGTCAATGTGATATTTTTTATGGACTATGTATTTTTAGCAATAATATTATAGAAGTGATATAGTATGCTTAGTATATCATATTAGGATAGAGCCACGGAACTTTTAAAATTATACTACAAAGGCAAATTTTTCACTTTTCTATTTTATAGTGATAATTCCACCCACATATTAGATAGCTTAAACCTTATCTAATAAAGTACATATTTTATGATGTTGCATTTATTGTAGTTGCTTTTGTAAATCACATAAAAAAAATGTCCTCCTAGCAGGAGGTGGACTATGAGGACAGTTAATCCACTTACAAATTAAATTTACCTGCATAAACTAGAGTGGCTAGATTAGATGTTGAAAAACTCTTTACATGATCTACTTTAACTAATAATTCAGCCTGAACAAGCAACTGGAGAAGGCACTTCCTGCACCTTGCCCTCTATACATATGTGACATTGATGAGTCAATAAAGTGAAGTGGTTTTCAAGTATTATTTAAAAATTTATTGAGATTTACATCTGTTTTGAGGGTAAATGAGAGTGAAGGTTTTCCCTAGATTTTAATAATATATCTAAGCAGTAAACATTGCCTTTTTTTTAAAAAAGTTCTAGTCTTCCTTTAAGGCTTGACTCTGGAAAGTCTTACTTTTTAGGATATCCAATTATTTATGTGTACAGTATATTGTCTTATTCATTGGATATGTTTATATCTTAGGAACAATTTGGAAAGAAACAGTATCTAGGTCATCTGCAAATTATTTGTTGACCCAACAAGGATTATCTTAGTATAGCTGCTCGACATTAAATTATTCTTAATGCTTTATCATGGAATTATTTATAGATTCACTTATTGAGGTGGTTTGTTTTTTTCCTTCTAGAGATGTGGTTATTCATTCAAAATATGATAACATAATATGTTATTGAGGTAAGTTAAGTTTTTAAGGTTTTAAAAGGGAAAATGAATCATTACTTTCATCAGAAGATCCACAGAAAAATGTTATGATGAACAAAAAAAATATTCGCGAATGTTTTTATTTAAACATAGTTTTGAAAAAAATATGTCTTTGTTTACTTAAAATATTCAAAATAAAAAATTACACTTCATATATTATTATAGCATGGCTGCCCCATTATTACTCAATCTCCATTTATTGTCAGTTAAGGGGGGAAAGGGCACATTTTGCATGTATTTGTGGTTGTGAAAGGAGACAGATTTTTTGTGTGATTAGATAGTCTATATCTGTACTCTGGTTCTCATAACCCATGCATACCTAGAATAATAGACTGGAAAAAAAATTTTGTTCATAAAATGCCTTAAAAATTTTAAGCCCTTCATGTAAAATTCAAATATTATAAATTGTAAAATTAACTACAATTTTTTAACTTTATCAAAATGCAAAGAGACAACACTCTAATGATTTTATTCTACTAAATTTGTTCCAAAAGGAACATTAAAATTGGAGCCATATGTTCATGGCATGGGATAATCAGATAAGAATAAAAGAGTAGGAGGTTCTGGTTTGCTACAATTTAATTATATGTTCTTAGGAGTGCAGAGATAAAGAATTTTCAGTTCTCCATTTTATAATATATTTTAATTAACTGAAATAAATCAAATTACTCAAACATTTGGTTGGATTAAATTCAAGCATGATCCTATAGACACAGCATAAGAAATGTTAGTTATAAATTTACATGGCTACCAGTTGCTAGTAGTAACAGTTATTTTCTCTTGTACTATGTTAAACATCCTGTCTTTGGTTCCTACTTTCCACACAATTTTAAATTAGCATACTAAAATAATAGTAAAAACTTTATAAGTGATTTAATGCCTCTAAAATTTGATGTCTCTAAATATAAGTGATTGAGTGTCACAGCTGGAATCTAGAAATACTACCTTAGAAGTTCATCAGAAGAGCTAAATAGATAATGTATATAAAACATTTCTCATTTTGCTTCATTCATAATGGAAGTTTCTTTTATTATTATTTTTTTCAACTACAGCCTGCCATAATACTTCAATCTCTTCTGATATTTCAGTGGGTCCAAATTCACATTCATTATTAACAGTTTGGAATATCTTTGAGCGTTATTATTCAAACTATTTTTTTCTGTTTATTAGAGAGCTCCACAAACTATTATTCACAAATCATTATTTCTGATGCCATTCTCTGAGGTGTGAGCATCTGCTAGTTGCTAACAGAGGGTGCAGCTGTTGTTCAGGGACTGGCTGTGTTGTGTTGCCAAGCAACGGCTGCAAACTAAATCCCGTGGCAGGTTGCTTGCCCAGCCGCACCTGCCTGCCAACCCAGCTATTTATTTAATTAAAAATCTGTTCTTGCACAACAGCTTGGACAGAAAGGCAACAGCAGCAATCGATTATAACTGTATTAAACTACCTACCCGTATTGTTTCATTGATGATTCAGTGCAAAGCAAAGGTGTCTCTGACCACCCCCACTTACTCGTAATGACTTTTCAAAAAGGATGTAGGAGCAGAGAACACATAGATTCGGTTTGCATGTCAGAAACTGAAACCTGTGTGTCAGGTACATCACTTCATGTAATCAAACGTGCCAAAAATAAAGTGTTTCATCACAAGAGAGTGTCTGGCAAGACTGCATTTTTATGTGCAAGAGAGAGAAAATGGAGTGTAAAATATGTATTCACTATTAATTGGGAATTTGGAAAAATCAATGTATTCACAAACCAAGGCTTTTTCTTTCATTACTTTAGATATATTAGTGCTCATTCATATTACACTGGTTTCTCTTCCCCTTTTCTATTCTTTTCTTCATTTTCAATATTGCCAGAGGCTCTTTTTCTGTCAACCAGGTGATATTAGAAATAAAACTGTCAACAACTAATACCAGCCATTGAAATTTCTTTTAAAAACCAGGGGAAGTCTTGGCTACCATAACACGTCAACTGTGTTCTGACCTTTGACACTCATTCCAGCTCCCTTCTCTCTTAGGAGCAACTAGATCTAATAAAGATTTCAAGGGGAAAAAATTTAAAGGTCTCAGTTGTGATTATATGACAGATTTGTTTTTAATATGTGAGGTGAAGACTTTAAAGCGGGCTCTGATTAACTGAAGTATTCTAATTTTCATGGCAGCTATTAAAGTCAGGAAAGGTCTCTATTGAGAATTCAGTGTTTGTTATATCATTAAGAGTAGCATAAATTGTTATTAAAAAGCCTAAAATTGCACAGGTACAATTACCTGTGCAAAGGACACTTGTTCACTGAAAAGGTACTAAATAAAATGCAAATAATTATAATAATTCATATTAACTGGAGCTCACATTTAAGACTATAAAAAAATTTTTTTGCGACAGAGACAGAGAGACAGTGAGAAGGACAGGTAGGGACAGACAGACAGGAAGGGAGAGAGATGAGAAGCATCAACTCTTTGTTATGGCACCTTAGTTGTTTATTGATTGCTTTCTCATATGTGCCTTGACTGGTGGGGCTACAGTAGACCAAGTGACCCCTTGCTCAAGCCAGTGACCTTGGGTCCAAGCTGGTGAGCCTTGCTCAAAGCAGGTGAGCCTGCGCTCAAGCCGGCGACCTTGGGGCCCTGAACCTGGATCCTCCAAGTTCCAGTCCAACACTCTATTCACTGTGCCACCACCTGGTCAGGACAAAAATGTCTTTTTAAAATATTCTGTGTGGAGGAAAGAAGTATGGAATACAAACAAACAAAAACAAATGATAGAAAAACAAAAGAGAAGAATCAAACAAGATACAAAACTAACAGAAAGCAAGATATAAAATGGCAATAGGGAACCCACAAGTGTCAATAATTACACTAAATGTAAATGGATTAAACTTACCAATAAAAAGACACAGAGTAGCAGAATGGATTAAAAAAGAAAATCCAACTATATGCTGCCTACAAGAAACTCATCTAAGCAACAAAGATAAAAACAAATTCAAAGTGAAAGGCTGGAAAACAATACTCCAAGCAAACAACAACCAAAAAAAAGCAGGTGTAGCAATACTCATATCTAATAATGCTGACTACAAGACAGAAAAAGTACTCAGAGACAAAAATGGTCATTTCATAATGATTAAGGGGACACTGAATCAAGAAGACATAACAATCCTTAATATATATGCACCAAACCAAGGAGCACCAAAATATATAAGACAGCTACTTATTGACCTTAAAACAAAAACTGACAAAAATACATTCATACTTGGAGACCTCAATACACCGCTGACGGCTCTAGATCGGTCATCAAACAGAGAATTAATAAAGATATAGTGGCCTTAAATTAAATACTAGAACAACTGGATATGATAGACATCTACAGGACACTTCATCCCAAAGCGACAGAGTATACATTTTTCTCTAGTGTACATGGAACATTCTCAAGAATTGACCATATGTTGGGCCACAAAGACAATATCAGCAAATTTAAAAAAATTGAAATTGTGCCAAGCATATTTTCTGATCATAAAGCCTTGAAACTAGAATTCAACTGTAAAAAAAAGGGGGAAAACCCCACAAAATTGTGGAAACTAAACAACATACTTCTAAAAAATGAATGGGTCAAAGAAGAAATAAGCGCAGAGATCAAAAGATATATACAGACAAATGAAAATGAAAATACGACATATCAGAATCTCTGGGATGCAGCAAAAGCAGTAATAAGAGGAAAGTTCATATCACTTCAGGCCTATATGAACAAGCAAGAGAGAGCCGAAGTAAACCACTTAACTTCACACCTTAAGGAACTAGAAAAAGAAGAACAAAGACAACCCAAAACCAGCCGAAGAAAGGAGATAATAAAAATCAGAGCAGAAATAAACGAAATAGAGAACAGAAAAACTATAGAAAAAATCAATAAAACAAGGAGCTGGTTCTTTGAAAAGATCAACAAAATCGACAAACCCTTGGCAAGACTCACCAAGGAAAAAAGACACAGGACTCAAATAAATAAAATCCAAAATGAAAAAGGAGAGATCACCACAGACATCATAGATATACAAAGAATTATTGTAGAATACTATGAAAAACTATATGCCACCAAATACAACAATCTAGAAGAAATGGATAAATTCCTAGAACAATACAACCTTCCTAGACTGAGTCATGAAGAAGCAGAAAGCCTAAACAGACCAATCAGCAGGGAGGAAATAGAAAAAACTATTAAAAACCTCCCCAAAAATAAAAGTCCAGGCCCAGACGGTTATACTAGTGAATTCTATCAAACATTCAAAGAAGACTTGGTTCCTATTCTACTCAAAGTCTTCCAAAAAATTGAAGAAGAAGCAATACTTCCAAACACATTTTATGAGGCCAACATAACCCTCATACCAAAACCTGGCAAGGAGGGCACAAAGAAAGAAAACTACAGACCAATATCTCTAATGAATACAGATGCTAAAATACTAAACAAAATACTGGCAAATCGAATACAACAACATATTAAAAAAATAATACATCATGATCAAGTGGGATTCATCCCAGAATCTCAAGGATGGTTCAACATACGTAAAACAGTTAACGTAATACACCATATCAACAAAACAAAGAACAAAAACCACATGATCTTATCAATAGATGCAGAAAAGGCTTTTGATAAAATACAACACAATTTTATGTTTAAGACTCTCAACAAAATGGGTATAGAAGGAAAATATCTCAACATAATAAAGGCCATATATGATAAACCATCAGCCAACATCATATTAAATGGCGTAAAACTGAGGACTTTCCACCTTAAATCAAGAACACGACAGGGGTGTCCACTCTCTCCACTCTTATTTAACGTGGTGCTAGAAGTTCTGGCCAGAGCAATCAGACAAGACAAAGAAATAAAAGGCATCCATATCGGAAAAGAAGAAGTAAAGGTATCACTTTTTGCTGATGATATGATCCTATACATCGAAAACCCAAAGGACTCCACAAAAAGATTACTAGAAACAATAAACCAATACAGTAAGGTCGCAGGATACAAAATTAACATACAGAAGTCCATAGCCTTTCTATATGCCAACAATGAAATATTAGAAAATGAACTCAAAAAAATAATCCCCTTCACGATTGCAACAAAAAAAATAAAATACTGAGGAATAAACATAACAAAGAATGTAAAGGACCTATATAAAGAAAACTACAAGGCATTGCTAAGAGAAATAGAAAAAGACACAATGAGATGGAAAAATATTCCTTGTTCTTGGATAGGAAGAATAAATATAATTAAAATGGCCATATTACCCAAAGTAATATATAAATTTAATGCAATTCCCATCAAAATTCCTATGACAATTTTTAAAGAAATGGAACAAAAAATCATCAGATTTATATGGAACTATAAAAAACCCCGAATAGCCAAAACAATCCTAAGGAAAAAGAATGAAGCTGGGGGCATTACAATACCTGACTTTAAACTATATTATAGGGCCACAATAATCAAAACTGCATGGTATTGGCAGAAAAATAGACACTCAGACCAATGGAACAGAATAGAAAGCCCAGAAATAAAACCACATATATATGGTCAAATAATCTTTGATAAAGGGGCCAACAACACAAAATGGAGAAAAGAAAGCCTCTTCAACAAATGGTGTTGGGAGAACTGGAAAGCCACATGCAAAAGAATGAAACTCGACTACAGCCTGTCCCCGTGTACTAAAATTAATTCAAAATGGATCAAAGACCTAAATATAAGATCTGAAACAATAAAGTACATAGAAGAAGACATAGGTACTAAACTCATGGATCTGGGTTTTAAAGAACATTTTATGAACTTGACTCCAATGGCAAGAGAAGTGAAGGCAAAGATAAATGAATGGGACTACATCAGAATTAAAAATTTTTGCTCAGCAAGAGAAACTGATATCAAAATAAACAGACAGCCAACTAAATGGGAACTGATATTTTCAAACGACAGCTCAGATAAGGGCCTAATATCCAAAATTTACAAAGAACTCATAAAACTCAACAACAAACAAACAAACAATCCAATAAAAAAATGGGAAGAGGACATGAACAGACACTTCTCCCAGGAAGAAATACAAATGGCCAACAGATATATGAAAAGATGCTCAGCTTCATTAGTTATTAGAGAAATGCAGATCAAGACTACAATGAGATACCACCTCACCCCTGTTAGATTAGCTATTATCAACAAGACGGGTAATAACAAATGTTGGAGAGGCTGTGGAGAAAAAGGAACCCTCATACACTGTTGGTGGGAATGTAAAGTAGTACAACCACTATGGAGGAAAGTATGGTGGTTCCTCAAAAAACTGCAAATAGAACTACCTTATGACCCAGCAATCCCTCTACTGGGTATATACCCCAAAACCTCAGAATCATTGATACGTAAAGACACATGTAGCCCCATGTTCATAGCAGCACTGTTCACAGTGGCCAAGACATGGAAACAACCAAAAAGCCCTTCAATAGAAGATTGGATAAAGAAGATGTGGCACATATACACTATGGAATACTACTCAGCCATAAGAAATGATGACATTAGATCATTTATAGCAAAATGGTGGGATCTTGATAACATTATACGGAGTGAAATAAGTAAATCAGAAAAAAACAAGAACTACATGATTCCATACATTGGTGGAACATAAAAACAAGACTAAGAGACATGGACAAGAGTGTGGTGGTTACCAGGGGTGGGGGGAGGGAGGACGCAGGAGGGAGGGAGGGAGAGATTTAGGGGGAGGGGGAGGGGCACAGAGAAAACTAGATAGAGGGTGACAGAGGACAATCTGACTCTGGGCGAGGGGTATGCAACATAATTTAATGAGAAGATAACCTAGACATGTTTTCTTTGAATATATGTACCCTGAATTATTAATGTCATCCCATTAACATTAATAAAAATTTATTTTAAAAAATAAATAAATAAATAAATAAAATATTCTGTGTGTCTGTCCGGTTTTTAATGGAGACTATTTGAAAATTAAAATTGAGACAAAAGTATAACACAATCTGCCAACATGTCAGTGATTTTACTGGTTTAATGCATTTTACAATTTTACTCAGATACACAACTCACAGGTGTCTGTTTTCACAATCTGCCGCTTGGCCATGACATAGTTATATTTAGACTTTTATTTGCTCACAGAGATAGATATCATGTGTATTGATTGTGTAAGCAGTGCTTAACATTACTAGTTATCTCAAGACCAAGAGGCACTGAAATTTCACAATATCTAATTCTAATACAAACGGCAAAGAAGGGTCTTCTGTACACTTGCCTGGTTTAATATTCATTTTATTTCTACAAAGTTGCACTAATTGCATGTCTACTTTTGTGGATGCTAACATTAACCAGTCATATTCAATCTCTGTACTTTACTGACTTATAGTATTTATTTTTTACTTTTTTCCTCCTCATGCCTTTTTCTTCTAATGAAGTAACACACACACAGAATTTTCTATTAGGTATAAATTGGAGACCCCACAGTCATTTTAAATTCAGAACAGTTACAATTTCTTTTAATCCAGATTAGTGGCTCAACATTACAAAAAACAATCATTTTTCAGATATTTCTTTTCTTTTTAAAACCTGAACAGACTATTTAAAGGATCATAACTGAATTTAAAATAATAAATATGTGTAAAAATATTGTTCTAATAATATGTTCCCAAAATTTAATATGTTCCTGCTTCAGGATGTTTATTTAGAACCTAGCCATTCTATACGGCCTGGCTGAATATCATCTCTTTCGTCAAGTCATGTTTTGGAAATGTGTTATCATCCTCCCCTTCAATCCATTATTTAGCATTTATGTCTATATGTCTTGTTTTCTTGAACTATTGATTGAAAATTATGGTATACATTCATCCATTCAACCAATTGTAAGCTTGAGATTGTGCTTAAAATTAAAAGGTAAATATCTTTGTAGCATTAAAAATTTCAAAACTGTAGCAGGAGTTATTTATTAGTTACTGATTGACTAATGGGCACTTGATAGAGATCAGAAGAAAACTTATAAGGACATTAATTTTCATATCTGAAAGTGGTACTGTGCTAATGACTATATTTCCAAAATTTATTTTTTACCAGGCAGATCCTCCTGGATGATTCAGAAGTGCTTCAAATTCAAAATTCCCAAACCTGAACACTAAATCTCTCCCTCCACTTGCTCCTCTCTGCTCAGCATCAATGTTACCAATCACATACCACATCAGTAGGGATTTACTGGTCTTCTCCCATGTTCTGCAGCTTGGCATACATTGACACTAATACTAATAGCAGTCTTGCATAAGACATTGGCTAGATAAGGACAAAATTTATAAAACCTATCAAATTTTAAAAACCTGTGTTTCCAGTGTGGATGATTTAATTTTATTATTTTTTAATTTTTATTTTATTTTAAGTAAGAAAGAGTGAGAAACAGACAGGGACAGACAAACAGGAAGGAAGAGAGATGAGAAGCATTAACTCTTTGTTGCAACACATTAAGTGTTCATTGATTGCTTTCTCATATGTGCCTTGACCAGGGGACTCCAGCTGATCCAGTGACACCTTGCTTATGCCAGTGACCTTGGGCTTCAAACCAGCGACCTTTGAGCTCTAGCCAGTGATCATGGGGTCATTTCTATGATCCCACTCTCAAGCCAGGTATCCCACGCTCAAGCTGGTGAATTCGTGCTCAAGCCAGCGACCTTGGGGTTTTAAACCTGGGTCCTCAGCATCCCAGGCTGATGCTCCATCTACTGTGCCACCACCTGGTCAAACTGGTATCATTTTTTTTTATTTGTCATCTAAAGCCCTGGCCAGCATTGGGGCTCCAGTTCCTCCAGAACTCATCCTCAGTGACCCAAAACTCATGGGCACTACTTCCTTGCCACTCTTCCCAGAGCAGGACAGGATCGAGTCATGATTGATTGCCAACCCAAGCTGAAGGCGGGATCTTAAGAGACTTCTAGGATAAGGAATTGCAGAGGATGCAAAGGAAATAGAAAGCAGGTTAGTGCAAGGAGCAGACCTTTTTCCCAACAGGGACCAGTTTGATATCTTAGAAAATCTACTTTCATATGTCTACCAGACTGTAGATTTAATTTAACCTAAAGCTAATAAGAAAAGAAAAGAAAAAACAAAAAGCATTGATTTAACAGTCTTCAGGATTTTATTGTGTGCTCAATGAGCTAAAATGATATTTTACTTATGGAGTATACTGGCCATTTTTACACCATAGGGTATGTGTCAGAGAGATACATACTGACACAGAGTGCTTGTGAGAGTTTATCGTATGTCCCTTTTGTAAACCTAAGCTCTGCGATCTGTACTCTCAAGGAACTCACAGCCTGAGGGAAATCATATTAGAAAACTAGCAATTCCAGTGCCCTGTGGTAAGTGTCATGATGAGGATTAAGAGGGACAAGAAAGACTGAAGCTTGAATGAGACTTTCATGGAAGGATGGATAGAAATTTTTCTGATGGACAAGCATAAGGACCTTTATAGTGATGGAAGCTGAGTACATTTAGCAACAGGATTTAAATAACATGGTGGTTAATAGAAATGAGTAGGAGACAGTATAGATGGCCCTGAGTACAAGAGTGTAGGCTTGGTATCATGTGGAGACTGTAATCCTTGCATCTGCTACTGACAGTGACCCTGTAAACTTAACTGATTGTCTCTTTTAAGTTTCTGTTTCCTTTACAGTAAATGAGGGTGATGCAATAATACCTCTGTCAGAGTCTTTGGGAAGTTTCATATTATGTATGAAGAGTGCTTAGCACAGTACCTAACAGTCCTTAGCAAAGTGTTACCTAAGAAAAGGTAAGTGAATAGTACAGAATGGTGGGACCACAGAATACACAGAAGTGAGTGAAAAGAATATGAGTCTGAAATGTTATATAGACAGATGAAAATGGCTCTATGCTATGCTAAAGAAAATCTTTGCATTTTCAAATCATGCTAAAATATCTCTTGTCCTTTTGTGTCTTGCAGTAGAATAGAATTGATTTTGAGCATTTCCCCTGATATTTAAAAGCAACAACTATGTCAAACAAAACAAGCTACAAGAGAAACCTGAAAAGGATGTCTTTTTTACAATGCTGTAAAGTGTATTTGCACAAAAGACTCAGAGAAATGTATTTGTAAAGAAAATCTGTACAATAAAGAGACCTCAGGGTAAGTAAACAAGAAAATGGTGATATAAAAATCCCCCCATTCACCATATGTTATTGTGTGCCTAACATAAAAATCAATAATAAAAAAAGTGCAATTTTATAGTCCTTGTGCAATACGCTATTGATGCTGCCTTTAACATTCAGAGCAACACATGACCCAGAGTCTCATTTTTTTAAACATCATTCCTACTACCATCAGGACAGAAGTTCCCTAGCATTTGAATATTTGAATGTGAATATTTGACCTTCTTGCTCTTGTGACATGCAGTTCACTTTAAAGTTTGAGATACTGGCCTGACCCATGGTGGCTCAGTGGATAAAGTTTTTACCTGGAATACTGAGGTCTCTGGTTTGAGACCCCAGGCTTGCCTGGTCAAGACACACAAGAAGCAACTAGAGGAATTGATGCTCCCTTCTCCTCCCCTGGCTCGCTTGCTCGCTCTCTCTCTCTCTCCCCCCCCCCCTCTCTAAAATCAACTTTAAAAATTACAAAAAAAGAATAGTTTTTTAAAAATTCAGATACTGGATCTTTTGTTTCACTTATACTAGGGCTTCCCTTCCCTTCCCTTCCCTTTCCTCTTGATTTGTTTTATTTGTACTTAATCTGTTACCATGCCCTTCCTCAAAATGTATGAGTATTGTTCATAAATATAAATTTGGCAAAAGAAATTTTTTTTTCTTGCAGTTGTTTTCAACCACCCTCCATGGCCTGGAGCCAGTCCTCCAGAAAGTTCATGCCTGTCTGTGAAAGAGTTAACCACCATGATGCTGTATGAAAACCCAATGATTACAGACTAATCATGAAATTTCTGACAGATCAGCATCAATCCATGGACTGGCGGTTGACAACCACTGCTCTGATGTAGTCTCCATTTTAGATATTGTATTCTTCATTTCCAATGGGTTTTTTTAATCTCCATTTTTATGTTTTCTATGTCTTTGTTGATGTTCTCACTGACATCATTGGACATCCTTATAACTAGTGTTTTGAGCTGTGCATCTGGTAGACTGTCTTCATTTTGTTTTGTTCTTTTTCTGGCATTTTGTTCTTTCACTGGGGACATGTTTCTTTGTCTCCTTATTATATGGCCTCCCTGTATTTGTTTCTATGTATTAGGCAGAGCTGCTAGATCTCCTAGTCTTGGTACAGTGGTCTTATGTAGTAGGTGTCCTGTGAGGCCTAATGGGACAGTCTCCCTGGTCACCTGACGTGGGTCTTCCAAGTATGTCCCTTATGTGGATTGTGTGTTCCCTCCTGTTTAGTTGAGCCTTGATTGCTATTGGCATGTCAGTGGAAGGGACTGACCCTCAGGCTAGTTGGTCATGAAGACTGGCCGTGACTACAGTGGAGGGGCTCTTTGGCTGCACTTTTGCTGGGCTTGGAGGTGCCTGGGAGAAGCTAAGCTATAAACTGAGGCTGGCTGCGCTAGTGTAGGACTTGGGGCCACTTACAAGAGTTATGTGGTACACTGAGGCTGGATGCTGCTTGTTTATAGTTTGCGAATCTTTGAGAGATTTTAGGAAAGTCCACAGCATGAGCCAAGACAGATTGTTTGTATGGAAAAGCCACTGGAAATGGCGTGGGTGGGCCCACAAGTTGGATGGGGTCTCAGGGATTCACAAGAACAGAATTAAAGGTGTTAACCAGGTTGATAGACGCCCAGATGTAGCCTCCACTTGTACCTTTAGTGGAGGGGCTCAGCAAAGGAGCAGTAGCTTATTCCAGAAATACATATATGAGAACTGCCATCTGTTCAAGACCCTATAAGAAATAATATATGAAATACTATAGAAAATAAATGAGGTTTATTCCCAATTTACCCATTAAATAACATTGAACAACCATTTAGCCTATATGAGTTTTAGTTTCTACACCTAGAAAGTAGATCAGTGAAATAGCTAAAATTCATCCCAGCCCTGGCTGGGTAGCTCAGGTAGTTAGAGCAATGTCCCAATTTGCCAAGGTTTTAGGTTCAGTCTCTGGTCAGGGCACATACAGAAATCAATCAATGAATGCATAAATAAGTTGAACAACAAATTGATCTTTCTCTCTTTCTCTAAAATCAATAAATAAAATCCATTTTATAACTAAGGTTTTTAGGCTCCCACTATTTTACTTATGATATGGGGATGATATGCCAGATATGTTCTAGTGAAGCATAAAACTTAATATCATTGAAAAACCAACAAAATAGGTATGACAACACCATTGAGAAAGTAACAAAGTATCAGTATTCACTAAAAGGTGAATATCCATAGTAAAGTCAGTGTAATAATAATATGTCAAGGTTAGTTACTTTAGAATTAATGGAATAAACAAAACATTGGTTGGAAATTTTTTTGGAGTTCACATTATGGTAGTTTCATTTTGATTACTCTGAATGTCAGTACAGGCAAAATAACATCTTGCTTATTAAAAGTTTTCTAAATCCTTTTCAAAAGAAAGCAGTTAAATGATTTAGAATAACTCTGGAATGAATATTAATGATTTTTTCAGCCATTCATTATATGTCTCCAATGTTAGTAACTTTATGTTGGTTTTTCTCTGGGAATCACTATGCTTCCCTCTCTCAGTCCAAATGTTTCTCAAAGGGGTGAACTCTACTCATCAGGCTTAAACATCATTATATTCTGTTGGTCCTTGGCATTAATTGAGGTGGGTATGTGACCTATGCAATCATATCATTCTCAGGACTCTTATTGATATGATGGGGGGAAAGCCTTATATTGTCCATCTACAACATTATTAAATAACAGGGAGCAGCAGCTGCCGAACACCAGCACGCGTGTCTGAGAGAGCAAAGTACCATCAAAAGGATAAGTGAGGCACTAATTTTACCTCTCTACAAACTAATCACAATAAAAGATTCCAGAATCACTGACAAGTCAGTTTTATATCAAAACTTCTTAATTCTGTAAAAAAAAAATATTTATAAACATATATAGGTATATTTATTCATGTATTTTATTTGATTTACATTTTCAAACATATGTAAAGAGTTTTATGCTGACATCAATTCTGTATGTGATGTCATTGCCTAGACCAGTGAAGTCTAATACCCATAAGCCACATATGACTACTTAAAATTAAATAAAAAATAAAAATTTACCTCTTCAATTGAGCCATAGTTAAAGGCTCCATACTCACATATGGCCAGTATCTATTACTGGACAGTGTACATATAAAAAATGTTCATCAAAGAAATTTCTTTTGAATAGCATTTGCTTAAACAATCCAGATCAGTGAAAAGCAAAACAAAATAATTCTCTTGTCCCAAGAAAAGTATATTCGGAGTGGGACATACAAGAATGAATTTGTAATTGTTACAGAGAATGATAAAGAAAATTATGGGAAGTGGATAACAGGAGCACAAAAACCAGAAATGGCTCTCCTAAGAAAGTGATATCTAAACTGGAAGATAAAAAAGTATTATTCACAGCATTTTTGTTACCCCCAATATTTTCCTTGATTACTTTTCAGGTTAATCCATCTGCAGTAGCCCTAAAGCAACTAATGTAATGCTTTCTGACCAATGGAACATTTTTATCTTTTCCAGAATTTCATATGATAAATGAAATAGTGTATAATCTTTTGTGTCTGGCTTTTTAAAATTTTTTTCATGGTATTTAGATAGGTTTATGTTGTGTGTAGAAGTAGTTATGCCTTATATTGCCATGTAGTATTTCATTGTATGGATGTATCAAAGTTTACCCATTCATCTATTGATGAATATTTGCATTCTCCCATTTTAGGCTTATATGAAACGTGCTATGCACAACTGTGTACAATTGTTTGTGTGGACAAAAATATTTACTTGAATTACTCTTGAATAAATCTTGACTAGTATAATTGCTCTTGAATAAATATCTATTAGTATATCATTGAATTACATTTGAATAAATATATAATTTTTCCCATTGTTTTTCATGGACATATCTGAAATGAACATTAAGAAGGATGCTACTCCCTTCTGGAAAGTATCACTTAGCTGCCTACTTCTAATTAATGATAGTTGGAATCTTAAGAATAAACCTAGGTGTTGTGCAGTCATACGTTGTTGCACGACAACCTTAGTATTTTATTAGAAATATAACTCCAAAAAGACTTTAAAAATACATTGATGTTAGAACCTTGTGTTATTTTTATTTATTAGAATAAATAATCCTTGCTAATTCTAGATGTTCTCAAAATCTTTTCTAAAATTTAGAATCTGTCCTAAATGTATATGCATTATTTGAGTAAAGATTTTTTTCCTAATTCAAATAAATACTTCTAATGTTTTGTACTATTTAGAGAATAAAATTTTACGTACTGAAGCATAATTAGACATTTCTGATATATTTATGCATATAAATAAATAATAAATTGATAGACTATATAAAATAAAGTGATTTTATTTTACACCTTGACAATCCTGTGAAAAGAGGATATTAATACATATTTTTAAAAATAAATAATAAAATTCTAATTTCTCAGCATCAATACAGCCAGGTTGATATTTTACATAGAGTAGTTTGAGATTTTGATACTTCCAGGAGCCTTGGATTTCCAGAATCCTTGGGTGGAGTTATAAACTCCACTCCTATAAGGTTATATGCCATATGTAATCACTATGTCATTTTTAGTTATACATAATGCCATAGCTATATCTGTGTTTATTTCAAAGAAGTTAATACTATATTTAGCTATAATTCACTATGTAATGATAATATTTTTTCAACAGATGAAATAATTATTGACTAAATAATTAGTCTTTGTTCCAAGGTCAATGTATTATCATCTATGATGTCAGGTCAGACATGACAAAAAAAAATCTAGACAGTAATTTTCCCATTGATTATAGTGGTAAAATTCTCTGTACGAAGCTAAAACAAAATGGGTCTCCCAATGAATTTTATAAGAAAGGTAAATCAATGTAAAAAATACAATCACGATTGTGTTAGTCTTTTCTTGATAGTATTACTATTTCTTTAGAATATTTTTATAAAAAAGAAATTATAATGCATTTTTATTGAAAAAATTTATTCAGCATAATTTTTAAATTAATTGCTTTATTTGACTAGAAAATGTTCTACTTACAAATGAGCAATGAAAATCAGGATGCTGTAATATATACTGCTCACAAAAATTAAGGGATATTTCAAAATGAATATGAAGTGATAAAAAAAAGCATTTGATTTTTTTTATTAAACAAGAACATCAGGAAAGAAAGTAGCAAGTCAAAGAAAGTTGTTTAATTATGCAAATGAGATGCAAAACAAACTTTTATTTCATTGGTGAAAATGCACTATACAAAAGGCTGAAAGTACTGGAGTATCTGCATGTTTCCTGATCCCCTAATTTTTGTGAGCAGTGTAGATAATAGAATTATTAAAATGTAGCTAATTATTATAAAAATGGCTTTTCCAGCAAGATCTTTCTAGTTCTCATATTTTATTATTCTAATCTATTTTAATTAATACCTTGGGGCTCAAGAACTTAAAAATATACTGTCCTTTTAACTGTATAGACATTCCTTAGTAACAGTGGTCAGGAATTTTATTTCCAGACTCCATTCACTCATTCTAATTAGCTGGCTTTTAAAGAAAGAAAATTGAAGGTCTTGTCTGCCCAGAGTAAAATAAAATAAGAAGAATATATTTGTTTTAAGACTGACTCTCCTCCTCAGTAGTTAACCGTCTGATTAAAACTCTTTCTATAAAGACCTCTAACAGCCACAGCAATCTGGAGAAAGAAGAACAAAGTTGCAGGGATCACACCACCTGATATCAAGCTGAACTGCAAGGCCCGAGTAACCAGAACAGCCTGGTACTGGCACAAAAACAGACATTTAGACCAATGGAACAGAATAGAGACCCCAGAAATAGACCCACACCTTTATGGTAAATTAATATTTGACAAAAAAGGGAAGAACATACATTGAAGTAAAGATAGTCTCTTCAATAAATGATGTTGGGAAAATTGGACAGATAAATGCAAAAATTATGAAATAACCACCTCCTTAAACCATACGTAAAATAAACTCAAAATGGATTAAAGACTTAAATGTTACACTTGAAACCATTAAATCTTGGAAGAAAATATAGGCAATAATATCTTAGACATTTCACGTACCAATATTTTGTCTGATATATGTCGTCAGGCAAGAGAAACAAAAGAAACAGTGAAAAAATGGGACTTCCTCAAACTAAACATTTTTGCGCAGCCGACTGAATGGGAGAATATATTTGTTAATCATATCTGATAAGGGGTTAGTACCCAAAATTCATAAAAAACTTGACACTAAAAACAAACAACTCAATTAAAAATGTGCAAAGGACCTGAATAGATACTCTTCTAAAGAGGGTACACAGATAGCCAATAGCCATTAAAAATGCTCAATATCACTAATAATCAGAGAAATACAAATTAAACAAATGAAATATCCCCTCACACCTGTCAAAATGGCTATCATCAATAAATCAGCAAATAACTTTTGATGAGGATCTGGAGAAAGGGAACCCTCCTGCACTGTTGGAAATGCCGATTGGTGCAGCCACTGTAGAAAACAGTATGGAGTTACCTGAAAAAATGAAAAATGCAGCTGCCTTATGAACCAGCAATTTCACTTTTGGGAATATATCTGAAGAAACCCAAAACAATAATTTGAAAGAATATATGTACTCTATATTTACTGCAGTGTTATTTACAATAGATAAGATTAAGAAACAGCCCAAGCGCCCTTCAACAGATTAGTTAGTAGATCAAAAAGCTGTGGTATATTTACAAATTGGAATAGTAATGGCCATAAAAAGGAAGGAAGTTTTATCTTTTGCAGCAGCATGGGTAAACCTGGAGAGTTATGCTAAGTGAAATAAGTCAGAGAAAGAGAAGTACCAATGATTTCACTTGTATATATGGAATCTAATGAACAAAATAAACTAACAAAATATGTAGAAACAGATTCATAGATACAGAGAACAGACTGACAGATGTTAGAGCGAAGGGGTGTTGGGAGGCTAGGTGAAAAAGTTGAACGAATTACACAAAGGAAAAGACTTACAGAAGAAAAGGAAGAAATTATAAACAAGCCTTTGACCTATGAACATATTATATTCTAGAAGTATCAATTTAGAGATCCTCTAATGGTAATTTTGTCCCACCAATGACAGTGGCATTTGATAAAAATCATACTTTTTGGTCTGTCTCTTTTTTTAGGTTGCTGTGTGTGGTAGGTTTGTGTTTTTTTTCTGAGTATACCAGAAGCATCTTATTTTTTAACAGAACAGTCTTCAAGAAAGGAGAAATCATCAAGATTGTCAAGTATTTCCAGGCACTAAACTAAGAATTAAGTGCTCATTTGATTTATTGATGTGGAAATCACTGATTTCCTTGGCAACTGCAATTTCAATGTAAATGTTGGTAGGAAGAAGCCAGATTGCAATGGGTAGAGAACTGAGTGGGAGGTAAGAAAGAATTCATGATGAATGTAGAAAACTCTGTCAAAGTGTTTTGTTATGAATCAGGGTGAAAGATCACTGGAGAAGGTTAAAGGACTAAAGAAAAGTTCTTTCATTATTGTTAAAATAGGAGCTTGTTAAAGTGCTAATGGTATAAATGCAGCAACTTTTTGGAGAAGGGATAAAAGGGCTTGGGTTGGAAAAAATGGTATCACTTTCAATTTTTAACAAAAACCAGTGTGAGATTTTCCTTCTAATACTAGAAGTTCAAAAAGATTAATTTTATAAAAGTAGAGAGTGGGGGAAAGAACTAACTATTTTTATGCAGGAATTCTGAGCAGTATTACTGGTACAATCAATATTAACATCTCAACAACAACAAAAAGCCTGACCAGTCGGTGGCGCAGTGGATAGAGCATTGGACTGGGACGCAGAGGACTCAGGTTCAAAACCCTGAGGTTGCCAGCTTGAGCAGAGGCTCATCTGGTTTGAGCAAGGCTCACCAGCTTGAGTCCAAGGTCGCTGGCTTAAGCAAGAGGTCACTAGGTCTACTGTAGCCCCCCAATCAAGGCACATATGAGAAAACAATCAATGAACAACTAAGGTGCCACAACAAAGAATTGATGCTTCTCATCTCTCTCCCTTCCTCTCTGTTGCTATCTGTCCCTCTTTCTGTCTCTCTCTGTCTCTGCCACATAAAAAATAAATAAATAAATATTTAAATAAAATTAAAAATTAAAAAAATCTCAAACCTTAACCTCAATAAACATATCATATCACAGAAAATATAGAGGAGAATGGTAAATATTGGGAAAATGAAATCCATTGAAATCATTGGTATATGAATCTGATTGCTTTAACAAATAAATGGCATTTTTTACACTGTATTCTTAAAATAATTAGGGAAAAGTAATTAACTGAGTCCTCATTCAGGATTACTATTACTTTTCTTTGGTATAGTGTTAGAATTGTACTTATTTTAAATAACTTTATCTGGGAGATCCACATTGAAGTATCTATGAACAAAAATATTATATTTTGAAATATGTTAGAAAATAATGGGGCAGAATTAGAAGCAAGAACAGCAAAAATGCCGATAATAAATATTGATAAATAATATGGAGACAGTTATCCTTGGCATCTCTTTCTAGATGTTTAGTTGTGAATGGAGTAATGTGAGGCCGTTGGAAAGGATGTGGGACAGGGCAGATTGTTTTAAATGATACTAAAGCATGCTGATGAAAATCATCTAGTGTATAGAAAGAAATTGATGATATAGGGATGAGAATAATTACAGGCACAAAGTTTCTGAGATGAGAGGGATGGCATCCAGAATTCAAGACGAGAAGTTCAAGTTCATCTTTGATAAAAGCAAGGAAGCTTCCTCCATTGTAATGAACAGAGAAGGCAGGCTGCCTGCTTGCAGATGTAGGTAGGTTCTTGGGAGGAATTCAGAGTCCCTAAATGACTGTTTCTCATTCAAAAATCAAATATAAGGCAAGATAATAAGTAAAACTAAGGAAACAGAGGCTGGAGAACTTTGAAAGGAAAGGCGAAATAAGTGATGGAATTGTCCTTAAAACCCAGAAGGTGCTTTTCAGTTGCATCTTTCTTCTAAATAGTTCAATAAAATCATCTGTTTACATAAAAATGAAGGTTGTGATGTGGTCATATTTCTTAGATTATGTTCCTGTGAAATCAATTCAAGTTATCTTGACTTTTGATAGAATCTGGACAGTGAACAATTCTCAGTGATAGACTCTAATAAAGCCACTTGCAGATAATGAAATGAAGAGACAGAGGTATTTAGGCCTCTCATGCTCCTGTGCCTCTCATTTCAGTCTTCAAAACTGTATCAGCTGTTCAGACAGTGCTATTCCACCTCCATGGGGTTCCGTATGGAGAGTGCTACTGGAGGTTTAATGTCTTTCTTTACTTTCTTTGAAGATGTATTTTTAATCACTGCGCAAGAAGGAGAGAGCAGTGATTAAAGGGAGTTATGTGGATGGCACAATGAAACTTTATTAGCAGATCTGAAACTAGGCTGTGTTTACTCGGTGCCACATAGCTCATATCATGTGAAATCATAATAGACTAACACAACATCCTGGTGGAAGTGGCAGTTTGAAGGCCAACTGGACAGAACAATTTTCTTTAATGTGTCATAATAATGTAAGTGACTGGGCTAAATAAATTCATGCTGGTGCACTACTGTGAAAATTGAATGATTAATACTCTTCAGTATTATTTCTGCTTAGTTTAAGACACAGTAGACTAATAATTACATATCACAAAACAATACATTTCTATAGAAGTGTCACAAATTCAATTTAAATTATCTACTTTCTGTCTGTCATGTATCCCCCCCCATCATGCTTTTGTCCATTCTGTAGTTTAACATAAAACCTCACACCCCACCCAGACTTAAAAGAAGGGAAGTTTTGAAACTATAACCTAAAATGCTTTTCCTGTGTTGAAGTGGTTACTAATAAATTCAACGTGCCTGAAATTCTCACAAAAATTTGGGTCAAAATAACGTAGGAATATATATATATATATTTTTCTACTCTTAATGCTTGTTCCATAGTGACTTGATATAAAAAGTACTTTTAAAAAGAAAATAATAAAAGATACTTCATTTCCATCGAAAAAGGTAGTGTTTGCCTGACCTGTGGAGACACAATGGGTAAAACATTTACCTGGAACGCTGAGGGCTCCGGTTCAAAACCGCGGGCTTGCCTGGTCAAGGCACATATGGGAGTTGATGCTTTCTGCTTCTCCTCCCTTCTCTCTCTCTCGCTATCTCCTCTCTCTAAAATGAATAAATAAAATCTAAAAAAAAAGTTGATAAAAATTTTTTTAAAAAGGTAGTGTTTTATTATGGCTTTTTATGATTTGAAGTTTCTGATTTTAAAAATAAGTGTTACTTGAGTCTATTAATTTTATAGTCATTTACATATTGATTCTTGGCATTTTTGAGGATTCAATAAAATTTTAAAGAACAAAATGATAAATATAAACCCATAAGGTACCTCAACAATTCTTTTCTCATCTGGATACATTTGGTTTTCTTTAAGATTTTCTCAATAAGGAACATAACTTATTTTTTTTAATTATGATAAAAGTTTCATAAAATGCTGTGTGTCAGTGTTTTTCAACTGCAGATCAGGGGGCCAGTCTGCCAGAAATAGCATGCCAGTCTATGAAAGAGTGAACCACCCTTATGATCTTAGTTGAATTCCTTACTCTCAGGATGATTTCTGCCTTAGCGATCCCCAAAATAATTCATTTCTTTTCACCTGTTTCTAAGTATAAAAAGGTTGAAAACCATTGCTATCTGTCATGTTTTTAAAATTAAATGTGCATATATAATTCAATATTATTTTCATTATCCACTCATTTCAAGAAGATAATTTGAAATAAGACTACAAACAAAACCATATCTGATCTTTGCTAATTTCTCTTACAGAAGTGAATTAACCAGCATCCAGATTAATAATCTCATTCCAAAGTTATTACATGGAAAATTGGAATTTTGTCATGCCAAATAAATATTAGAAAACAAACAGAAGATAATTAATGATATTTTATTTAGCATTTTTAATGAAGTGATGTAATCAACAAAGGTAATCACTTAGGCACTTAGAATGAAAATTATAAAGCCTTGAAAGCAAATCAAGTTCATTCAGTGCTCTGATAGATAGGACTACTGTCATTTCTATATTGATATCAGATATCTTTCATCATTTTAGTTTACAAAGTCATCACACTATATATCAAAACGGTGTGAAAAAATACAAACATTTCAAGAACTCCTATGACAACATTTTTTTTAATTTGGAAATTCTTACCTAAGCTGAATTATTAATAAAAGCAACAAATTTAGAGTTCTGTTTCTGCAAAATACATGGTCAATAGGGACAAATTTTGTCATTCATCAAAATTTAGAAATCAACTAATCAGCTACCTAATTTATCTTTTTTGTTTTATTCATGGTTTCTCTAAAATTTGATTATGTAATAGTATCTCAGAACATGATTGCTTTTGTCACAGTAACAGCAAGAAAAATGCCATACAAGGAGCAATTGAATAATAATATATTAAATGTAGAATAGACTTATACAAACAATCCTATCATTTTAGTAATTTACTTCTTTTAACAATTAAATGCAAATCTATCTATTTGAGCAGTCTTGATTAATATTGAGCAGAGATTCAGAAAAAGAATCGTGTTTATTGCTAGGCTGGTCTGAGGGCCACATGTACTGAGTGTTCATTTAACTACTCGGCTATTTCTCAAGGAAGCCTGAAATAGGACAATTTCTGAGTTATGACATCAGAAATTCTTTTTCTCATTGTTTCACTCTTAATGAGAAGTAAGTCTTCAAATCGTCTAAAAGCATATTGTAGCTTTATAGTCAGCATTTTCTTTCTTAAATTCTATTGAAAACCATTTGGCTTCTAAAATAATTAAATGTGTCCTAATATTTTTTATATGGTATGCTAAGATAGGGACAATATTAAGTAAGACTTAAGTGTATATTGAATTTTTTTGGAGGTGGAAGAAATTTTTATAGTAATTGTAATAACACAATTGCATTCATGTTATATATAACATAGGAGATTGATACTCGTAATGCCCATCCATGTACTTCTACTTTAATTTAAAAGAATCAAAACCTATAAATAATAAAAAATAGTCATTAAACTCAAATGAATGTTTTGGACTGGTAACTGGACAATAAAACCACCAAGTATTAGACAATAAATAGTTGTTATAAATGAACTGATTCCATTCCATCAGAGACAAAATGCTAATGTAGAATCCGAGGCCACTCAGTAAACACTTAATGACACAGGCCATGATTCTCTCAGTGATTCACTACATTTTACTTTTGGTCAATTATATGTCCTGATTTTTATTAAAAATATGTTCGTTGGAATTTTAAATTATATTAAATGTGCAAAATCCATGAAATATTAATAGAACTATAAAAATCACCTGAATTCCAGCCTTCTGAGATAAACATCTAATAGCTTGTTGCATTTTCTTTTAATCTTTCTACAACATAAGTATATACACTTATTTAATGAGAGTATACTGGATATTATGTGGCAAAACTGATTTCTTTTCCTTACTGTCTAATTGTGTTTTACTAAGTATATTAGTTTTCTATTGCTGGTTACACATTCTCACAGAATTAGCAGCTTAAACTATTAATTATTGTATGCTTTCTGTAGGTCAGGGGTCAAAGGGTCCCACAAGGCTGCAGTGGGTGACAATGCAGTTGGGCTCTCCTTCCATCTGGAGGCCTGAAAAGGGAGAACATTTGCCCCAATTTATTCAAAGTTTGGGCAGAATTTATTTCCTTGTAGCTGTGAGACTGAGGACCCCAGCTTTTCCGTCTCTGCCTGCTAAAGCTGCCTTCAGGTCCTAGAGGCCACCCGCATCCCTACACACCGCCTGCAGTTTATTACATTACGGTCTTCCTCAACATGGTCATGTACTTCACCAAGTATGTAAGGAGAGTCTCTCACCTATAAGAGGACCCATGCCTTCTTTTTGGGTTTTCCCCTGATTCATTCTGGCTCTCCCAGAACAATCTCCTTTTTGATCAATTCAAAACCAATTGATTTAGAACCTTCACTATATCTGCAGACTTCTTTCCCATTTGCCACATATGATTGGATAGTAACAAATCGCAGGTCCTGCTCAAGCTCCAGGGAAGGGCATTACACCAGCTTGAACGCCAGGAACAAAAATCACGGGGTCACACTTAGGTCTGTCTAGCATAGAGGCACTTAGTTTCTTCAAAATTATCATTTTGAAGACAATCATTTATATATTATTGAATGCTTTTATTTGTCATAACAGAAAGTTATCATATTAATTTATAATATGAGCCAATAGGTTTAGGAAAAAGAAAGTCAACTATTAAATACTGAAGGAATTTAAAACTCATCCTTTTCCAACCATTGTAATTGAAACAAGAGAGGATTCTTTTTTTTTTTTTTAATTTTTTTTTAAATAATTTTATTTTTTTAATGGGGCGACATCAATAAATCAGGATACATATATTCAAAGATAACAAGTCTAGGTTATCTTGTCGTTCAATTATGTTGCATACCCATCACCAAAAGTCAGATTGTCAAGAGAGGATTCTTAGTGGATTTCTAAACCAATGAATAAAAGTCTTTTGAAAAATAAAGTAGTCAGAAAATTTCAAAGTATTACTTCAGAGATTATTAATTACAAAGTAAAGTAACAAATTTTCAAAGAAAAATTTAGGTAGATATTAACTTAACCAGTGATCAAATTTGATGAAAATTAATAATGATGAAGCTGACATCTTTGTCTCCTGATCATAAGCCTTGCTGAAGAGATATCACCAATTTATTATGTTATATCATATGAAGTTTCAATTTTGTAGATCAAAAGTGACCAAATGGCAGCAATTTATATGGTCCGACAACTAGACTGGACTCTTCTAAAATGCTGAGATTATGAAAGACAAAAAAGTTGGAAAATTATTAGTGACATAACTCATTGATATGTGAAATCCTTAACTAGATTCTGAATTTTTTAAAGCCTAATTGGAAAACTAGAAATGCATATGGAATATATATTGAATAAACAGACTATATCAAAGTTAAATTTCTTGAATAAACTATAGATGGTTTCTTACAATGGTTTGACTTAAAATTTTTTTGACTTCATGATGATGCTAAAGTGGTAAGTATTCAGTAGAAACCATACTTCAAATTTTGAATTTTGGTCTTTTATTGAGCTAGTGATATGCAGGATGCTATTCTCTCATGATGCTGGGTAGAGGCAGCGAGACAACCCCTAGCCGGGCACACAGTACCAGTAATGCACTTTATTGCCTGTGTGATGCTGGGTATTATGTTGTGAACATAATTAAGAAAGGGTAGGCTAAGCTTTGATGTTTGGTAGGTTAGAGGTATTTTTTTCAAACTGGCAACCTCAGCATTCTAGGTAAGTCAAGGAGCATCTGCAACTGAATTATGATATGAAACAAAACAACCTAGCCTGAGCTGTGGTGGCGCAGTGGATAAAGCATCCACCTGGAATGCTGAGGTCGCCGGTTCAAAACCCCAGGCTTACCTGGTCAGGGCGCATACAGGAAGAAACTACTATGAGCTGATGCTTCCTGCTCCTCTTCCTCTCTCTCTCTCTAAAATTAATAAATAAAATATTTTTAAAAAACATGGCCTAATTCTTAGGAGACATTTGCCAAAGTACTGAAAGATAACATGTAGTGTCATTTCTGAAAATTAGTCTCAATATATTAATATAAATTATGTATGTGTGTGTGCATGTATGTCTGAGTGTTTGTGGAGAGAGAGAGTAAAAGAGACTGCATATCAACAAACACCAAACGTGTCAATGACTTTGCAATTTAGTGACAGAAGTTGAAAGACCCCTGAGGAGACTTTAGTCAGGGTTTGAAATATGCTTGTATAAGATTTATCTTTGTTGTAAAGTAAAAGGAAGTTCATTCTGGCACCTGCAATAATAAGAAAATATAAAGCATGCTTAATAAATTTATCAACTGGCTGGAAAATTTTCCAGGAAGAACTTAGAAAAGTGGCAACTGGCTTTTTCTAGCTAATTGTTGTAGGTTGAATTGTATGTCCCCTCACCACTCCCGCCAAATATTTAAAGTACTAATCCCCAGTACATGTGCACCTAACCTCACTTGGAAATAGGGTGTTTACAAATGTAATCATGTTAGGATAAGACTATTAGGTGGGTCTTAATCCAATGTGACTAAGAAGAGAAGAGACAGACACACAAGGAAAAAGAATAAAACATTCTACCCTAGAATCTTCAAAAACATCATGGCCCTATCAACACTTGATTTTTAAATTCTAGCCTCCAGGACTGTGAGAAAATAAATTTCTATTGTTTAAAGCCACCCAGTTGGTGGCAATTTGTTATGTCAGTTCTAGAAAACTAATACACTAAGATAAAATACAGGAAGAAAGAGATTATCTAACAAAGAGTGTATATGGTTTTTGAGAATTTATAAAATAATGTAAAGGAGCTAGACTTTCTAGATTTAATGCTAAAACTGCTTTATATCCCCAGCCTCTTCCAGAAAAAAATCACAAAATGAGGCATGACTTCAGAGCAGAGAACAACTGAGGTGCCTTCACAGGGCCTTCTGCTTTCTGAGATAGAAAGATCTAATTGATTGTTAGTTCAGCAAATAGCTTTCCAAAGATCTGATGAATTTGGCTTGTAGACCATCTCTAATACATCCTAGACTTTTAAGAACCTTAAGAGTATGTGGGGGAAAGAGCAGTGTTAGGCTTGCTCACTGGTTTCCCGACTGCAAGCACTTTGTGCAATTAATGCATGAGCACTTGACAGCACTTTTGTAAGGATGCAAGTGCATGAGTGAGCTTTCCTCACAATCCAGGGAAGCCTACTTCAAAACCATACCTTTATTCAAAATCTTTAAATGCAGCTTTATTGCCAAAACAGGCAGCCATAACACATTGCAAGGGTCATCAAAAAAAATTCAAATTCCATCAACATTAGAAATAACCTGGCAGATCAAGTGGCAAAGAAGATTGCCACCCAACCTCCCACTTCTCATATTTACTTTCTATCATCCTACCAGCCCCAATACTCCACAAAAGAAACCACCTCTTAAAAAACACTCCCAAAACAAGGGGACCCAGGGAGGAAAAATCATTCTTCCCCAAACCCAGGTGGAAAACATCTTGCAAACCATTCATAACTCCTTCCACGTAGGCTACAAACCTCTTCTCATCTACATTTCCACTTTCCTAACGGGACCCAATCTACCTACTCTCTTAAAAACCATCATGTCCTCACCCTGGCCGGTCAGCTCAGTGGTAGAGCGTCAGCCCGGCGTGCAGGGGTCCCAGGTTCGATTCCCAGCCAGGGCACACAGGAGAAGTGCCCATCTGCTTCTCCACCCCCACCCCCTCACCTTCCTCTCTGTCTCTCTCTTCCCCTCCCACAGCCAAGGATCCATTGGAGCAAAGATGGCCCGGGCGCTGGGGATGGCTCCTTGGCCTCTGCCCCAGGCGCTAGAGTGGCTCTGGTCACAATAGAGCGACGCCCAGGATGGGCAGAGCATCGCCCCCTGGTGGGCAGAGCGTCGCCCCTGGTGGGCGTGCCGGGTGGATCCCGGTCGGGTGCATGCGGGAGTCTGTCTGACTGTCTCTCCCCGTTTCCAGCTTCAGAAAAAATACAAAAAACAAAACAAACAAACAAAAAACCCATCATGTCTTCATGTTCTATCTGTACCCCATGCTCCTCACAGGGAGGAATACATCCAAAATCATTTCCAGCACATCAAGAGAGGGGGACCCTCCCTGGTCAGGACTGGCAAATCGACTTCATTCATATGCCCCCCCACAAAGGAAACAAATTCATTCTTACTCTTGTAGATACCTTCTCTGGCTGGATTGAGGCTTTTGCGACCAAAAAAGAAGATGCTACCACAGTTAGCTCTAACAAAACACATTATCCCTAGATTTGGGCTACCTTCCTCCTTCCAATCAGACAATGGACCAGCATTTATCTTCCAAGTCACTCAATCCATCACGTCCTACTTAGGACTAAAATGGCAACTGCACATTCCATACCACCCCCTGTCCTCAAGAAAATTAGAGAGGGCCAACCAAGTCCTCAAACATCACCTAAAAAACTTATACTTGAACTAAACCTCCCTTGGCCTCAGCTTCTTCCCTTAGCCTTAATGAGAATCAGAGCCATGCCCCGAAAGTCTCTAAACCTTAGTCCATTTGAAATTGTGTATGGCCATGCATTCGTACTAAATTCCAACTTACTTACCACCCCCAATCCATCAATGGGCTCATACTTTCCTTCACTGGCATACATGCGAGCTAATCTGCAAAAGGAAGTACACAAGCTCCTTCCACAGCCCTTTCCAACCACGGACTCACATCTATCAATCCTCCTTGGGGACCAGGTCTACAAGAGGACACGGGGAAAAACCCCTCTCCAGCCTACCTGGACAGGGCCCCATACTGTTATCCTGTCCACCCCTACCACCATCAAAGTGGAAGGAGACTCACACTGGACTCACCTCTCCCACATTAAGGCTTATCCCACCAATACCCCTAAAACCTACATCTCCACCCCCACAGGTCCTCTGTCTCTCAAAATCTCCACATGTTCCCCTATCCAAGAAGAACCAGACCAGTGCATCTCATAATGCTCCTCCAAGAGGCCATATCCCACCATAGTGCCCAGTCCAGCAGGCACTCACAACAGGCAACTGCCAATTACCACCTTGCCAGATTCTTCTACTTCCTTCTTCAGGCCTCCGAGGACCTCTCCTGGTTTAGGCCTCACTCCAGTGAAATTGACAGATTCCTCAATTGGATGCAGGACTTGGCCTGGCAAGGTTCTCTACTTGAATTTTCTCCAGAAGAAACAGCGGCTTTTCAACTTCTTCTTCTCTTCCTCTTAATCATCCCTAAGCCCAACCACCATGCCCCCAGTTCTTGATCTCCTAACACCAGCTCTACTTTCTCTCTTACTGGGCACCACATATGCCGCCCCATCTCCTCTCTCCTAGAGGACACGTATATAGAATGCTCTCAACCTCACTCAAAGACTTTTAATTGAAGCTAATTCTTCCTATGCAGATAATTGCTGGATGTGTATGTCTATGTGCTCCTCAGCCTACTCTGCCCTCCCTATCCCAAACAACAACACCCACCTTCTACGAACAGTTCCCATATACCAAACCCAAAAAGGGGCTTCCTCCTTTGAGAGAGCCGACACTCTTATAGGGAACTATCCCACTTCAGCTGCCAACCAAGCAAATAAGCTATATCAAACCTATTATTCCCAGCTCAAAAAATTAAAACCCCCAATTCCCCCTGCTTGGGGACCAGTCACCCTGAACAGCCCCCTGCTTTCACCTGCCCCTTTATGCTTCACTGCTCAAGGTACTGTCCCAGTGGGCCACCTCCCTTCTAACCTCTGCAACACCACAATAACTATCCAATTTCCCAAAGACCATCAGAATCATCGAGTTAACTATCAAGTCTTTCCAAAAGCAAACAGATTATTTTCTAATCCCGTTTGATTCACAGGACCCCCTACTCTTACAGCTTCACAATGTAAATGCTCCTATCCCACCCCACAGCTATATCCCTGGCTCACTACGCCTACCGCACAGTAGCAATGCTCAAAGCAGGCCTCTGACCACGTCTCCCTCCTAGTTGGGGCTGCTCTTTCCTCCACTTTGACCGTCTGGAGTTCAGAGCTGGACGGATGAAACCAACCCCTTATCCTTCTATTCTCTATTTACCTCTCAGCCTGCCTCACCCAATCAGGGGTTTTCTACTTGTGTGGGACCAACACCTATATGTATCTCCCTGCTAATTAGACAAAAACCTGTACCCTAGTCTATCTCACCCCAAATATCAACCTAATCCCACCCTATGAGTCTCTTCCAGTTCCTAGTACACTACCTGTCAATCTAAGGACCAAACAAGCCATACAGGTAATCCCTCTTCTTTTCGCTTTAGGAATCTCTACAGGAGTAGGTCTAGGGGCAAGGGGACTGGCCACTGCCCTGTCTTATTATCTCTCTCTCTCTCTCTCTCTCTCTCTCTCAAGACCTCCAAAACTCCCTGGAAGAAATTGCCTCCACCCTAGTAAAACTCCAGGATCAAATTAATTCCCTAGCCACTGTCACGCTACAAAATCACCGAGGACTTGATGTCTTAACGGCAGAGAAAGGAGGTATTTGTGTCTTTCTAGGAGAAGAGTGTTGCCTTTACCTTAACCAGTCAGGGCTAGTTAGAGATGCGGCAATCAAATTAAAGGAACGAGCCAAGTGAGTTCGTGAAAAACAAACTGAATCGTGGAATTAGTGGTTTCCCATAAACTGGGTGTCTTGGCTATTGCCTTCCATTGGTTCACTCACTCTCCCATTTATTATTCTAGCTTTTGAACCCTGCCCCTTACATCTGTTCACTAGTTTCTTACAGAACCGCATGCAGACCTTCACCAATCAGAAAATTGGAAAAATCTACCTAGCCCTACACACCAACCCTGAAACCTGCCCTCGCAAAACAGAAAAATCTGGACCCCTGTAAATACACCCCTACCCGACAAGAAGCCATCCCTGCACCTCTCTACCCCTCACTGAGAGTGATCCTTAGAGAGGCCATCACCCTTCCCACCCCTACTCAGCAGTAGGAAGTTACAGAAGATGATGTTCTGTAAGCCTCTCTGGGAATCATTCCCTTTCCTTTTTATATAAATATATCAAATAGTCGGGAATCTTAGGTTTCACTTCTGTAATCCTGCCAGTAAGTCTGTTTCAGGGCTTGTGGCAGGTGACCAACCGCAAAGGAATGTCCGATGTCACAATTCCGAGAAGTCATGGATGGTTGAAACTGCTGACAATTGAAAATGCAACAATATCCGTAGTTAGTGGAAAGCACCCCTGTGCCCAGTGATAGCGGCAGCCAATCAGCACATACCCCGCTACCCTTCCTAATTCCCTAACCTAAGCCTTAAAACGTGGCCTAAGACTGTAGCCGGGGCTGCTCTCATTTCTCGAGACAGCCAGGCAGGTTTTCTTTCTAATAAAGCCTGATTCTAGACCTTTCAGTTGCCAATCTTCTTTTCAGTCTAACAAACAGGTGTTTAACAATGTAGGTTTTATTATTATTCTGCAATGGTGAGGCCAACAGATCAGGAAACAGTGCCATTGAAAAGATAATTAGTTACTCACAGTTCCCGGAGAGGAGAGGGTACACTATGTACCTCTCACAGGGCCACACTGGGAATCACCAGGCTGGATCAGGAGGGGAAGAAGTGAGGGGAAAGGATAGAGGAAGAGTCACTATTGTTGTCCCTATAAGAAAAACAAGGCAGGATAAGCATTTTAGGATTGGCTAGTTCAAATAATGTCAGCAGGCTCTAAGAGCTAGGGACTGTCTTCACTCATCTGGTACCTGGCCCAAGAATGGTTAGGCCAGAGGAGTATTTGCCCCTGAGTGATAGGAGAGGTAGTAAATAGTATAGGCTTTGATTGGTTAGTTTGCATACAAAAGGCATACTCCCAGGCGAGTCATTTGCATCTCTAAAACTGGCTAACCCTGGGAGTGGTAGTATCTCCCTAGTCAGCAAGGTTTCAAATGCCAGAGTATCAAGAATATACCAATTCTTCTTCTGGATATTTATCTGAAGGAAATGAAAGCACTAATTCACAAACATATATGCATCACTATGTTCACTGCAGCAAATTTACAATATGTAAGATATGGAAGTATCCATCAGCAGGTGATGGAATAGAGAAGGTGTGGTGGTGTGTGTGTGTGTACAGATATTAATAAAAAAGAATAAAATCTTGCCACTTGTGACAACGTGGATGGACCTAGAGGGTATTATTCTAAGTGAAATAAGTCAGATCAAAATGACAAATATTATATGTAAGGCCAGTGGCCACCGCCATGGCCTTGCAGGTTCTCACTGGATTCGGGAGATGGTAAAGGAACTGTGGAGCCAGAGGATGGTGGGCCATTCCATTTATTAAAGTCTCATGGCAGCAGACGAGCAAACAGGTAGGGAAGACTGCTTTTCTCTCACTCAGGGCTCCCAAGCCCTGACCCCCTCTCTGGTTCCACAACATGAACTCCTTTTCCAAACGTACCCAGACTCATAGGCCCCCAGCAGCCCCAGCAGGGCTTCCACGCCCCTCAGCTCTCTCCAGCAAAACAGGCCAAGTGGAAATGTTATAAAGTAGCAGACCTTAATTCTGAAGGTTGCGTAGAGACACCAAGACAGATTACAGAAGAAATTTTAGGAGGAGATTTATTAATAAGCTGGCGACATATGACTTATACGGGGTATAGCTAACCCAAATTTTGCAGCCTCAAATATAGCTCTGAGGCTAGTTATACAAACTTTATCACATACAGGTTGGGGGGAAAGGAGGGGGAGCATGACACAATAGTCAGTCATTAACAAGCTTACAACATTCCTCTATAGGATCTATTAAAAGGAAAAAAAAACATTCCTACATGTTAAAACTTAAAAGGTAACACAATAGCGATAAATGTAGTTTTACATATCATTACAGTAACAATGTCATTTTACATATTAAAGACATTCCCAAATCTTCTAGTGTCTACCCCCATCTCTGTCACCACAGTGAAATGGTTAGCTTAGAATGAGGAGAGAGGCCGAATGAAAATACCCTTGCTAAAAGTGTTGGGGCTAGCTTTAGTTTACAACTTTTTATACATAGAAAGAATTTCAAGAGTGATGTCAGACGCCCTGGCCAGTTGGCTCAGTGGTAGAGCATCGGCCTGGCGTGCGAAGGTCCCGGGTTTGATTCCCGGCCAGGGCACACAGGAGAAGCACCCATCTGCTTCTCCACCCCTCCCCCTTTCCTTCCTCTCTGTCTCTCTCTTCCCCTCCCGCAGCTGAGGCTCCATTGGAGCAAAGATGGCCCAGGCGCTGGGGATGGCTCCTTGGCCTCTGCCCCAGGCACTGGAGTGGCTCTAGTTGCGGCAGAGCAACGCCCCAGAGGGGCAGAGCATCGCCCCCTGGTGGGCAGAGCGTCGCCCCCTGGTGGGCATGCCAGGTGCATCCCAGTCGGGTGCATGCGGTAGTCTGTCTGACTGTCTCTCCCCGTTTCCAGCTTCAGAAAAATACAAAAAAAAAAAAAAAATTTAAAGAGTGACGTTAGAGAAATGGCACCATGAGGAGCGCTCCTGATACCTCTACCCAAAATTTCAACAAGTTCTACAACTAGAGACACAGAAAAACGATCCCAGGAGCATCTGTAAGTCCCTCACACTGAAGGTAGGATTGGGCGAAAAGGTGGCTAAATATATAATCAACCCTGAAGGAAATAAGATGGAGAACGGAACACTCTGCCTTCCTCACTAACCTGAGAAAGGGCTGCTTTCACTTGGAACTGAGAGAGAGTGAGGGCTGGGGGCATGAAAAGAGCTGGGCTGGGGCACAGACGTTCAAGCCGAGGAAAGAGTGAGTCTTCAGCAGCTCAGCCCACGAGCTAACGCCGGCACAGGACCTGGCAAAGGTGGGTGATCCACGGCCGCCATTATCCCCAATATCCTGATTGGGAGCACGGACAGTGAACAAGTGGTTCCTCCTAGCACCCCGGGGGTGGGAGCCCGCGTTCCTGGACAGAGGATCAGGGTCAGAGACTTCGGCAGGGGCTGCGACCAGAGTCTCGGTGTAATAATCCCTGCTCCCCAAGCAACAGAGCGGGGGAGTGCACAAAAGCACCCGGACCTCTCCCGGCGGGCGGGGCGCCTTTGCCAAGGCTAACAAAATAAGCACATTCTTGGGGAAGAAAAAATATGAAAGTGCTGGGGGAGGGGCGTGCAGGCAGCTTGCAGACAGTCTGTGGAGCAGATCTGCGGATCCAATCACTGAAATTAGCTTAACCCACAGTCTGCTTACTGCTCAACTGGCCTATGCTGGCAGCAGCTCTGGCTGACAAGGTCTTTTTTCTCAGGTCAGCAATCTAAGACAAGAGACATGATATTTTTTAGTGCTTCTTGTTCTGCACGTAGTGGCGGGAGCAACTTCCTGTCAGTTGATACAGGGTGAAAAACACATTCCTATGGAACAGACCTCAGAGAACACTGCAGAAGTTGGACAGGCTAGGCTGTAGGCTTTTTAACAAGGAAGAAGCCTGCAGAGAGTAATCCAACAGAATGCTAAGGCAAATATAACTAGATATACCTGGGGAACCTTAGAAAGGAACCTGAACAGAAGTCAACATGCCCCCCCTACCTGCTTAAGCTGGTGGCTCTGATTGGCAGAGCTTTCATACTCAGGGCTGTGCACTAAAAGGAGGGACTTCGCAGCTTTTAAGACCTCCTGTTCTGCAGGCAGTGACTAGGGTATCTTCTTCCCAGCCAAAACAGGTTTCAGAGTGCAAAAAGCCTGGGGAGAGTGGTCCCACAGAGTGCTGAGGCATACTGGACATGCCAGGAGGCTCATAGAAAGACACCTTGAGAGCAAATAGCTCCCAGCCCCGCCTGATTACTCTGGCAGCTCTGACTGATAGAGCCTTACCCAGAGCCCTGTGCTGAGTGGGGATTTGCCAGCTCTTTGAGCCTCTTACACTCCAGGCAGTGGCAGGGGAAACCTCATAGCTGGATCACCAGGCTGCTAATTCAAGAAGGAGAGACTAGGAGAGAGGCTCCAGGAAAACGGACTCTCCCATTGTTGGAGCCTGCAAATGCTAACAAGCCCTGACTACCAATGAGACTGAAGCCTAGTATATGTCATCACCATAAAGACTCATCAACTGCAAATCTCTACCTAAGCGTGCCTCAGGGGCAGAGCCTGGGGTAAAGAGTCACTGATCAGGAAGAGGGAGAGGAAAGAAAAAGGAAGAAGATAACCTCTCAAAATCAAGAATAATCTACAGTCTTTATAACTTTTTCCACTTTTTTTTGTTTCTTTCATTTTCTTATCTTTATTTTTTTTCTTCCACCTTGGTCCTTTTATCCTCTGCTCATCTTATTCTTTTCTTTTCATCTTGAACTACATTGCCCATAAGTGTTACATTTCCCATTTTTTCTTTTCTTTTTTCTTTCTCTCTATGAGGGTTACACTCCAAAACCCTTAACTCTCTTCTTTTTTTTCTTTTCTTCTTTTTTTTCTTTTTCTTTTTTCTCCCTCTATCTTAGATTTTTCTTTTCAATTTCACTTTTCCTCTCATTTAATCTTCACTCACAAATTATTTTATTTTAGATTCAAATTTTCTCTTTGAGGCATTTTGTGTGCTTTTTACTTTGCTTTTTAACTCATCAGCATTCCCCCCAATCCCAGCTCTCCATTCTATGTAGTTTCTGTTCCACTTAATACAATAGTATTTTTTTTCTTTTTCTTGTTTCTTTCTTATCTCTTTCACTATATCTCTCATTCAACCATCATTTACAAGCAAATTATTTTATTCTTGATCCAAATTTCTTTTCTTTTTTGCATTTTGTGGGTCCCTACCCCATTTTTTGCCCCTTTCTCACTTTTCCCCAACTAAGGCCCTCCATTATAAGTAGTTTTTGTTCCATTTAGCACAATATAATTCATAGTTTTTCAAGGTATTTTATCAAAGATAAAAAGAAAATAATAATAATTTTTAAATTGTTTATTGTCTATTTTTTTACTTTTTATTCTTTATTAATTCTCATTAGTGTTACTAACAAAACCATCCTCAAATGCCATTAAGGAAAAGGAAATCAAATATCATGGATACAAAAGACAGAGATGTAGCACAGATAGATAAGAAAAAATCTATAGAAAAATATTTTAATAGATTGGAAACCTTGGAGTTAAATGACAGAGAATTTAAAACAGAAATTATAAAAATACTCAGAGATATACAAGAAAACACAGAAAGCCAATTTAGGGAGCTCAAAAACAACTCAATGAACACAAAGAATGCATTACCAAGGAAATTGAAACTGAAAACAAATCAAACAGATGAAAAACTCAATTCATGAACTGAAAAATGAGGTAACAAGCTTAGATAATAGAACAAGCCAGATAGAAGAGAGGATAAGTGACATAGAAAACAGGCAACTTGAGGCACAACAGAGAGAAGAGGAGAGAGACTCATGAATTTAAAAAAATGAGAAAACCATACAAGAATTGTCTGACTCCATCAAAAAGAGTAACATAAGAATAATTGGTATATCAGAAGGGGAAGAGAGAGAAAATGGAATGGAGAACATATTCAAACAAATAATAGATGAGAACTTCCCAAGCCTGTGGAAAGAACTAAAGCCTTGAATTCAAAAAGCAAACAGAACACTGAGTTACCTTAACCCCAGCAAACCTACTCCAAGGCACATCATAATGAAATTGGCACAAATCAACGACAAAGAAAAAATTCTCAAGGCAGCCAGGGAAAAGAAGAATACAACATATAAAGGAAGGTTTATTAGATTATCATCAGATTTCTGAGCAAAAACTCTACAAGCCAGAAGAGAGTGGACCCCAATATTTACAGGTCTGAAAGAGAGTAAATTTCAGCCAAGAATACTATACCCATAAAAGCTATCCTTCAAATAAGAAGGAGAAATAAAAACATTTACAGATACAGAAAAGATGAGGAAATTTATCATCAGAAAACCCCCACTCCAGGAAATACTAAAGGCTGTTTTCCAACCAGATACAAAGAACTAAACAAAACCACAAGTAAAAGCTCCAAAAAGAACACAATAAAACCAAATTTAAACTGTTACAACAAAAACAAAAAAGGGGAGAGGATGAAGATTAACAGTAGCGAAGGACAATGGAGTACAGAAGCACTCATAAGATAGTTTATTACAATGAACATGGTAGGTACCCTTTTCATTACTTAGTGGTAACTATCCCTGAAAAAAACCACCACAGAAGCACATGACTTAAAAAAGGAAGTAACAGAAAAAAGAAGTATGGATTACAACCAAACAAAAACAAATGATAGAAAAACAAAAGAGAAGAATCAAACAACATACAAAACTAACAGAAATCAATATAGAAAATGGCAATAGGAAACCCTCAAGTATCAATAATTACACTAAATGTAAATGGATTGAACTCACCAAGCAAAAGACACAGAGTAGCAGAATGGATTAAAAAAGAAAATCCAACTGTATGCTGCCTACAAGAAACATATCTAAGCAAAAAGGATAAAAACAAAATCAAAGTGAAAGGTTGGAAAACCATACTCCAAGCAAATAACATCCAAAAAAAAAGCAGGTGTAGCAATATTCATATCTAACAATGCTGACTTTAAGACAGCAAAAGTAATCAGAGACAAAAATGGTCATTTCATTATGATTAAGGGGACACTGAATCAAGAAGACATAACACTTCTTAATATATATGCACCAAACCAAGGAACCCCAAAATATATAAGACAGCTACTGACTGACCTAAAAACAAAAACTGACAATAATACAATCATACTTGGAGACCTCAATACATCACTGATGGCTCTAGATGATTCACCCAAACAGAAAACAAGAAAAAAAATACTGGCTTTAAATGAAACACTAGAGCAATTGGATATGATAGACATCTACAGGACATTTCATCCCAAAGTGACAGCGTACACATTTTTCTCTAGTGTACATGGAATATTCTCAAGAATTGACCATATGTTGGGCCAGAAAAATAACATCAGCAAATTCAGAGAAAATGAAATTGTACCAAGCATATATTCTGATCATAAAGCCTTGAAACGAGAATTCAACTGCAAAAAAAGAGGGAAAAAACCCCTCAAAAATGTGGAAACTAAACAACATACTTTTAAAATATAAGTGGGTCAAAGAAGAAATAAGTGCAGAGATCAAAAGATACATACAGCCCTGGCCGGTTGGCTCAGCGGTAGAGCGTCGGCCTAGCGTGCGAAGGACCCGGGTTCGATTCCCGGCCAGGGCACACAGGAGAAGCGCCCATTTGCTTCTCCACCCCTCCGCCGCGCTTTCCTCTCTGTCTCTCTCTTCCCCTCCCGCAGCCAAAGGCTCCATTGGAGCAAAGATGGCCCGGGCCCTGGGGATGGCTCTGTGGCCTCTTCCTCAGGCACTAGACTGGCTCTGGTCGCAATATGGCGACGCCCAGGATGGGCAGAGCATCGCCCCCTGGTGGGCAGAGCGTCGCCCCCTGGTGGGCGTGCCGGGTGGATCCCGGTCGGGCGCATGCGGGAGTCTGTCTGACTGTCTCTCCCTGTTTCCAGCTTCAGAAAAAATGAAAAAAAAAAAAAAAAAAGATACATACAGACAAATGAAAATAACAATACAACATCAGAATCTCTGAGATGCAGCAAAAGCAGTAATAAGAGGGACGTTCATATCATTTCAGGCCTATACAAACAAACAGGAGAGAGAGCCCAAGTAAACCACTTAACTTCACATCTTAAGGAACTAGAAAAAGAAGAACAAAGACAACCCAAAACCAGCCGAAGAAAGGAAATAATAAAAATCAGAGCAGAAATAAATAAAATAGAAAACAGAAAAACTATAGAAAAAAATTAATAAAACAAGGAGCTGGTTCTTTGAAAAGATCAACAAAATTGACAAACCCTTGGAATGACTCACTAAGAAAAAAAGAAAAAAGACTCATATAAACAAAATCCAAAATGAAAGAGGAGAAATCACCACGGACATTGTGATATACAAAGAATTATTGTAGATTACTATGAAAAACTATGTGCCACCAAATTCAACAATCTAGAAGAAATAGATAAATTCTTAGAACAATACAATCTTCCTAGACTGAGTCATGAAGAAGCAGAAAGCCTAAACAGACCAATAAGCAGGGAGGAAATAGAAAAAAAATATTAAAAACCTCCCCAAAAATAAAAGTACAGGTCCAGAAGGCTATACTAGTGAATTCTATCAAACATTCAAAGAAGACTTGGTTCCTATTCTACTCAAAGTCTTCCAAAAACTGAAGAAGAAGCAATACTCCCAAACACATTTTATGAGGCCAACATAACCCTCATACCAAAACCTGGCAAGGACAGCACAGAAAAAAAAAACTACAGACCAATATCTCTAATGAATACAAATGCTAAAATACTAAACAAAATACTAGCAAATCGAATACAACAACATATTAAAAAAAAAAAAAAATACATCACGATCAAGTGGGATTCATCCCAGAATCTCAAGGATAGTTCAACATACATAAAACGGTTAACATTAATACACCATATTAACAAAACAAAGAATAAAAACCACATGATCTTATCAATAGATGCAGAAAAGGCATTCAATAAAATACAACACAATTTTATGTTTAAAACACTCAACAAAATAGGTATAGAAGGAAAATATCTCAACATGATAAAGGCCATTTATGATAAACTATCAACTAACATCATATTACATGACATAAAACTGAGAACTTTCCCTCTTAAATCAGGAACAAGACAGGGTTGTCCACTCTCTGCACTCTTATTCAATGTGTTGCTAGAAGTTCTAGCCAGAGCAATCAGACAAGATAAATAAATAAAAGGCATGTATATCAGAAAAGAAAAAATAAAGGTTTCACTTTTTGCAGATGATATGATCCTATACATCAAAAACCCCAAAGAGCCCTGGCCGGTTGGCTCAGCGGTAGAGCGTCGGCCTAGCGTGCGGAGGACCCGGGTTCGATTCCGGCCAGGGCACACAGGAGAAGCGCCCATTTGCTTCTCCACCCCTCCGCCGCGCTTTCCTCTCTGTCTCTCTCTTCCCCTCCTGCAGCCAAGGCTCCATTGGAGCAAAGATGGCCCGGGCGCTGGGGATGGCTCTGTGGCCTCTGCCTCAGGCGCTAGAGTGGGTCTGGTCGCAACATGGCGACGCCCAGGATGGGCAGAGCATCGCCCCCTGGTGGGCAGAGCATCGCCCTATGGTGGGCGTGCTGGGTGGATCCTGGTCGGGCGCATGCGGGAGTCTGTCTGACTGTCTCTCCCTGTTTCCAGCTTCAGAAAAATGAAAAGAAAAAAAAAAAAAAAAAAAAAAAACCTCAAAGACTCCACAAAAAGATTACTAGAAACAATAAACCAATACAGTAAGGTCGCAGGATACAAAATTAATATAGAAAAGTCCATAGCCTTTCTATATGCCAACAATGAAACATTAGAAAACAATCTCAAAATAATAATCACTCAAGGTTGCAACAAAAAAAATAAAATAGCTAGGAATAAACAAAACAAAGAATGTAAAGGACCTATATAATGAAAACTATAAAGCATTGTTAAGGGAAATCAAAAAAGATACAATAAAATGGAAAAATACTCCTTGTTCTTGAACAGGAAGAATAAATATAATCAAAATAACCATATTACCCAAAGCAATATAAAATTTAATGCAATTCCCATCAAAATTCCAATGGCATTTTTTTAAAAAATGAAAAAAAAAATCATCAGATTTATATGGAACTATAAAAAACCCTGAATAGCCAAAGAAAAAGAACAAAGCTGGGGACATTACATTACCTGACTTCAAATTATATTATAGAACCAACCATCAAAACAGCATGGTATTGGCAGAAAAACAGACACTCAGACCAATGGAACAGAATAGAAAGTCCAGAAATAAAACCACATATATCTGGTCAAATAATTTTTGATAAAGGCGCCAACAACACACAATGGAGAAAAGAAAGGCTCTTCAACAAATGGTGCTGGGAAAACTGGAAAGCCACATGCAAAAGGATGAAACTGGACTACAGTTTGTCCCCTTGTACTAAAATTAATTCAAAATGGATCAAAGACCTAAATAAAAGACCTGAAACAATTAAGTTTATAGAAGAAAACATAGGTACTAAACTCATAGACCTTGGTGTTAATAAGCATTTTATGAATTTGAATTTCAAAGGCAACAGAAGTGAAGGCAAAGATAAATGAATGGGACTACATCAGACTAAAAAGTTTTTGCTCAGCAAGAGAAACTGACAATAAAATAAACAGACAGCCAACTAAATGGGAAATGATATTTTCAAACAACAGCTCAGATAAGGGCCTAATATCCAAAATATACAAAGAACTCATAAAACTCAACAACAAACAAACAATCCAATAAAAAAATGGGAAGAGGCCCTGGCCAGTTGGCTCAGTGGTAGAGCGTCGGCCTGCCGTGCAGGAGTCCCGGGTTCAATTCCTGGCCAGGGCACACAGGAGATGCACCCATCTGCTTCTCTACCCCTCCCCCTCTCTTTCCTCTCTGTCTCTCTCTTCCTCTCCCGCAGTCAAGGCTCCATTGGAGCAAAGTTAGCCCGGGCGCTGAGGATGGCTCCATGGCCTCCACCTCAGGCGCTAGAATGGCTCTGGTTGCAACAGAGCAACAGCCCAGATGGGCAGAGCATCACTCCCTGGTGGGCATGCCTGGTGGATCCCGGTCAGGTGCATGTGGGACTCTGTCTGACTGCCTCCCCGTTTCCAACTTCAGAAAAAAAAAAAATGGGAAGAAGACATGAACAGATATTTCTCCCAGGAAGAAATACAAATGGCCAACAGATATATTAAAAGATGCCCATCTTTATTAGTTATTAGAGAAATACAAATCAAAACTACAATGAGATACTACCTCAGACGTGTTAGATTAGCTATTATCATTAAGACAGGTAACAACAAGTGTTGGAGAGGCTGTGTAGAAAAAGGAACCCTCATCCACAGTTGGTGGGAATTTAAAGTAATACAACCATTATGGAAGAAAGTATGGTTGTTCCTCAAAAAACTAAAAATAGAACTACCATATGACCCAGCAATCCCTCTACTGGGTATATACCCCAAAAACTCAAAATCATTGGTATGTAAAGACACATGCAGCCCCATGTTCATTGCAGCATTGTTCACAGTGGCCAAGACGTGGAAACAACCAAAAAGCCTTTCAATAGAGGATTGGATAAAGAAGTTGTGGTACATATACACTATGGAATACTACTCAGCCATAAGAAATGATGATATCGGATCATTTACAACAACATGGATGGACCTTGATAACATTATACTGAATGAAATAAGTAAATCAGAAAAACTAAAAACTGCATGATTCCATACATAGGTGGGACATAAAAACCAGACTAAGAGACATGGACAAGAGTGTGGTGGTTACGGGGGGAGGAGGGTGGGGAGGGAAGGAGAAGGGGGAGGGGAGGGGCACAAAGATAACAAGATAGAAGGTGATGGAGGATAATTTGACTTTGGGTGATGGGTATGCAACATAATTGAATAATAAGATAACCTGGACATGTTTACTTTGAACATATGTACCCTAATTTATTAATGTCACCCCATTAAAATTAATAAAAAAAAGATAAAAAAGAATTTCAAAAGGCATGATTATTGGAAAGCATATAAAATGTTACAGAATACACGTTATTCACGCAAGGAGAATGGTCTCACAATCCCTTTGTCTAGAGGTGTACTCACTCTCAGGACTCCAGGAGGGGAGGAAGAGTTAGGATCAGTGGAGGATATGTAAACATTGTCTCCTAAAGGATCTTATTGAAGGAGAAGAAGAAATTCTTTGTTGTCTAGCAAGTAGTGGCCTCAGTCCTTCCAGAGAACTATAGTTAAACTATGATTAGTTACTAACTTTTTCCCCTTTAATCTCTTTCTCTGAGTTTTTCTTTTCTTTTCAGAAAGGACGAGTAAGGGGGCCTGACTCTTCCTTCTAAAATACTAATGTTAATTTTTGCAATTCTTCAGCACCTTATCACAGAAATATCTCCTCTCCAGCAAATAATTCCCCTTTTCCGTGGCTGGCAGGCATTTTGCAATTTGCAATCTGCCACCCTGAGGGCAATCACCCACAGCCTTCCACAGACTATATACACGTGGCACTGCTCTGTGCCAATGCAAAATACAAGTGAGCAAACCTAAATGCACTTGTTTCACACTTGAAACACATTGGTTAGCTCAACACTATATGATTTTACTTATATGTAGAATCTAAAAAAGCAAATCAAACGAACAAACAAACCAAAACAGAAACAGACTCATAGATATGGAAAACACACTGATGGTTACCAGATGGCAGGTGGATGGGGAGATGGGTTAAAAAGGTGAAGGGGAACACGAGGTACAAAATCCCAGTTATAAAGCAAATAAGTCACAGAGATATAAAATATGGCACGGGGAATATAGTCAATAATACTGTAATAACTTTGTATGGGGACAGATGGTTGCTAGATTTACTGTGGTGATTATATCATAAGGTATAGAAATATCAAATCTCTATGTTGCACACTTGAAACTAATATAATATTGTACATCAGCTATAATTTAAAAAATCATATACAGAAAACAAGGAAATACAATTTAAAGTAGAAAGCCACTCTGGACAAAGGACAACAGCCTTATGACTGGGCAGTCCTGAGTGTTCAGTTCGCTGAAATCTTCAGGAGACCTCAGCCACAGCCCCTATGAAATATATATATATAATATATATATTATATATATAATAATATAATATATATATTACATGCAAGACCCCTCGCAGAAAGCATTCAGCTAAGCCCAGTCAACCCACAGAACCATGAAAGATAGTAATCAAGTGTGTTTTTGTTGTAAAGTACGGGTTTTCATAGAGGCACGTAGTCCAAATAAGTTTTTGAAAAGTTTCGTTAAAGGAGGAAATTTATTAAATATGCTGGCCGCATATAGCTTACATGGGGTCAGTCTGAAATCGTGTGTCTCATTAATATTCTAGGGGTTGGTTATATACCATTAATTATACATGGGCAGGAAAATAACCTGACATCATGGTGTAAACCTATACCTTTTGTTTTCTCCTATATGGGTGTGGGGAAAGGATGAAGGGAAGGGGATGGGACATAATTCATTAGCAAGCGTATAACATTTGTCTATAACATTCATAAAAAAAAAGGCTTCTACATTAAAACTTACAAGGCCACATAATGGCAAAAATGTCACTTTACATACCAAAAGACATTCGTATAATTTTCTAGCATTCATTTGCTATTTCTTTGTCCAGAGACACATACATCAACAACAGGCTTTCAGGAGGAGAGAGGTAGTTTCCATGGGGACAAATGCCTGTGAATGGTCATTAGTATAAGAAAAGGTTTAACTTAAGCTTTTCTCTCCCTACACCTGGCTAGCTATTCACCCATTTCCCCATAGGTATGGGGGAAGGTCAGAGAATCCAAGTCTCCTTTCTCTTTCTGCATCCACAACACAATGTCATTGGCCATCTTGATTTTATGCTAATCATACAAGTACAGAGATCTTTTACAAAATCTCTCTGTATGCCTAGCCCAAACTAAAAAAATGTTCTTTAAGCTTCTTAAAATATTAATATTAATTCTGTAGCCTTTGGTACCTTACAACATTTTAAGTCACTAAGTTTTAGGGTAGACAGATTCCAACAATAGATATCTGAAACAGAATCTGTGTATGTCTATGGATTTATGTGTATCTACACACATACATGGGGGGGGGAGAGCAAATGTGGAAAATATTAACAATTGTCACTCTAGATGAAGCGTTTACAAGTGTTCTTCATGATATTCTTTTAACATTTCTGTAAATTTGAAAATTTGTAATTAAAAATGTAAGGAGGAAAAAACCCAAAACCATCTTATTTGCAACATAGATGTGAATTACAATTGTATTAGTTAAGTCAAAGAAAGAACTAAGTCTTTTTGTTAGGTTGATGATTATATGAGAAGAAACATACCTCCATTGTGGGTGAAGTCAGCATCATTAGAGACCTAACTTCTCTGCTAAACTGTAAGAAGGGAGAAAGAAGCTCTGTAAATAGCAGAAATGTGAAAATACTGCCAGAAATGAAAATACTTTCACATTAGGCTTCTTCCAATGAGCTGGGAACTATTGTTGTTTCCTCCCAGCAGATCTTTGAGAGGAAAAAAGAGAAAAAAGGTGTTAGTGCATTTTGATAATTTCAAAATAAAAATGCTTCTAGCTTTCCAAAAAATGAATAAAATAAAGATACTTGATTGGCTCATGTAACTGAGAATTCCAGAGGCAGATGAGGCTTTCTATAAAGCTGCCAGTGATCTCTCAAATATAATAACATGAACCACGTTTCTTTGTCTCTTCCTCTGCCTTTCTTGAGGCTAGCTTTATTCAAAGCTGGGTTTCAATATGGCAGCCAATAGATCCCAAAGCTACCTGCATTCTCATTCCTTTAGGAAAGAGCAAGTATCTTTTAAAATCTGAGGTTCACTAAGACCAAATACTCACTATGCTCACTAGACCCAGGCCTTTTTTCTGTCCAGAAGGTGGAAGACAATGATCAGCCCTACCTTGGTTGTATGGTTTGCTCCACAAGTCAGGAGGAGTAATATTAGAGTTTCTGATACCACCTTAAGGAAACAGATCTGCTGTGAATTTAAAAAGAGAAAATAAGCCCTGGATGGTTGGCTCAGTGTTGGAGTGTTGGCCTGGTGTGTGTATGTCCTGGGTTTGATTTCCGGTCAGGGCACATAGGAGAGACCACCATTTGCTTATCCCTCCTCCCTCCCCTTTCTTTCTCTCTCTCTTTTTTCCTCCTGCAGCCATGGTTCTATTGATTTGAATGTGCATCCCTGGGCATTGAGGATGGCTCTTTGGAGCCCCTACCTCAGTTGCTGAAAATAGCTCTGTTGCAAGCATGACTCCTGATGGGCAGAGCACTGGCCCCAGACAGGGGTTACCTTGGTGGATCTTGGTCCGGGCACATGTGGGAGTCTGTTTCTGTATCTCCATTCCCCCACTTTAGTAAAAAAAAAGAGAGAGATAAAATAGATGCTCCATGGACAACTAAACAAAAATCTCTGCTGCATTATTTTCTCTTCAGTTCTCGTCTATTTCTATTTCTTCATTTTTCTCTTATATTGCAAAGTGACTGCTGGCTACCATTTCTGAGTTTAGAATACCTCCTTTTAAGAAAATAGCCAGACTTAGATTGGAAACTTCTTGTCCCAAAGCAAATTTATAGTAAGGGGAACTGCCTGGCTTACTAGAATCATGTGACCAAATAAATGTGTCCATGACCTTGAGTCAATTCCTATAAATAGGAGGTATCTGGCACACCCATTGGCTTGTGGTCTCAGTACTGTGGAAGTACTGGAGTGACAGTTGAGACTAGGCAATGAAAGGCATTGTAGCTTTAGCTTTGCTTTCTGGTATTGCTCACTGTATGGGAAGCTAGGCACTGTTTTATAAAACCACTCCAACAATCCTTAAGAGAGGCCTTCCTCCCAACAGCTGTCTCATCTTGCTAGCTATAAGGTTTAGCAACATTTGGAACTGAGCCTTGAGCCCTACTTAATCCTTCAGATGACTAGCTCCTCAACCAACATCTTGACCAATATCATAAAAGACTTTGAGCAGAACTACCCAGCCTTGACTCTTCTAAATTTTGGATCCTCAGAAATTGAGAGAGATAATAAAATTTTATTGTTATATTAAGCCACTGAATTTCAAGGTAATTTGTTTTGCAAAAATAGATGGCTAATACAGATTTATATTCTCTATTTTGTAAAAGAAAAGTCATTTTATTGCTAGTTGTGTGTTGTGTGTGTGTGTGTGTGTGTGTGTGTGTGTGTGTGTGTGAATTTTGTCCTGGATCAAGTGAATTAGCATGTGTTCTTTTAGAATCAAAGGAAGCTACTCTTAATTTTTCTGATTGATGAGTAATTATCGATGCATCTTCTATTTTAATAATAATTAGCTAATATGTGAGTATATATATCTATATCTATCTATCTATTTTTTCAATTATTTCCCACAACAGTATGAGATAGGTTATTAATGAGGAAACTGGAGTGTGAAGAGATTAGGCAACCTTTCCAAGTTTATCCAGCTAGTAAGCAGCAGTCCAAGGCCGCACTATTTTACCTCAGTGCTCATGCTTTAACCATTACATGTTATGAGAACCTTCTACTCCAAATATCAACCCTCATCACTTATGATTTACTATGAAATTTGGAATTGTGGTATTTTATTTTGGATTTTATATTACATTCACAGAAATGGTTGCTTTCTATATTATGTATGCTATCTTTTGGCATTTTGGTCTCAGAATAATGATAGCTTCATAAAGAAAATTGAAATGTTATTGCTCTTTGTCTACATTTTGTACTTTTTAATAGTGTGAAGGTCATATAGTCCTATAAATTATGAAATAATATATTTCAAAAGTGTGGAATTAAGCTATTTGGCTTCAGAATTATTTTGAGAATATTTTTGATTCAATATGTTTTAATTTTTTTTAGATCATCACAAATTTATAGAAGAATAATATTTTTCAATAAATAATTTGAAAATTAGTTTGCCAAACTAATATCAACTTCAAAAAACTTATTGTTTAATTCCTATAAAGAAGGACTTTCCCTCTAGCTAACAATACAACTATCAAAATCAATATATTAACATTGATAATTTTTTTATCTAATCTTCAGATCCCATTCAAGTTTCACTACTTGTTCTAAAAATATCTTTCCTGCAAAAGGAGTCAATTACTGGAGGCACTTAACTATCCTATTTCTTTTGTCTTCTTAAGTTTGGAAGAGTTCCTCAGTCTTTGCTCATTTTTGATGGCTTTGGCATTGCTATAGTTTGCAATTATTTTGTAGAATGCCTCTCAATTTAGATTTCTCTCATGCTTCCTCATGATTAGGTTTAGAATATGTATCCTTAGCAGGAATGTGACAGAACTGGCTGCATCCTTCTCTTTTAGATGACATATGATTTCAATTTTTCCCATCAATATTGGTGGTTCACTTTGATCACATGATTAAGATGATGTCTACTGGGATGGTCCAAAGTAAGCTATTCTGTTATTTTGAAATTAGTAGATATTTTATGTGGAGGTAGTCTAAACCTATGTAAATATATTCTTCCTCATTGTATTTTGTAATTTATACATTATTTTGGTATGGATTCATGGTTTCTCATTTTACTCAATGGGTTATAATCCATTGCAATCATTATTGGATTGTTCATGTTTTTTCGGATGTGATCAACGAGAGCTATTTTAAGGTGGCTCTTGTGCTTTTTCATATGACTCTACCATTGTTGCACAATGCCTTGTCTCTGGCACAAGATGTCCCATATTCATCTTGAAATTTCCCTGCTCCAGGCATGATAGTACCATTTCTTTCAGGAGCACTGGTTATGAGAAGCCAAGATCTGAGCTCTACATTCATTTATGTTTGATTGTCAATGATTCCAGAGAGTGAACAGAGCCAGAAAGGACATGTGTGTGCGTGCATGCACATGTGCACACACACATGCATGTATAATGTAGTCTGTACTTACTGCTTTATCTGTCTATACATTGAAAACTATTGTTTCACATTGACACATCCACTGCCAATTTAACTCCACAGGGTTCATTTTTGTTTTCTCTCTTTTCATATTTCTAACTTCTTCTATGACACTGAGGAATCTGCCTCCCACAATGCTGAATACATTTACATACTTGATCAATGTCCTGTTGATGATCCATCTCAAGCTTTTCCATCCCCCTCCTTCACATAGATGTGTATCTCTTCCTTCTTGGATGTAACTCTTCACAGTGGCCTCCCTATTTCCACAGAATAAATGCTTGTCTCAACTTGCTGTTTGAGCCCAGTGTGTACAGGCGTACCTTGAAAATATTGTGGATTCAGTTCCATATCACCACAATAAAGTGAATATCACAATAAAGTGAGTCTCACAAATTTTTTGGTACATATAGTTATATTTATACTATACCTTAGTCTATTAAGTGTACAATAACGTGTCTAAAAATGTACATACCATTTTTCAGAACAGTTTATTGATAAAAATACTATAATCTGAGCCTTCAGTAAACAATCATCTTTTTGCTGGTTCAGGGTCTTGCCTAAGCTGCTGACTGGTTAGGCCAGGGGTCCCCAAACTTTTTACACATGGGGCCAGTTCACTGTCCCTCAGACCGTTGGAGGGCCAGACTATAAAAACAAATCCCTATGCACACTGCACATATCTTACTTTAAAGTAAAAAAACAAAACAGGAACAAATACAATATTTAAAATAAAGAACAAGTAAATTTAAATCAACAAACTGACCAGTATTTTAATGGGAACTATGGGCCTGCTTTTGGCTAATGAGATGGTCAATGTGCTCCTCTCACTGACCACCAATGAAAGAGGTACCCCTTCCGGAAGTGCGGAGGGGGCCGGATAAATAGCCTCAGGGAGCCGCATGTGGCCTGCGGGCTGTAGGTTGGGGACCCCTGGGTTAGGGTATGGTTGCTGAAGGTTGGGGTGACTGCGGCAATTTCTTAAAATAAGACAACAACAAAGTTTCTGCATTGATTGACTCTTCCTTTTACATATGATTTCTCTGCAGCATGCAATGCTGTTTGATGACTATTTACTAAAAGAATTTTCAAAATCAGTCAGTCCTCTCAAACCCTGCTTTATCAACTGAGTATGCTATTATCTAAATCCTTTCTTAACATTTCAACAACCTTCACAGCATCTTCACCAGGAGTAGATGTCTGACTCTTCCTTTCACTCGAACACTTATAGATCGCTGTATGGTTAGTAACTAGCCTAATTTCAATATTGTTATGCCTCAGGAAATAAGGAGGCCCCAGGACAGGAAAAGAGACATGGAATAACTGGTCTGCAGGACAGTCAGAACACATATTTATTAATTAAATTTGCCACCTTATATGAGCACAGTTTATGGCATCCCAAAACAATTATAATAGTAACATCAAAGATCACTGATCACAGAGTGCCAAAACAAAGACAATAATGAAAAAGTGTGAAATATTGCAAGAATTATCAGAATGTGACACAGATACAAAGTAAAAAAATACAGTTTGAATAAAATGGTTCTGACAGACATGCTTAATGCCAGGTTGCTACAAATGTTCTATTTGTAGAAAATGCTGTGTCTGCGAAGTTCATTAAAGCAAAGCACAAGGCTATGAGGTATGTCTATACACACCCTGCTCACTCAGCTTGGGTTGTGACACCCTACCCGATATTGGTATACCCTCCTGTGAGGATGCTCTTCTGTTTGGCTTGAGTTCTGACTCTCCATTCCAGGCCACAGTCCTAAAAAGTGACAGGAAAAATTACTTCTCCCGGCTTTGGTTTGACCTCCCACCCTGGGCCACCTCTACAACTACTTATGTTGATATCCAACTTTGAACTGCTTTCCCTCTCACCTCATTGCATACACCTGCTTTTCCCTTCCCCACCTAATGGTTTTGGGATCAAATTATTTGGGAAGGAAAGAAAATGGAAAAGAAAGGAAAGAAAAGGGGTGGATATTTAAAAATTTTTTTTGTTTCATCTACTTTTTTTTTTTAAGCCCTAATTTTTGAGCTTACTTAGATGTAAATTTTTCAGAGAGACTTAGTCATTTTGAAAAATTCAAAGCATGCAATAAAAACAGCAAACTTTTAAGTCATACCAGTTAAGAATTTTGGAAGACAACTCTCCAATGATTTTTCACAGTTCTGCACATTGTGTGAAAGAGGCATTAACAGGCGATTCTCCATGAAATTTCTATATGTGTTGTAATATTTTTCTTCCCGGACTATCTTTTTAAGGATGTTTACATAGTAAACAGCCCTGAAATACTATATTCTGTCTCCTTTCAAAGCGCAGTACAGATTTTTATGCTGCTCAGTATATATAATACAGGTATCCCTTTAAACATATTAGCTTCCAGCTTATTATAAAAGGTTGCATTTTTTCTCTTCTAACACAACTCACTGCATGGTGGGACCTTGCCCTAATACCTGTGGGAGTTAGAGCTTGGGGAATTGGCATAAGAAAATGATGATACTGTAGTTTCTGATGTGATTGTGAGTTAGGAACTTCTAAACTTATAAGGAGGGCAACATATAAGATACTTTATAGTTATTACAAGAATGCATTCGGCTGCAAATAACAAAATCCAGATATCACTCACTAAAACAGAGATTTGTTTTCTAATATAAATAATCAACCTTGAGATAAGAGATCCAATAATTATACAATTGCTAAAACATGTCACCAAGTACCTGTACTCTTTCTATTTTTCTGTTCTGCCATCTTTATCAAGCATACTTTATTCTCATGATTCAGGCATTGTGTCTATTTACCAAACTTGAAAATGAGATAATAGAATAAAGCAATGGATAGATAGGACTATTAACAACACCTGAAAAAATTTTTTCCTGAGGGATCTGACCTAGGCAATAGACTTCCACTTACCACCTGTCCAGATCTGTGTCACATTGACTTCCCAAGGATCTAAGGGCAGAAGACCAAGGATATATAACTTAGGTCAGCCAATACATCATTTTTGCTATAAGTATCATTTTATGATAGTCTTCTTCGAATACGTTACAAAGTTATTTTATTTCTTATTTTGTGAATTTAATTTATCTGATTTATCTTGAATAAATTTGCCAACTATCTACTTGTTTTAATTAACAGTTTCTGTTTGAAAAATATCAGTACAAGAGACTTCTGCTTTTGACTAGAAAGAAGAGGAACTAAATTTACTCTTTCACCTGAAACAATTAAAAATCAACACAAAGCCTCACCTGTGGTGGTACAGTGGATGAAATGTTGACCTGGAATGCTGAGGTCGCATTTTGAAACCTTGGGCTTTCCCGGAAAAGGCACAAACTAGAAGCAACTACTGCAAGTTGATGTTTCCTGCTCTTCCACTCACCCCAAAATTTAAAAAAGAAAGAAAGAAAAGGAAAATCAACATAAAATATATTAAACAATAATTTTCAGACTTTTGGCATCAGGTGGCAGCTACCAAATTGATATGACTCACTTCCATAGGTTGGGCCAGAAAGGAGTCAATGAGCCAAATGGATGTAGACAGTTTGGTGCTCACAGTAATAGTAACAGCTTGGAGCTGAATTGCCCAACCTTGGTTCACACAAGGGAACATTCTGCGGGCCCAGTGTTACCTGTGCACACAATAGGGATACACTGAGCTTAGAAGACACTCACCCCCAATCTTTCTGGGTGACTACTAGCAAGCCTGGTCAAACTGTGCCATAGAAGAAGACAGATTTACTTTCCAGGAGGGGTAACCAAGACAGAGACACCTACCTTGAGGAATCTTCTGCCTAATGTTGACTAAAATTGGTGAAGTGATGATTCTCATAGAGCTTTTAAAATGAGTATATGGTAAAGAATATGGCCTGAAGTTTTTCTTTAATAGTTACTCTGAATTTGAGAAAAATTAAATGAGATAATACATTATATAATCCTGGCATATACTATTGTATATTTCTGGCATATGTTTATGTAATTTAAATGTTTACCTTATAATAAACAAGAAATGTCAAAAAAAAGTGGTGAGTACAGACATCCTAATCTTAGTAGTTTTCTTTGTAATAGTCCCAAAGTTTAGACCATCAAGTGTTCATCAACAGATATTAGAAAAATAAACTGTAGCATATACACACAAAAGAATATTTCAACAATAAAAAGAAATAGGGGACCTGAAGATGGCAGCGGAGTAGGCAGACACACAGACTCCCAGCTCACACCACCAAACTGGATTATAAACTAATTTATGAACAATCAGCATGAAAAACCAATCGGAACTACAAGAACAACTCTCAAAAACCAAGGAGCAAAGAAGAAGCCACAACAAACCTGGTAGAGAGTGCCTGAATCTCCCCTGCTTACAGGAACGGGGGGGGGGGGGGTGAGGCTGAGAGCCCAGAAGGGATCCCACTCCAAGAAAAAGAGTAGTAAATACTGCTCACAGCCACTTGCCTGACGACCAGGAATGATGTGTGTTAAAAGGGCCCGCTTGTTTTCCAAAAAGAAACTAGAGAGAGAGAGAGAGATGGATGGTGAGGGGAAGAAGAATGTAGGTGACAACCTGAAAAGCTGACTCATTCAGTGCTGGAGGCAGCCATAACTGATCTTTCCACAAAGCAAAATACAAAAGTACTTCCAGGTCACAGAGATACAGACATCTCTCCAGCTAGAATCAGCTCAACAAGACACAGCTGAAAACAAGAAGTGGGGAGGAGGGGCAGTAACTCAGATCTCCATGGAGATCTGAGATACACCTCCCCCTAGTGAAGCTGAGGAAGGAACCCGCCCCCAGAGAGATTAACTGGCAGAAGAGGACTTCAGAGCCTCAGGTCACACCCACTGCATTCCTGGATACAGTTTCAAATAAGCCCCCTGCTGAGATCAGCGAACAAGACTATCACCTGTTAAGAAAACAAACAAACCAAGACTTCAAAGGGGCCCAAATCCAAAAGTAGATTACAAATAATAGCTGATGCCAACTCAAGAAGATCTAGAAATAACACAATTGAAAACTGGAGGCAGAAAACACCAAGCCTAGATTTAACCAGCTCTACAAACAAAACACCCAAATAGATACAATGAAAAGACAGAGAAGTGTAATCCAAATGAAACCACAAGAGAAACATCCAGGAAATTAACTGAGTGATATGGAAAAAACCAAACTTCCGAATGCGGAGTTCAAAATAATGATTGTAAGGATGCTTAGGGAACTTAGAACAACAATGGATGGTCATTATGAACACCTAAATAAATAACAAGTATTAAAAAAGATATTGAAATATTAAAAAGAATCAGTTGGAGATGACAAATACAATATCAGAAATGAAGACCACAATGAAAGGAATTAAAAACAGGATGTATGGCCTGACCTGTGGTGGCGAAGTGGATAAAGTGTCAACCTGGAAACACTGAGGTTGCTGGTTCAAAGCCCTGGGCTTGCCTGGTCAAGGCACATATGGGAAGTGATGCTTCCTGCTCCTCCCCCCTTCTCTCTCTCTCTCCCTCTCTCTCTCGCTCTCTCTCCTCTCTATAATGAATAAATAAAATCTTTAAAAAAAAAAAAATCCTTTAAAAAAAAAAAAACAGGATGGATGAAGCTGAGGATCGAATCAGCAAGTTGGAGGACAACTGGAATGAAGGCATGAAAGCAGAGAAAAAAAAGAAAAGAGACTCAAAAAGTCTAAGGAAACTCTTAGAGAGCTCAGTGACAACATGAAGAGAAATAACATCCGCATCATAGGGGTTCCTGAAAAAGAAGAGAAAGGACAAGGAATAGAGACTTTGTTCAATATCATAGCTGAAAACTTTCCTAAATTAATGCAAAAGAAACTCTCACAAGTTCAAGAAGCACAGAGGACTCCATTAAAGAGAAACCCAAAGAAACCTACACCAAGACACATCATAATTAAAATACCAAAGCTAAGTGATAAAGAGAAAATATTAAAAGCTTCTAGAGAAAAAAAGGCTATCCCCTACAAAGGAGCCCCCATAAGGATGACATCAGACTTCTCAACAGAAACACTTGAGGCCAGAAGGGAATGGCAAGAAATATTCAAAGTAATGCAGAACAAGAACCTACAACCAAGACTACTTTACTACTTTATCCAGCAAGGCTATCATTTAAAATTGAAGGAGAAATAAAAAGTTGCCCAGACAAAAAAAGAACTCCAGGAATTCATTAAAACCAAACCAGTGCTGCAGGAAATGTCAAGGAGCATGGTGTAAACAGATCAAAGTGGGAAAAGAATATAGCAAAAGAGGAATACAGTTTTAAAGAATAAAATGGCAATAAAAAACTACATATCAATAATAACCTTAAATGTAAATGGATTAAATGATCCAATCAAAGACATAGGGTAGCTGCATGGATAAGAAAACAGGACCCATACATATGTTGTCTACAAGAGACACACCTTAGAACAAAAGATGCACATAGGATGAAGGTAAAAGGATGGAAAAAATATTTCATGCAAATGGAAATGAAAAAAAGCTGGGGTAGCAATACTTATATTAGACAAAATTGACTTTAAAACAAAGGATATAGTAAGAGATAAAGAAGGCCACTAATGATAAAGGGAGCAATCCAACAGGAAGATATAACTATTGTAAATATCTACGCACCTAATATAGGAGCACCTAAATATATAAAGCAGACTTTGATGGATATAAAGAGTGAGATCAACAGCAATACTATAATAGTAGGGGATTTTAATACCCCACTAACATCACTAGATAAATACTCAAAAAATAAAATTAACAAAGAAACAGCAGACTTAAAGGACATACTAGATCAACTCGATTTAATAAATATCTTCAGAACCTTTCACCCTAAAGCAGCAGAATATACATTCTTTTCAAGTGCTCATGGTACATTCTCTAGGATAGACCACATGTTAGGGCAAAAAAATGCTCTCAACAAATTTAAGAAGATTGAAATCATATCAAGCACTTTCTGTGATCACAATGACATGAAACTAGAAATCAACCACAACAGAAAAACTCAAAAATTCTCAAACACATGGAAACTAAATAGCAGGTTGTTAAATAACGAATGGATTAAGAATGAGATCAAAGAAGAAATAAAAAAATTCCTAGAAATGAATGATAATGAGCATACAACAACTCAAAATTTATGAGACACAGCAAAAGCAGTACTGAGAGGGAAGTTCATAGCACTACAGGCACACTTTAAGAAGCTAGAAAAAGCTCAAATAAACAACTTAACCCTGCATCTAAAAGAACTAGAAAAAGAACAGCAAGTAAAGCCCAAATGTAGTAGAAGAAAGGAAATAATAAAGATCAGAGCAGAAATAAATGACATAAAGACAAAAGAAACAATACAGTGGATCAATGAAACTAGGTGCTGGTTCTTTGAAAAGGTAAACAAGATTGATGAACTTTAACTAGACTCACCAAGAAAAAGAGAGAGAGGACTCAAATAAATAAAATTAGAAATGAGAGGGAAGAAATAACAACTGACACAACAGAAATACAAAATATTGTAAGAAAATATTATGAAGAACTGTATGCCAAAAAATGAGTCAACCTAGATGAAATGGACAAATTCCTTGAAACATACAATCTTCCACAAATCAATCTGGAAGAATCAGAAAACCTAAACAGACCGATTACACCAAATGAGATCAAAACAGTTATCAAAAAACTCCCAAAAAAGAAAAGTCTTGGGCCAGATGGCTTAACAAGTGAATTCTACCAAATATTCAAAGAACTAACTCCTATCCTTCTCAAGCTATATCAAAAAATTCAAGAGGAAGAAAGACTTCCAAGATCCTTTTATGAGGCGAGTATATTTCTGATTCCAAAACCAGGCAAAGACAAAAGAAAGAAAGAAAATTATAGGCCAATATCACTGATGAATATAGATGCTAAAATTCTCAACAAAATATTAGCAAACCGGATCCAACAATATATGGAAAAAATCATTCACCATGATCAAGTGGGATTTATTCTGGGGAGGCAAGGCTGGTACAATATTCACAAATCAATCAAGGTGATTCATCACATAAACAAAAGGAAGGAGAAAAACGACATGATAATTTCAATAGATGCAGAAAAAGCATTTGATAAAATCCAGCACGCATTCATGATCAAAACTCTCAGCAAAGTGGGAATACAGGGAACATACCTCCACATGATAAAAGCCATCTATGACAAACCCACAGCTAACATCATACTCAATGGGCAAAAATTAAAAGAAATTCCCTTAAGATCAGGAACAAGGCAGGGGTGCCCCCTTTCACCACTCTTATTCAACATGGTCCTGGAAGTCCTAGCCACAGCAATCAGACAACAAGAAGAAATAAAAGATATTCAAGTTGGAAAAGAAGAAGTAAAGCTATCATTATTTGCAGATGATATGATATTGTATATAGAAAACCCTAAAGTCTCAGTCAAAAAACTACTGGACCTGAAAAATGAATTCAGCAAAGTGGCAGGATATAAAATTAATACTCAGAAATCAGAGCCATTTTTATACACCAACAATGAACAGTCAGAAAGATAAATTAAGAAAACAATCCCCTTCACTATTACAACCAAAAAAGTAAAGTACATAGGAGTACATTTAACCAAGGAGACTAAAGACTTGTACTTGGAAAATTATAAAACATTGATAAAAGAAATCAAGGAAGATACAAACAAGTGGAAGCATATACCATGCTCATGTTTAGGAAGAATAAACATCATTAAAATGTCTATATTACCCAAAGCAATTTATAAATTCAATGCAATACCAATTAAAATACCAATGACATACTTCAAAGATATAGATCACATATTCCAAAAATTTATATGGAACCGAAAGAGAACACGAATAGCCTCAGCAATCTTAAAAAAGAAGAATAAAGGGGGAGGTATCACACTTCCTTATATCAAGCTATACTACAAGGTCATTGTACTCAAAACAGCCTGGTAGTGGCATAAGAATAGGCACATAGATCAATGGAACAGAACGGAGAATCCAGAAATAAACCCACAGCTCTATGGACAACTGATATTTGACAAAGGAGGTAAGGAAATACAATGGAGTAAAGACAGCCTCTTCAACAAATGGTGTTGGGAAAATTGGACAGCAACCTGCAAAAAAATGAAACTAGACCACCAACTTACACCCTTCACAAAAATAAACTCAAAATGGATAAAAGATTTAAATGTAAGGCATGAAACCATAAGCATCTTAGAAGAAAACATTGGCAGTAAGCTCTCCGACATCTCTCACAGCGATATATTTGCTGATTTATCTCCACGGGCAAGGGAAATAAAAGACAGGATAAAAATGGGACTATATCAAACTAAAAATCTTTTGCACAGCCAAAGACAATAGGAACAGAATAAAAAGACAAACTACACAATGGGAGAACATATTTGACAGTACGTGTGATAAGGCGTTAATAACCAAAATTTATAAAGAACTTGTATATCTCAACACCAGGAAGACATACAGTCCAATCAAAAAATGTGCAAAAGAAATGAATAGACACTTCTCCAAAGAAGACATACAGATGGCCAACAGGCATATGAAAAAATGCTCAACATCATTAATCATTAGAGAAATGCAAATTAAAACCACAATGAGATATCATCTCACACCGGTCGGAATGACACTCATCAACAAAACAACACAGAGTAAGTGCTGGCGAGGATGTGGAGAAAAGGGAACCCTCTTACACTGCTGGTGGGAATGCAGACTGGTGCAGCCTCTGTGGAAAACAGTATGGAGATTCCTCAAAAAATTAAAAATCGAACTGCCTTTTGACTCAGGCATCCCACTTTTAGGAATATACCCCAAGGACACCATATAATGGTTCCAGAAGGAGAAATGCACCCCCATGTTTATAGCAGCATTGTTTACAATAGCGAAGATCTGGAAACAGCCCAAGTATCCATCAGAGGACAAGTGGATTAAAAAGCTTTGGTACATATATACTATGGAATACTACTCAGCCATAAGAAATGATGACATCAGATCATTTACAATAACATGGATGGACCTTGATAACATTATATGGAGTGAAATAAGTAAATCAGAAAAAACTAAGAACTATATGAACCCATGCATAGATGGGACATAAAAATGAGACTCAGAGACATGGACAAGAATGTGATGGTAACAGAGGGTAGGGTGGAGGGGTGGGAAGGGGGCAAGGAAGGAGAGGGAGGGGGGAGAGGGAGGGAAGGGGCACAAAGAAAACCAGAGAGAAGGTGACAGAAGACAATTTGACTTTGGGTGAGGGGTATGCAGCATAATCAAAGGTCAAAATAATCTGGAGATGTTATCTTGGAACATATGTACCCTGATTTATCAATGTCACTGCATTAAAATTAATAAAAATAAGATAAAAAAAGAAATGAATTATTGATACACACATGAAAAAACTGGAAGAAATTATGTTAAGTGGAAGATGTTAAACATAAAAATCTAGGCTATATGATATTCTAGAAATTTTGCTCATTTTGGCAACACACATCCTAAAAAAATTTTTAGAAATTGCAAATAGCGAAACAGAAAACAGATCCGTGGTTCTTGGTTTGGGAATCAGAAAGCGATCACAAAATGACATGTAGAAAGCTTTGGGGGTGAGAAATTCATTTATAATCTCAATTATAGTGATGGTTTCACAAATGTATATATATGTTAAAACATCAATTTGTACATTTAAATATGTGTGATTTATATAAATTAAATCTGTTAAATATGTAGAAAAACAGTCTGGAGACAGTAGATTTATTTATAAAATTCTGTGTTCTAATTGATTTTTTTAAAGATTTTATTTATTTATTTTAGAGAGGAGAGAGAGAAGGGGGGAGGAGCAGGAAGCAACAACCCCATATCTGCCTTGACCAGGAAAGCCCAGAGTTTTGAACCAGTGACATCAGTGTTCCAGATTTATGCTTTATCCAGTGCACCACCACAGGTTGGGTGGTTTTCTTTTTAATTCTTACTTTTCTCTTTATTTCAAAACTCTTGAGTTGTATATGTGTAGTACACTTTTAATTCTCAACTAGTAATGACATTTTATAAAATGAATCTTCTTATTAGTGTGGCTTTGACCATTCAGTCTATAGTTTTATTTTGAATTTTGCCTTGACTTGAAAGCTATTTAGATGAGTTATTTCAGAATTTTAGAAAGACAACTTTCAGTATTAACAATCATATTGCATTTTGGATAAATAATTTTAGCTACAATTTCAGATGTTGTTTGTTGTTGCCACACCCAGTTCTCCTGTCCCAGGCCAGTGCATCCTAGTCCTAGCTGTGAGTGTTGGCCCCTAGGAGCTCAAAGTTGCCCTTGCATCAAGAGAATTGTCCTCATCCAACAGGGGTTATGTCTTCCTACTGGTTAGGTCCCTTCCCTCCAAGGAGCCCTAGTCAATCCCATAAATGACTGATGAAGAGGTGGGGAAATCCAGCTTCCCATCCAAAGGTGAAAGATATTACAGGGGCAGTTATGTTCTAGAGGTCTGTTTCCCCATCATGCTAAGTCTAGAATATACTGAGACCACTTCCTTTTTCAGCTTCCCTCTCATTTCTGTCTTCCCTTATGTTTCTTCCCCCTGAAAGCACTCCCACAATAAATCACAGGCGTCCAAATTTCTGTCTCATGCTCTGCTTCTGGAAGTCCCAAATACAGGTTTCTTTCCTCAAAGTGTGCCTGTTTCCATTTCATCCCTCAGCATTCAGGCAGCAGCAGCAGCAACTTTCTGTCTGTAGGGAAAAGATGGACACAGCTTAGCCTTAGGAGTCAAATCATTATTATGCTCTTCCAAATGGACACGTGCAGCCCATTAGCAGAGGAAATAATCTTGTTCACTTGCACGCCCCCCCCATTCTTCCTCATCTCAATAAATGCCAGCACCACTTACGAAGTTGTTAACGTGAAAATCTCAGAACTATGCTTGCTCCTGCTCTTCCTTTCTCATTGAACATCCAATCTCCAAGCAAGTCCTGTTCAATCTACTTGCAAAATGAACACAATCCAGCATTTTCTCAGTGTCTCCTCTCTCACACCCAGATTACTGTCATCAACTCCGAATTTATTTCCTGCTTCCACTTTCACCTTCACCCTTAGCAACCAGCCTAATCCTTTTCAAATGTAACTGATCGTGTCACTCCCGTCTGGAACTCTCCAAGAACATACCACCCCACTTAGAAGAACATATAAAAATTTTACGTGCTCTGGTACCCAGTCTTTGCTCCCATCTCGTCTTTTCTCACCTCCTCTCGCTCACTCTACTCTGGCCACACTTGTTTCCTTGACACGAGTGCATGGTCCAGAATCAGAACCTTTACAGTCTGGAACTACTTTTTCCCTGTGGATCTTGACAATTCTCTCCCTACTTAACTTATGTCTCTGCTAAAATGTCCCTTCCTCAACGATGCCATTGCTGACCATCATTTTTTAAAGCGTACTCTATATCAACCTCTGGTTTTCAACTGTGCTTTAGTTTTCTGCAGTGTACCTGTAACATTATATTATCTGTCTCTCATTTATTGTTCATCTCTTCTACTTAACGAAGGCTTAGAAAAACATCTGCTTTAATTAGATGTTGCTCTGACATTATCTAACAGTACCTGATACATAATAATAACTCATTGTTAAATAAATGAATAGATAGAAATCGATAAGAGAATAAAAGATTAGACATGCCATATTTAATTAGTTTTATATTTGGATCATGAATATTTTGTACAGTTTGGTTGTTAGTTTTTTCTTGGAGTTTCTGACATTTTGGGGGAATGGGTAGTCATGTTTGCTTATCTCACATGACTCCCAGCAGCATTCATTTTAATCTCTCCATTTATTCCCTAATTTTGTTCCTCTTGAAGTCAACAGTTTAGGGCTCTAATTTGGATTTATGTCTGCATATTTAAGCACACAATCTTATATAGATATTTAATTTACCTTTAAAGTTCAAGGGCCATCTTTTGGGCCATTCAAATGAAAATTCTGGACTTATACATGACCCAACTATTCCTGTCACAGTGAACATGCAATCTTCTCACAAATCCTACCTCTACTGAAGGTATAGAACTAAAATGCAGTATTTTCTCAGTTTTTGTGCTGCCATATGTACCTCCACCTAGATCACTTCTATTACCTATTTAGAATCTCAGTCAGTTCTAGAGCTGCAGCCACATGACCTTTATTTTGAACTTCCACTTGAAGATGTCCTCCAGGAGCCATTTGTCCTCTGGCCAGTTGCTGCAGGTGGTTCCTGAGGGCTGGCCTTTATTTCTATAATGAGTTAAGTTCACTCTTTTCTGGATCTAGTGTCTTAATCATTCTTATTAATTCATTATTTTAGCAAATTATTTCCTCACACCAATCCTTCTGGTCTTGCTCCCAAGAGCAAGCTGACCCTGTCAGTTTCTAATATCTTACCTTTACCCTGAGATCTTTTTTGACTCCGCTGCACAAGCCCTCCATGGGAATATTCAGGCTGAACATTTGATTGTCTCTCTTGTGTCTTTTTTGTTTGATAACTTCTCCTATTCTCAATCCTTCCATTTTCTCTCATCTCCATTTGTGCTCCATTTAATCAGATATTGGGACCTTTAGAGCAGTCATTTATCTCTAAGTCTTTTTTATTTTTATTTTCTTGCTCTACACTTTTTAAATCTATATTCTGGGAGATACTTTTAACTCTATTTTCTAAACTTAAAGTGGGATTTATGTTTGTCCATTGCACATTTTCTGTCCAGTACTTTTTGTTTATTCTTTAATTTCTACTTTCACATATAATATTATTCTTGGATACAATATATCAGTAAATGTGTTTTACTTTTCACCAGAATTCTGTTGGGTTTTTTAGAGACCTATACTCTGTTGAAGGTTTTGTTGAATGAACGCCATCAGCAAGCTGTTCTGGGGGGGTGCTTCTAAGGGATGTCTCAAGTGTCTAGTGCTCAATAATATGGGTAATTTGCACGTCCAAATCTTGATTCCTTCCTCTTTGTTTCCTCTATCATGATTGTACAACAGGTTCAGACAGCTTGCTCTATCTGTTGGCATCCTTCAACCTACTTACTGTCTTTAAAATATTTAATGAAACCCCTTGTCTACTTACACTTTCCCTTCCTATTCTCTTTGTTGGTATGTACCATTTAGTGTAAAATTTTTATCATCACCATTATAATGTGATTTGGGGAGAGAAAGAAAATAAGCTTAAGGTTTCAGTCTTGGTTGACCCAGAATCATTACTATATTGTTCTGCATTTTTTTTTGTATGTAATCAATCATTTGATTCAAGTGTTTTTTTCCCTCTAATTAAAAATAAAAGTCCATCAGAAGATCTCAGTTCTAGTATCCTTTCTGACACTCACAAGAGATCTTGGCCAGTGAACCTCTGTGGACCTCAAAAGCAATGACTATAAAATTAGTAGTTCATATACAGGGATTTCTAAATTTCTTTCATCTCTAAAGTTCTAATTATAATTCTATTGTAAAAATATTAATAAGTTTAAAAATATTCTTCTACTTACCATAGAATGCTTTCTGACGGTATATTCTGGAAAGACAAAGCAAGAATTTGAAGACAGTGTTTTTAAATGAGAAAAAAAAAAGAATCTTATCCTTCAAAAAATCCTCTTCTGTTATAAATTGGATTGTGGGGGGGGGGGGGGCAGCTGGCATTAAAACAGTAAGGTTTTATTTATAGAAAAAAGAATGACAGCTCAATTCATTTTAAAGAGAAGTCACACCAAAAGCTCATAAGAAGAGATTCTCTCCTTTGCAAATGTTCAAATTGCTCTCTGAATCTTTTATTCAATTATGAGATCTAGAGCACATCTTATATACAATGATATATTTGTTTTTGCTCACAGCATGTTCACAACAAGGTTATGAATTTTGGGTCAATAGGCTGAAAATGAGATCTTCGATTCCTATTCTTGAAAGATTTATGTTAGTTCTAGGGAAATAGAAGGACACAGATTTTAGTTGTAATACTTTTTAAAAAACAAAATCTTACCATTAATTCAAGCTGATTGCCTTCATTTGTTCCTACTTTGAGGACCCTGGACCAAACTGAGTTAGCAGCCAACCTTCTCACAAGTCTGTAAAATGACATTAATTAAAAAGCTAATGAAGCTAATATTAGTTCCCATTTCCTCTTTTGAGATAAAGTGCCATTGATGAATGAAGCAATATTTGGAATACATGTCAGTAACTTTCCACAAATGAAAAGCTTTATTTTATGGACATGTAGGAGAATTTTAAGGAGGCATGAACACATCACAGAACACAATTGACTCATAATTCGACCTGGGAGAAAAACTGTCCTTCCATACTTTGAGGTTTTTCTCCTGGGAATAGGAAAACCATGGCTCCTTTCTTCCAATTTCATTCCTATATACTTTTAGCATCAATTTCAACTGCAGAGATGGCAGTACTAAAATATTTATTAGGATACTAAACTTCATGGAAGTAGCATCTTCATAAATTGGAGCCTAGGTCATGACATTGTATGTATTTTGGCAAACTTGTTTTCATTTTACTGAGCCATTGAACCCAGTAATTTTCAACCTTTTCACATTTGGGAACCAATGGAAATGGGACAATTATTTTAGTGACCACTAAGGCAGAAATCAAGCTGAGCATAAGCAAATTCGACTAAGATCATTAGGTCTGTAATCTTCATATAAGATCAGGGTGGATAACTCTGCACACTGGCCCAAAATTTTCTTGTGGACCAATCCATGGACCAGAAGTTGAAAAATACTGATCAGCCTATGTTTATATTATGTATATTTTAAGCCTATGAGAAGAGAAATAAAATAATTTTTAATTATAAAACATTAATTTGAGATTATTTACAGAATTGTGCAAGTTTAATTGGAATCACAGGATTGAAAGAATCTATACTTTTCATTAGAAATTTACTGCTTGCTGTCTTTGAGTGATATAGCGTTTCTAGTTTTGTTATTACTAAAGTCGGATGTTTAGAAGAGTGTTTTAAATATCAATTCTCGTATTCATTATAGAAATAATAAATAAACTTTATTTAGCACGAATCAACTTGTGCCACCATTTTGATTTGAATTGCCTTCCTTCTCTATCCCAAATCCCTTTGTTCATCAGCCCAGCAAAGCCTTTGATATTTGTTTGCTTACCTGTTTTGTTTTGGGGTTTTTTGTATTTTTCTGAAGCTGGAAACGGGGAGAGACAGTCCGACAGACTCCCCCACGCGCCCAACCAGGATCCACCCGGCACGCCCACCAGGGGGCGACGCTCTGCCCACCAGGGGGCGATACTCTGCCCCTCTGGGTCGTCGCTATGTTGCGACCAGAGCCACTCTAGCTCCTGGGGCAGAGGCCAAAGAGCCATCCCCAGCGCCCGGGCCATCCTTGCTCCAATGGAGCCTCGCTGCGGGAGGGGAAGAGAGAGACAGAGAGGAAGGAGAGGGGGAGGGGTGGAGAAGCAGATGGGCGCTTCTCCTGTGTGCCCTGGCCGGGATTCTAACCCGGGACTTCTGCACACCAGGCGGACACTCTAGCACTGAGCAACCGGCCAGGGCCTGCTTATCTGTTTTTTGCATGTGGCATTTTTCTTCTCTTGTGAGATTCCCAATAACAGAAATTGTATCTTATTACTTTCTGTTATTCCACTTTTTAGCCTGGTAATTAAGGGTTGAACAGATAGTTGCTGATTTTTATTATTGTGTTTTCTATATTTAAAAAAAAAGAAAGTTATTATTAGTTGTTTCCTTTTTCCTTTACATTTGTACAGGACTGTAAAAATAATAAGAGAATATTGTACTTTGACCAAGTTACTGAAAAGTAAGAAATAAAATGAAACAATGAGTAAATTATTACAAATGAGTCAAATTAAACTAGATTTTGACAAATCTAAGCAATAGCAACAACTAAGACTTTTAAAGTCTATAAAAACAAATTTTATTTTCAGGAGAAGCAATATAAACATCAAAACATAAGTTCTGTTTTCACTTAAAACAGAAAGATGGACTAAATGTACTAGGTAAATGTATTAATGTTTATAAGCTAGATTATTATATGTTCTGATAATCTCAAAATATCTGAAGTAAGGGGACTATACCATGTCCTAGTGAACACATTCATTATTTTCTTAAACAATTCTCTTACTTAATGTATTTTTACTCTCACCTTTCTTCCAATTTTGGGGGTCACTTCCATAAAGAAAACAATTTCTGAAATATAACCATTTAAAACTAATAATTATCAGAACATGACTACAGAAAAGTATTATTTAGTCAATGCCTCTTTTAAAACCAGCTGAACATTGGTCTGCTCACACGTCCTCCTACCTTCCTACATCTTCCTGTCTTTGTCCATATCTGGCTGCTGCTGAAGAGCATATTCTTATTCTGTTTGAACCTTATCTTTCACCCACATACATCCTGCTGCTTTTCAGGTAACCATGACAATATTTCACAGTACTGAGGTTATGTGCCATATAAAATTCAGCCATGCTGTCTTAACTTTATTAGCAAACACAGCCTTCCTGAAATATTATACACATGCACACTCTAATATCATTGAAACTTCATGACATTTGTGAACTCATAAAATACCAAGTGGGCAATCAGATGATTTAATGAGTGAAAAGATGTTATGATTCTTTTGTTAGGAACAAATAAAAGCATATGAATCTTTGTTCATATAAAAATAGTACCTAAATTTTTTTCTAGATTATTTTTCTAAATACTTTTACTCCTTTAATATCTGCTTCCTTAAAATTTACATAATTAGAAATATTTGCTAATTAATAATCATAGCAAGGTTTGAGATATATTTTCTCTTTCTTTCTTTCTTTCTTTCTTTCTTTCTTTTTCTTTCTTTCTTTCTTTTCTTCTTTCCTTCTTTTTTATTAAGTGAGAGGCAGGGAAACAAACAGACTCCTGCATGCACCCTTACCAGGATCCACTCAACAAACCCCCTACTGGGCAGTCACTGCTCCATTGCTTGGCATCCAAGCTATTTTTAGTGCTGAGGCGAGACCATGGAGCTTTCCTCAGTGCCTGGGGCCAACTTGCTCAAATCATTCAAGCCATGGCTGTGGGAGGAGAAAAGAGAGAGAGAAAAAGAGAGAGAAGGGAAGTGGGAGGTGTGGAGAAGCAGATGGTCACTTCTCCTGTGTGCCCTGAGTGGGATTCAAACCCAGGACTTTCATACACCTGGCCGATGCTTTACTGCTGAGCCAATAGGCCAGGACCCAGTTATATTTTCTGGTTAACAATTATTAATAATTATTTGTTGCTTAAAATATTTTTAAATTTAATTTATTGAGGTGACACTGGCTAACATAATTATATGTGTTTCAGGTGCCCAATTCTACAATACATCTCTGTACTCTGTATTATGTTTTCACATCCCCCCCCCCCAGTCAAGTCTTCATTCATCACCATTTATCTCCTCATCAGACATAAAGACTCTGGTGAAGAAGTAAGAAGATTGAAATTCAACATGACCAGGAGGTGGCACAGTGGATAGAGCATTGGTCTAGGACACAGAGGACCCTGGTTCAAAACCCCAGCTTGAGTGCAGACTCATCCAGCTTGAGCGTGGGTTTGCCGGCTTGAGCATGGGAGCATAGACATGAACTCATGGTTGCTGGCTTGAGCCCAAGGTCACTGGCTTGAGCAAGGGGATCACTGGCTCAGCCGGAGCCCTCCAGTCAAGGCACATATAAGAAAGCAATCAATGCACAACTAAGGTGCTGCAGTGAAGAATTGATGCTTCTCATCTCTCTCCTTTCCTGTCTGTCTGCCCCTGTCTGTGTCTCTTTCTCTCTAAATAAATAAATAAACAAACAAACAAATAAATAACTAAATAGAAGAAGAAGATTCCAGGTAGCCATAGAAATCACTGGATTATTCTTTCATAGCTTTTCAACATATAGACTGTTTCCTAAGATTTTGCTGATTCACACTTAAGGATTCAATCATTACCTGTTTGCAGATAATTCAATTATTTCTCACTCTAGCTTCTCTACAGTGCTCCACTTTATTACTGAGTTGAAATAATATCATAAAACCTACCAATAAGAAATATTTTTGAGCATTAATGGAAACACTGACATAGATACTGAGATTAAAAAAAAGATGTTAAATGTCAACTCAGAACATGGAGGATTTACAATTAACTTGAGTACATGTCTTACTGAGACTTTTTCTAACTGGTTTCTTTCCTTATTAAACTAGCATATATTCAATGATCAGTACTGCTACACACTCTCTCAGATGTACCCATGAAGAAAGACACAATGCCAGTCCTTTGGGAACTCATAGTCTATCTATTCCATTCTTTTTCTTTTTATTACATGTCCTTGGTTAATGCTCTTATCTCATTACTAGAGTCAGTGTCCTTTCCTTGAACTTTTTCTGCTATCAGTTAACTACGTGCCGGATTAAACTCTTGAAAACAAATTTCCAACATTTCACCAACTATAAAATTCTAATAGGAAAAAGTTTGTCATTGGAAGATCTTTAGAACCTGGTACTCAGTAAATCTGTGTTATTATATTACCATGTTTTTGCCAATATTTTTTCTTCTATCTGGCACTTACCATTGTTTATAGTTTATCTACATTTAAGACCAGTTTGGTTAAAAACACACACACACACACACCAATTTATTTCCTGAAAGTGTATAAATCTTTCACCTTTTAGTAATTTATTATCTTAAAGATTTGCTGTTTGGAAGTTCCACAGGGGTATAACTGAGCAAAACTCAAAACACTGACAGGGCAGCATACCTTTCTGGAGGTCTTGAGGGAGAATTCTTTTTCTTACCACTTTCAACTTTAGAGGCCATAACATTCACTGACACAGGGCTTTCTTTCTCCCTCCTTTAAGTTAGCAATGTTCCATCTCTCTGCCCATTCCTTCCATGTTGTATCTCCCTCTGACCGCAGCAGGGAAAAGTTTTCTACTTTAAGGATCCATGTAATTAGATTGGGTCCACTCAGATCATACAGAATAATTTCTCCATCACAAAGTCCTTAATGAAATCACATCTACAACATCCATGTAAGGCAGTGGTCCCCAACACCCAGGCCGTGGACCGGTACCGGTCCATAGGCCATTTGGAACTGGTCCACAGAGAAAGAATAAATAATATTATTTCCTTTTTATTTATATTTAAGTCTGAACAATGTTTTATTTTTGAAAAATGACCAGATTCCCTCTGTTACATTCGTCTAAGACTCACTCTTGATGCTTGTCTCAGTCACGTGATACATTTATCCGTCCCACCCTAAAGACCGGTCCGTGAAAATATTTTCTGACATTAAACCAGTCCATGGCCCAAAAAAGGTTGGGAACCACTGATGTAAAGTATCTATTCACAGATTCTAGGTATTAAGGAATGAAATCTTTGGGAAGTGGTGGTGAGGGAGGACCATTATTCTGCCTACATCAATGGTATTGTGACTATTTAGGAAATTATTTTTATTCTTAGGAGAAGCATAACTGTTTAAGAATAAGTTTATAACTCAAATATATATTTTATATATACATATACATATATATTCTATAACACACACACACACATATATCATGTATACAGATAACCGATGTAGTAAAATTTAGATGGAGTTAAATTTAGATGGAGGGTTATGGTTGTTTTTGTTCTGTTCTTTCGATTCCTCTGTAGGTTTAAATTTTTTCAAAAGAAAAAAGAGAGGTGCTATTGAATACTTTCAGTCCCCAGACAATCCAGGACACCTCTGATTTAGAAGTGATCTCAGAAAAAAGAAAGTGGGAACAATTTTAAGATTGGGTAGCTCAATAAATATCTATGGAGAGAACCAGCTAGAATAAGAATAAAGCTGAAAATGGTTTTAACAAAAAGCAACAGTCACTTATATTTTCTGGGATTGGTGTTTGGTAGTCTGTAGGTGATAGAGCAACCTTGTTTTTATTTGAATAAACAAAATTACAAAGTGGCCTTCTTTTGTCTCAGAGTGAACTTGTCTTACGTTGACAAGCTCTCGGAATGTGCATGTTGAAGGGGACAGCAACATGGCCGCCTTGTGAGCTCAGGGTCTGCTTCTGACAACACTGAGTCCTAGCTGTCAGTGTCAGACCAGCTTTCGGCTGCTTTACTTCTTCTCAATTGTTTTTTTTTAAATTAAGGCTCAAAACATAGTAATGAATAAGTTAATTTTAACTCCAGTGGTATATTTTCAGAATATAGTTGTTAAAAATGGTAACTGAACCTAGGATAAATATTTTAAGGATAATGAATATTAATCACACTTATGCATTCATTTGGCAAAAGTAGTGAATGTCTAGTATACGGAGAGTACGCTGAGTGGCCATAAGGGGACTATAAAGATAACAAAGAGACATAGTTGTCTTAAAAAAACTTACACTTTGTTCATATATATGATAAATATTTCCAAGTTAGACCATTTATAAGGAAAAACTATCAGTATATTTATTACCTAAAGCTTTGTTTAAAGTTGAATTTTAGATAATTATGTATGCTAGCAATATTATCAGGAAAGATTTATGGGATTATTTACATTGGTATATATGTATTGTGAAATCTAAATAGTTAGCTCCACAGACCCCTTACCATGCTGCTATGTTTTGAGCTGTTATTAGAAGTAAATATATACCTGAATTTAACAAAACAAATGAACATTAAATAGTACATTACTTATATCTGCTCCTCATAAGGACGACCCAGCCACGTAGTCTTTAGCAATGCTGTACATTCCCAATGATAGGTTGATGACGTAAAGCCAGAATTGTGCAATGTAGTCTTGGATGTTTGTTTATAAAATAAATAGTAAATTTTCCCCATTAAGTCATAACAAAATATGATGATGTGAAGCACTGTTCATAGTGCTATTGTTATCGACCTTTTATATCAAAAAGTATAATCCTCTGGAAGGAAATATTTCCCAGGGGAAAGAATACCATTTAACACATGTTTCTTTTTTAATTTTTAAATTGCAGTTGATATTCAATATTATATTAGTTTCAGAAGTACAGCATAATGGTTCAACATTTAGAGAACTTATGAAGAGATCTGCCTAGTAAGTTGAGGACCCCCAAACCCACACATAGCTATTATAATGCTATTGACTATATTTCCTATGTTGCTCTTTACATCCCCAGACTGCTTGGTAACTGCCCATTTGTATTTATTAATCCCTCCATCTTTTTCACCCGACCCCACTATGCTTTCTCACCTGGTGGCCATCAGTTTTTCCTCTGTATGTATGAAATTATTTGTTTTGTTTGTTTGTTTACATATTTTGTGTTTCAGATTTTATATGTACATAAATTATAATATGTTTGTCTTTGTCTGACTTATTTCACTTGGTAAATTCCCTCTAGGTCTATCCATGTTGTCACGAATGGCAAAATTTCACTGGTTTTCTGGCTAATATTCCATTGTATGTACGTACCACATCTCCTTTATCCATTTGTCTGTCACTGAACACTGAGGTTCCTTCCACTCTTGGCTATTGTAAATAATGCTGCAATGAGCAGGGGTGCATATGTCTTTTTGAATTAGTGTTTTGGGTTTCTTTGGATAATACCTGGAGGTGGAACTACTGGGTCTTTCTTTCTCTCTTGTTATAGCCTTTGTTTTAAAGTCTATTTTGTCTGATATAAGTATTACTACCCCAGCTCTTTTTTTATTTCCATTTGCCTGCAATATCTATTTCTATTCCTTTACTTTTAGTCTATGTTTGTCTTTTAATCTGAGATGAGTCTCTTGTAGGCAGCATATATATGGGTCCTGTTTTCTTATCCATTCAGCCATGCTATGTCTTTAAATTGAAGCATTTAATCAATTTACATTTAAAGTAATTATTGAAAGGTATGCAGTTATTGCCATTGTATTACTTTTTTTTTTCTCCTTCTTCTCATACATAGAAGTCCCTTTATTGTTTCTCATAGTGCTGGTTTGGTAGTGATGAATTCCTTTAGCTTGCTCTTGTTTGGGGAGCTCTTTATCTCTCCTTCAAATCTAAATAATAGCCTTGCTAGGTAGAGTAGTCTTCGTTGTAGGCTCTTGCTTTTCATCACTTTTAATATATCATGCAGTCCCTCAGGACTGCCAAGCTTCTGTTGCAAAACCAGCTGACAGTCTTATGAAAGCTCCCGTCTAGGTAACTAACTGCTTTTTTTTTTTTTTTGCTGATTTTTCTCTCTCTTTAACCTTTGGAATTTTAATTATGATGTGTCTTGGTCTAGCCCCCTTTGGGGTCATCTATCTTATAGTTCACAGCATCTTTCCATTATCTTCTGCATTCTGCTGTGGGATCTATCTATTGAGTTTGTTATTGCAGTTATTGCACACTTTAATTCCAATATTTCTATTTGGTCCTTTTTCTTCTATTTCTTTGCTGAGATTTTTTTCACCCTGACACTTTCCTTTTGTTTCATTTGTTTTAAATGTATTTGTAATGTTTATTGATTTTTTTTTAAATTTATGCTTTAAAATATTTTTCAGCTATTCCTAACATGTTTTTACAATGTGTATTTATTGTCTTTAAAAATTCATATTGTGGTTTTATTTTGTTTTTGTTTTTCGTTGCTAAAGAAAGAAATAGACAGATGGAGAGGGACAGACAGGAGAGGAGAGAGATGAGAAGCATCAACTCATAGTTGCAGCACCTTAGCTGATCCTTGATTATTTTCTCGTATGTGCCTTGACCAGGGGGCTACAACTGAGCCAGTGACCCCTTGCTCAAGCCAGCAACCTTGGGCTTCAAGCCAGAGACCTTTGGGCTCAAACCAGCAACCAAAGTCATGTATATGATCCTACGATCAAGCTTGTGACCACATGCTCAAGCTGATGAACTGTGCTCAAGCTGGCAACCTTAGGTTTTGAACTTGGGTCCTCAGTGTCCCAGGTTGATGCTCTATCCAGTGTGCCACCTTCTGGTCAGACCATATTGTTGTTTTCTTGTTTCTCTGTGTAATATATGATTTATTAAGTTATGAAAGTCTGGATTTCATATAAACCTTTTTTAAGGTGGCTTCCTCTGACTATGCTGCAACAGAGGAAGAAAGGATCCCACCTTGTTACTGCCAGATGGGGGTAGAAGTCCAAGTTCCTGCTCAGCTTCATTTGAAACCAAGAAGGGTCTTTTTCTGCTGAATAGGAGAGTAATTCCAGCTTCCTTTTAGATTTTTGCTGAAATTACCCTAGATGGTGGAATTAAGAGTGCTTCCTTTCTACTGAGTGGTGGAGGTAAGAGTTTTGGCCTCCAGTGACATTAGAGACAAAGGAGTGATTTCATTAACACTGAATGTTAAGGAAAAGTCTTGATTCTTTTTTAGTCCTTCTCTGATATCATCCCACTGGGGAGGGAAAGAGATGCTCAGTGACTGCAGGTGGTAGTAAAAGGCCATGCTCCCCCCTCAACCTTGGTGTTCACTGAAGGGGGTGCTCCTTACTGGCTAATGAGAATGAAAGTCCCAGTACCCAACTTCACCTTCTGTGGACAAGTCCTGCCGGGGGTGAGGATGACAGAGACGCAAAGACCCAACTCCAGGGACCAGGTTCAGTGACGCAGATCCACTTTATCCAGGAAGTAAGCTAGCTTATGTACATGGGTTCAGCCTATAGGGTGTTACAGCGTGTCCTTCATAGCCAATGGCTGAAAAGGTCAGGGAGCTGCCTGGTTGGCGCTAAGTCACTTCCTTATAGCGGCGAGCTCCCTTCCTGGGCGTGCCCAGGAGGGTTCTGGGAGCTGGAGTATTCTCACAGCATTGCATCAGCCACAGCTGCTAGGAATGCCTCTGCGCTCCACCCACAACCTTCTCAGGTACTACTAGGGAAGGAGGACTGGAGCACTTTGCTATAGTCTGAAAACAATTTTTGTTCAGTCTTTTCTGATGTGAAGGGCAGAGTTAGAGGCACAGTTTTCCTATGGTGTTTGGCTAAAGTAAAGTGGTTATGTATTGTATAAAATATTTTTCCCTGGTTTAGCTGCCCATTTCTTGGTCATTTGGCTAGAGAGAACAGGCTTTGTAGGATTATTATTGTCTTCTTATTTGTATCTCCAAGTGGTCACTTTTCCAGCATCCAGTCTGGAATATATGAGGCAAAAGTAAAACCCAGAGATCATATTTGTTTTCTCTGGTCCCAAGATTTTTAGCTGATCTTCCTTCTTTTCTCCACCTTTAAGTCTTGTTACTTTTGTTGCACATACAATGTCCAGGAGTTTTAGTTGTAATTATTGGAAGAAATATGAAGATAATATATCTGCTATACTTTCTTGTGAATGGAATTCCAAAATAAATTTATTTGTATATTCAAATTTATACCTTTTATTATAAATTTATCAGTGAGACTATTTGATAGGGTCTTGTATGACCTTCACCATCCAATTTATTTTAGTAGTATTTTTTATGCATTGTATTGAGAAAATTTTTGCTTTATACAAATAGCAGTTACCATCATATCCTTTTTTATTTTGTCTGATTCATAGGTCACCTCTTATTTAATGCCCTTTTGGTAGGCAAAGTTGTATGGGATCACATCACATCTATTTACTAACATGCTGTTTGTGGCTAATTTTGCAGTACAATGACAGAATTGAGTAATTGTCACTGAAACTTTTTGATGCAGAATACTGAAAATATTTACTATCTGCACCTTTATAGAAAAATTTTGACAACCCCTACTTTAAATGTTCTACTTTACTTTCTCATGCCACTAGTATGTAATTACAATCCAGAAGTTGGAATGAGGAAGACTGGAATAATTTATTCCAAAGATGAATTACTAGGCCCTGGCTGAGTAGCTCAGCTGGTTGGAACATCATCCCAACATGCCAAAGTTTCAGGTTTAATCTCCAGTCAGGTCACGTATAAGAATCAACTTTGAATGTGTAAATAAGTGGAAAAACAAATTGATATTTCTTTTTCTCCCTTCTTCTCTCTAAAATCAATTTTAAAAGATGAATTGCTAACTATATTTAATAATTCATTATTTTAGTCAGTAAGTGAGTTCTAAGCCATTAAAATATTCATTAATCGGTAAAAAGTACTTTCAGATTTATTTTCTTAATCTGACACATTCCATATTGTCAGTTAAAGAAAATAGTAGATATCTCAGTTGGAAATCCAAAGTTTCCCATAAATCCATTCATTAAAACATTTGAGTCTAGGCCCTGGCCGGTTGGCTCAGTGGTAGAGCATCCGCCTGGCGTGCAGAAGTCCCGGGTTCAATTCCAGGCCAGGGCACACAGGAGAAGTGCCCATCTGCTTCTCCACCCCTCCCCCTCTCCTTCCTCTCTGTCTCTCTCTTCCCCTTCTGCAGCCGAGGCTCCATTGGAGCAAAGATGGCCCTGGCGCTGGGGATGGCTCCTTGGCCTCTGCCCCAGGCGCTGGAGTGGCTCTGGTCGCAACAGAGTGACACCCCAGCAGAGCATCGCTCCCTGGTGGGCAGAGTGTCGCCCCCTGGTGGGCGTGCCGGGTGGATCCCGGTGGGGCGCATGCGGGAGTCTGTCTGACTGTCTCACCCCGTTTCGGCTTCAGAAAAATACAGAAAAAACAAAAACAAAAACAAACAAAAAAAAACATTTGAGTCTAAAATTTTAGATTTGTTTAATTGACATACTTTATATTCTCAGTTAAAGCATTGTAGTATTCAGACTGCATTACCCAATGGCGTTTTACTGAGCCACATGCAGATGAGTACAACTATTTCATAAGTGGAAAATACGCTAACGATGAAGTAAGGGTGAAAGCCTTGGTAATAACAGCAACACTACTTTTTCTAAGACTGTACAGTCAATTTGAGGAGTAGGTAGGAAATTGCTATGGCTAGAAAAGAGTGAAGAATGAAGATTTAATAGGAGATGAACTCAGATAGGTGGCCATGGGCCAGAACATGCAGAAACTCATTTATCATGATAAATCCTTAGATTGTTATCTGAGTAAACTGAGTAGCCACTGGAAGTTTTAAAGCAGAGGAATTATATGATTGAACTGAAGGTTTGAAAGGAACACTTTAGCCAATGTGTGAAGTTAGAAAGTAAATAAAAGGGATACCAGTTTAAGGGGCTGTTACAATAAACTAGGTAAGAAATAATAGTGATTTGGGATGGGGTGGTGTATAATAAGAATTTTACTGGCATTGGAATTTTGTAAGTGATAGGAATTCTTTTTTTAACTTGATGGGCTCTTATAATTTATGCTAACCAGGCATCTGCATTGTGTAAGCTAGCATAATGACTCAGAATGGTGGCTATCTAGGCCAAAAAGACCTACCGTGTGGTCAGAATATTGGGTTCTTGAGGCATATATCAATGTGACTCCTAGGAAGGACAGGGATCTAGAGTTTGAGTGCAATCATGCCTCTAATGATACCCAAATAAAAACTCTGGACACCATTGCTTGGATACGGAGATCTGTGCAGAGATTTTATTATAGGAGCACAAATGCCATTTAGGAAACTTTTGAGGGTTTATTAAGAATGCTGTCATGTTTGGTGAGTCACATTTACTTTTGATATTATGATGTGTTTTCTCTTTAGAAATAGATATTATATTTAACAAGTTGTTAATCATGAACTAAAATAAACACAGAGTTTACAGTATTTTTGTAGATGTAGGAACTTCCCGTAATATCGTCTTTAGACATTTATACTTAATAAATACTGGGGCATTTAAAGTGTGATCCTGGCCACACTTCTGTAAATTACAGTGCCTTGGAGTTTTCAAACATATATGTTTACTTTTATAGAAGAGTTAGTAAATGCTATGCTGTCCAATAACAACACTGTCACTTAAAATTAAAGAATTAGGAGCATTCTTAACCTGACAATGTCATGGCTTCATGTGTATATGTCAAATCACAAAGAACCCTGCTTACATGAAGTGATTGGTTAGACTGGATGTTCAAGTATATGTGTAAGGCTTCAAAGAATATATAGATCTTCATTTAGACAGAAACATTATGGACGTCAAAACTTCAACTGAAAAAATGCTTGAAGGCATAGAATAGCATTGGATAAATAAACACTAGTTATAAAAAAAATTATCAATTTTCAATGTCATTTTAAAATTACTATGGTAAGGTTTAGAATCACCAGAGCAGAGGCCAAGTTGTGAGCAATATAAAAAAGAAACCAGCTTCATTAAATCTTTGAGCTGCATATGTGTATTGGAATAACATAGTTTCAAGCCCCAGACAATTTCATTACAAGTAGCAGAAGGGAGTCTATAATTATCAATTATACTAACATCTTTTAGTAAAAAATTCATGGTGAAGACACCATGACTAGCTATATGAATAAATTTTGGGCAGCAATAGATGTTTTTAATAAGATAATTATATGTTATTTTTAGATTTTTCCCAAGCTCTTTCAAAGATTTATATAAAACCAGCCAAAAGTTTGATGATTTGTCAGCAAGTATATATTGTAGAACATTTAGGATCAGTATACAGAGCTTATATAGTATGAAGGAACTAAAGGAATACATTCTTTTGCATTGTGTGTAATGTAAATATTTTAATTAATTAACTTATTCAAGTGCATGAATTCCCATGACTAGTCATTTTTAAAATTACCATCACTTTGATTTTCAAGTCATTAAAGGACATTGAATTACATCAACTAGAGTCATGCAAAAGGAATGCACTCATTCTGAATCTGTAAACAGATATGAGCTAATTGGCCTACCTGGCTAAGGTCCCAATGTTATTTAAAAGGCATAGGCACCTTCTTAAATAAACTATTTAAAATGGTAGAAAAGTTGTTTTGAATATATATATATATATACACTTCAAAAACAGAGAGTATCGCAGTTATATAGGTTAATCTATAGATGTTGATTATTGCTACTTGAAACCGAACTATATAGTATTAATCAGCAAATATCAAGGCACACTGCTATAGATTTTAAAAGTTATGAGAAGTAATTTCAGCCTCTTAAGTGACAATAATATGGAAAGCATAAGACATATTCACATGAAATATAATTGATGCAAGATAATGCAATTGCAGGAAGAGTTATAGCAAGGCCAGTATCTCTGACTTGCGGTTCTAAGATGAAGTTTTCACAGTAAGTGTAAGTTGGATTGGCCCTGGAAGGGTATGTCACAACTGAATATGATAAGAAGGAGGGACTTTGGACAAAGACAAAGGATCAAGAAAATGCTGTGCATATTTAGAATTCACAAGTAGATATATTTCCCAGGACATTTGAATATGTGTGATAAAGCATTAAAAATAAGATTGGGCTTTGTTGTGGAGGCTATTAAATGCCAGACTGAGCATAAGGATCTTCAACATTGTAGTAATATTTTCACTTGGCTCCTGAGTCAGTACATTCATAAATCAAAACATAAACTTCAGTTCTAGATCAATTAAAAAGTGCTGAACTTGTTTACCGGAAAGTGGCAGCTGTTTATTATATGCCTCTTTTCTTTGACCTGACAGATTTTGCAAAAGCAAATTGATGGAAAAAATGAAAACAGTTGGTTAAAAGCAGTAATTCACTATCTTCGTCAGTCTTTAGATTGACTGGATTCACTGTGTAGACATCTGAGATGATTCCTCAGTGCCACCCCGCAGACTGGGCGCTACCTGTGGACATCTGTAGTTCTCCTGCCCAGCACTGTGCTTCCTACTTCACACCATTTTCACTTTCCTCATTGTAGGTGATTTGGCAGAAGTGTCCATGGAAGTGCGCTGACCTTTCCCAGCCAGGACAGGGACACATGACGCAAGATGAATCAGAGTCCCTGTCCTTGGGACTTAGCAGAGTGCCACAAACAGTAAAACTCTAAGGCAAAATATCCCAATTTGTGGCTTCCTAACAAGACTGTTCATTAATTTCTGCAGCCTAGCCTCCAGGCACTGGTCTACTTTCTGCGCAGTGAGACTCTGGCTCCTCAATTTTCACTTTGTATGCCTTCAAGAAATTCATTTTTTGCTTAAGTTTTCCACAGAGAGTGTCCATGCCTAGTGACTAATGACACAACATCTAATAATGGTATGGAGATTTTAATATGAACTGCTGTTGTTGGTGGGTTATACTTTGAACCCACTAATGTCTTATATGTAAAGTAATCTAATTTCTGCTCTTAAACTGGGATATTTTTGAAAGTCAAAGAGGGCATCATTGAAAATTAAGCTGTAACACTGATGAAAATAAGACCAGAACATAGGTCTTACACTTATAATATTTTACTTATTGTGTAAAACTTTAAATAATTAGCTATGCTTTACATTTTGAGACCCCCCCAAACACACACTTTTTATTAGACATTAACAGGAATGGGCTGGTCAATAAGCAATCTTCTCTTACTATGAAATTTTGAGTGCCACCCCTAAGATTCTAGAAGGGTGGTTTGCTGTCCTGGGAATTCATCTGACCTATAGTTCAAGTTTTATGGATTGAACAATTGTTTCTGAGACCATTACTGTAGCAAGGTAATAGAGGTGTGCACATTTCTTTCCATTTTACTGAATAATTGTCAATTTCCTGTAGTGAATACAGGCAAAAATAAAAGTAAATAACAAAAAAAAACCACCAACAAAGACAAGAAATTCTGCTTAATGCTCTCCAAAAGTATAACATGTAAGAATAGTCTACTGATAAGATCCTTTTAAATATGACCTATGACAACATGCCAGTAACACTCATTGTCTTCTTCTTAAGGAATGGAAAACTTAATGAAATTCTTCTAACAGTAATGTTAGCTATGCCTATTGTGTGTGTGTATAAAATCATTATATATCTTTGTATATGTATGTATATATTGATCATAATTTTAATATACGAGGTATATAATTTACATAGATTTATATAAATGATATAATAATATAGGAGTGTCCATATACCAAAAAAAAGCCAACAAGAGAATAAAAAGAATATAAGTATAGCTTTTGTAGTGTACAGAATAATTGTAAATGTAACTCAGCAATTCACTTTTCAGCTATTTTCCACATAAGAGCTTTTAAGCAAACAGTTCTACTTCCTGAAAAGTTTGTTCCCTCCTTATTTTTATCTGGCTGACTCTTAATTATCTTTCAGGTTTCAGTTTAAATATTATTTTCTCAGCAAAGTCTTAGCTACTTCTGAAATCTAAATCACATACTCATGATCTTCTTTATATCCTTCAATTTCCTTTACTGTAGATATTTAGAATTATATTTATTTATACTGCTAACAAAAATTAGGGGATATTTTATTGCTTCATATTTATTTTGAAATATCCCCTAATTTTTGTAAGCAGTATATATTATTATTTATTTTATATTTTTTATAAGACTAGAAGATTCCGGAGGGCAAGGATCTTTTGACTGATAAGATATTTATCCAACTTAATGAAACTCCAGCTTATTTCTAATTCTGTCTAATTTTTGTGATCATATCTTGATTCTGTGCCGAGTACATAAGCAAGTATGGAGTAACGCACACAGTCTTCTATGTGATGACATTTGCTTCAGGAAAATATCATCAGTATGGTAACTGTTCGGCATATAGGCAATATTTAATTTCCTTTCAATCAGAATAGTAAACAAAATGAGAAAATTGTAAGAGCTCAAACCTATCTCTTATCATTCGATAATTAAAGCAGGGCAAACTTTAGTGGTATTGGGATAATTAAAAGCATGTGTAACATAATGTGACTTAAAAATGTTAGTGATGTTATCAAATAATGTTTGAATTTGGAATCTCCCCAAAAGTTATTGGAGGGAAAAAGAGTGTTTTATTTGTAAAATAAAAAGTTTCCCTAAGACTGTGATTTTCTCTTTAATAAGTCTTAATGAAAAGTTACTTGGATGGTTGTTTGTAAGTAATCACCCTTTACAAATATTCACTGCTCTTGTGAGATGTCCATGTAAATGCAGTAAAACTATTTCACCTTTCCTTACTTCATACTAGAGTAAAAGAAATTACAAAAATTCACCTCTTTCCTATTTACTAACAATAAAATTTCATAAAAAGAAATGAAAATAAAAAATAAGTCCCTTTGCAATTGCAACAAAATACCTAGGAATAAAATTAAGAAAGAATGTGAAGGACCTATATACTAAAAACTATAAGCATTATTAAAAAAGATTGAAAAAGACACAATTAAATGGAAAGATATTCTGTGTTCATGGGTTGGAAGAATCAACATAGTTTAAATGGCCATTTATCCAAAGCAATATACAGATTTAATATACTTTCCATCAAAATCCCAATGTTATTTTTTAAGGAAACAGAAAAAAATCATCAGATTTTCTTGGAACACAGAAGACCCTAAATAGCCAAAGCAATCCTGAGAATAAAGAACAAAGCCAGAGGTATCACAATGCCTTACTTCAAGTTATACTACAAAGTGACAATAATCAAAGAAGCATGGTATTGGCAGAAAAACAGACACACATACCAATGGAACAAAATTGAGAGCCAGGAATAAAACCACATGTATATATGTTAATAATTATTGACAGAGGAGCCAAAAACACACAATGGAGAAGAAAAAAAGAAAAACTCTTCAATAAATGGTGTTGGGAAAATTTGAAAGTCGCATATATTTAGATTACAGTTTGTACTCATGTGCAAAAATTAATTCAAAATGGATCAAATACCTAAATATAAGAGCTGAAGCCATAAATTATATAGAAGAAAACATAGGTACTAAACTCATGGACCTTGGTTTTAGAGAACATTTTATGACTTTGACCCCATAGGTAAGGGTAGTAATGGAAAAAATAAATTAATGGAACTATATCAAACTAAAAAGCAAATGCACAGCAAAAGAAACTGCCAATAAAATAAAAAAGCAACCAACAAAATGGAAGGTGATATTTGCAAACAACAGCTCCAATGGGTGTTAATATTCAAAATATACAAAAAACTCGTAGAACTCAAAACCAAACAAAAAATCTAATTAAAAAATGGGCAGAAGACCTGAACAGACACCTCTCAAAGGACAAATGGCCAACAGATATCAACTTTAATAGCTATTATAAAAATTCAAATCAAAACTACAATGTGATATCAACTATTAGAATGGCTATTATAAACATGACAGGTAATAACAAGTGTTGGAGAGGTTGTGGAGAAAAGGAACCCTCATTCACTGCTAATGGGAATGAAAATTGGTACAGCCACTTTGGAAAACAGTATGACATTTCCTCAAAAAATTAAGAAAAGACTTGCCATATGACCCAGCAATCACTGTTCTGGGTATATACCCAAAAATCTCGAAAACACTTTTTTGCAAAGCTATACATACTCCTATGTTTGTTGCAGCATTATTTATTTATGGTGGCCAAAACATGGAGACAACCAAAGTGTCCTTTGATGGAGGATTTGATAAAGAAGATATGGTATGTATACTATAGTATACTATAGTATGCTGTTCAGCCATAAGAAAAGATGAAATACTGCTATTTGCAACAACATGGATGGACCTAGAGAATACTATGGTAAATGAAATAAATCATTCAGAAAAATCTAAGAATCATGTGATTTCACTCATATGTGGGAGATAAAACTAAAACTCACAGATACAGACAACAGTATTATATCTGGTAACAGTAGTAACCAGAAGGAAAAAATGGGGGTGGTAGTAAAGGGAAAAGAAGGCCAAATATATAATGTTTGATTTAAGACAGGGGTCCCCAAACTTTGTACACAGGGGGCCAGTTCACTGTCCCTCAGACCGTTGGAGGGCCAGACTATAAAAAAAACTATGAACAAGTCCCTATGCACACTGCACATATTTTAAAGTAAAAAAACAAAATGGGAACAAATACAATATTTAAAATAAAGAACAAGTAAATTTAAATCAACAAACTGACCAGTATTTCAATGGGAACTATGCTCCTCTCACTGACCACCAATGAAAGAGGTGCCCCTTCCGGAAGTGCGGCGAGGCCGGATAAATGGCCTCAGGGGGCCACATGCGGCCCTTGGGCCGTAGTTTGGGGACCCCTGATTTAAGAAGACTTGACTAAGGGTGGTGAGCACACAATGCATTATACAAATTATGTATCATAGAAATATATACTTGAAATCTAAATAATCTTATTAACCAATGTCACCCCAATCAATTTAATAAAAACACACAGTATCATACTAACATAAAAGATTCAACTTCAGAACAAAAATACAAAAAGAGCAAGTTTTTAATTCTTTATTTTGTAGAAAACTGAACTATATTTCAAACTTCCAATTAAGATTAGTAAAATTCACAAGCTTAGCCTTCTTTTGACAAATTTGTATAATCTTATACCACTTTATTATGATTTTAAAATGATTTGAAAATGAGGAACATTCAGAAGAATGTAAATTACTATTCTCTCCATGAGAATCTTTAGAGCATATTTTGGAGTTATAAAACACTCAACAAAATTTTTAAGTGGAAAAGAATAAGTGGATGGCATATTCATGACTTGATTCCTTAATCTATTAACATCATAAAGACAATAAAATAAATTCATTTTATTTCTCTGATTGTTAGCATAGTATTTTAGAACACACTAAAAATCACTATGTATGAATTTAGAGATGTGATTAAATCATTTAACATTATGCTATAAAACAAATGTAAACCGAAGAAAGTAGAGGCTGCTTTGTAATGACTCAATGGTATAATGCAGTATTGGCATAAAGCCGGGTGAAATGAAAAGCACAGCCACTATTTCGTATTAGTTTTGCAAAACAACATGTCATTCAATAAATATATGACAATTTGTTATAATTAAAAGCACTGTTTATGTTCATAGAATTTTATTTTAAGGAAATAGTCATACTTTGTGATAACTTAAAATCACAGATGATTTGATGACTTCATTTGAACCAGCTAACTAGAAATAAAGCTTTTCTATGTCTTTACTGTGACAAATATTTTGCTATCTATTTTAAAGAGATTTATCTGAAAACAAACCAAAAGCTAAAACTTCATTGTGTTTTAGTAATTATGATTATTTATCACTTAAATCCAGTAGATTTCACTTAAGAAAAGAAACCAATACTTCCTTTAAATGTATGAAGCCTGTTACTAAAGCATACTGTCCTAGAAGAGAAACCTGGCAAAACATTTACAAATAATGTTTAAATTAATTGGAATCCACAATAAATAAAAATCCACATTTCATATATTGATAAGTTGAGTTTCTTCTGAGTGTCTCCATTTTAGACATAAATAAGATTTATTTAAATCAACTTGATTGTTTGCAAGTAGGTACTATTTAGGTGTTTCTGTGTTGTTGTTTTTTAATTTTTCACCTGAAACTGCTGTTTGAAAATGTATATTTTTCTGAGTATATGATTCCTTTTCAAATTGTAGAAATATTAATTTTATAAGGTCTTTATTATTGTTTTTGATGATGAATATCATGATGATAATGGCTGAAATTACTGAAACAGGTACGTTCAGAGTCTAGAATAGCCTCATTAAATGTGTCCCAAAGTATTTTTACTGTTTAATATGAATTAACTAATCCAATCCTCAAAACAAACCTATGAGGTGAGTGCAATTATTATTTCAAATCTATAGGCAAAGCAACTAAGAAACAGTAAGGTTTAGAAACTTGCCCAACAACTCGTGCCAGTAAATGGGAGGCTCGGGATTTTAACTCAGGCAGGTTAGCAGCTTATAAATTATTGTCTTTTGGCTTCAATAACATAGCAGTATAGGTGACCTGTGAGCAACGCAGGGGTTAAGGAATTGACTCTAGGTACAATAAAAAAATCCACATATAATTTTTTACTTCCTCAAAACTTAATTGTTCCTTCATATCCATGGGGGATTGGTTCCAAGATCCCTCCTGTCTACAGATACCAAAATCTGCAGATGCTCAAATCCTCTACGTATATAATATTGAGTGGATTAATGCATACAGTCAGTCCTTGCATCTGCAAACTCTCAGCCAGACTGAAAGCAGTGCAGATAATTATTGAAAAAAAAATCTGCAAATAAGTGAACCCCAGCAGTTTACATCTACATTATTCAAACTTCAACAGTAATTTAAGTTCTGCTCCTGAAAACAACAGGTTATTAATACAGTATTAAAAATTATCGAGGCTTTCGACTTCCGGCCAGCTGGAGACTTAGGTGCAACTTTTCCTTGTCATCTGGAATCCAGGGTTTTTTGATAGCAGCCGCCTCTGCCCGGTACCAAATTTCAACCCCAAAGAAGTTAAAGTCATATACCTGAGGTGCACAGGGGGGGGGGGGAGTTGGTGCTATGTCTGCCCTGGCCACCAAGATTGGACCCCAAGATTGGGTCTGTCTCCATAAAAGCCTGGTGATCACATCGCCAAAGTAACCAGTGGTTAGAAGGGCCTGAGGATTACCGTGAAACCGACCATTCAGAACAGACAGGCTCAAACTGAAGGTAGTACCGTCTGCCTCTGATCTGATCATCAAAACCCTTAACCTCCAAGGGAAAGAAAGAAGCCAAAAAATCCATTAAGTACAGCGGAAATACCACTTTGGATGAGACTGTCAACATCGCTGGAAAGATGTGGCACTAACCTTTAGCTGGAGAACTCTCTGGAACTATTAAAGAGATACTATGGACTGCCCAGTCTGTGGGCTGCAATATTGATGGCTGTCAACCTTGTGACATCATAGGTGACATCAGCACTGGTTCAGCGGGATGCCTGGCTAGTTAAGATCTACAAGGAAAATATTCATTAAAGATCATTAGCAACCAAAAAAAAAAAAAGTCATCAAGTTCTCAGCTATTGCCATGCAGTATTGAAGTTTATATCCATTGGGGATTGTTTATTATTCATTTCTATAAATTAAATTTATATAATTTTAAAATTTCTCATTGATATCACCTATCTAAAAAATCCTGTTTTATAAATTAGCAAAACATATTTTTAATTTTATGTCATATATAAATGGTGTATATAATATTGCTCCAGGTCTCAAAAGAACAGACTGATTTTTTTTCTAGTTTTCACATTTGCTTTTGCTCTTCTATAAAAGCAATATTAGTATATATTTAAATTATTAATTATAATTTAATATTTATTTAATGTTATATTTTGTTTATTTGCCTATCTTTTCTTTTTATAGTAAATAGTAGTAATTATAATGTTGATTATGCTGAAAAGTGTTTATATGATAGCATGATCCTGAAGTAGTTAAAAATAGCTAGTGTGAAAAATAAAACCTAATGAATTAAGTATAAAATATGTAGATTCTGCTTAAGTGAATAGTGATTCACTGAAGTGATATCAAACACATGACAATTCTTAACTTTAAGGTATTTTTTTAATGTGAAAACTGAAGATAATTCTAACTATGGTAGTCCATCACAACAATTTTTTAAATTAAAAATAATATATTGGATGACATTTTATAAATTAAAAAATATACAATGGTGTGTTCATTATCATTGCTACGGTTAGTGTTACTTCCAAATCAGAGATCAAAAAATACGTATCAGGAGATTAAAAAGAAGCATGTCACAGCTTATAATAAGGGGATAGAATAATAAAAAAAAATTTTGTGTGTGTGTCAGAGACAGACAGAGAGAGGGATAGACAGACAGGAACGGAGAGAGGTGAGAAGCATCCATTTTTGTTGTGTCTTGTTTGTCTCAGTTGTTCATTGATTGCTTTCTCATATGTGCCTTGACCAGAGAGGCTGCAGCAGAGCGAGTGACCCCTTGCTCAAGCCAGAGACCTTAGGCTCAAGCCAGTGATCATGGGGTCATGTCTATGATCCCACACTCAAGCCAGCGACCCTGTGCTCAAGCTAGTGAGCCTATGGTCCATCAGCAACCTTGGGGTTTCGAACCTGGGTCCTCCACGTCCCAGTGCAATGCTCTATCTACTGCGCCACCGCCTGATCAGACTAATCAAAGAGCTTAATTGTTACTATTTAAAGAAGGTAAATTTTATGGCCTGACCTGTGGTGGCACAGTGGATAAAGCGTCAACCTGGAAATGCTGAGGTTGCCGGTTCAAAACCCTGGGTTGCCTGGTCGAGGCACATATGGGAGTTGATGCTTCCAGCTCCTCCCCCCTTCTCTCTCTCTCTCTCTCTCTCTCCCCCTCTCTATAATGAATAAATAAAATCTAAAAAAAAAGTTACAAATCTAAAAAAAAAATTTTTAAAGAAGGTAAATTTTAATTAAATGCTTATAGTTTAGTTCTATGAACTCTTATAGCCCATAAAAGAGTGTAAAAAAATAAGTTTTAAAAAAGAAGTTGAATTCAGATTATGGAAGGTTTTGAATATCTAAGATATTTGTCCTTGGGTTAAAAAAAAGTTGCCTCACTGAATATTTTTCAATAGAATAAGGATACAACACCTGTAATTTTAAAAAAAATTAATAACGGTGTTTAGAACAGACCAGTTAGGTAAGAATTAAAAAGAAAGCTAATTATAACATGGTAGGAAGTAGATACAGACTAGCTGCATGTTTGTGCAAAGTATGGATCCTAACTTTAATAATTTGCTTCAAAATTGCAAAAAAATTAATAATGGTAGGTATATTAAATAGAAATGATGAATTTAAATTTTGTCTGTATTCTAGTTTATAGCAAATAACTTAAACTAAGTTTAAAAGCAACCTTTCTAGAACAGTTAAATGATCTATCAAAAGATTGTAGTAAATTGTAAACAGGTTCTGCTAAGATAATTGTTTACCTTCCATTTTAGTGAATTTCTTTGATAATTTAAGTTTGAATAAGCACTTATATGTGTCCATAATGTTTTTTTGTTTGTTTGTTTTTAAAGATTTTATTTATTTATTTTAGAGAGTAGAGAGAATGAGAGAGAGAGAGAAAAGGAGAGGAGCAAGAAGCATCAACTCCCATATGTGCCTTGACCGGGCAAGCTTAGGGTTTCAAACTAGCAACCTCAGCGTTCCAGGTCGATACTTTATCCACTGTGTCACCACAGGTCAGGCTCCATAATAATGTTTTAAGTGCTATATATTTATGCATTTATCAATATTTTAGAAGTTTGATTAGTTATAGTTTAACAATATAATATAGGTTAAACTTTATTAACTTTAGTAAAACAATGGCCCATAATATCAAGAGAGATAAACTTATAGATATAAATATACACGTATATAGAATCACTTTGTGGTAACGCTGTGGATAGAATAATGGCGTAAAACCAACATGAGTTGGTTTACAGCAATTGAGATGGGAGTAAGGGTATAAGAAAATGGAAGCAATGGGCCAAGATTTCCCTAGAGAAAGCTAGATGGACAACATTAAGGTGTTTTTACTTATATCTGGTAATGAAGAAATGAAAGGCTGGCACGCTATTGGAGCTAGGCACTAAAATACAATCAGTAGAGCAGGGCCACTTACCCATGGAACCAAAAAACAAAAGGGCAAACAAAACAGGAACAGACTAACAGAGAACAAACTGTGGCTGGTGAGAGGGAGGAAGGGGTATGTGTGAAATAGGTGAAGGGAATTAAGGGATGCAAACTTTCAAAATTAAAGAAGTCACGTGAAGTAAAAATCACACAGAGAAAATAATCAATAATACTGTACTAACTTGGTTTGGTAACAGAAGGTAACTAGACTGTAAATGGTGATCACTTTGTTATATATAAATATCAAATCACTATGTTTCATATCTAGAACTAATATAATATTGTAAGTTAGTATTCATACTTGTATGAATGAATGAATGCAGAAGTTATTACAAGACCAACAAGACAGAATGGGAAGCTTTTTAATCACATACCTATTGACCACAAGAAAGAACACTGCACTTTTTGTTATAGCTTTTAAGATGTAAGAAAAATGTATGGTTACACGATAGAGACTCCCTTTAATTGTCTAACTCTCCATGAGAAATTCATTTTGGTTTGTTTGTCTTTTTATGAGTAATTGAGCCACATTTAAATTTAACTGTGCTGTGAAATTGAATCCCACTTATTACAGGATAAGTGGCATCTATTGGCAAGTTTAGGAATAAGCAAGTTAATATACTCAATCTCCATTAGATGCAACATGACAATTTATTCCACATATTTAAAAAAAAAACCAGTTGTTTATACAAATAAGTATAAATTCAAGTGTATGTTAAGTAAGGAAATTTTTTGTTTACTAATGAATTTTTAGCAATACAAATTAAAATATATTTAAAAGTTGTATGAATTTAGAAAACACTAGAAGTAGTCTTACCTGGCAATAGCATATAATGCTAATGCTAGTTTAAAGAAAAAAATGTCTCTGCCATCGCAGCTGGTAACTGCTGTGCTCAGACTCTTCATGCTGTTGCTTCTCATTTAAACATAGAAGTTGACTTATGTCAGTAAAAATAGTCTCACTGTTTAACTGGCAGTAGATAAACTTCCTAGTTACCAGCCAAATATCAAGAACTTGCGAGATAATATTTCTGTTGCCGATTAGACAGTGTAGCGTTAGAGCTCTGAAGTTAGAGTAAAATCGGCACTTCATTGGAGTTGATTTGAAACAAAATTCGCTAGGTTGGTTAGAGACAGTAATCAATTGTTCCTAAAAACCAAGCTGGCCTTACAAACATACAGTCATAAACATGATTACACAGAAAGGGAAAAATGATATGTTTATTTGCATACTTTTCAGGGGGTTCAAAAATTATAATCAACTGTGGAAGATTAAACAAAACATTGTTATTTCACTTAAAGATAAATACAAATTTTAAATGTATTCCTTCTCTGCAGGAAAAATTAAAGACAAACAAACTAGACCCAATCTAAATCAGTTCATGATCTCTTAAATGGTCTTGTATCTCTATTTGCAAAGGAATTGTTGTTCTATGTCTCAATATATATATCTAAAAACAGGTTGTAAAGGAAAATAAGCTTTTATCCCAAATAATCACTAGTTTGATGTATTGTCTCAATTGAACAGTCCAAGGAACTAATTAAAGGAATAAATGTCCTGACCAGGCAGTGGCGCAGAGGATAGAGTGTCGGACTGGGATGCCGAGGACCCAAGTTCGAGACCCCAAGGTCACTAGCTTGAGCGCAGGCTTGTCTGGTTTGAGCAAAGTTCACTAGCTTGAGCCCAAGGTCGCTGGCTTGAGCAAGGGGTTCCTTGGTCTGCTGTAGCCCTCCCCTCTCGGTCAGGGCACATATGAGAAAGCAATCAATGAACAACTAAGGTGCTGCAATGAAGAACTGATGCTTCTCATCTCTCTCCCTTCCTATCTCTCCCTATCTGTTCCTCTCTTTGTTTCTGTCACACACAAAAAAAAGAATAAATGGTTGTTGCAGTGGTGGTAACATTACCCAACATCCCTTATTTGTTGATTACTTGCTCATGAAAGTTTTCTGAATTCCTAGCTAATACAATTTTTTTAATTAGCAGAATTCAGAAATTCCAGGTTGGTCTTTTGTCTTTTGAATAGAATTGCTGGCAACATCAGGCCATGGGAGATTGGAGGACCTTAGCTCTTCACTTCACTTTTTCTATCACTTGCCTGCCATATTTTTCTCCTTTTCAGTATATACTGTTCCTTCTTGGCATTAAGAGGTTAGCAGGGAAGAGAGAACAGAGGAGAACAAGTATACACAGTGCTGTGAAAGGAACACTGACATGACAATCAAAAGTCTACATGTCATCCTGGTGTTATAACTAACAAAAGCAAGTTTTTTCACATGTCTGAGTTTTTGTTTCTTCATATGCAAAATTATGAGTTAGAACTCCGAGGTTCTTCTATACCTCTAATTTATTATTCTAAGTGTGTAAGAAAGGATAAAATAAGTCATATATTATGGAAGCAAAATTTGTTACAACAGAATGGCAGCACTTTTTTCTCTGCAGAAACTAATGTGCCAATTATAAAATGTTATGATTTCATTTATATCTCTAGTTCAAGATAAAAGTAGAATATAAACTCCAAAATTTGGTAAAATCTGTGGAGAGACTTAGAAATCCTATTACAATATATGCACTCTCTGTCTGTTCATGATACATCATTTTACCAAATGAGGGACACCTCTTTTTCTAGTGAGTGTAGCAGTCCAATCATTTAGTTAAGGCTTGAAAGTACACAGTTTCTGTAAGTTGTCATAGGCAAAAACCTAATGTAATGGAAGGTTTATTGTGAGCTAAGTATTACAATCTGGAAAGAAATCATTTTTATTATCTTCATGCATTAAGCTACAAAGGACTGGAAATTTTATCATACTTGCAAGCTAACAAGTTAGCCTACCACAGTTTCGTGGTTGCTGACAAAACACTTGAGACTCCTGGATCAAAGACAAAAAACTTTATTCTGCATTATATTAGCTGATACCAGAGTGTTAACATTTAAGCTAATGCCCCAATTCCACAAGGGGATTTGAAGAGGGACATATGTTACGCATATATACAGTGGTTTACATTATTGGGGAGGAATCTTGAGCTTAAGGAATAAATTCTTTGTAATGGACAGTGAATCTGACTGACCTTTTTCCCAGCAGTGAAGGAAGACATATTTATTTAAACACAATAGTAACCAAATGTGCTTTCTGCTCCAGAGGAGACACTATCTTCATCATTAAAGATTGTTCCCTATACAAACGCCCTTGGGAAAATAATCCAGAACATAGGTCATCATCAGTTCCTCTTACTAGCAAATTGTACAAAAATCCAAGATACCTATGGAGAATTACTGCCAATGATATGTTAAAGCAAGTTGTTTGAAAATGGCTAATAATTAAGAGCTCATTAAAATAAAACATTTATATGTTATAATAAAACTGTTTACATTTTAGATATCAATCACAATTTGAGTTTGGGACAATAGTGAAATAGAAAAGAAGATGAACCAGAATATTTGAATTCAACAAATCTTTATAGAGAGAAGTGACTATGTTAAAGGCTATTATCAAGGTCATCAACAGCCCTCCATTTTGCTGTAGTCATTGGTCAATCTAAAATCCTTCTCTCACTTCACCACTCCACAGCACTGACAGAGTTGCCTACCTCCAAATCCTGAAGGACTACCTTCTATGACTTCTGAGATACCACAATATCTTAATTTTTTTTTCTTACCTTATTGGTAGCTCCTCTCTAGGCGACTTTTTTAACTGTTTAATCTTATGACAAAACAGTACCTTTTTGTGTACCTTTGGATAAAAGTTTTAGCCCTGAGATGACGTCAGAGTAATGGCGGGGTAGGAAGCGATACCGATAAATCTCCCCCAAAACTCAACAAGATCTTCAACCAGAAACAGAAAAACCTATACTTGAAGCCTCCAGATGCTTTGCAATATACCCGAAGGTATGGTCGAGTGAAAAATTGGCTAAATATATAACCAAACCCTGAAGGAAATAGGGAGTAAGAAATGCTCCGCCTTCCTCACTAACCTAAACAGGGCGGCTTTCTCTGGTAACTGTGAATATAGAAACTGAGGCGGGCAAAGGGGGTGAATAGATCCAGGCCACGGCACAAACGGCTGAACCAGGCTGTAGCACGGAGATCCTAGGTGAGGAAAAACTGATCCTGTGGCAACCCGGGCAATACAAGCTAACACTCGCGCCAAACCCAAACAAAGAAAGACAAGCGGGGCAGCCATTTTACCCGATCTCCTGGTCAGTGCACAGTTAGTGGGCGAGAGATTTCTTCCTAAGCCCCGGGAGTGGGTGCCCGTGTTACCCCACAGAGAGGCAGAGTCAGAGGCCTTTCTGTGGGCTGAAAGCAGAATCTCTGGGCAGCCCCAGCGCCCTGGGAAAGCCGCGCACAGGAGGGAGCGAGAACTAATTCCAACGGTGGAAATTTTCTGGGCTGGTGGGGGTTTCACTCAGAGGGAAACGCGGCCGGCCTCATATCCTGGTCTGCGAGCACAGATAGTGAGTGAGACATTCCTCCGAGTGCCTCGGCAGTGCGCGCCCGTGTTATCGCACAGAGGGGCAGAGTCAGGGGCCTTTGTGTGGGCCAAAGCGGAATCTCGGGCCGCCCCAGCACCTTGCAAAAGCCGCGCACAGGGACGGAGCGAGAGCCAATTTCAACGCTGCAACTTTTCCATGCGGTTGGGGGTTTCACTCAGAGCGTGAGACTGCTGGCCGGATATCCTGGTCTGCGCACACAGATAGTGAGCAAGAGTTTCCTCCAAGCGCCCCGGAAGTGGGCGCCCGCCTGTGTTACCGGACAGAGTGGCAGAGCCAGAGGTCTTTGAGTGGGCGGAAAGCCCGCCTGATTATGCTAGCTGCTCTGACTGACTGAGCCTTACCCAGAGCCCTGTGCTGAGTGGAAATAGAGTGGGGAGTTGCCAGCTCTTTGAGCCTCTTACTATCCAGGCAGAGGCAGCAGCAACCCCATAGCTGGATTATCAGGCTACTAATTGAGGAAGGAAAGACTAGGAGAAAGGCTCCAGGAACACGGACTCTCTCACTGTCGGAGCCTATAAATGCTAATGAGCCTTGACTGCCAACGAAACTAAAGCACAATACATGACATTGCCATAGAGACTTATCAACTGCAAACCTCTGCCTGAGTGTGCCAAAGGGGCAGAACCCGGGGTACAGAGTCACCGACCAGGAAGAGGGAGAGAAAAGAAAAAGCAAGAAGATAACCTCTCAAAATCAAGAATAATCCGCAGACTTTATAACCTATCCCATTTTATTATATTTGTTCATTTGTTTCTCTTATCTTCATTCTTGATACTTTTTATCCTCCTCCAATTTGGCCGATTAACTCTCTGCCGGTCTTACTCTCTCCTCTCCTTGAACTACACTACCCATAAGTGTTACATCTCCCATTATCTTTTCTCTCCTCTTCCTTTCTCTCTATGAGGGTTGCACTCCAAAACCCTTAACTCTCTCTCTCTCTTTCTCTCTCCTTTCTTTTTTCTTCTTTTAGTGGTTCCCTCTTTTTTTCTCTCTCTCTCTTTCTTTTCTCCCTCTATATTAGTTTCTTCCTTTCTCCTTTACATCTCATCTCATTCAAACCTCAATAACAAACAAATTATCTTATCTGGGACTCAAACTTATGTTTGTGGCATTTTGGGGAGTTTTTACTTCACCTTTTTAACTCACTAGCAGTGCTCCCATCCCTGGCTCTCCATTTTACCTAGTTCTTGTTCCACTAAATACAATAGTAATTTTTTAATTTGTCCCCCCATTTTTCTGTTTTCCTCTTATTCCTCTAATCATAACTCTTAGACAACCAACACCTAAAAGCAAATCATTTTATTCTTGACCCAAATTTTTTCATTATTTGCTTTTTGTGGATCCATACCCCCTTTTTTTTTCTTCTTTTTTTTCTTTTTTTTTTCTTTTTTTTTTGCCCCTTTATTACTTTTCCCCAATTTAGGCCCTCCATCACAGGCATTGTTTGTTATAATTCACAGTTCAACACAAAATTTTCTCAAGAAAGAGGGGAGAGGAGAGGAGAGGAAAAAAGGAGGGGGGGAATAATTTCCTTTTTTTAAAATTTTTATTTTATTTTATTTTTCTTTATTTCATTATTAATTTTTTTTAAAAAAAACTCTTTTCGATTTTTTATTTTTTTATTTTTTTTAACTTTTTATTCTTTATTAAATCTCATTAATACTATCAACAAAACCACCCTCAGATGCCATTAAGGAAGAGAAAATCGAATATCATGGATACAAAAGAAAGAGAGGTAACACAGCTAGATGAGGAAAAATCTATGGAAAAAAAATTTAATATATTGGAAACCTTGGAGCTAAATGACAAAGAATTCAAGATAGAAATCCTAAAAATCCTCCGAGATATACAAGAAAACACAGAAAGGCAATTTAGGGAGCTCAGAAAACAACTCAATGAACACAAAGAATATATGTCCAAGGAAATTGAAACTATAAAAACAAATCAAACAGACATGAAAAACTCAACTCATGAGCTGAAAAACGAAGTAACAAGCTTAGCTAATAGAACAGGTCAGATTGAAGAGAGGATTAGTGAAATAGAAGACAAGCAACTTGAGGCACAACAGAGAGAAGAAGAAAGAGACTCAAAAATTTAAAAAAATGAGATAGCCCTACAAGAATTATCTGACTCCATCAAAAAGAATAACATAAGAATACTAGGTATATCAGAGGGACAAGAGAGAGAAAATGGAATGGAGAACATACTCAAACAAATAATAGATGAGAACTTCCCAAGCCTGTGGAAAGAACTAAAGCCTCAAATTCATGAAGCAAACAGAACTCCGAGTTTTATTAACCCCAACAAACCTACTCCAAGGCATATCATAATTAAATTGACACAAACCAACAGCAAAGAAAAAATTCTCAAGGCAGCCAGGGAAAAGAAGAATACAACATATAAAGGAAGGCCCATTAGATTATCATCAGATTTCTCAACAGAAACTCTACAAGCTAGAAGAGAGTGGACCCCAATATTTAAAGTCCTGAAAGAGAGGAACTTTCAGCCATAAATACTATACCCATCAAAGCTATCCTTCAAATATGAAGGAGAAATAAAAACTTTCACAGATACAGAAAAGATGAGGGAATTTATCATCAGAAAACCCCCACTCCAGGAATTACTAAAGGGGATTCTCCAATCAGATACAAAGAACAAAAAAAAAAAACAGAGCCACAAGTAAAAGCTCCAAGAAGAACACAATAAAACCAAATTTAAACTGTGACAACAACAAAAAAAAGAGGGGGAGAAGATGGAGATTAACAGTAGCAAAGGACGATGGAGTGCAAAAGTACTCACAAAAGAGTGCGCTACAATGAACAGGGTAGGAACCTTTTCATTACTTAAAGGTAACCACCATTGAAAAAACCACCACAGAAGCACATGAGATAAAAAAGATAGCAACAGAGGAAAGATGTATGGAATACAACCAAATAAAAACAAAAGATAGAAAAACGAAAGAGAAGGATCAAACAAGACACAAAACTAACAGAAAGCAATCTATAAAATGGCAATAGGGAACTCACAAGTGTCAATAATTACACTAAATGTAAACGGATTAAACTCACCAATAAAAAGACACAGAGCAGCAGAATGGATTAAAAAAGAAAATCCAACTATATGCTGCCTACAGGAAACTCATCTAAGTAACAAGGATAAAAACAAATTCAAAGTGAAAGGCTGGAAAACAATACTCCAAGCAAATAACATCCAAAAAAAAGCAGGTGTAGCAATACTCATATCGGATAATGCTGACTACAAGACAGCAAAAGTACTCAGAGACAAAAATGGCCATTTCATAATGGCTAAGGGGACACTGAATCAAGAAGACATAACAATTCTTAATATATATGCACCAAACCAAGAGCACCAAAATATATAAGACAGCTACTTATTGACCTTAAAACAAAAACTGACAAAAATACAATCATACTTGGAGACCTCAATACACCGCTGATGGCTCTAGATCAGTCATCCAAACAGAGAATCAACAAAGACATAGTGGCCTTAAACAAAACACTAGAGCACCTGGATATGATAGACATCTACAGGACATTTCATCCCAAAGTGACTGAGTATACATTTTTCTCCAGTGTACATGGATCATTCTCAAGAATTGACCATATGTTGGGCCACAAAAACAACATCAGCAAATTCAGAAAAATTGAAGTTGTACCAAGCATATTTTCTGATCATAAAGCCTTGAAACTAGAATTCAACTGCAAAAAAGAGGAGAAAAATCCCACAAAAATGTGGAAACTAAACAACATACTTTTAAAAAATGAATGGATCAAAGAAGAAATAAGTGCAGAGATCAAAAGATATATACAGACTAATGAAAATGACAATACGACATATCAGAATCTATGGGATGCAGCAAAAGCAGTGACAAGAGGGAAGTTCATATCACTTCAGGCATATATGAACAAACAAGAGAGAGCCCAAGTGAACCACTTAACTTCCCACCTTAAGGAACTAGAAAAAGAAGAACAAAGACAACCCAAAACCAGCCGAAGAAAGGAGATAATAAAAATCAGAGCAGAAATAAATGAATTAGAGAACAGAAAAACTATAGAAAAAATTAATAGAACAAGGAGCTGGTTCTTTGAAAAGATCAACAAAATTGACAAACCCTTGGCAAGACTTACCAAGGAAAAAAGAGAAAGAACTCATATAAACAAAATCCAAAATGAAAGAGGAGAAATCACCACGGACACCGTAGATATACAAAGAATTATTGTAGAATACTATGAAAAACTTTAAGCCACTAAATTCAACAACCTAGAAGAAATGGATAAATTCCTAGAACAATACAATCTTCCTAGACTGAGTCAAGAATAAGCAGAAAGCCTAAACAGAGCTATCAGTAGAGAAGAAATAGAAAAAAACATTAAAAACCTCCCCAAAAATAAAAGTCCAGGCCCTGACAGCTATACCAGTGAATTTTATCAAACATTCAAAGAAGACTTGGTTCCTATTCTACTCAAAGTCTTCCAAAAAATTGAAGAAGAAGCAATACTTCCAAACACATTTTATGAGGCCAACCTAACCCTCATACCAAAACCAGGCAAGGATGGCACAATAAAAGAAAACTACAGACCAATATTTCTAATGAATACAGATGCTAAAATACTAAACAAAATACTAGCAAATCGAATACAACAACATATTAAAAAAATAATACATATGATTAAGTGGGATTCATCCCAGAATCTCAAGGATGGTTCAACATACGTAAAACGGTTAACATAATACACCATATCAACAAAACAAAGAACAAAAACCACATGATCTTATCAATAGACGCAGAAAAGGCTTTCGATAAAATACAACCCAATTTTATGTTTAAGACTCTCAACAAAATGGGTATAGAAGGAAAATATCTCAACATGATAAAGGCCATATATGATAAACCATCAGCTAACATCATATTAAATGGCACTAAACTGAAGGCTTTCCCCCTTAAATCAGGAACAAGACAGGGTTGTCCACTCTCTCCACTCTTATTTAATGTGGTACTAGAGGTTCTAGCCAGAGCATTCAGACAAGACAAAGAAATAAAAGGCATCCATATCGGAAAAGAAGAAGTAAAGGTATCACTTTTTGCAGATGATATGATCCTATACATCGAAAACCCCAAAGAATCCACAAAAAGACTACTAGAAACAATAAGCCAATACAGTAAGGTCACAGGATACAAAATTAACATACAGAAGTCAATAGCCTTTCTATATGCCAACAATGAAACAACTGAGAAGGAACTCAAAAGAATAATCCCCTTCACGATTGCGACAAAAAAAATAAAATACTTAGGAATAAACATAACAAAGAATGTAAAGGACTTATATAATGAAAACTATAAACCATTGTTAAGGGAAATCGAAAAAGATATAATGAGATGGAAGAATATACCTTGTTCTTGGCTAGGAAGAATAAATATAATCAAGATGGCTATATTACCCAAAGCAATATACAAATTTAATGCAATTCCCATCAAACTTCCAATGACATTTTTTAAAGAAATAGAGCAAAAAATCATCAGATTTATATGGAACTATAAAAAACCCCGAATAGCCAAAGCAATCCTAAAGAAAAAGAATGAAGCTGGGGGCATTTCAATACCTGACTTCAAACTCTATTATAGGGCCACGACAGTCAAAACAGCATGGTATTGGCAGAAAAATAGACACTCAGACCAATGGAACAGAATAGAAAGTCCAGAAATAAAACCACATATATACAGTCAAATAATTTTTGATAAAGGGGCCAACAACACACAATGGAGAAAAGAAAGCCTCTTCAATAAATGGTGCTGGGAAAACTGGAAAGCCACATGCAAAAGAATGAAACTGGACTACAGTCTCTCCCCCTGTACAAAAATTAACTCAAAATGGATCAAAGATCTAAACATAAGACCTGAAACAATTAAGTACATAGAAGAAGACATAGGTACTCAACTCATGGACCTGGGTTTTAAAGAGCATTTTATGAATTTGACTCCACAGGCAAGAGAAGTGAAGGCAAAAATTAATGAATGGGACTACATCAGACTAAGAAGTTTTTGCTCAGCAAGAGAAACTGAAAACAAAATAAACAGAAAGCCAACTAAATGGGAAATGATATTTTCAAACAATAGCTCAGATAAGGGCCTAATATCCAAAATATACAAAGAACTCATAAAACTCAACAACAAACAAACAAACAATGCAATAAAAAAATGGGAAGAGGATATGAACAGACACTTCTCCCAGGAAGAAATACAAATGGCCAACAGATATATGAAAAGATGCTCATTTTCTTTAGTTATTAGAGAAATGCAAATCAAAACGGCAATGAGATACCACCTCACACCTGTTCGATTAGCTATTATTAGCAAGACAGGTAATAGCAAATGTTGGAGAGGCTGTGGAGAAAAAGGAACCCTCATACACTGTTGGTGGGAATGTAAAGTAGTACAACCATTATGGAAGAAAGTATGGTGGTTCCTCAAAAAACTTAAAATAGAACTACCTTATGACCCAGCAATCCCTCTACTGGGTATATACCCCAAAAACTCAGAAACATTGATACGTAAAGACACATGCAGGCCCATGTTTATTGCAGCATTATTCACAGTGGCCAGGACATGCAAACAACCAAAAAGCCCGTCAATAGATGACTGGATAAAGAAGATGCGGCACATATACACTATGGAATACTACTCAGCCATAAGAAATGATGACATCGGAACATTTACAGCAAAATGGTGGGATCTTGATAACATGATACGAAGCGAAATAAGTAAATCAGAAAAAACCAGGAACTGCATTATTCCATACGTAGGTGGGACATAAAAGTGAAACTAAGAGACATGGATAAGAGTGTGGTGGTTGGGGGGGGAGGGAGGAATGGGAGAGGGAAAGGGGGAGGGGGAGGGGCACAAAGAAAACAAGATAGAAGTTGACAGAGGACAATCTGACTTTGGGTGATGGGTATGCAACATAATTGAACGACAAGATAACCTGGACTTGTTATCTTTGAATATATGTATCCTGATTTATTGATGTCACCCCATTAAAAAAAAAATAAAATTATTAAGACAAAAAAAAAAAGTTTTAGCCCTCTTCTACATCTAAATTTTTTCTCAGTGATTTCATTCAGTCCCACAAATTAAAATCTAATTTATATTATAATAACCTAAACTATATCTTCAGCTGAGGAACCTCTCCAGGTCTCTAGGCTCATATATCCAACTTTCTATTCATATTTTTAAGACAATGTAATTGGAATGAAAAACTTAACAGGTCCAGAAAAGAACTTTTAATTTCCCACAGCCCAACAAGATCAGTTTCTCCTCAAGAATTCCCCACAAATATCAACTCATTTGCTCATGTCTCAAACTCAGAAGTTATGTCTATTCTCCCTCTTTCTCACATCCTTGACAAACAATCATGACAGCATTATCCCAACACAAATCTGGCATCTAGTTCCTTCTGACAGTCTTTAGTACATTATTACTATTGTCCTAGGTATTATCACATCTTGCTTGTTCTACTACAATAGCTTCTTAAATGCTTTCACTCTTGCCTCAATGGCAACTAGAATAAACATTTTTAAGTGATTTAAAATTTTCCCAGGCTTAACAATCTTGCAATGACTTCTAATTTTCAATAAAAATAAAATCGACTCCTTATAGCAGCTTACAAGACCCTGTTGCTCTGGGCACTGCTCGCTTCTCAGGCCTCTTCCTGCACCCCTCTCCAAGACACTCGCTGAACCGCAGTCATACTGTCATACTTATATTCTTCAAGCACAGCAAACTCTTTCTCACTTTGGGTCCCATTTCACTTGCTCTTCACTTTGCCTGGAATACTCTTCCCTCAGATTTCTGCATGGCTGTATCTTTCTCATCAGTCAAATCTATCTTAGTTCAATTTTATGTCAGAGAGAATTCTCGGAGTTTCCACTCCTTCCAACCCAGTCCCTCAATGTAGCAGACATTTCTGTAGATTGTTATACGGCCATTTTCTTTGATAACAAAATACTGATTTTATACATATCCCTTAGAACAGAATCTTCAAGGAAGACTGGACTTTCCTCCCAGAACCAAGGCATGACTCAATTATTTGAACAATCAGGATTATCTCATATTATTGCCAATTGGTCATTTTAGCCATAAGCCTATTGTACAATTTAGAGGAAGCTTTGCATGGGAGGCAAGTCTAAAAAATAGTGTGTCTTATGAAGAATGCCCCTTTGCTACTGCAGGGATCTTACACTGAGATTCTCTCTGCTGTTTTGAAGCCCGGGGTACATTCAGGAAAGAAGAACTGGCCAAGAAGCTGAAAATGACAAAGACTTTCTGTAACTGGTGAGGTAACTGAGCTCTTGAATTAATCATCCTAAAGCTATTCTAGCAACTGACATCATGTCGTATGAGACAATCAGTATGCTTACTGACCGAAACATGGGTTTGTTTATTGATTTATTTTCTCTGGCTTGAGACGGGAAGCATCCTCACTGCTGCCCTCGATATCCCCCGGTCCTAACTCTTCTGTCCTAGCACTTTCCTCATTGAAGCCGGTACTTCACTGTCCCCATTATGTAGCCCCCAGGATAGTGCCTTAACTGCATTAGGTGCTCAGTCAATATATTTTTAAGTTAAAGAAAATTTAAGTGAAGAAAAATCAATGTCCATTAGAAATTTTAATATATTAAAAGAAATAAAAATATTTCACACATGCTCACACATGTAATAGGTATAATAATCCTTTGAAATATGTTAATGGGCTCTTCTCTTTCATCTTTCTATGCTGTGTAATATTCTCCCAGTCAACTATCTGAGCATGGTGGGGAGAAAGGGCCACTGGGAATTAGGGTTGTTAAAAAAAAAAAAAAAAAACGAGAAAGAAATAACTTCATCTTTAAAAAATAAAAGATTTTCTGGGGGTGTTTTTTGAGAAATTGTCTAAACTACAGGTTAGTTTGAAAAAGAAAAGGATTTTCTATATGTTTTAAATTAGCATACTAAGATTTCATCCTTCCACGCTGCAGTGTTTACATCTGCATTCAGGTAGGGAAACATAAAAAAAGTGAGCCTTACAAGAAAATAGGTTAGAGAAGTTCTTGAATTGGAAACCAGGAGAAGTTCTAAGAAAAGGGGAAAATTATTTTCTTTCCTCATGAGATTGTGTGAGTGTAAAGAAAAATGCAGAAGTTATCAAGACAGTGTCAGATAAAACTAAAGATATCTGAAGTCAGTAGCTTGTTTTTCTGAGTAGATTATAGAAGAGACTGAAAGATTATTGGAGAAGTCTTCCAAGTGACCCATCTCAAGCCGTGAAGGAAGGAAGTGCCTGGGCCCTGGAGCCCCTGGGTAATTTCAGACTATGTGAAAGGTAGACTTTTTGGAATCTCTCACAATGGAAATGTAAATACCTGGAATGAAGTGCTTTAGAAAGTGTCAACAAGATGGCAAAGTGTCAGAGCCCATCTCAGTAGAAACATGATAAGAGCAACTGCAATGCAGTGGCAGCCAGTAAGGATCCAGGGAATAAAGGATAAACTGAATAGATACTACCTTTTTGCCACAAATGTATATCTCTAGTCCCAACTTCACTTTTGAACTCTAACAAGCACATGCAGTTGCCTGCTCAACATTTTCACTTGCACGACAAACTGGAATCTTAAATTAGCATGCTCCCAAAAGATTAACATATCTAAAATAGAAATCTTTTTATATTTCTTACCCCAAACCTGCTCCTCCCCATCTTTTTTATCTCAGTAAATGTTTACCTTCCCCAGTTGTTCAGTTTAAAGTCTTCAACCTCAGTGTTGATGCCACTCTTAAACTAATACTCAATTTCAGTTCCATCAGCAGGTCTGACTAACTTTAAGTTCAAATTACAATCAAGATCTGGCTGTTTTCTGTCCATTTACACCACAGCCACATTAATCTTAGCATTATCATTTTTTGCCTGGGAAATTCTGAGTCTCTTAACTGGTGTCCCTGATTTTAGTTTTGCCAACTCTATTCTGCATACACATACCTGTCAACTTGACACTTTCAAGATATGTCATATTATGTCTCTCTACTGCTTAAGCCTTACAGTATTTTACAGTGCTCTCACAATACTGTCATCTCCCACAGTGACCTAAGAGGCTTCACTTCACCAGGTCCCTGTGTACCTTGCTGACACACTCACCAATTGCTGCTCACTGCTCTACAGCCTCACTGGCTTCATGATTGTTCCTCTTCCAAGATAATGAGTACCTGCCTCAGGGCCTTAAAACCCACCCCTGGAACGCTTTTCCATTTGATGACTTTATAGCTTGTTCCTTCACTTCATTCTGGTCTTTGAGCAAATGTCCTTTCTTCAGCAGGCTCCTTTATGACCACTGTAAAAAGATGGCAAACACGTTCCTTTCCTGCCCTAATGCCAAAACCTTTCTTTTACAATTTCTTTTACTGTCAACAAGATCCTACTGTAGAAAATATTAGACAAAATTTAGACGACAAAAGCTTATTATTTAAAGCATGCCAATGAATCATTATAGAGATCAAGTTAAAGAAAAGTCATTTTCAATGGATAAAATCAGAAAAATCTTTATTAAGTCATTGGCATATAAGCTGTACCTTGACCAATGCATGTGGTTAATTAGGACCCTGTCAGACCTGAAAACCAATCAGATCAAAACAATGAATCACAAACCTGATGAGAAGATACCGCTTGTGTCCAACTTCCAGGATACTAGATTTTGTCAAAAGACAGGCTTAGCCTTGTCTTCGGTGGCGCAGGGATAAAGCATCAACCTGGAATGCTGAGGTCGCTGGTTCGAAACCCTGGACTTGCCTGGTCAAGGCACATTGGAATGGTAAGATGAGAAAATGCAAAGTGACAAAAGCAAGGCAAGAATACAGGGATCAAGAAGCAAAACATTTTTTTTTCATTTTGCAAGACTTTGGTGTCTAGAATATGAGGATTTGGTATATGAGAAAATAAGCCACATTTTCATAGGTTTATGCAGGAAAAAATACATAGATGTGAGACTGATTTGAACTTGTCATTTGCAGTTTTTGGACTTTGCCAACATCACCCCTGCTAGGGAATGAAGTAGTATGTAGGACCCAAGGTAGTGTCGACCTAGAGATCAAGGCTAAGTATCTTGTCTGCCTGCGCAGGCTATAGATTGAATTGTGTTCTCCCAAAATCCATATGTTGAAATTCTAACCCCCATGTGACTATATTGGAGAGAGAATCTTTAAGGAGGTATTTAAGTTTAGATGAGTTCATAAGGGTGAAGCCCTAGTCCAATAAGACTGGTGTTCTGATCTAAAGAGAGTTACCAGCTCTCTCTCTCTTTCCCCATGTGATGAATTAACAAGAAGGTGCCCATCTGCCTACCAGGAAAAGAGATTTTAGCAAAACCCATATCTGCACCCTGATCTTAGACTTTCAGCATCTGGACTATGAGAAAATACAATTCTGTTGCTTAGCCACCTAGTCTGTAATATTTTGTTATGGCTGCTAACCTTGTGAAATACATGAAAACAAACAGAGGTCTACAATATCATGATTACCCACATGCAAAAATAACTAGACAAGAGTCAAGTAAGAATTCCAGAATTACTATGTGAAAAATTACCCAGAGAACAGAAGTGCAGCGGTGGTGGGGGTTGTGGGCCTCCGAGACAGCACTTCTGTGCCGTCTTCCTGCCCTCTGTAGTGCTCTTCCATCACAGAGGGAAGCTCTACTGTGCCAACCTGATCGTGGCACTGGCTTGCTCTTCACGAGCAGCTCATCATCTGTTATCTATGGCATAAAGTTCTTCCTGATCTTGACAAACTAAACCATGCGTGATTTCGCTCCAGTGGTACTCTTTTGATTCATTTTTGCCACTACCACCAAAATCCTAATTTTCATCCCAAAAAGAACTATCTTAAATTTTCCATGTTGCCATGCTGTTTTCACAACTTTATACTCTGCCTAGGGAATGCTTTCTCCTTCCAAATCCTTCTCACCCATTTTTAAAACAACTACTCATCTGTCAAACCCTGGTTAAAATTTTACCTTCTCTCATAATCTCAAAATCATTCCATTGTACACACTCTCATTACATCTTGAACTTCATCCCTCAACTATAAACAATTGCCGAATCTATTACATTTGCTTCTCTATGCTAGACTTATTTAGAGACTCAACATGTCACATTCTATTTACTTGGCCTTGGAAAATCTCTGTCTCTCTCTCTCTTCTTGTGTTTCTCCCTTTTGCTAATATAATTCCTGTTCATTTTTTGGCCTAAAATTCCAGAAAACTTTCTCAGTCTCTTAAGATTAACATGTCTCTCTGTAAATATCCCTTATCATTTTCACTGCACCTTGATTGGTATTTATTTATTTTCTATTTCCCTCATTCTGGAATAATGAGTGAATATCATCTGTCTGCTAGAACTGTACTGTCCAACACAGCAATCACTAACTGCATGCGACTCATGAACACTTGAAATGTAGCTAGTGCAAATTGAGTTGTGCTACAAAGGTAAAATATGTGCTGGCTTTTAAAAATATAACCAAAAAAAGAATACAAAGTATCACAATAAAAATTTTTATTTTGATTACATATAGAAATGCTAACATCTTGAATATATTGAGACAAATGAAGCATATTATAAAAATTAGTTTTTTGTTTTTACTCTTTTTAACTGGCTACTAAAAAATGTAACATTTTCATATGTGCCACACGTTATATTCTTATTAAGTAGCACTGTACTATATCATGGTCTTCACAAATAGAGAAAACATAATTTATTGATTTTCTACAAAGTATATATTCATGAATAATTTTTAAAAATTTTTTCTTTATTAACTCTAAAAAGGCTTGGTGGGGGGAGAGAAAGAGAAAGACCAGGAGAAGAGCAGGAAGTACGTACTCCCATATGTGCCTTGAACAGGCAAGCCCAGGGTTTCAAACCATTGACCTCAGCGTTCCAGGTCGACACTTCACCTTCAGTGAATAAATTAATAGATATAAAATAACACTGGGGAACAATTTTTTAAAATTTTCTGTTGCATGAGATTTTAGAACTGTTTCTATATAATTCTGCATTGCTGATTCCAAATCTGAAATCCAAATTTTGGTGCATGCTCTAGTTTTTATGCAATTTTAATTTCTTTTTGTTAGAGTTAATGGCATGCATTGGTTTTTAAATTGGAGTTAAAGGGCAACGACTCTTGGATTGAACATAACCACAAGGCAATTAATGTTTTACAAACATCACTTTTACATAATTATAGTTGTTTTTAAATGTAAAAAAATTATTATCTGATAAAAACACCCTCTTATTTTGTTTTAAGATTGAATCATGGCTTCTTTGAGTAGGCGTAAATGTAAGAATAGTCCTGACACCTTCTGTTATATATGTGGCCATTACACACTTCAACGTCAAAGGTGCAATATTTCATCATTTGTGACACATGTATATATTGCCTGTTTTCAAGTTCCCCTTGGTGATAAGACAAGAATTGGGCTCCTCATATTGTATGTCATAATTGTGAGAAAATGCTTCGTGACTGGACAAAAGGAAAACACAAAGGAATGCCTTTTGGTATTCACATGGTTTGGCGTGACCCTAAGGACCACAGCAGTGACTGTTATTTCTGTCTGACCCATACAAAGGGCATCGGCAAGAAAAAACAGCATATGATCGCATATCCTAATATTCCTTCAGCAATACGACCTGTCCCACACTTTGAGACACTCCCAGTTCCAGTTTTCAATGGTTTTATTTCTTCTAAGGTCGAAGAAAGTGAACATAGTGATCCAAGTGTATTTTGATAAGATGCATGAGGAAATGGTTGTAGAATCTGAAGGGTCTTCTGATGCCAAGCAGTCATTAACCCCTCAGCAGTTTAGCCAACTCAAATTGAGTGACTTAGTAAGAATGACATAAAAATTGTCCTCGACTGGCCCTGGCCGGTTGGCTCAGTGGTAGAGCATTGGCTTGGTGTGCAGGGGTCCTGGGTTCGATTCCTGGCCAGGGCACACAGGAGAAGCGCCCATCTGCTTCTCCACCCCTCCCCCTCTTCTAACTCTCTGTCTCTCTTTCCCTCCCGCAGCGAGGCTCCATTGGAGCAAGGATGGCCCGGGCGCTGGGGATGGCTCCTTGGCCTCTGCCCCAGGCGCTAGAGTGGCTCTGGTGGCAACAGAGGGACGCCACCAGAGGGGCAGAGCATCGCCCCCTGGTGGGCAGAGCATCGCCCCCTGGTAGGCGTGCCGGGTGGATCCCAGTCGGGCGCATGCGGGAGTCTGTCTGACTGTCTCTCCCCGTTTCCAGCTTCAGAAAAATTAAAAAAAAAAAAATTGTCTTCGACTTTCTGAAGTATGAGGAGCATAAGTCATTTCATTTGTGTGAATCTTAAAACGATAAATTTCCTGCTAGGACAACAGAGAGGTTTCACGAAGTATCCTTGCTTTCTGTGTTTGTGGGACAGCCGAGCTCGGGAGAAACACTGGACACAGAAGGAGTGGCCAAAACGTAAAGCTCTGGAAGTAGGGATGCAAAATATTGTGAATGAACCTGTAGTTAATCGAGACAGGATCATTTTTCCCCCACTTCACATCAAACTTGGCTTAATGAAGCAGTTTGTTCAGGCTTTGAATAGAGAAAGTGAATGCTTTCAACATATTTTTTCTGCTTTTCCTGCCTTGTCTTTCGAGAAGATAAAAGCACACATGTTCGATGGACCTCAAATTCAAACCCTCATACGTGACAAAGAATTTGCCAGGAAGATGAATAAGGATGAGAAAGCAGCATGGCAGTCTTTTGTGGCAGTTACAAAGAATTTCCTTGGCAACAAAAAAGCAGAAAACTATGAACTTCTGGTTCAAAGGATGCTGTTGGCTTTCTACGATATTGGATGTAGCGTGAGCATTAAGATTCACTTCCTGAACAATCACCTTGATAAGTTTCCCGAATATCTTGGAGCTGTTAGTGATGAGCAGACTACTGCTGGAGCATCAAACGAGATTGTCCTCAACAAGTACACAAGCACAAGAGCTACAAACACAAATTTTTGCCTGAATAGAATTTAAATAAATTTTGTGCAAATTTTATGATAAAATAAGTGTTTTAATATGTTCTGTTTTGAAATTGTAGACAAATTCTGATGCAATCATATCTTTTAGTGTATTAGTGTATTTACTGCATTATATAAATTATTATATTTTCACAAAGATGATGCCCAAGAAGACATTCTACTTCATTATGTTAAACTAAATGTTGAAAATTTTACAATAAGATGAGAACCTAAAATTTTGGATTGCAAAGAAAAAACTGTAGCTTACAGAGAAAAACTAATGCCAGATTTAAGATTAGCACACTCGAATTAGGTAAGAACAAGTATTTTTGTGGATGCAACAAAAATTTTTTTCCCCAGTGTAATGAGTGAAACTAGTTGTATTATTTTATCAGCAATAAGTAAAGACATTTTCACAGATTCTTTGTTCCTAATCTATCTTGAAAATGCTCTCTTTTTCTTGTTTGCATGTAAAATAGGAGAAATCAAGAGAAAACAGCTTGAAAACTTTGTGATGACAAAGTTCTGAGTCCAAAAGAAATATACACCCTCACTTTTCTTTAATATATTTTTAAATATTTTATTTGAATCCGTATTTGGGGGTCATTTTGAATGTGCTGTCATAGGCAGATGCTTCTGTTCTTTAAGACTAGAGGCACAGGAATCAGTAGGTGGTGGTGCAGATGGCAAGGAGAGGGTGGGGTGACATTTCAAACTGTGGGCAGGACTAATGCAAACTTCTCAGCCCAAAAGGAATTTTTGTCGCCTGATCATTTCTGCAAGATTTCTTGCTTTCCAGGTGGTCTCTGACACCCCACCCTCATATGTATATGTATATACTTTAAGTCTCTCCACTGAAAGTATTGCATATTTTAATTCTCAAAGACCATGAGTCCTCAAAATATTGCTTATGGGACCAAACTTTATACTTCTAAAATCGGAAATCACATGAATTTTTATTTTCAGAAATCTTAAGTATAAGGAAATTGATATGTTTTTGTCATACATTTAATAATTAGAAAGATAAATGCATATAGTTTTAATGGAAAGAAAGTGCAAATTATTTCATCTTATTTTTTTTAGCCATTGTCTTTGAGCCATAGAATACAAACTGCCTGAGACAAGGCAGCCTCCACACCAAGCTCTCCTGGAGTAGCTCAATTCCATTTCCAACAAACTTTGGCAGGTAAATTCCATCTCTGTATCTCTGATCACTAACGTCCCTGTGAAAAATTCATTCCAGCTTGTCAATAGCTTTGTATAGAGTGATATATTCCCAACTGTCTAGCCACAATAGTACATTGTGTTATAACTTTTTTCCTCTCTTATATGCTTGAACATTGAAATGCCAATTAAGGTGCTAAAAAATTAATTATTTTTGCAAATTATTATTTCCAATGTTCTCATTTACCAAAGTTGTTAAAATATGAAAAGCTTTAAAGATGAAACTGTTAACTGATTATGATAAAACTAAACTAAACAGAACATGACCAAACAGAACATGTCCTCAGGCCCAGCAAAATGTTATAGACCCTGATGTCCTGAATTCCAGGTAAATTTCAAGGTTTTGCTATAGTAGAAAAAGAAAGGATAGTATCAAGTGTAAATGAGGCTCTGGAGTAACCCATATTCTTACTCGTTGTTAGTTAGGATGGAAAAGCATGATAACTACTGTGCAAAATATTTTGGCATTATCTAGTCAAAAAGTGCATACTTAACTACCCAACAATTCATTCTTAGAATTGTATTCTAAAGAAATTCTCAAATATGTGAGGCAAGAAATAGGTGCACAAATGTTCACAGAAGTACTATTGGTGAGAGTAAAGAACAAGTCCATCAACAATAAAGTGGTTCAAATAATTGAGATGAAGGGATTGTTAGCCAGCAATAAAAATCAGTGATAGCATGAGTCTACCTTGTAGTCATGAACTTGAGGGGCAAAATCAGACAAGGAAACTATAAGCAGTAATTCCATTTATATAAAGTTTTGTGCATGCAATATTAAACAATACATTGAGAAAGACTACAGATACAAGAGATAAAAAGTATTTAGAGATGAAGAAAGGCATAGTGAACAAAAAGTTGAAAATATTAGTGAGTTCTTGGTCAATGAGGAGAGGAGTTGATGGAACCAGGGCAGGGCAAGTCGTGGCTTCCAAGATCTACGGACCATGTTCTGTCTCCTAACCTGAGCGGTGGGCACGGCAATGTTTAATTGTGATCATTCATTAAACCTAACAGCCTATTGTAAATAGTATTTTATTAATTTGTGTGTATCAAATATTAAATATAAAATAATTGTAAAACATTGAGTCATAAAAGAAAGAAAGAAAGTGAGTGAAGGGAAGGAGGAAGGAAGACAAAATATATGGAAAAATAAAGGGGAAAAATAATGACTAAGCAAAACAGAAGAAAATAAATCATCTGAGCGATACAGAAATCACAAGGGAAAGGTGAAAGAAACAGAAATGTTGGTCATGATGACATATTAATAATAACATTAAAATGATGGTGATAATGATGATAATGATATAATATGTAATGCTTTAGATTCATTGTTATATTTCAGACAATGTTCTCAGTTTTTGTACACTAATTCATTTAACCATTATAAATCCATGGGATATGTTCTACTACTATTTCCAGTTTTCACATTACTAAACTCAGGTAAATAAAATCCCAGTAAACTTTTAAAGGTCATTTTTTTTTTTTTTAATTTTTTGGGGGGAGATATTTTTCTATTTTTTTATTTTTTATTTATTTTTATTTATTGATTGATTTTTAGGGGGGGGAGAGAGAGAGAGAAAGAGGAGGAGCAGGAAGCATCAACTCCCATATGTGCCTTTCCCGGGCAAGCCCAAGGTTTCGAACTGGCAACCTCAGCATTCCAGGTCGAGGCTTTATCCCACTGCGCCACCACAGGTCAGGCTAAAGGTCATATATTTGATAAGTGGCAGAATGGGGATATTAATCCCATTTGACAGACTGACTTCTTTTTTTAAATTGAATATAATTAACATTTAACATTATATTAACTTTAGGTATTCAACATAATGACTCAGTATTAGTACATATTATGAAATTATCATCACAATAAGTCTAGTTAACATCCATCACCGGACATAGCTACAAATTTCTTAACACCATACTATCTAATGTCTCCAAGAATCATGATTCCCAGATAGTAAGTGATTAATTTTTCCTAGTCTATCTGGCCACGCCTCCATGAACCTACCTCAGTCAATCCTATTATATAAATAGGTCACTTATGGGGAATGTGTTTGACCTCATGAAAATTAGGCAGACTGTGTCAGTGGTTATAAGATTAAAAGTCTATTCAAGTCTCTATTTCCACCTTTTAAGAAAATCTAGTATCCTTGTATCCTACCTCTTCTCAAGACTTGTCATCCTCCATGAGATACTGAAGTTGGAATCTGTAACAGAGGTATTAGGTCACATTTATTAAATGCTTTCTTAGGCATTTCTGTATTTTCCTATATTTCAACTTTTTCATTTTCTTCCCAAAGAAACAATGTCTTATATGATACCTAGGATTTTTCATGCATCGTATAATCTTTCATTAAAGATTAAAGTTGGACAATATTCTCTTTCACATTTTCAGCTTAGTCTTCATTGAAAACTCACTGAGGGTGGTTCCAAACTTAGAGCTGTTTACATAGAAACAATCACAAACTGTTATAATTGAGGCTAAGTGCAAAGATTCCACATATTTTTCTCAAATGTCATTATATACTGTAACTATCTCTTATTTTATTTCTTATATCTATGCTGTGACCTTATTCTGTGAAACTATATGCTTATGAATAATTTATCATTCTAGTTAGTGGGAGTCATCATAAATCAAAATTATATATGACTCACCAAGTTGGGGGGAAAAATGATCATAATAATCATTGAAACTGAGTCACCATTTCTTTATTACCTTACCCTGTAGTCCTGGAACACAGCCTGGGACAGCACTAATTACATCCTTACCAACTGACTTTCTTGACAACCTAACAACCCCCCCCCCCCCCTGCACCTCAGTCTTGACTGAGAAGTGTGAGTGAGGATGTGAAGATCTAAGTGCTTTCTGGAGCAGGACACAGCAAACACCACAGTCTTCAGAGTCAGCGAGCTCACTTTCTTTCCCACGCTCCTGTTTGGTAGCATCCCGTCCTAAACAAGTTTCATAATCCCTGTTTCACTCCCAACAAATCACTTAAATTTAGCATCAATTATCTCACATGTAAAAGGGGAATAAGACCTTCTTCAAGTGGTGGTTGTGACAATTCACTGAGTGTATAGATATAGAAAATATAATACTATGTGACACTAATAAATGCTTAATAATTAATAGCTTTCTTAACTTCCATTAAAATTAGTTTTTTTATCCCTATCATGACTATAGGTAGCTTCAACATTTCTAAAATTGTTAATAAAAACAAAATAATGAACAAAATATCTTTTCAGTTGCTATAAGTCGTATTAAATTTCCTAGGTCCTCACCTTAGTGGCTTTCAATTTCCCATTAATTTATGACCATTGACCACTGGACCCTGTTTAGTAGTTTTAGTAGCCAGTATTGCAACAATCACTGGCTGGAGGTATTTTTATAAAATCTCACTCAACAAACACATAGAGACCTAAAATGAAGTAATCCTGCTAGTAAATGTTCTCTGACCTCGTGCCTATTTGTTCCAAACTGTTATCTTTTGCTCCTGGTCTGCTAATCAGATTTCTGGTCTCCTGATTTGTTCCTCCCCTCCCCACACCCTTAATCCAGCCTTCTCAGAATTACAAAGTTAAATTTTAATTGTGCATAACTGATCATGGCATGACCCATTTAAGTTCTTAAGATAAAATCCCAAGCTCTTAACATTGTCTTCAAGATTCTGTACAACTTTACCTATTTCTTCTTTATATAACGTATTTCCCCATGTATAAGACACACCCTTTTTCGAGAATTTTTGGGTCTAAAAACTGGGTGCGTCTTATACAGTGGTTGGAGATATTTTTTACTTGTATTTCCTGCTTGAAGAGTTGTATGAATTTTATGAATAAAACTTGAGTTAAATAACTTTATGTAATACTTTTTTTTTTCTTCAAATTTCAGGATCCATAATTATGGTGCATTTTATACATGGAAGCATCTTATACATGGGTGTTGGTCAAATAAGTTTGTAAATATGATATATATGTTTGTTTGCTTATAGTTTGCATTGGGTGTAAGGGACAGGCTGTAAGCAGGCTGAGTCGTTATAGCCTAAGCCTTAGTTTTAAAACTAAGCTTTTCCCCCACACCCTTGACTGTTGCATGATAGGGGGTGGTATACTCTCATGAGGAATCCCATTATGTCTCAGATAAGTGACTTTGTAGCAGAGACTTCCTTGTTTGTATATTGGATTAGATTTTGATTTCTACACTATAAAATGGGGCAGAGGAGCCCATGCTAGAGGAGAGTAGAGAAAGGCCACGTGGAGGAGAGGAGAAGCAGCCAAGATGGCAGAGTGCTGAAGGAGAAGCCAGTTTGTACAGAGTTCATGCAGAAAGAAGGAGATGGGGAACAGAGGTGAATAAGGTTGGTGAGGTAGAAACTTTGATTCTAGGAAACTCAGATAAGTCAGTGGCTTTGGGTGCCCTGACTGGAAAGGGAAGTGTTTTCCCACTGTGTGTATTTCTTGCCTGCCAGGTGCAAGCTAGGATTAAAGCTAATGGCCCATCAGTTCTTGGCTCCATTGTTTCATTACCGTCTGTCCGAATCAAATGCGAACCTATATGGGCCAGGTGGCTGTGATGGTGGCCGTGGCTACTGGTTTTCCAATGGGGAAATAGAGTACCTTCATATTAAATCATTCCTTTTTGTTTTTTAAAACTGTAATCTAACAACATTGGCTTTTAAATTTTTTCTTTGAAGGTGACACACTCTTTCCTGCCCTTTTGTTCTTTTGTACTCTTTTCAAATTTTTCTCATTGTTTCTGATTTTCAGTAGTTTGACTGTTATGGGTTTAATGTGATTTTCTTTTTATATATATACTGATTGAGTTATACAGTACTTCCTGATTCTCTGAGCTGACATCTTTCATCACTTTTAAGAATTCTCAACCATTCTCTCTGCTTCTGCTCTATTCTCTCTCTCTTTCCTTTCCTTACAAGACCACAATTACATGCATGTTAGACCTTTCTCTCTGTCCCATATGTATATACACATTTTTCTGTATTTTTTTTCTCTTTAGTCTGGATATTTTCCATAAATCTGTATTCTGATTCTATAATCTTGTCTTTTCCATGTCTAATATGTAGTTTAACACAGCTATTTTTCAATTCTAAAATTTCCATTTAATTTTTTTTCCTTGTTTTCAATTCTCTAGTAAAATTTTCCACCATTCAATATATCTCTGTGTTTTTTTCTCTTTTCTTGAATGCTTTAATCATAATTATTTGAATATCTTTCTTTACTACTGCCATTATTTGGATGACTGCAAATCTATATTAACTTTCCTTCTAAGTGTTTGAACATATGGTTTTGTCTTGTAGAATCTTTAGAGTATCTGACCAAATATTGGACAGTAGGTATTAAAAATGGAGGTTCTGTGGTAGGCAGTTAGACAGACACGAACAGAGCAAGGACGATGGGCCAAATACAAAAGCTCACTAAAGTAAAGATGATAGGCCAGACTTTAGCTGTGTTTAAGCTCCAGGCCCAGAAAAATAGCAAAATCAGACAAATAAGTCTATGGCTTACCTCAGGACCAGCTGCATTGATTAAGACCACTCCCTCTCTCCCTTCTCTTGTGGACCATGAAAGAACACACTGGAAAGCTGATGAATATTCTATTGAGACCCTCCCCTGGGACCTGCCTTAAAATTTCCACTCTTAAAGCCCTGAGGATGGACTACCTCGTGCACTCTCCCTCCTGGGAGCACGTGCCTTCTCTGTTCTTCTCCTCTCTCCCCAGCCCCTCAGGCATGTTGCCTTTACCCTTCTCTTTCCTGAGCTCCAAGGGCCCCTTCTTTTGCCTCTGTAACTTGTTTTCTGAGTCCATTTCTTTTGCCTTTATGATTTTCTAAGTAAACTTTCTCCTACAGTTTGAGACTTGCCTCTGAATTCTTTCCCAGCCAGAATTCAAGTACCAAGGAGCTGAGCCCAGGTTCTGTCTGACTCCACTGGTCTAATCCGGAAGCTGTTCTTGCTGCCACCAACAGATTCATCTTTCCCTTGTAGAAACACCAACATTTATGAAAGTCACGGCATGAGTGCATAAATAATTCTGTGACTATTTTGATCAGTGTTAAAAATATATAAGTATCCAATGAAATGCCTATTCTGTTGAATATTTTTTTAAGTAAGAGCAACATAAAATACAATGTTTGATAAAATTTAGCATGATCCTCATTTTTTTTATTTTTAAGTGTCATGGTTATATTAAGGTATATGTAAATATAATTTTGTTACATCAGCTCCAAGGTTAGAACAATTTTTTTATTGAAGAGAAAAAAATATATATGTGACTGTTAACATATATATATATTTATATATCAAGGGATATAAGTAAAACCAAATATTATAGGTGACACAAGTTAAAAATGTCAAGCATGACAGGCATTAATCTAGTTTATTTTGTAAATTATTGCTAATGTATCCATTAACATTTCAGGGGTTTGTTTTCCTTTATGGTTTAAAGGTAATTTAGTAATGCTTCTTATGCTTCAATTTAAAACCAAGCTTGCTCAATCAAGTAATCTGATACTGAATGTAATAATAAATTACCAAAGTTGCAATAAAAATGCAGTATTTCTTAGAGATTAAAACATTACACACACACATTCGGCTTTGGAAATTGTTTTCAAATAACATTATGCTTACAAATCTCTAATTAGACACTTAGACCTTGCATTAACCCATTTCATGCATTCACCACTGCCAATTTCTGTGCTAGCACTCCTAACAGCTTTTTTATATCAATCTAATAGACAAAAAACAAAACAAAACAAAAAAACACAAACATCTGTCTGCAGATGCAGATTTCCTTAGAAAATCCAGGGAACTGAAAAAGAACAAAGCTGAATTCCAAATCTATGCTTTCTCGTTGGGTTAACCTTATTTCCATAACCACATTCTCTTTGGAGTAGCTAGATTACTCTTCTCTCCAAAGCACTAACATCAATTATTATTTTCTAACCGATATTGTCTTGCTTATGTTCTTTGAAAGGATTCTATGACCCATATGAGGCTATTTGTTATAAGAATGAGTAAAAATAAATAAAATTGCCCTTCAATGTCCCATAAAGTAAATTTGAGGAACATCTAAGACTATGTTTCAAGGACTCTGTTAATAATGGTTTCTTGTTGATTATTGTTCTTGTAATTGATTTTCACGAGAAATTTTAAAAGAAATCCTAATCATTTAATTTTGGAGTAGAATTGTCTCAATGGATCAAATCCATACTGACTTTCCTTACTAAAGCCAAATATCTTTTTATAGAGCCTGCAAATCTTTTTTCAAGGTGACAGTTTATCTAATAAACTGATTTTTGATAATGACAATGACTCTTTCTGTGTTAATGGCAGAGGGGCTTCCTCCCTGATGGCTTGTGCATTTGAATGCACTTCCTAACTAACCTAAAGTCATAACTTTGATAGTGGAGTTCTAAGCAAAATGGGAGGAGGGACACGGCCTTGAGGGGTACTTGTTTTAAGAAGAATAGGGCCTTCAAGGTCTTTGCACAGCCCGACTTTCAAACAGGAAAGTTAACTTCCAATCTGGCCTCACTGTTGCAGGAGCTGTTTGGGGGGCAGGCCAGTAACAGTAAATTTGACATGTAAAAGGCAGTAGGAGATCTTACAGGCAATTTAATCAGGCACGGGTGTTAATAGTTAATACTCAATAATAAAGCTCACCTCACTGAGTCACTCTTTCCACCATGTACCCAGATAATTCACCAGTGTTAAAAGCTTTGCTCTGCTAGTTTAGTGACTTAAAAAATTTGTCTTTAGTGTGTCATTTCCTTTTATGTCTTCCTCTGTTTTCCTTTGCATACCTCACATCATCTCCCACTCACAAACATTCACTTTATGAATAACCCTGAATAGCAGAATCAGTATTACTTTTGAATTTGTTAGACATGCAACTGCTTGGGGCCCACTCAAACCTACTGAATTAAAAACTCAGGACTTGGGACCAGTCATCGGGTCTCCCAGGTGTCTATGACGCATACTCCAATTTGAGAACCGCTGATATGTATGAATGGTCTTCCAGCTCAAAGTTAGAGTGCTGGCCTTCTCGTGTCAGGATTTTCTTCCAGAAGCCCCTCAGTCTAGCCTCTATCTCAATTTCCTGGTGCTGAGTAGAAGTTTTGAAACTGCTTAGGGGAGGATAAGCCTTCATTTCTACAAATTCACCTCTCCTAGGAGTCGATCTTTACTTTTTAAAAGAGGATAATAAGAACAAATTTCCGTTTGGCTTTACTTTAAACAGACATGATACCAAATTTTGATTAATTTTTCTTGCATGCAATGCTTTTGACTTGTTTACCTACCTGTCTTGTTTCTTTAATAACATATTTATAGAGTGCCTACTATGAAAGGCAATATTGTCTATAAAATATGCAAGCCATGGCCTAGTAGTTCAGTTGGTCATAGCATCGTCCTGACACACCAAGTATGTGGGTGCCGTCCTTGGTGAGGGCACATATGGGAACCAACCAATGAATGCATAAATAGGTGGAACAACAAATTGGTGTTTCTATCTCTCTCAAAAAGAAAAATTAAAATATGAAGTCTAGTAAATTGCGCCAGGCATCACCATATATATATAATTAAGACAGTTAATATGCCATTTAACAATGTAAAGTGTACAAATCAATGGTTTTTAGTATATTTGCAAGCATTACCCACAATCAATCTTAGAACATTGCATTTCCTCATATCCATTAGCAGTCACTCCCAATTTTCCCCATTAGCCGCCCTAGTCCTAGGCAAACATTTAATATATGTAGATTTGGCTGTTCTGGATACTTCAGAGAAATGAAATGATTCCACATGTAGTCTTTTGTGACTGAATTTCACTGAGCATGTTTTCAAGGTTCATCCATGGTGTAGAATTTTATTGCCAAATAATATTTCATTGCATAGATATACTAAATTTTATTTATCTATTTATTGGCTGATGGACCTATGGCTTATTTGTACTTTCTGGCTATGAACATTTCATGTCTATCTTTTTGTGTTTTCATCTCTCTTGGTAAAATGCTGGGTACTATGGCAACTCTATGTTTACATTTTTCAAAGCAGCCACCCCATTTTACATTCCCACTTGTCATTAATTTACAAAGGTTCTTGATCTGACATTCTGAATACAAGCTTTAAGTTTTAAAACTTTTATTTTTTATACATAATGGTATCATGCATCCTAAAACTAGAAAATAAGTGAATGTCTCATATAAAAATTTATATGTAACATATGAACCCATGCATTTCACCCAAGTTTGGGGTTGTGAATAGAAACATATAAATTTATTAAGCACATGATCTTTGTCAGAATGTTTAGTTTTCAGCAAGTTCTTAATAAAATG